>NC_090303.1:70912540-71590873 GCF_039906515.1 Pseudorca crassidens | reverse complement strand
TTTGAACTTATCTTGCTTTTCAATATCTTCCACAAATTTGGCCCTAACTCATCCTTCAAACATTATCCCTTACTCTTCCCTTTATAAATCTTATGCTTCAGCCAAACTGAACTAGATTTTAAACTTCTCAAAGTCAGAGGTCTTCATTTACTTGTCTTTGTAACCTTAATATCTACTACACTGTAACGATTCATGTCCTTCCCAGTCAATATCAGTATGGGCAGTTTCTAGGCTTGCTGATTTTATTCTTGCCCCTTCCAAAATTTGTATTGTGATTTGTCATCATTTTCAATGTTGTTTTAGTCTTCTGAAATGTTAGTGATTCCCAAACAACTCTATTGCACACCATTTCAACTGCATCATCAAATAGTTAATCATAAAAATAACACAGTCCCAGAGGAAACATTCTGATATCACCTCTAATAAATGTTGATGCCTTCTTAATTTAAGACTTACATAATACAGACTTAACCCATGCCTTCCCTGAAAATATGGCTATCAGAGACACTAAAATCTTTCACTTAGAATAGATGTTGATATATTATTTTTTGAATAAAGGAATGAGTTAAAGGCCTCAATGGAGTGCAGGATATAGGCTGTTTTTTTTTCACTATAGTATATCACTATTGCAAAGAAAGAAACATATTCAATATAAATACTGTCCTAAAGGCCATAATATTTTCTACCCAGTACTTTGTGATTTCTTTATGATTACACATTAATTTTTCATAGACTTATTATAGCTTCTTACCAGGAATGGAATATCTATGATTGTCCTCTTTTTTTCTTTAAAACATTGAGAGCTACAATTTTCTGTTATTCAAGCACTTATAGAGTTAGTAGCAACTGATAAATACTATTTAGAATCTCATACATGTAGAGTACCTGGCTAGATACTATAACAAATAGTTAAAGCAATTGCTCTCAAAAAATGTATTATTACTTGCTGCCTATGCTCCCTTACTTCCGTTCTCTTCTTTATCCACTATAATTGGACCTTGGTCCTAACCACTCTGCTAAAATCACTCTTGTTAAGGTCAATCACCTCCCTCTGGCAAAACCTAACCCTTATATCTCTCTTCTCAGCTTAGCAGCATTGCCACAACATAAGAAGGGGTCTCTTGATTTCCCCTGTGCCCACTACACACTTCTCTAAACATCTCCCCAATTCTTCTCCAGCTCAGTAAAAATCACTGCCCAATTATTCAAGCCCCAAACTTAGAAGTTATTCTAATTTTTTCCTTCCTTCACTTCCTGCATTTAAACCACAGAACCAAGTTATGTTAGTTCTTCCTAAAAAATGCATTCTGAGTCTATTTCCCCTCATCTCGACTGCAACCATATTAATGACAGTCACTTAAAACTACTAAACTACTACTACTACAGTACCCTCCTAATTGGTCTCCCGCCTACATGCCTCTCCCCGTCTGTTATCCATTTTAAGGTAATCAGAACTTCTCACTTCCCTCCTTAAAACATTCTAGCAATTTGCAAATGTCAGGGGTAGAGTAGAGCCCCAAGTCTTTACCTTGGCCTGTGAAGAAGGCCTCCATGAGGTCCCCCAACACCAGAAACCTCTTTTAGCTCTTCTCTTACAAGTTCCTTAAATAAACCAATCTCCTTCACCGTACAAGCCTTTGACTTGTTTCTGCCTCTGTTTGGATATATCTTCCTCAGAGTTTGTACATTATTTAGGTTTCAGTTCAAATATCACCTCCTCAGAGAATCTTTCCTTGTCATGCAGTCTAAAGAGAATTCTTAGTCCTTTGCTGTCATATCATCCAATTCACTGGCTTCATAACATTTACTACAGCAATGAAATGAGTCATAAACTTGGTCATTTACTTACTTGCTTCTTTATGTTTTGTCTCCTTATTTGTCTAAATTAGTAGTTATTTGAGGTCCAGGAATTGTCCTCTTGTAAACTGGTCTAGACCAGGGGATGACAAACTATCACTTCAGGGCCAACCCAGCCCACCATCATTTTTGTAAACAAAGTTTTATTGGAACACAACCATACCCATTCATTTAAGAATTGTTTATTTCTGCTTTCACGCCGTAAGGACAGAGTCGAGTAGTTAACAGACTATATGGCCCTCAAGTCAAAAATATTTACTATGTGGGCATTTACAGAAAAAATTTGCCATCCATGTGCTAGACTTATGGGATGCCAAGGTAACTGAACCTGTTACAAAAAATAAATAAAACAAAAAACAAAATAAAAACCACTTATCTAGTCAAGGATGTAACACATTTTAGAGCCTGAATTGCAGTAGGCTATGAAAGAAGTAGAGAAATCATCCAGAGGCAGAATATATAGTATTTGACAACTTCCTGGGTATAAGGAATAAAGGAAGAGAAAGAAATGACTCCAGGGTTTTAAGTCTGGGTACCTTAGAGAATGTTGGTACCATTAGTGAAAACTGGGGTGTAAAGAGAAGGATGTGATCCGGAGAAAGGACAATGAACGTGATATTGGACATACATACTAAGCACAAAGTCCCAGCAATACACTGTTGGAGAGATGGCAAGTGAACAGTTATTGGTCTAAAGCTCAGAAGAGTGATCGAGGCTAGAGAATTATACCTCAGACTCAGATATGCCCAAGCAATAACAATATAAAAATTGTGTAAGTAGATAAAGATTCAGGAAGAGAATTTTTTTAAAATAAGAAGGTATTCAAGGACAGGACTTTAAGAAGTACATGTATTTAAGGATAAGAAAAGAAGAGACAAGACAAAAATGTCATCTTAGAAGAAAAATTATAATAGTTTCCAGAAGAAATAGTTTTTCAGTCTTAACTGCTAAAAAAATTTTTAAATGTAAAAGGAAAAGGACAAAATGGAGAAAATATTTTCACATTTATAATAAAAAATGATTCAAACACTTCACGTACATATAAAATTATATATACATATACACATAACAATTCTAAGCCTCACAGATATTTATACGCCATATATATATATATGAATAAAGGTGTAGAGTCTATGCCAGTTAATCAAACAACAGTGACTTAAACAACATAGAAATTATTTCCTCCCTCATATGATAATCTTAGCATGAGCATATACGGGCTAACATGGCAGCTCCATTTGGTGGTGGTAAGCACCAGGCTCCTTCTAGCTTGTGGTTCTGTTATTCTTAACATGCATCTTCCACTTTGTGAGCTACAATGGCTGCTCCAGTTTCTGCCATTACGTCCTATTCCAGCTGGCAAGAAGGAAAAAAGGATAGTAGAAGTCATCCTGCCCTCTTTCTCTTTTTGGACACTGCCCAGATGTTGCATACATCAATATTGCTCACAACCCACTAGCCAGAAAGCAGACATAGGACTACACCAGCTACCAAGGATGCTGGAACTTGTTGTTTTTATCTCAATGACAATGTGCCCAGATAAAATGTGTGGACTTATTCCCAACTGAAAAAGGAGAGAAGATACTGAGTTATAGCTGGCAGTCTCTGTCAAACACTGCCCCAACTAAACAACAAAGCCATGGGATATGAGAAGAATCACAAAGAATACAAATGGCCATTAATAATAATCAAAGAAATGGAAATTATAACAAGACACCAGACAATTCTACGACATTGACAATTTAAAAATGCTAAAAATATTTGCAGGTAAATAGGCCTCACCACACATCCCTACACTTCAACCCAGTGCAGACCAAATCACTGTCACACCTAGACTAGGACAATTGCCTCCTAACCTTCTCCCTGTTTCAATTCTTGTCATTCCCATTCAATCCTCCAAACTGCTCTCAAGAGTTCACACTTTTGCTGATTCTGCTCACTCAGCCTGGAATGCTTTCCCCGGTCTCTCTGGCAAATGCCTACTCATCTTTGAACTCAGCTCAAAAATAACGTCTGTAAATTGTTCCTGATCTCTCTTTTTACCACATACAGAACTGATTTCCTCAGCTGTGCCCCTTCTGTACCTTGTATATGTTTGTATTACTTTACTATGTTTTTTTGTTTTGTTTTGTTTACTTCGCTCATTAAGAAATTAAGCTTTTGAAACACAGGATTGCACCTTCTCTTTTTTGGATTGCCTTTAAGTACCTTAGCGCCTGCCACAAAATAAGCCTTCACTAAATATACCAGGACTCATCTCTCTAATAACAATGTCTCCTTAAATCCTGGATTAGAGTAAAAAGGATCAATCTTACTGGAAGGTCCATAGGAAATTTTATGACAAATAAAATGTCCCCATGCCTTGACACTTGAACACTGTCCTGGCCTAACCTTTCATGGAAAAAGGCAAAACCAAAACAAAACACCTTTCCTTCTTTAAGTTTTAAGAGGTCCATTTTTACAGTATCTTTCAGTCTATTCTCAAATTTCAACCTTTCCATATTCCATCAAGGCAGCATACTCAAAAGAAGAATTAAGAGAGGTTCCATGTGTTTATATGCCAGGAACCTGGTCTCCTCTTTTGATATTCAAAATAGATCATGTTCAGACTCCTACATGATCCAGGCTATATACAATTATAAAAGGAACCTACATTAATTTTCCATTTATTGCCTTTACTAATCTGTAGTCTCTGGGGGAGGTAACATGGGAAGATTAAAATTGACTGACTAGGAATATTCTCAAACCTAAGGAGATATTTTTAAATGGCAATGAAATTAAAAGTAGGAGAGCCATTAGGCAATGATCTGATCAGTCATATTTCTTTCCTGAGGACGTAATGTCAGATGCTTAGTAGAGAATCTGGGATGAGGAAGATTCAGAAGCCCTCAGAATTATTCTGCCACTCTAAGTTCTTTCTGATTTTATTTGTGTATTCAGCTTCCACATGATTGATATCAGGCCTCTGTAACATTAGGCCTCTGGAACCCTATAACTTGTTAACACTTCTCAACAGACTGAAGAATGATTAATGAATTTGTGTGGCAGGGCAGCGGGTACGAAGGAGGACATGTCAAGAACAAATGACTAAGATCTCTAGCAGTTTTTCCAACAACAAGCAAATTCAATTAGAGGAATTCTTTTATACTTCATTATCTCATTATTCATCTGTTCACTTTTTTAAAAAGCAATATATTGCTTCTTCATGAAGTCATTAGTTTTCCCTATATTAAAGAAAATGTGTCTTTCTGTGTATTTTGAGATCATGGTTTTCTTTAGGGTGACTTGTAAGCATCACATAAG
Organism: Pseudorca crassidens; assembly: GCF_039906515.1. NCBI lineage: Eukaryota > Metazoa > Chordata > Mammalia > Artiodactyla > Delphinidae > Pseudorca > Pseudorca crassidens. The sequence goes on along the minus strand of NC_090303.1, from coordinate 71,585,713 downwards.
ATTATAAACTAAAAAAAGATTATCCCTCAGAATAGAAGCATGATATGAACATTTATTTTTCTTTGTCAACATTTGCTCTGGCCCAAGGCATTTTTAAGTGTCTAGTAAGAGACCATGGCTATTCTCTTGTTCTTTGTTTTTTCCTTTGAATATTTCCCACTAGAGTTGAAAGAGAAGCATCTTTCCTCTCCAGCTGCAAAGTTATATAAGGTAAGTCTGGAGATCCTGGAGGGCAAATCCTTTACTTTATAGCAAACGCTGATTTAAAACTGAAACAAAAGAGAGAGAGGTATAAGGGGGTGTAGAGGAAAGAAGAGAGAGAGACGGAGAGGATAAGAGTGCAAATCCTGAAACACGCAAATCCCTGGTTGCAGTCATTCCCCGTGGCTACTTCACTCTTGCCTTCTTTATAATTTTAGCATGTGAACCAATATTTCTGCTTTTCACCCAAAACTACTTTGAATGTGGTTTCTATTCCTTGCAGTTGAGGCTACTGACTAATTAATGCTATTCAGTCTTTGACCATAATAATGAAAAATTTTTGTTTTCCTCTCAGAATTCAATTAATTAATGCAAAAGCATTAAGTCAGAAATGAACAAGAATGCCCTTGATTTTGTGAATTCAGAATATGCCAGCCACCTCTGTCTACTGCTGAGGAGATGATTATAGAGGAAACAAAATCGGGGGCAGGGGTGGGAGGAATGAAGAACTACCTTCCTTCCACAATTTTTAAAGCTGCTGAAAGTGTTAACATTTCCCATGTCCTTACTTAAAATGTAAAGCTTATAAAATGTCTAACTCTTACTTTTCTGCTTTCTTGTAGGACCTGGCACACAGCAGTACATGCAGAAGCTGTGAGGAGGATATTCACACCTTTGCCTAATTAATGCGCAGCTTTGCTGGACTTCTACCCAATCCCTGACAATGCCAACAGTGATAAGGGACCATTAAAGTCTAATGAGCTTGGAAAAATCGGAAACCTGAGTCTCTGGTAGAATGTTAAAGCTGATCTACTTTTGTGGAGGAGAAAAGGTCTTAAGACATTCACTCTATTCATTAAAAATATCTTTGTGAATTAGTAAAGAAATGTTCTTATCATTTGATAGCTCTGCTATGTAAGTGTATTTTTCATTTTTTAAGCTGCAAGCTGTGTTGACTAACAGCAGGGAGGAAGAAATAAATTAATCCTTCTTTTCATCAAAAAGCAAAACTAAGTGCGCCTAAATCAAGCTTTTTGTCTTAGTAAGAGGTTCCTGGAGGAAGTGCTATGTCTGATGTTAGCAACCTGATGTAAAACTTAAATGTACACATTTTTGTGCAATGTAAACATAGGTTAGTTACTGATGTTCACTGCTGGTCAGTATTAATTTATAACATGTTTCATTAATACTTAAACCATTACTTTTAGTTGGAGAATTACATAGAAGATGCTTAATAAATTTCCTAATTATTCTTCCTTATCCTTGACATTATAACTTGCATTCTTTTATTCTCTGATAGATGTTTGTATACACACACACACACACACACACACACACACACGCACATATTACATTAGCACTACAGTACTATTAATACATGAGTTCATTAGTAAATAAGACAGATACTGTCTTTACCTCTACCCTCATACAGGAAAGCCTTTATGAAAGACTTCTTCTAAAATATTTTCTATAGAATGAATTCATGCAATAAGTAAGATGGTGTGTTACACGATGTACTCAGTAGTCTAAACCTCCTTGAATAGATCAAAAATGTACCCCTGCTACGCTGAAGTCTATGACATAATGAATACTGTTATAACGAAACTCCTGTTTATTTCAGAAAATGAATTACATTTAACTTGGAGAAAACGAAAATGGCTTTCTTGAAAATGACCTGTAAAACACTGTAAATTCACCACTACTTCTTCATTCTTCTGGGAGATTTTCCTCAGGAATTGACATGCAAATCATCAGGGTCTACATATAGTTCCCATTACATACAAAGGACAGTGACTACACAAATTAGCGATTTTGTTCATCAGTAAAAAACAGAAAAACATTGCCTGGATATTTGTTAAAAGTTGTGTTTTTTTCCTTTCTCTGAATCATTTTTCCTGAGCCAGTTTCTACTGACAGAATTTGTCTACTCACGTTAGTGACAGAAAGAAATAATTAACTGTAAGTTGTCACTAGTGATTGGATGATCCATGAAGTAAGGCACACTAAGTGGGCAGATGAAATCCAAGCTATCTTTCTCCATGTCTGCTGGAATAGAATTAAGGAATAATCTCTGAGATATTCCCACTTCTCATTTCTTAAGTTTATGTGGATGAAAAATGGTAATAACCTATATTTTGCAGGATCTTTAAGAGACAATTTTTATCCCTAATCACATCCCCTGGGAAACATCCTACTCTACTCTTAGGATGTGCCTGAGATAAGGATAAATCTATGTAATTATAATTAGGGTGAGATCTTAATAATTGGTAAATATTACTATGCCTAATTGTTAAATATGACTTGTTAGTGGATAAATGTGAATTGTTAATGGATAAAAAAAGAAATAGTTATTTGGCTCCCAATTCATTCACTTAACACATATTTAGTGAATGCCTTCCATATATCAGAAGTTTTTCAAGTAACAGAGAAAAAAAGATGACTAAAATGTAATTATCCTCCTCAAAGTAATCCCACTCTAGAAGAAGATAAATTTGAAAATTGATGCTTAAGATATAGCATTATCAAGGCTATGGACGCAAAAGGAAGGTCATAGAAGGGTTAGTAGATGTGAGCAAAGGGGGCTCAGAAAAGCTTTCAGGAGAACGTTATGCTTGATCTGAGCCTTGAAGGATACTTCGCAGCTATCTCGGAGACAAAGGGTGAAGGAGTCTCCTGGAGTTATGGCAAAATGTGGCTGCTAACATAGAGATAATTCCAGAAAAAGGCCAGCAACTGCAAAGTCAAGTAGATTTGAAGCATTAGCACCTGTGGAAAGTGGCAAGTAGTGTAGTTTATCTGGAGAGAAGGGTAAGAAACCAGAACTATTGTAGGAGGCAAGTCTAGAGAGAGAGAGGCTAGGGTCAGATCATAAAAGTCCTCAAATGCTTCCAGGAGAAATATGAATTTTATTCTGAAGATCTGTAAGAGGTCTCTAAAGATTTTCAAACATAGCTAGTTTTGTATTTTAGAAAGAGCACTCTGGTATTAAAAGCTGAGCAAGACAGGAGGCAGAAAACCACTTAGGAAGAGCAGAGAAGGAATGAAAAATGCCCCTTTTATCTCTGTTAGAAAACTGGAAAGATGGCTGTGCTTAAACCTGGAAATGGAAACACAGAGGAGGAGAATTTTCCTTCTTTGAAAGGTGAATAGTGAAGGAAAGGCCAAGTTCAATTTGGATATTCCAGCTTCAATGGCATGTACAACACAGAAATAGAAACAGACAGCGATGAAATAGGGAACAGGAGCTTAGAAAAAGTATCAGAAATAGATCATGGGCATCATGATCCTATGGGTATTAGTTTCATTGGTCCTGGTAACCTCCCCCTTAAGAGGCCCATGCTGCAGTGGATGCTCTGTTATACGTTTGCCCACTTTTGGTGATCATAAGTAACACCTGATGTATTTATTAAAGAAATTTTTAAAAGAAAAGAAGATATTCCCAGGTCTTTTCCCACAGTGAGTGGATCAGAATCTTCAAGGAAAGGCCCGGAGACCTGTTTGTCTTATTTTGTTTTAAAAATACCTTTAAAGGATTCTTACCAGCATGGAATTCAGGGATCTGTTAGTCTAATAGCAACATTTGTTAAGCACCTATTATGTGTTAGGAACTCTAAGCTTTACGCACATACAGTCTCTATATCTTACGACAACATTAATAAGATGGATATTTTATCCCCATTCTAATATAAGGAAACTGACATTCATGGTCTTGTTCAAGGTCTCAAAACTAATGAGTGGAAATAGCAACTCCTACTGATTCCAGTGTCTGCATTCTTTTTTCTTTTTTTTGCGGTACGCGGGCCTCTCACTGTTGTGGCCTCTCCCGTTGCGGAGCACAGGCTCCAGACGCGCAGGCTCAGCGGCCATGGCTCACGGGCCCAGCCGCTCCGCGGCATGTGGGATCTTCCTGGACCGGGGCATGAACCCGTTTCCCCCGCATCAACAGGCAGACTCTCAACCACTGCGCCACCAGGGAAGCCCTCTGCATTCTTTACATTAAAATATATCTTGCCCTACATTGTGTTGAAGGATGCCTAGCATGACACACGAAAGGTATTTTCTCTTAGTAAAGTACCTGTTATAGAGAAAATTATATTATAGAGAAAATGAAAAAAAATGTCAATAAAATTAGCTTTGGTGTTGAAGTTCTCAAATGTACCTTTCCTCCCTTGCATCAATATTGCTCTGCTAAGCAGCAACTGTACCCTCAGGTGCTGAGCTTCATACCCTTTAAACATTTTCTCTACTATTTTTGTGTTTTCCTCCTCATCTCTTTCCTCTTTGTTCTCTTGATGGAAGCTAGAAACCACTATCCACTGAACTCTGGCCAAATTTAAGCCAAGATGACTGAGCAAAACGGGGATGATAAGAAGATTGTTTACCAAAATTGGAATGACAAGGGAGAGGAATAGCAGTGATATCTAATATAAATAGAATATAATAAAAAATACAAAATATCTCATTAAGCTATATTTCAATGTCAAATACTTTTTTGCTCCATTTGTTTTCTGTTCAGCAAGTACAAACATTTTCCTCACTACAGGTGTTCTGTTAACAATTAGACTATTCTGAAAATTAATAATCCTAGGGTCCTCATCCAAAATCATGTGCCCTGCAGGTTCTTGTGGTCCTAACAATTGGAAAGGTTAAGTCATGTTCTTAACTTGCTCTTCTTCCTGAGGCTTATAATACAGCAAGTTTTTCTGTGTATGATCATCTATCAACCAATACTTATAAAAGGCCCACAGGGTGCAGCATTATACAGGGTGCAACTGAGTGGTATGTTCAAAAAAGCACAGATAATATCTGACAGGTTTCAAAATAGATGAGATAGGACACATACAAGCAGGGGTTCAGAAGCACAGAGAAGACTCAAGAAGCTGGTGGAGATAAAGTTAAATAAGCATTTTAGGTTCATGTAGAAACAAAATGTCAGACAAGGGGCATCATAAATGGGCAACATCCAAGGCCAAGGAGTTCTGAGCTACAAACTATAAGCCCGGGAGTGGAATATCTTGCATTGCAGGACAATAAAGAAGTACCTAAATAATAATGGAAACATGTCAAAAGATCACAAGAGCTAGCTTGAACACATTCCCACTAGTTAAATCTGGGACAATCTGAGCACCAGAATAATGACCATAACAAGTTATAACCCATTAAATAAAATAAGAATCCATGAATGCATGCTGATATCAATCAATCAATTAACCAAAAAGAAAGAAATGTTCTTAGAATATTATAGAATGTCAGCCATTAAATGTAGAAGGAATGACAGAATTGGAAAATCATCATTTGGCAACCATCAACATAATAAGTGAGTCAGGCAAAAATCATCAATGGAAACTAAAACCAGAGAGTGAAAATTTAATGAGGAATAAGATTTTTACATAGCCTCAAAGTCTCCCACCATAAGATATTTTTGTTTGTTTGTATTTATATATTTTTAAATTATAATTTTTAAAGTATAGTTGGCACAATATTATATTAGTTTCAGGTGTACAATATAATATTTCTATCTTTTTATAGATTGTACTCCATATAAAGTTATTATAAAATGTAAACTATATTCCTTGCACTGAACATTACATCTTTGTAATTTATTTATTTTATACCTAGTAGTTTTTTGCTTTTTTTTTTTTGCGGTACGCAGGCCTCTCACTGTTGTGCCCTCTCCCATTGCAGAGCACAGGCTCCAGACGCGTAGGCTCAGTGGCCATGGCTCATGGGCCCAGCCACTCCGCGGCATGTGGGATCTTCCCGGACCGGGGCACGAACCCGTGTCCCCTGCATCGGCAGGCGGACTCTCAACCACTGCGCCACCAGGGAAGCCCTATACCTAGTAGTTTTTATCTCTTAATCCTCTTCACCTATTTTGCCCTTCTCCCCACCCCCTCCCCTCTGGCAACCGAACCGCTGGTTTTTTCTCTGTATCTGTATGTTTCTGTTTTGTTATATTTATTCATTTGTTTTATTTTTTAGATTCCATATATAAGTGAAAACGTATGTTATTTGTCTTTCTCTGTGTGACTTATTTCAGTAAGCATAATGCCCTACAGGTTCATCAATGTTGCTGCAAATAGCAAACTTTCATTCTTTTTACGGATAAATAATATTCCATTGTATATATATATACCACATCTTCTTTATCCATTCATCTGGTGACGAACACCTATGTTGATTCTATATCTTGGCTATTGTAAATAATGCTGCTATGAACACTGGGGTGCATATATATTTTTGAATAGTGCTTTTATTTCTTTGGATAAATACTCAGGTGTGGAACTGCTGGATCATATAGTAGTCCTGTTTTTAATTTTTTGAGGAACCTCCATCCTGTTTTTAATAGTGATTGTAGAAATCTACATTCCCACCAACAGCACACAAGCATTCCCTTTCTCCATATCCTCATCTCTTTGATGACAGCCATTCTGACAGGTGTGAGGTGATATCTCATTGTGGTTTTCATTTGTATTTCCCTGATGGTTAGTGATGAGCATCTTTTCATGTGCCTATTGGCCATCTGTACATCTTCTTTGGAAAAATGCCTATTCGGGTCATCTACCCATTTTTTAATTGGGTTGTTTGTTTTTTTGATATTGAGTTGTATGAGTTCTTTATATATTTTAGATATTACTCCTTATCAAACACATCATTTGCAAACATCTTCTCCCATTCAGTAGGCTGCCTTTTTATTTTTTTGGTGGTTTCCTTTGCTATGCAAACACTTTTAAGTTTGATTAAGTCTCATTTATTTATTTTTGCAATTGTTTACCCTACCTGAGGACACAGATCCAAAAAAAAAAATATTGCTAAGACCAATGTCAAAGAGCATACCATCTATGTTTTCTTCTAGAAATTTTATGGTTTCAGGCCTTACATTTAGGTCTTTAATCCATTTTGAGTTTATTTTCATACATGGTGTGAGAAAATGTTCTAGTTTCACTCTTTTAGATATAGCTGTCAAGTTTTCCCAAAACCACTTGATATTAATTACAAACAAAATAGTAACTTGAAATGTTTATTATAATTAATAAAAATGATTCTATTCTAATTTTATGTCACAGTTCTATAAGCTAAAAAATTTTTTTTTAAATTTAGTGTGTATCTGAAGTGAAAATTGATTTGAAGCTGATTTTCCTGATATCAATTCATTTTATTGTCTTCTAACTCTTCCTAATATTGTGGGAAAAGATTCTATGTAATTGTTTGTTCTAATCAGTTGCATTTTTATTGATCAAGATTTTACTAAATTTATTTTCCTTAACTTCAGTGAATTCATAAAAATGATCCATCACTTACTTAACGGCTATCATGCACTCTCTTTCAGAATACATCTCTTAAAGACGTATGAGGAAAACAGCACCTGGAAAATCACACTGTCAGAGCTGTGGAGAAATGGTCTGAATTAACTGTGTGTCTGCTCAGTGAGACAGATGAGAAAATTATTCTCAACCCCACGTGTACCACTATTGGATAAGTTACCCACACTGAGCCTGAGCTAGAGGGATTGGTGCTCAAGGAAATGAAGGAAGGAGATCTAGCACTCTGACAAAAAGGCCATTCAACCATAGGACACCTCAAAAGAATTATTTTCATTCTAGCCTTGGTATATTTAAAAGAAAACACTTCTCTCAACTGTTGTGCAGTATAGCTGCAGGTGGTTTCCAACATATAGTATTGTGTTTGGCCTGATCCAAGTGAATTCCAAGAAATACAAGTTCTGTAAGATGTCAGTATACGTTCTCCCAAAAAAGGTGGTATCTATTGTCAAATAAGTTTAGAAAAAATCTGGGTTAAACTATACTTTTTATTGCACAAATATTTTAATACAGTTCTTTATCATTTATCAATGTAAAGTGTGAATTTTCAGAAGCCACGGGATACTCCCTGCTTTTGAAATCATTTGTTTATGAAGTTAACCTTTTCTTCCCTGCAGAGCCTCTTACAAAACTTGTGTTTTGTAACAAAACACAGTACAATTTGTTTGTACAAAACAATACAACATGAAGGTAATTGTGATTTGAAGTAGAAAGCTCAAAAAATTGAACAAAGTACTTAAAGATGTGTTACAGACTATTTTCAAGAGCTATATCTTCAGATTTAGGAAAAGCTGACAAAAACAAACAATAGCAAAACATATCCTGGTTAAATAAATGAACTTCAAAGATAAGAAAAGAATTCTTTAGGGTATCCTGGAAGAATCAAACAAGTTTTCTAAAGAGCGGAGAAGCAGGCTGGCCTAAGAATTTTCCCCAAATGTTCAATCCCAGAGTACAATGCAGCAAGGTCTAGATATTCTGAAAGAAAGTATGACACAACCGTATTATACTCAGCTCAACTGTCATTTAAGATAATTATGGAATAAACATAACATGGACAACAACATTCATAAGGAAGGAATAGGAGGGGGAAGAAAGTGTAAAAGAGTCACCCCTCCATCTTCCACGGAGAGCTACTGGTCCATCCACACTAAGTATAGATGTAGAGTTTAAAAGTCTTCAAACTTATAATATTCTGCCTTAACCTCAAATGGTTTATTCTTTTTTTATAATTGATAATCCTTTGGTAAAAAGAAACATTTATTTCAAGTTTAACAATTTCTCCAGTTTCACTTGTTTCTTGTCCTGCTAGTAGATTCAAGTGGAATTAAATTTAACACTTTTTATTTTTAAAAAGCATGTGGTCTATCATTCCATTATTATAAAACTATATTTGGCTCACTTTCTCTTTCTCTCTGTGTATACATACAGAGACATATCTGGGGAAATGCTTCCCAAATGTGACCCTGGTCACTTCAGGGTTGTAGAATTTTGGGTGAATTGTCTCTTCCTTGTATTTCTCTATATAGTTGGATCTATGTTTAAGATGAGCTCATATCATTTTATCTAGAAAAAAAGCCATTATCTTAAAAAAAAATACAGCTACAAAGGAGAAAAGAACCAGAATTAAACTTTTTCCTACTTTTCCATTCCTCCAAAAGGAAAAAAAAAAGTGAAATGAGCATGAGGAAAGGGAGTTTATAATCTGGTCTGAGATTAGAAGGGCAGCTCTCTTCCAGAGAAAGAATTTGCTAATTGATGAGAGTTGGCTCTGTCTGAGGAAGCCCCACAATGAAGCACTCACAGTATAAATAAGCAACAGTGAAAAGCACCATATGGACTTTTTATGCCAAAAACAAAAACCAACTTCCTGGGTGACCATGGATGAACTGAGAACAGAAGGTTCTGTACCACCTAGGAACCATCAGAAAAAAGATTAAAAGCAAAACAAAATGAAAGGTAAGCAATAATTGAAAATGAGCAAGTTTGATGGTAAATTGTACTTAAAGTTATCAAGAACTGGCATTTGAAATTTATTTCAGGGAGATTTGTAATTTTTATTAAGAATTCCAGTAAGGCCTAGGCTTCTGGGTAATGTGAATCACTGGGAAGGAATCTGCTAGTTTCAGTCCAAAATTTGATCTCTTAATGATGTAATAAGGTCAACAGATCATGAAGCCTCCATTAACTTACCTTATATTGACTATTGACCCCTTTAATGACTTTGAAGTGAATGAATCAGGCTCTGTCAAGGACTGGACTAAGATTCCCACAGCTTTTTTTTTTCCTGCATTTAAGGTATATCTGTACACTGTTTTCACCATTCTTATTTCCTCCTTCCTTTCCAACAATCAATTCTCCCCTTGCTATTCCCTCACAGAACAACTTGCATTCTCTTGACATATAGAGGGAAACATCAGGAGCTGTCCTTAAATAACTACAGGCAATACATTCAAGTAATTGCCTAGTTGAGAAAGTCCCTTGTTAATAATCTAAGGATGAGTATTATAGTTCTCACCTAACAAAACTGAGCTAAATCTCTAACTGAAGGTCATTTTCAGGACTAAAACTAATTCTTCCCAGATCAATCCCACTAGATATTCTGTACAAGAATGATGGCCAAATAAATCTAGGAAAAATATGCATCCCATATACTTCCCTTGATGGGCCCCAAGGCACTGTAGACTATTAGAGGCTTTCAGAAATTCTCAGGAAAGACACAGATATGATTTTGTCTGGTCCAGTGCTTCTCACACTTGTTTCACCTGGGAGCTCTATTCCTGCTCCCACTCCCCAATCCATTTTACCAGTAGCACACTTTGGAGTTTCTTGATCTAGGATTTTGTATTTCCACAGTATTACTCTTTGTTGTAATAGGTTTTTGTTTACTGTTCTGGATGAATGGTTTAGATCTAATATTCTCCTTTCAAAGGGAATCAATTGTCTATGTTGCTAAGCTTTGCCTATGTTCTTTGGACACGCTATCAATAAAAAGAGTTGTTGCTTAATCAGGTATATTGTAGTATTCTGCCTTACTTCTTACTCTGTCTGAACCAATGCTCTTCTCATATATAAATTATTAAATAACTTTTTCAGTTTCATATGGATTATTTTTAGAGATAGAGAAAACATTATTTGGATTGTAATGATCAAATAACAATCTTCTCTAAGCTCTAATTCAACAAGAGATCTATTTTCTTGTTAATACTTAACTCATTTCTACATTTTAAAAAAGTTTCTAAGTCACCATTAACCATTTTGATTCAATTCATCCAGTCAACAAAAAATTAATACGCTTCTAAAGTATGTCAGATATTCCTTACCACCCAAACATTACTGAAGCATTTGCCACATCGCAGCCACTGTGCAAGGTATTGGGAATACCACAGTGAAAAAAACATGTAAGGTTCCATGTCTTTACTGTCTAATATGGAAGATAAACAGCAGTTATAAGTAGGTAAAGTATTATTAAGAAGTGTAGAGAGCTACAGGGCCATATAATAAGTACATCTACTCTGGTGTGAAGGATCATAGGCTTCCTATGGTAGAAGGAATGATGTTTAAGCTGAGAGAGTCATTTATATAACAAATATTTACTAAGTACCTACTCTGGCACCATGTTAGAATTGGAGGTGTAACACAGACATAGTCGCTATCTTCATGAAGTCAAAAGTTTGGTGGTAAACAAATAAATAATAAGTTAGCAACTATATAAAGTGATAAGTAGTGAATAAAAAAAATATAAGGAAAACAGGGCCTTCTAAGGGTGGTCAGAAGAGTACTCTTGAAAGAGCAAAATCCAAGCTGTGATCTGAAGAATAAGGACCTAAACAGTTTTGGGTTTGGAGAAGAGGAGTTCCTGGCAATAGGAGTAGCAAGGGCAAAGGCCCTGAGGCATGAAAGAGTTGGGCCTCCTCTTGGAACTGAGAGAACACTGGCATTTTCAGTCTAATGAGCAAGAGATGGGGAGAGTGGCATTAGATGAACTGGAGAGGTCATGCCCCTACACAGGTCGTGGTAAGAAGTGCATATTTTACTGTAATTGAGAAACTATTGATAGATTTTAAGCGGAGTGATATTATATGATTTGGGTTTTAATAAGGTCACTTTGGTTTCTGCACAGAGAATGAATAGATGGGAGCCATGAGAAGAACAGGGAGGCCAGTATAGGGGATGTTAAAGATGTAAGAGGAAAAGAGCACAGTAAATGAGATGGAGAGAAGTAGATGAATTTGAAATATGTTTGGCATTAGAACAATGAAATTTCCAAGCTTCTGCTTTAGTAACTGGATGGACGGCAGTGCCATGTGTTGAGTCAAGAGAGTGGAGGATATCAGGATTTTGGGAAGAAAACTAAAATAATTGTTTTGAACAAATTAATTTTGAGATGCCTCTGACACATCCAACTGTAGATGTCATGTAACATGTACTTACAACTCTGGATCTTAGAGTGGATGTTTAGGGATGAAGATCCTCACTTGGTATTTTAAGTCATGAAACTTGATGAAATCTCCTAGGGAGATACCATAGCAAGAGAAGAAAAGGGGACCACAGACTCAATCCTGAGAAAATCCAGCATGTAGCTTTTAGGTAGCAAATAGAGAACCAGAAAAAGAAGTCAATGAGGTAGGAGAGAAAAAAGAGTATATTTCTTCAGGGAAGGAAAAAGTAGAGTGCTTTTAAAATAATGGGATTGCATATTTTATTAGATATTGCTAAGAGGTCATGTTGTGATAAGAGCAGAAAAGTTTCCACTTGATTTGGTCACATGGAGGTCTTTGCTTTTCGTGACAGAGGCACACACCTGAAAAATGAGTGTGAATAGTTTAGGTGAAAAAGAAGGGCAAAAGAACATTCCAGTCAAGAGAAATAGCATATGTGACGGTACTACATGGGAAGGGAAGAGGCCAAGGCACCAGAGATCCTATATGGGTGAAACATGGACACAAAAGGGAGTGACAGGAAAAGAGGCTAGACAGGGAGGAAGAAGTTTTATTAAAAGTACTGAGTATACAAAGGTCAGGAGACAAAGCCCTTATTAGTACAAATAATATTTGAACGAAGAATTAAACATTCATGATGTATAACTGGGGTGGTAGAGGAACTGGGCAGGATATTCCAGAGAAAAGATATTCATGTACAAAAGCCCAGAGCCAAGGAGCAGTAGAGTACCCTTGGAACACTGAAGTACTTAACCAGGCTGGAATAGAGGGTGTTGTGGGATACGGAGGAAAACATTCTACAGAGTAGTTAGGGATCAGTTAACCATGAGGGACTATGTTTGGCGTGCCAAAATACAGCCTCTATCCTGTAGACAGTGGGAAGACTAAAGAGTTCTAATCAGACGAATGATACAATATGATTCGTGATGATTCATGTTTTGAAAAAATTACTCTGGCAACAGTATGGGAAAGAATTGGTGAGGATAATTCTTGAAGTAAGGGGCTCAATTAGGGGACTATTCTAATAGTATAGGCAAGAAGTGTTGAGGGTCTGAACTAAGGTGATGGCTGTGTAAATAAAGAAGATGGAAAAGACAAATTCTCAAGATTGTAGAAATGGAAATGAAATAATTTAATGACAGTTAGAAGTAAAGGACTATGGAAAGAGACATTTAAGATTGTTCCCAGGTCACAGGCTTGAGTGACCAGATGGCTCTTGATGCCATTTTACCAAAATGGGAAGTAAGTCTATCAATAGAAAATAAATAAAATGAAGGGTTTCATGAGGTCAAAGAGTGGATGTAATTGTAGATGAAGTGGTGGAAGTATAGAAGCTTATAGTCTGAAAGCAGGATATTAGAATTTGGTGTTATAAAGTGGGAGTTTTCCTAAACAATGAAATGGATCACAACATATTACAGAAGAATAAAAAGGTAGAAAAAAATAAATGCAGCCAGATAAAAGACAAGAATGAAAAATATTAGATACCCAATGGTTCTGAACATATGTTCAAGACATATGTTCTTGACAATTCTACCTGAAACTTTCTGGAGAATAACACAATAAACGTAGAAACAGAATCAGTTACAATGTTCACAGTATCTATAAGATACAAACCAAAGAGTTGTTCATCAGGAGCCCAGACTTCCATCATTATAGGATATAAAAACTTTTCTCTAATGGTTCTCAAAAGAGGACACTGACTTTGCTTTTTAAACTGGGGTATGCTTACCTCTAAGAGTCATGCCAGATACCTGGTGCTACCTAGACCAGATAAGCACAGTTCACCTTTGTGGAATTTTAACTTTATTTGAAAATTTAGATGAAAATACAAATCATTATTTGTAAAATCAACACTGATAGGTATGTAGTAGCAGAAAAAAAATGGTAAGCACTTAAGACAAAATGTGAGTCTACAATTAATTTCTACATGTGCAGTTAGATCCTGTAACTGAGAGATACTGACACATTCTCCTCTATCTCTTGAAGGTTTTAGATACTCTGCTTTTCAAATTTTTCCATTAATTTAAAGACTGGATATATAAGATCATAATAATAACTATCATTATGATTTTATATAGAGTTTTGTTCTCTCAATGGAGACTGGTGGTCTAATGCTAACAAAAGCAATGCGCTAGGGACCAAAACAATGCAGAATACTACTCAATTCTCTGCTGGTCTGACTTGATTCAAGAATCAATTTTATTAAGGGTTGGAATGCATATATTTTACATAATCCGTCAGGAGTAATATTTATTTCAACAGAAGCTTTATAAGTATTCGACAGCAGAGAGTTCAAGGTTATATCATTTAATAAGTATCTACAGTATATTTTATATTACCAGTTAGTGGTTGATTTATATACATTGATGATTAAATTTTTAGGTAGAAATTTAGGTTAACAGAACCAAAGACATAAAGCATCTGTTCCTAAAAAGAAAGATACACTAGCTCTTCAAGGAAATGAGCTGAAACTTAAGAGAAAGCTCTCTTTAGTGTAAATGATTCTATGGGTAACCATGAGAGACAAAATATCCTTGGAAAACAACTTTGCATCCATTCCAACTTATATAAAAATGGATAATCAAGTTTCCAAAGGATACATCAAGAGCATGGCCATGATAAATTTAAAATGAAAAAAAAAAAGAACATTTAAGTAAATGCCACTAAACACCCGCTGTAGATATGAAATTTTTTTCAAAAGTCCTTCTAAAGATTAGTTATATTTATATATATATCATGTGACTTCCTGATGGCCCTCTAATGTAAGTTGATTACACAATGTATCTTTAAATAATGAGCAAGCTGGCTCACTGAATACAGTAGTTACAAAACCTGGCTTTGCCTTGGCATGACTTGAGAAGATTTTCTAAATCATAAATCCTCAGGCCCCACTCCAACACATCCACTAACCAAGAATCGCTGTGGGTGGGTCCCAAGAGACTGTATGCCTAAAATGCTTCCTAACTGATTCTGATGCATCCAGATTTAGGGAACGCTGCAAGCCTGTTCACTATAAACTAGATGAAAGCTGGATGCTCATTACCAAAAATGATAACTCTCTTCTTGCAATAGTTGATGATTAGCCATTCTATCTGACATTAATTAGATAGCACTGCTAACACCACTCCTAATTTGTGACAGTAATACAATGTTCCCAAAACACACAAAAGAGATTATTTTCCTGTTCTCTCTAGTTGGAGAGCCAGAAGGTGTTTATGCCAAACTCACTCAAAAAAAAGTATGGAGTTATTAAATAACCAGTTGAAGAGAGGGAAGCCAGTACACAGCCATGTTTTATCTGCTGCAAATTATCTGACTCATCAGGAGACTTTCTAAGTGCAGGTTATACCTTAAGCTACTGGCCCATACTGAATTCATTTGGTTAGACCTTTAACTGATTCATGTAATTAGAGTCAAAGGCCACAAAAGGATCAATAAAAGCTACATACAATTCTATGTTGTTCCTGACAAATTTGTCCCAGAGATGACAAAAACAATAACAGAGCCTAAATCATCATCTACCCCTCTCATAAAATACTGGTCTCAATAACTTCAGCTTAATCATTTATCAAGAAGGAAAGTCTTGCAAGCTTAAAAAAACCCATAAAATTTGCAGACAGTAGAAGTTGCCCACTACTTTTTGCCCACTATTTATTGGGTTGGCCAAAAAGTTCATTCAGGTTTTCATACACTCTTACAGAAAACCCGAACAAACTTTTTGGCCAACCCAGTATTATGATGACACTCTATATTAAGAGGAAGACCAAAACAGAGTCAATAGTGGTTAATAAATTGACACAGGATTTAAATACACTTACAAAACAGAACATTAATGTTTTCAGCCATAGGTCTGTGGAAGTAAAGGTATAGCTGATAGAAATTGAGAGGTATGATGGAAAGGTGAAGTGGAGAGAACAGAGGGACACTAATAGTCTCATCAAATAGTTGGGGGGGTGAGTGGTCAACAGATGCTCTCTAAAGTTCGAAGGAACAAGAAATAGAGCTTTTCATTTAAGACTTTACTTTTTACAGCAGTTTTAGGTTCAAAGAAAATTGAGAGGAAGGTACAGGGATATCCCATAAACCTCTTGCCCCCATACAACCACAGTCTCCTCCATTATCAAGATCCTCCCACCAGAGTGGTACATTTGTTATAACTGACGACCCTACACTGACATTTCATAATCACCCAAAGTCCATAGTTTACATTAAGGTTCACTCTTAGTGTTGCATCCTATGAGTTTGGACAAATGTATAATGACATGCATCCATCATTATGCTATCATACAAAGCATTTTCAATGCCCTAAAAATCCTCCACCCTCTGCATATTCATCCCTCCCCTGCCATCTTCCCCACATCCCTGGCAACCACTGATCTTTTTTACTGTCTCCATAGTTTGCCTTTTCCAGAATGTTGGAGACATACACTATGTAGCCTTTTTAGCTTGGCTTCTTTCACTTAGTAATAAGCATTTAAGGTTCTTCCATGTCTTTTCATGGTTTGATAGCTCTTTTCTTTTTAGTCCTGAATAATATCGCATTTTCTGGATTTACTACAGTTTATTTATCCATTCACCTACTGAAGGACATTTGGTTGCCTCCAGCTTTCGGCATTTATGAATAAAGATGCTGTAATCATCTGTGTGCAGGTTTTTGAGTGGACATAAGTTTTCAGCTCCTTTGGGTAAATACCAAGGTGTGTGACTGCTGGATCATGTGGTGAGAGTATGTTTAGTATTTTAAGAAACTGCCAAACAGTCTTCCAGAGGGGCTGTACAATTTTGCATCATCACCAGCAAGGAGAGAGAGTTCCTTTTGTTCCACATCCTTACCAGCGTTTGTTGTTGACAGTGTTCCAGATCTGTCCATTCTAATAGGTTTGTATTGGTATCTCACTGTTGTTTTAATTTGAATTTTAGGAGCTTTATAGAAGTATATTTTACACTTTTGCATTTTACATTTAGGTCTGTGATTCATTTTGAGTTAACTTTTGTAAAGGGTGAAGGTCTGTGTAGAGATTCATTTTTCTGCATGTCGATGTTAGTCATTCCAGCACGATTTGTTGAAAAGACTATCTTTGCTCCATTGAATTAATTGCCTTTGTTCTTTTGTCAAACTCATTCTAAAATTTACATGGGGAGGCAAAAGACCCAGAATAGCTGACACAGTATTGAAGAAGAACAAAGATGGAGGACTGTCATGACCCAATTTCAAGACTTACTATAAAGCTAAAGTAGTCAAGAAAGTGTGGTATCGGAAAAAGAATAACAAATAGATCAATGGAACAGAATAGAGAACCCAGAAATAGACCCCCATAAATACAGTCAACTGATGGTGTTGTTGAGTTTAACCGTATCCTTACTAATTTTCTATCTACTGGATCCGTCCATTTCTGGGAAAGGGTTGTTGAAGTCTACAACTATGATAATGTAGTCATCTATTTCTCCTTGCAGTTCTATTGGTTTTTGCCTGACATAATTTGATGCTCTGTTGTTAGATGCATACATGTTCAGGATTGTTATGTTTTCTTGGTGAACTGACCCCTTTATCATTATGTAATGCCTTTCTTTATCCCTGATAATTTTTCTTGCTTTGAAATTTACTTTGTCTGAAATTAACATACCTACTCCTACTTTCTTTTGATTAGTGCTAGTATGGTGTACATTTCTCCATCCATTTACTTTTAGTCTATATGCATCTTTATATTTAAAGTGGTTTTATTGTAGACAATACATAGTTGGGTCTTGTTTTTTTGGATCCACTTTAACAATCACTGTCTTCTAATTGGTGCATTTAGAACATTGATGTTCAAAGTAATTATTGATGTAATTGGATTAATATCTACCATATTTGTTGCTGTTTTCTATTTGTGGCCCTTGTTCTTTGCTCCTATTTTTGTCTCCTACTTTTGTTTTTCTGTCTTTTGTGGTTTTAATCAAATATTTTATATAATTCTATTTTCTTTCCTTTATTAGCATATCAATTATACTTTTTTTTTTTTTTTTTTTTTTTTTGCGGTATGTGGGCCTCTCACTGTTGTGGCCTCTCCCATTGCGGAGCACAGGCTCCGGACACGCAGGCTCAGTGGCCATGGCTCACGGGCCCAGCCGCTCCACAGCATGTGGGATCTTCCCGGACTGGGACACGAACCCGCGTCCCCTGCATCAGCAGGCGGACTCTCAACCACTGCGCCACCAGGGAAGCCCTCAATTATACTTTTTTAAAAAAACTTTTTTTAGTGGTTGCTCTAGAGTTTGCAATACTCATTTACAACTAATCCAAGGCCACTTTCAAATAATATCATATTGCTTCACAAGTGTGTGAGTACCTTATAATAACAAAATAATCCTAATTCCTCCTTCCTGGCCTTGTGTCACTGCTGTCATTTATTTCACTGACATATAAGCATACATAAGCATTTTTCTCCAATATCTACCAAAAGAATCTGGTTGAGCTCCAAGAGGTAAAACTCACAAAAGTATAGGAGCCCTCCATTAGACTGGGTCCCTTGGGAATTTTTAACTCTCAGAGTTGTCCGCGCTGAGCCTCCAGCAATTCATCAATTACAGTTCAAGTTTTCCTACCTGGTTCCCCTGGCAGTTTCCACTCGTGAGTCTCTGCTATGGGAAGCCATGACTCCTTGTGTTGGTCTGTCTATCTCTCCAACCCCAGGGGCAGACGTTTGGCCTTTGTCCTCCCCTCTCTTATGGATCCACAAGAGTAGTTGGTTTCTCAGACTGTTCAGCTTTTTACTCGTTGTTAGGATGGAGTGGCAACTTCCAAGAACCTTACATGTGGGACCAGAAACTGAAAGTACAAAAAAAGAGTTTTAACATTACAAAAGTAGTTAACAGACAAACGCCTATAGTAACTATTAAAATGGAGAGGATTTTATTGAAATAAATCTTCAACTTTCAAAATGCTGAATCAATAGGTAAACAGACTCTTATATTGACATCAATAAATAAATTATGTCTAATATTTAGTTGCTTGGTAATAACTGGCATAAAAGTTAAAAAGAGATATTTTTATGGTAGGAAGAACAAGGAGCAGTGTAAGCTGGTGAACTGAGTGGGATGGTGGACAGTTACTCTTCATTATAATCTCTTCTGCACTGTTTGATCCTTTTAAACTTTATGCACGCATTACTGTGAAAAAAATATTAAAAGGAGAAAGAGAAAGAGAACTGAATTCTATATATTTTAAGCTTGATTTTGGTTTCTATAGCTGGCAAAAATAAACCTGACATATATCAATTCAAAATCAGGTTTCAATGATCTTTCTTGTAAATTTCAGGAAACTGAGTCCTAAAATATTCCAACTCAAGCTGCAATTTCAAAATTGGATTTATTTGTTTTTGAGAATATAATGTTTATAATATTTTAGCTTCATGAGCTCCCACATGGCTTTTTTAGAATTTCATTTTCCACATTTCATCTCTAATTACTAGGATTTTCTTTTGATTGTTGAAATTCCTGTTCGGAAAAACAGAAAGGCAAAGCTGTGATTTTGTGATGATCCTCCTATACAAGCAGAATCACCTAGACAAGAGCAAAAATGAATAACCTAGGTGGAAAGGTATGTCCCTACTGGGGAAGAAATTCTTTGATTTGATTCCTGAATTTCCTAAATAGTAATTTAGGAAATTACTAAATTACGTAATTTTGTAGCACGTTATTTTGGATGATGCCTCAGCACCTATTGGAATCCCTTTTAATGAGGTTTTGTGAATAGATGTTATAAAGCCATACTTAATGGATTTTGTAAAATCCAAGACATTTTATTACATTTTCCCAGATGTGCTCAGTTTCTCTGTGACCAGACTGTTCTTATGAATTCTCTTAAAACTTAAAGGTAACTTATAGCATCAGAAACAAGTGATTCAGGCATATGCTTAATTGCACCCTACTAACCTTACCCTTTCATCTCTGAATGATTTTATAACTGTTCTTATGAATTCTCTTAAAACTTAAAGGTAACTTATAGCAACAGAAACAAGTGATTCAGGCATATGCTTAATTGCACCCTACTAACCTTACTCTTTCATCTCTGAATGATTTTATATTTCAGTGACAGTAGAAAAAGAGAGTTGGGGAAAATTATGTTACCAAAACTTAGGGAAAAAAAGAAAAAGAAAACCTGAAGGAACCTTAAATGCATGCTAAGTGAAAGAAGCCAATCTGAAAAGATTACATATTGTATGACTCCATCTATATGACATTCTGGAAATGGCAAAACTATAGACACAGTAGAAAAGATCAGTGGTGGCCAGGGGTTGGTGGGGGGAAGGGAGGGATGAACAGGGAGAGCACAGAGGATTTTTAGGGGAGTGAATCTATGTACATAGACATGATACTACAATAGTGGATACATGTCATTATATATCAGGCCAAATCCATGGAACATACAACACCAAGAGTGAATCCTAAAGTAAACTATGGACTTTGGGGGATAATGAGTTCTCAATGTAGGTCCAACAATTGTGATAGATGTACCACTGTCATTCGGGGTGTCCATAGTGGAGGAAGCTGTGCATGTGTGAGGAACATACAGAAACTCTGTACTTTCTGGTCAATTTTGCTGATAACCTAAAATGCTTAAAAAATAAAGCTTATTAATTTAAAAAAAGCAAGTTGTGATACAAGTTACTGTTAACATTTTAAAATTAAAGGAGAGAGTTGAATGTAAAACATCACAGAAATATTTTTTTCCTTACTTAAATTTCCAACCACTCTTTCCCTAAATGACACAATTGTAAGATTGTGTAATTGCCACTAGCTGGCCTATAGGATGCATTCTTGATACTCATTCTTCTTATTGAAAATTTAATATTTATTATTTATCATTCTACTTGACTTAACACTACAAGTATTAGTTTTGATAGTAAGTACAAGTAGGTAATTACATGTGCAAATGGAGTGTTTCTCAGTGATCAGAAAAGGAGGAAATGGGATTCTGCTTTAACCATTAAGTGAGACCTCCCCTAATACACTGACATGCTGGCGCTTGGTTTCTTTCTTAAGTAGGATCACTGGGATAGACACAAATATTTTATTCCTAAGGTTATTGCTATGCTAAACTTTAAAACTTCTATAATTTTTTTCACAATTCTCTATACAAAATTCCTCCCTTGAATGAAAAAGGAATTGCTTTTGGGAGCCTGCTATCAACCAATGCTTTACAAATAAGCTGAAGGGCCAGAAACTTGACTGGGGATGGTCCTGCTTCCTTGTTCCAAATACGTTAAAGCTAATGAAAGATGTGGCCAGAGCAAGAGTAGGTAGACAGATTTTTCTCCATACATCCCTACTCCGTGAATTGTCATACTACCAGACTGTGTCTGTGAAGACATAAGCGGGAGAGAAAGTATATCTTGGGTTGTCAAACTGCTAAAAGTGTAGCTGTGGTAATCAAGAGAATCACAAGAAATGGAGAGTTGAAGGTCAGGGTTTTGTATAGAACAAAAGTTAGGAATAAGTGTGGACACTGTGGGAAAACAGTCAGGAAGAGGAGAGTTTTTCTCCCTGCCACAAACTGAAGCAATGTCATTGTGTCTTGCTGCCCCAGGCAGAAAGTCTGTGTAGCCAAAGGATCCTGTTACCTTTTAGGTAGAAACGTATGTCACCGTTGCACAGTTTTACTAATTTAACATGTTATAGCAAAGCCCATATAAAACATTTCCTAAATCTTTATTTATTTCAAGACTAGTCAAATCTATAAACCTATGTTTTGTACCTCACATAACACACTTTCTTCCTCAAATATTTCCCGTCTTGGTTCTTTGGAAATTACAATGAGGGGGCTTCATATGATGTTATTTTGCCTTTACTGAGGAATTAATTTCATGCATGAAGGGGCTATGCAATATCCCAGAAGGACAGGTCATCACTAATAGTGCAGCTCTGAATCCTGTAGCAGTGGAAAAGGATAAGAGACTCACTGAAGTTTTCTGGCTTGGGGTTGTTGCTTTCTAACTAGAGACTGAGATGAAAGTAAGGATGTTGAGCCCACTAGTGTCACTCATCTTTAAGCTCTCAACTTGTTGATAAAATGTTTTATGGGAAAATGAGTAGGCATGGGAGTGAACTTGGGTTACCATACTTGTGCATTTCATACCTATATGGTAAAAATGTCTTTGTCATCTCCTGGAAAGAAAGAAAATTGACAGAGACAGATGGAAGCTTCGCCTTCTTTCTCTGAGGAAGCGAATTAATACAATTAAAATGAGCGATGTGTTTACATGGACTGACTTGCTAATTAGGCCAGCCTTGATATTTTAATTGTAGTATATTTAAAATACTAATATATTTAAAATACAGATAAATATTTATAGAGGTTCAATATTAAAGGGGAAAAATCAACTGGGTTGATAAAAGTGGGAAGGAAGAGGGTTTTCACTAGGTTTCTAAATATAGTAGACATTCATTTGAAAACACAGCTATAGCTTAATTTAATAAAGGACAAACACTAAAATTTACTAAAACAGAAATATAGAACAAAGAGCCCTAACAACATGAGAGAATTCAATCTATCACATAACAGTAACTGAAATAAAGCACTGTCTGCTTTACATAGACAATGCTTTATGGTCTGCTTTAATATAGAAAATAAGGTTTACTGATCACAATAATAAGTCCTACTTATTAATGAAAAATAAAATTTTAAGAAATGAATTCTAGCTTCTTAAAGTGGTATCTTAAAGGGTAGCATATAACAATTCAAGTCTATTTCAAGTGTCATAAATTTGTGTATAAAATAAAACATGTAAAACGTCCTTCTGCACAAATGGGAACATTAAAGATAAATGTCTTGGGTATTTACATAATCTCTTCAAATTTACAAACTACAGTATTAGGTATAAACTATAAAGCCTTAAAATATCAAAGTTAGAGGAACTGATTGGCTTTGATTTCTTCTTGAGATTTCTTCTTTTACTTTGCTAAGCTAGATACAGGTACCTGGGTCCTCAATCCCATTGACATCTAGATTTTTTAAAATAGTCGTTTACAGCTGAATCTTCTCATTTATTAACTACCTGAATATAGAATAGATATTTTGTTTAATATAAGTATATTCTACCATGTCTGATGTTGCAGGGGAAAATACAATACAACTGTGAATTAAAAATTAAACGAAACTGAAGTGTAATTCCATAAGAACATATTTCCAAATCAGTTTAACTTACTTCCATTAAGAAATATTAAACCCTCTTCATGAATTTCTAAAAAAGTGTATATTTATGTATTGATAGGTGGATTATATCTTTAATTTGTACATAAAAGAAGTTACTTCACTGAAAGTGATGACCATAAATAAGTTTTTAACATACAAATATGTTGCAATAAGCTCTTTCTCCATTACCTATTTAGTAAGCAATAAAATCGTCTAATGCATTTGGGTTTATATATTTGTTTTTCTACTTATGAAGACGAAAGGCACCAGTACCAGTGATTAAATGAGCTTGGTACAGAAAAGTAATTTGTAGGTATATCAAATAAGTAAAATATTGTTTACAAAAGTAGTATGGCTGTGAATAGAATTCTTTTCAATAAGCTACTGGTAGAATTTTCTTCCTCTTTTAGGTTATTAATTTATTATTTCGTATCAGGAGTAAAGATGTTCCCAATCCATTTTCCCTCTTATTTTTCACAATCTCCCAAATGAAATAGTTGTAATAAAACAGAACTCAGTATTTCTATTTCTCCTGCAATAGCGTTCTTGGAGGAAGTGGATAGATCTTAAATTTATGTTGATAATGAAGGTCTCATATGTCTACAAATATACTAGAAAGCCATTTTTGTGACACTGCTTTCTTTGTACTTTCCAGGTCACTGAAAACAGGACAGAAGGCTCTGAGCTATGTGCTCTGCTAAGTGGAACTATTTTGTTTACATGCACCAATGCCCCATATGCAGGGAACCACAATGCCAGAGCAAGATACATAAAGGATAGATTTATTTTATAGCCTGGCTTAATAAAGACAAGGCCTCTCGGTTTCAAATGTTTAATTTGTTTGATCAAATGCTAAGAACTGTATTGCTCAATGGTCTTTATCATGTTTAGTGACCATGACGGATAGAATTCAGGTGATGCCTTCTCTTTATCTATTTAATAGAAGTATTCAATATATGACACATAACTTAAATAGACTATTCAATAATAGTGAGTTTCTTGTAATGATTTTATAAAGATTGTATTCTTGAAGAAAATGTTAAAATATGGTAGAAATATGCATCATTAGAATAACAGCTGTTTCAACAAGAAGCATCATCTGGTTGAACTTTGTCTTATGCAAATAAGGAAAATGCCACTCCAAAAGAGGAATGGATTTATCCAAGTGCATGCAAGCAGCTGTATAAAAAGCTGTCTAATTCTGTGACCGGTGTTCTATCACACTTCACTGCCTCTCTTATACAAGTTAGTTGGCTGACAGTGAAATGCAATGTTTGCTTTCTTGGATCTCTCATCTCCATCCGGAAGCCACATTTTCATGTATACTGATACTTCACGA
This sequence comes from Pseudorca crassidens, assembly GCF_039906515.1. NCBI lineage: Eukaryota > Metazoa > Chordata > Mammalia > Artiodactyla > Delphinidae > Pseudorca > Pseudorca crassidens. Next base: position 71,561,233 of record NC_090303.1, on the reverse strand, counting down.
AAAAATGAACTAGCAAATAGGGTCAGCATAAGTTAAATGTGCAGTTTTCTATATGGTGCATTTTGAGAGTAACTGAATGAGTTCACAGTCCAAAAATTTATTCTCCGTGTCTGGTGTGTTAAATGAATATACCATCATTATAGTCACTGTTAAATATTAAGGCATTATTGAAAAAAATTGTAGTTAATACGCAAATTTGTTTATCCCCCATTACAGAACATACCTGTGAACATGGTAACTAGATAGGACACAATGCCTAGTGTCAAGAGTGTTGCAGAAAAATTCTGATCGTGGAACATGGTGTCCATGGAACTTAAATACAGGTTGGTAACTACAGTCAGGAATGGTGGTAGATGACTGGGAGGAAGCGGGTAATTCAGTCAACAGAATAAGGCACTGGGTACCCAAGGTTGGTTGGCATGAAAGAAGAATCCAAGGATGCTGAATAAAACTATCTACCTTACCACCTAGAGTTATCAGTGCTAGCCACATGAATTTCAGTCCTCTGTGCCCTACTATATGGACAGATAGTTTTTAATCAAAACCTTTTGATCTGTAACTATCCCCAACTTGCTCATTTTGCAAAGATCTAAAATACAAAGGCTTGGGATCCAAACATTTGTCTTTAGTGTTGTAATTCCTTATTACATATGTGTTAACTATGTTTAAGCTACTCCCAATTTAAGGTCCCTTATCTGTAAGCCTATCTCTCTCCCCTGCAACACCCTGATTTCCATTAATACTTCACTAAGAGGCCAGAGACTATAACAGGACACCAGGACATGGATAAGGTAAAGGCAGGTTCTCATCTTCTGATCCAAAGGTATTAAGGGAAGAACAGAGTAAGAGGAAAGAGAGACAGGAAATAATATATACATGTTCTTATGAAGGAGAACAGGGTTTAGCTTTCCTGTAGTGCTCTTCATTTGCTTTTGTTGAGGACAGCACCCAGAAGGTCTCTGATCTTAGAAGGAGCAGATGAAAGCAGCTGCTCTGTGAGCCAGCAGGCCTGGCATGGGGTTTACTAGGTCACGGGCAGGATGGAAAATGTGGCAGAGGTTCAGTGGGTACAAGGCAATAGTGGGGGCCAAGTGAGATGAGGAAAGGCTGCCAAGCTCCTACCATGCCAAGAGGCCAGACCAGATGTGTATACTGATATTCAAGTTCAGTTCGAGTGCTGGTAGGCTGATCAGAGCACAGGCAGATGAAGAACATCCACATGGTCGAGAAAGACCAGGGGATTCCATGGAGATGGCCAGCTCCCCCTGCTACAGCAGGGACACAGTCAGTTTTCCACACTCCTAGGAGATGAATAAGGGGAAAGAAATAGAGGCTTATGGAAGACTAAGCAAGAGTACAAATGAAACAGAGTGAAAACTAAAGGGACCACTTAAATTACTACCTTGGACTAAATTGTAAACTGAATTAGATTATATGTACTTTGTTTTTGTTTTTTTGCTATCCACATCATTTACATGAGTGGGGTGTGAGTAATTTTGTAAAGTTGTCCCACATACATGCATAGACTGGCTATGAATTTATAGAACCAGATTCTATCCCTATTGTTTAATAAAGGAAAATAGTTATTGCATTAATTTATATCTTGTAGCCCCTAAATACAACCCTGGAATGACTGTGTTCCTAACAGAAGGTAAGGAACAGATGTAAAGTATATGTAATTAATTCTACTTAAATTGTTTTTATTTACATAAACTTTAAAATAGGCATTTGGGATCATATTCTAAATAGAATGCTGTAGATCAGAGATTCCTAAACTGTCTTAGTTCAAAGCACCTTTAGAGTCTTAGTAATTTTTTAAACAAGTGACCAAAACCAAAACAAACAAAACAAAACAATTAAAAAAAATAATAACAGTTGCTTTTACTAAGTAGTTAGGGCCAACAACTTAATAATACATTTTTATAACCTAACAAAACCACTGTTATTTGCAAAAGTAATGCAAAAATTTTTGAAAAAGAATTTTTACTTTACCTTTAAATAACTACAATTACCTACTAACGAGATGTGTATGCCTGTTGAGTACTGCACAACTTCTCAAACTGTGCCTTCAGATTGGATATGACCAGTCACCATCTATTTCTGTCCCATATGATTTTTTCATAGTACGTGCTTTTTATCACAGCAACTGATTAAAACCCAACTTTGCGAAGAAATAATTTAGTGTGATTTAATGTAGAAATTGTGAAGTACCTCAAGCTAGCATTTCATTTGCTGTCTGATACTTATTGGGCATCACTGTGTTTCCCATAAAAAGCCAATATGTCCCCAGGTTGCTGCTCTGGGAATCTTGCAGTATAGAAGCTATCTTCTTCTAGCCCATTGATTTAAACTGGATAAGAATAGCTGGATTAATATTATTTATAACATTTTTAGAACAATGTTTGGCACCTAGCGAATACCTAATAACTGTTACCTATTACAGTCAGCTCTCCGTATTTGTGGGTTCCTCACCCGCAGATATAGAGGGCTGACTGTACTATGCCAATTTATATAAGGAACTTGAGCGTCCACAGATTTTGGTTTCAGGGGTCCTAGGACCAATCTTCCCCACTTCCCATACCAAGGAACAATTATTTAATTACTATTTCTAAGTAAGACTTTCTCTGATGGAAACAAGCCTATTTTAGTGACCAAGCACCTGAACATTTGCTTCATCTCATTTATTGAAAGGTATCCCTTGTTGCTCCTTATTCAATGATCTCATAGCACTTTGTTCACATATCTACTGTAGCAGTTATATATAATTGAAATTCATGTCTGGCTCTACTTGAAAACAGCTCAAGAGCAAAGAGCACTCCCATTGACATCCCAAAGCCTTGCACTTTGCTTGGCATAAAAATTGTTTAATAAACATGCACTGAATGAATGATCAAATGCAGAACAGCAGTTCCCAGCGGTACTGAGCACTGAGTCATAAAGAACATGACATATTTAATTATCAAACACCGCTTGATTTTGTAGAGGATCTTTTCTGGAAGAGTTTTTGATCTTAGAATAGCAGGCCTGGATTATTGAGACTAGTCAATTGAAAGATCATACCCAGAGAAATGACTTAAACTTCCAGATTTATATCATTTGATTTTTTTCTATACCACTAAAGAAATCAATATGGTTGTTAGAATGATCTTTATGTAGTCATGTTAAGTATTAGATCTTTTCAAATCTGAGTATTAAGAATTTAATAAAATGTAAACCAAGTGTGAGAGAATGTGATAACTTGGCTGAATTTTTTTTTGAGGTAGAATATATACTTATTATACCATCTACCTGAAAATACTTGGCCAACCCAGATCAAGGAATTAAACCAAGGATTTTCATTCCATGCATGCTTCAAATTTTTTAAGTTTCCTCAGGCACTTAAATTTTTTTTTAATCAGAAAAATTTTTACTGAAATAAAATTGACCTATCTTTGGTGCTCAACTAAACTGAGTTTGACATAATTGATCACGGATAAATATTTCTTTGTTTATTATTTAATAATAAAAATGTTTGAGCAGTTGAAGAATATAAAGCTAAACATTGTTCAATTTATTTAGTTGCTGAAAATCTGTAACTAAAGCATACCAAAACGAAGTTGTTTTTAATAAATTTTGGCAAGCAAATCTGGCACAATTTTTTTAGATTTTAAGATTATCTTTTAGTGTAAATGTTGATATAGCACAACATTAAAGTAAACCAATTTTAATTTTCAAGTGAAATTATTGTCTGAGCCCTTATACCTGAACCTACTGTCATCAACCTTATCACTAAAAGAGTGACTTCATGAAGGGACACAGATGAGGGGCTTGTGGAAATAGGAACTGGCATTCTTATTACCCAATTTTAGACTTGCACACAGTATGTATTCAGAAAATATATGTCAATGAAGGCTATGAAGAAGATCAAGGAACAAAAATAATAGACACTGGAAAATAAATCTTCCCCACTAGAACTAAAGGCCCCACAACAGATTGGAATTTAATGGTATATCCTCTGCTTTATATCCCTAATAACATCAATAAGGCTCATCATTTACAGAATTCTTATTTTTCAAAGAAAGATTATTTTAATCACAAACTACAGTATATGAATTGCTTTACAGTTCCCTTTAACCCCCAACTAACAATGCCCAAAGAAAACTAAATAACATCATTATGTATTGTTTCTAAGTATATAGAATTTGCAAATTTTATACTAGTAAATTGGTGTGATTCTCTCCTTAAATTGCTAAGCACTGTTCACATACCCTAGAAAATGAATAAAACAATGAACTCAAAACAATACCTAATATACATTTAAAGTATTACCATGAAAAAAGTATTCTACAGGGTGTGTGTTTATTCTGACTTAATATTAAACTGTTATGAAAATAGTAATTTTATAAATATTTTAAAAATTTAGGTTTTTTTAGTCAAATGCCTCCTAATTATTTTTTCTGTTTTTCATTTGTTTTTAAAACATTCTAGTTATTAAAAGGCATACTTTGCTTCAGATTTCCCTCGTGATGCAGTGGTTAAGAATCCACCTACCAATGCAGGAGACACAGGTTCGAACCCTGGTCCAGGAGGATCCCACATATCATGGAGTGGCTAAGCCTGTGTGCCACAACTACTGAAGCCCATGTGACTAGATCCTGTGCTCCGCAACAAGAGAAGCCACTGCAATGAAAAGCCCACGCAACACAAAGAAGAGTGGCCCCTGCTCACCGCAACTAGAGAAAGCCCACATGTAGAAGTGAAGACCCAAAGCAGCCAAAACTAAATAAATTTATATTTAAAAAAAGCATGATCATGCTTTGCCTTAAAAATTTTTAAATGAATATATAGATTTATGATTCAAAATTTTAATCAATAAATATACGGCTGAAATTGGTAATTTCAATACAATAAATGCCTTTATACTCACTGGAAAAATGCACTATTATTATTCATAAGTAATGATATGTTAATACTATAAATCTAATTATTCATTCATACTGTGGTGAATAATGACATTAGAAACCCCAAATGTTCATCTGTTTTACTGTCTTGCATTAAAAAAGGCCTATAATTTCATAAAAACACAATTCTAAATATAATAAGCTATCTAAAATGTCTCTATTAATGATTAGATATTTAGCAATTATTCATTAATACTGAATCATTAGCTTATGAAGTGACCAGACAACAAAAATACACATTATAAAAGAATCATTCCTTGCACTGTCCTTAGAGCTTTTTTCCCTATATAGCTAACTGCCAGGAATGAGCTGGAGGTGGGACTGAACTAGATCAGTTCTAGAAACACTGAAAATCACAGAGCGCTCTGATATCTACCTACTGAAGAAAGTCCTTGAAACCTCATAATCACACAACCCTTATAAGTCATCTTAGAAAGACATAGAACTGATCTTCCAACCTGAGTATACCTCGGATCTGGAAGTCATTTCAGGCTGCCTCCAGTTGAAGAGATCTGCTAACTACAGTTATTCATTTCCAGGACAGAATGAAAAAAATTATTCTTATCACTGACATAAGGAATGGGGATGTACTTTATCCAACAAACTGTGTGGTTGTTATACTCCCAACACAGTGAGAGTAGTATGAGTAATATTGTTAGCTAGATTTCATGCCAAATCTTCCATCCAAATACTTGTAGAAGAATGGTACATCATATGCATGATAAAGTTTCTGGTCTCAGCCTTAATTCCAATTTTACCTCAGAAGACAACAATGTCATGTTAGATAGACATCTAGCTGGATTTATTTCTTCTTGCCTTGTTATAAGATATGCATCATAGTGAATTAAAAATGTTTCCTACAGGCTCATAAAAATCACCAGCGTGACAATGTAGAAAATTTTACTAAATGGAAGGAAACTGAATGTCACGTTAGTCACTGTTCTTGCTTTTGTTGCTTAAGAGTATCACTCATCTAAAGAGATTCTGTAAACACTGAGGTCACTGTCATCTACTTCTTATTTAAAAAACTCCACCCTCTCAGTCAAAAATATTTTAAATGCCTTAAAATACCTGAATAATGAGCATAATCTAAAATTAGAGGCAGCTTTGTGGAACAGATGACATACGATAGTTCCTCGAAGGGTAGAACCGTGACAGGTGGAGATATAGGGGAAGGATATTTCGGGCTAAGACACTGAACATGAGAAAATGGAATATGTTCAGAAAATGATGAATATACTGTTATGGAAGGAATGTAAGGCATTTAGGGTGAAGGAAGGGAAAAAAAATATATATATATATGATTTTATTTTAACATCTTTATTGGAGTGTAATTGATTTACAATAATGTGTTAGTTTCTACTTTATAACAAGGTGAATCAGCTATACATACACGTATATCCCTGTATCTCCTCCCTCTTGTGTCTCCCTATCCCACCCCTCTAAGTGGTCACAAAGCACTGAACTTATCTTCCTGTGCTATGCAGCTGCTTGCCACTAGCTGTTTTATATTTGGTAGTGTATATATGTACATGCCACTCTCTCACTTCGTCCCAGCTTACCCTTCCCCCTCCACGGGTCCTCAAGTCCATTCTCTACATCTGAGTCTTTATTCTTGTCCTGCCCCTAGGTTCTTCAGAACCATTATTTTTTCTTTTAGTTTACATATATATGTGTCAGCATGTGGTATTTGTTTTTCTCTTTCTGACTTACTTCACTCTATGACAGACTCTAGGTCCATCCACCTCACTACAAATAACTCATTTTCATTTCTTTTTATGGCTGAATAATATTCCATTGTATATATGGGCCACATCTTCTTTATCCATTCATCTGTTGATGGACACTTAGGTTGCTTCCATATCCTGGGTATTGTAAATAGAGCAGCAATGAACATTTTGGTACATGACTCTCTTTGAATTATGGTTTTCTCAGGGTATATGCCCAGTAGTGGGATTGCTGGGTCATATGGTAGTTCTATTTTTAGTTTTTTTTTTTTTTTTTTTTGCGGTATGCAGCCCTCTCACTGTTGTGGCCTCTCCTGTTGCGGAGTACAGGCTCCGGACGTGCAGGCTCAGTGGCCATGGCTCACGGGCCTAGCCACTCCACGGCATGTGGGATCTTCCCAGACCGGGGCATGAACCCGTGTCCCCTGAATTGGCAGGGGGATTCTCAACCACTGTGCCACCAGGGAAGCCCTATTTTTAGTTTTTTAAGGAATCTCCACACTGTTCTCCATAGTGGCTGTATCAATTAACATTCCCCCCAAACAGTGCAAGAGGGTTCCCTTTATTTCACACCCACTCCAGCATTTATTGTTCGGAGATTTTTTTGATGATGGCCATTCTGACCTGTTGAGGTGATACCTCATTGTAGTTTTGATTTGCATTTCTCTGATGATTAGTGGTGTTGAGCATGCTTTCATGTATTTGTTGGCAATCTGTATATCTTCTCTGGAGAAATGTCTATTTAGATCTTCTGCCTATTTGGGGTTGGGCTTGTTTTTTTGATATTGAGCTGCATGAGCCTCTTGTAAATTTTGGAGATTAACCCTTTGTCAATTATTTCATTTGCAAATACTTTCTCCCATTCTGAGGGTTGTCTTTTAGTCTCGTTTAAGTTTTCCATTGCTGTGCAAAAGCTTTTAAGTTTCATTAGGTCCCATTTGTTTATTTTTTTTAATTTCCATTTCTCTAACAGGTGGGTCAAAAAGGATCTTGCTGTGATTTATGTCATAGAGTGTTCTGCCTATGTTTTCCTCTCAGAGTTTTATAGTGTCTGGCCTTACATTTAAGTCTTTAATTCATTTAGAGGTTTTTTTTTGTGTATGGTGTTAGAGAGTTTTCTAATTTCATTCTTTTACATGTAGCTGTCCAGTTTTCCCAGAACCACTTATTGAAGAGGCTGCCTTTTCTCCATTGTATATTCTTGCCTCCTTTATCAAAGATTAGGTGACCATATGTTCATGGGTTTATCTCTGGGCTTTCTATCCTGTTCCATTGATCTATATATCTATGTTTTTGTGCCAGTACCATACTGTCTTGATTACTGTAGCTTTGTAGTATAGTCTGAAGTCTGGGAGCCTGATTCCTCCAGCTCTGTTTTTCTTTCTCAGGATTGCTTTGGCTATTAGGGATCTTTTGTGTTTCCATAGAAATTGTGAAATTTTTTGTTCTAGTCCTGTGAAAAATGCCAGTGGTAGTTTGATAGGGATTGCATTGAATCTGTAGATTACTTTTGGTAGTAGAGTCATTTTCACAATGTTGATTCTTCCAATCCAAGGACATGGTATATCTCTCCATCCGTTTGTATCATCTTTACTTTGTTTCATCAGTGTCTTCTAGTTTTCTGCATACAGGTCTTTGGTCTTCTGAGGTTGGTATATTCCTAGGTACTTTATTCCTTTTGTTGCAATGGTAAATGGGAGTGTTTCCTTAATTTCTCTTTCAGATTTTTCATCATTAGTGTATAGGAATGCCAGAGATTTCTGTGCATTAATTTTGTATCCTGTTACTTTACCAAATTCGTTGATTAGCTCTAGTAGTTTTCTGGTACCATCTTTCGGATTCTCTATGTATAGTATCATGTCATCTGCAAACAGTGACAGCTTTATAACTTCTTTTCCGATTTGGATTCCTTTTCTTTTTCTTCTCTGATTCCCATGGTTAAAACCTACAAAACTATGTTGAATAATAGTGGTGAGAGTGGACAACTTGTCTTGTTTCTGAATTTAGAGGAAATGGTTTCAGTTTTTCAACACTGAGAACGATGATGGCTGTGGGTTTCTCATATATGGCCTTTATTATGCTGAGGTAAGTTCCCTCTTTGCCTACTTTTTGGACAACTTTTATCAAAAATGAGTGAATTTTATCGAAGCTTTTTCTGCATCTATTGAGATGATCATATGGTTTTTCTCCTCCAATTTGTTAACATGGTGTACCACATATTGATGTGCGAATATTGAATAATCCTTGCATTCCTGGGATAAACCCCACTTAATCACGGTGTTTGATCCTTTTAATGTGCTGTTGGATTCTGTTTGCTAGTATTTTGTTGAGGATTTTTGCATCTGTGTTCATCAGTGATATTTCCCGGTAGTTCTCTTTCTTTGTGACATCTTTGTCTGGTTATGGTATCAGGGTGATGTTGGCCTCATAGAATGAGTTTCAGAGTATCCCTCCCTCTGCTATATTTTGGAAGAGTTTGAGAAGGATAGGTGGTTAGCTCTTCTCTAAATGTTTTCTAGAATTCGCCTTTGAAGTCATCTGGTCCTAGGCTTTTGTTTGTTGGAAGATTTTTTGTTTGTTTGTTTGTTTTTTGCGGTATGCGGGCTTCTCACTGTTGTGGCCTCTCCCGTTGCAGAGCACAGGCTCCAGACGTGCAGGTTCAGCGGCCATGGCTCACGGGCCCAGCCACTCCGCGGCATGTGGGATCTTCCCAGACCGGGGCACGAACCCGTGTCCCCTGCATCGGCTGGCAGACTCTCAACCACTGCAACACCAGGAAATCCCTTGTTGGAAGATTTTTAATCAGTCTCAATTTCAGTGCTTGTGATTGGTCTGTTTATATTTTCTATTTCTTCCTGGTTCAGTCTAGGAAGGTTGTGCTTCTCTAAGCATTTGTTCATTTCTTCCAGGTTGTCCATTTTATTGGCATACGGTTGCTTGTAGTAATACCTCATGATCCTTTTTATTTCTGCAGTGTCAGTTGTTACTTTTCCTTTTTCATTTCTACTTCTACTGATTTGAGTCTTGTCCCTTTTTTCTTGATGAGTGTGGCTAATGGTTTATCCATTTTGTTTATCTATTCAAAGAACCAGCTTTTCGTTTTATTGTTCTTTGATATTGTTTCCTTCATTTCTTTTTCATTTATTTCTGATCTGATCTTTATGATTTCCTTCCTCTTGCTAACTGTGGGGATTTTTTGTTCTATCTCTAATTGCTTTAGGAGTAAGGCTACAATGTTTATTTGTGATGTTTCTTGTTTCCTGAGGTAGGATTGTATTGCTATAAACTTTCCTCTTAAAACTGCTTTTGCTGCATCGCATAGGTTTGGGGTCGTTGTGTTTTCATTGTCCTTTCTTTCTAGGTATTTTTTGATTTCCTCTTTGATTTCTTCAGTGATCTCTTGTTTATTTAGTAGTGTATTGCTTAGCCTCCATGTGTTTGTATTTTTTACATATTTTTTCCTGTAATTGACATCTAGTCTCATAGCATTGATGTCGGAAAAGATACTGGATATGATTTCAATTTTCTTAAATTTACCAAGGCTTGATTTGTGACCCAACATATGATCTATCCTGGAGAATGTTCCATGAGCACTTGAGAAGAAAGTGTATTCTGTTGTTTTCGGATGGAATGCCTTATAAATATCAATTAAGCCCATCTTGTTTAATGTATCATTTAAAGCTTGTGTTTCCTTATTTATTTTCATTTTGGAAGATATGTACCCTAGTGAAAGTGGGGTGTTAAAGTCCTCTACTATGACTGTGTTACTGTCGATTTCCCCTGTTATGGCCATTAGAATTTACCTTAGGTGTTGAGGTGCTCCTATGTTGGGTACATAAATATTTACAATTGTTATATCTTCTTCTTGGATTGATCCCTTGATCACTATGTAGTGTCCTTCTTTGTCTCTTGTAATAGTCTTTATTTTAAAGTCTATTTTATCTGATATGAGAATTCCTACTCCATCTTCCTTTTGATTTCAATTAGCATGGAATATCTTTTTCCATCTCCTCACTTTCAGTCTATATGTGTCCTTAGGTCTGAAGTGGGCCTCTTGTAGACAGCATATATACAGGTCTTCTTTTTGTAACCATTCAGCCAGGCTATGTCTTTTGGTTTGAGTATTTAATCTATTTACCTTTAAGGTGATTATCAATATGTATATTCCCATTACCATTTTCTTAATCATTTTGTGTTTGTTATTTTAGGTCTTTTCCTTCTCTTGTGTTTCCTGCCTAGAGAAGCTCCTTTAGCATTTGATGTAAAGCTGGTTTTGTGGTGCTGAATTCTCTTAGCTTTTGCTTGTGTGTAAAGGTTTTAATTTCTCCGTTGAATGTGAATGAGATCCTTGCTAGTTAGAGTAATCTTGGTTGTAGACTTTTCCCTTCCATCACCTTAAATATGTCCTGCCACTCCGTTTTGGCTTGCAGAGTTTCTACTGAAAGTTCAGCTGTTAACCTTATGGGGATTCCCTTGTATGTTATTTGTTGTTTTTCCCTTGCTGCTTTCAATATTTTTTCTTTGTATTTAATTTTTGATAGTTTGATTAATATGTGTCTTGGTGTGTTTCTCCATGGATTTATCCTGTATGGGACTCTCTGCTTCATGGACTCGACTATTTCTTTTTCCATGTTAGAGAAGTTTTCAACTATAATGTCTTCAAACATTTTCTCAGTCCCTTTCTTTTTCTCTTCTTCTTCTGGGACCCCTATAATTCAAATGTTGGTGCATTTAATGTTGTCCCAGAGGTCTGTGAGACTGTGCTCAATTCTTTTCATTCTTTTTTCTTTATTCTGCTCTGCAGTAGTTATTTCCACTATTTTATCTTCCAGGTCACTTACCCGTTCTTCTGCCTCAGTTATTCTGCTACTGATTTCTTCTAGAGAATTTTTAATTTCATTCATTGTGTTGTTCATCATTGTTTGTTTGCTCTTTAGTTCTTCTAGTTCCTTGTTAAACGTTTCTTGTATTTTCTCCATTCCATTTCCTAGATTTTGGATCATCTTTACTATCATTACTTTGAATTCTTTTTCAGGTAGACTGCCTATCTCCTCTTTATTTGTTTGGTCTGGTGGGTTTTTACCTTGCTCTTTCATCTGCTGTGTATTTCTCTGTCTTCCCATTTTGCTTAACTTTCTGTGTTTGTGGTCTCCTTTTCACAGGCTGCAAGTTCGTATTTCCCGTTGTTTTTGGTGTCTGCCCCCAGTGGGTAAGGTTGCTTCAGTGAGTTGTCTAGGCTTCCTGGTGGAGGGAACTGCTGCCTGTCTTCTGGTGGATGAGGCTGGATCTTGTCTTTGTGGTGAGCAGGACCACATCCAGTGGTGTGTTTTGGGGTTTCTGTGCCCTTATTATGATTTTAGGCAGCCTCTCTGCTAATGGGTGTGGTTGTGTTCCTGCCTTGCTAGTTGTTTGGCATGGAGTGTCCAGCACTGGTCATTGCTGGTCACAAGCACTGGAGCTTGCTGGTCATTGAGTGGAGCTGGGTCTTAGCACTGAGATGGAGTTCTCTGGGAGAGGTCTTGCCGATTGATATTACATGGGGCTAGGAGGTCTCTGGTAGTCCAATGTCCTGAACTTGGCTCTCCCACCTCAAAGCCTCAGGCATGTCACCCAGTCGGCACCAAGGCCCTGTCAGCCACATGGCATATTTTAGAGCAGTGGGTTCGCACAGTGTCATCCTGGTACCAGCAGCATCAGCATCACTAGAGAATGGGTCAGAAATGCCTGTACGCATTATTTAAAATACTTAAGATTGTTATAATGGATATACCATAATTTATATTTCTGGTTGTTCATCACACATTTAACAGGTGTGTATTTTTTTACCCTTTCCTTACCTACATTAATTTAATTATCTTCATTGCTTATTTTTACCTTAGTTTAATTTTATCATATAACCATAACCCTCTGTCATGAATTTAATATAGTTCTACTTTTGCCTAGCATCCCATCCATCCTAAGCATGTTCAAAGACTTTGCTCCTGTAATTATCCTTTTTCTCTTTTGTACCATTAATTTTTCCTTCTCTACTGGATCATTCACATCAGTGCAAAAAGCATGCTGTAATAATTCTTTTCTTGAAAAAAAAAGTAAGATAAAAATCTCTCCTCCACCCATTTGCTGCTCCTTTTTATTGCAAACTACTCAAAATAGTTGTCTATACACATTTTCATCTTCCATTCTCCCTTGAACCCACACGATAAGACACTCATTCATACTGCACTAAATCTACTCTGATCAAAGCCACCCATCACCTCTAGATTATCAAATCTAATTCTCTGTATTCATTTACTCGAGAGTGAATCAATCACCCTTTTTAAAAAAATTTCCTTTACTTAACTTCTAGGTCAATCACATTCTTCTGGTTTTGTACCTTACTCTCTGCTCCTTCTCAATCTTTTGCTAGATCCACTTTCTCATCCCACATAAATTGTGGATCACTCTTCCATTTTATTTACACTCAATGCCTAGATAATATTGTCTATTGTAAATGTAGTTTATAAACTGGTGAGTTGTCCTCTGTTCTCCAGAATTTATATACTACAACCGGAATGTCTTCCTCACATGTCTAGTAGGCATCACAAGTTAAGATACCCAAAAAAGAGTTACTGATACCTCCCTAGCCATCCCCAACTACCTCCAACTTGCTCTTCCTCTAGTCTGTCCTCTCTTGCAAATAGCACCGTCATTGGCTCAGGACAAAACCTTGGTGTTGTCCTTGAATACTTTTCTCTCACAGTACACATCCAATCCACCAGTAAATTCACCTGGCCCTACTTTCAAAATTCAGAATCTGACCATTTAGCATGATCTTCACCACTCTCAACATTATCCAAGCCACCAGCATTTGTCTTCAGGACTTTCACCATAGCCTCCCAACTGATTTTCCTCTTTCACTCCAGCCCACTACCACCTCCCCCCATTCCACGAACTATGGTTTATCATCCATACAAAAGCTAGAGTAATCATTTTCAAATGAGCTGCTTACTCTCTTTCTCCAATGGCTTTTTATCATACTTAGAATAACACCCAAATCCCATAGTATAGCATACAATACTCTACATGATCTGACCCCTGAAAAATTACCAACTTCATTTTCAACTCGCTCTCTCTCTTTCTCTTTGTGGCAGCACACTGGTCTTCTTGTTTCTCCTGTATCATCACCTGCATATTCCCAATTCCAGGTCTCAACTCTTACTATTCTCTCTACCAAGAATGGCCTTCTCTCAGATATCTTGATGGCTTGCTCCTGTGCTGTATTCAGATCTCTGTGCAAATGTCCCCTTCCCTTAGAAAGTGTCACTACTCCCTACCCCTATATCTGACATAGAATCTCCATTAGCTTCTATTGTCTTCTTTGGCTTTATTTTTCTTCTTGATACTTACAACTACATGGTATTATACTTCAGATGTATTTGCTTTTTTATTTTCTTTCTCCTCCACTGATTGTAAGAGAGAAGTTTTTTTCTACTTTGTTTAATCCTTTAGCCAAGTGCCAAGAACACAGCCTAAGATGTAATAGGCACTCAATAAATAGCTCTCTAGTCTAACTGGAATTTATTTTAGTATATGGTGTAATATAAGTACTTGAACATTGTTATTCTAATATAGCTAATTAACTTTATAAAACCTGTTTACTGTGTGCTGTTTCCCTTTATAGTGATTTATTATACATCCTATATCACATATTAAATTATTTTATAGGTTATATTTGGGGGTTCTCTAATATATTTCATTGGTTCCTCTACCCGTAGAACTTTTAAAAATAGTTCTATGATACACTTTGATATTTTATAGGAATAATCCTTCCCTGTTACTCTGATTTATAGAAAGTTCTCCATTATAATAACTTTATATTCTTTCAAAATACCTTTAGAAGTACTTTGTCACATGGAAAACTATCACTGGAATTTTTATCAAAACTATAATTGATTTGGGAATGATTGATACTTTAAAATACTTATTCTTCCTAGTATGATAAGCATCTCTTTATTAAAAACCATTTAGGTAGATTGTTATAGTTTTCTCCATGTAAATGTCCATATTTTCTAATATTAAGGTCATTCTTTTGTCAGTTATCTTTTTACTGGGATTGAAAATGAGATTTCCAAATTATACATTTTCATTTATTGTTGTTTGAATTAATTAATTAATTTGTATTGTTGAAATGTAAAAAGGCTATTGATTTTTACATTTTTCCCAATCAGAACAACAAAAAGAAAAAAAAATAAATGAAAACAGTTTAAGGGATCTCTGGGGCAATATCAAGTATACCAACATTTGAATTATAGGGGTCCCAGAAGGAGAAGAGAAAGAAAAGGGTTTAAAATATATTTAATAAAATTATGGTTGGAAACTTCTGAACCTGGAAAATGATACAGATATCTAGGTATAAAAAGCACAGAGGGTCCCAAACAAGGTGAATCCAAATAGACTCACAACAAGACATATCATAATTAAAATGGCAAAAGTTAAAGAGAGAATTCTAAAGGCAGCAAGAGTAAAACAAAGAGTCGTATACAAGGGAACCCCTCATAAGGCTATCAGCTGATTTTTCTCGAGGCCAGAAGGGAGTGGCATAATATATATAAAGTGCTGAAAGGGAAAAACCTGCAACCTAGGATACTCTACCCAGAAAGATTATCATTTAGAATTGAAGAAATAAAAAACTTCTCAGATAAGCAAAAACTAAAAGAATTCATCAATCCTAAACTGACCTTAAAAGAAATGTTAAAGAGCCTTTTCTAAGTGAAAAAGAAAAGGCAATAGCAAGAAGTAAGAATCTATATGGAAGGAAAAATCCCACTAGCAAAACCAAATATATAGTAAAAAAAAAAGTGGATCAACCACTTAAAAGAAGCTAATATGAAGACTGAAAGACAAAAAAATTGTAAAATCAACTATAACTACAATAAACAGTAAAGGGATAAACATGAAGATGTAAAACATGATATCAAAAAATGAAGCATGAGTGGTGCTGGGAAAACTGGACAGCTACATGTAAAAGAATGAAATTAGAACACTCCCTAACACCATACACAAAAATAAACTCAAAATGGATTAAAGACCTAAATGTAAGCCCAGACACATAGGCAGAACACTCTATGACATAAATCACAGCAAGATCCTTTTTGACCCACCTCCTAGAGAAATGGAAGTAAAAACAAAAATAAAGAAATGGGACCTAATGAAACTTAAAAGCTTTTGCACTGTGAGTGGGAATGTAAATTGATACAGTCACTATGGAGAACAGTATGGAGGTTTCTTAAAAAACTAAAAATAGAACTACCATATGACCCAGCAATACCACTACTGGGCATATACCCAGAGAAAACCATAATTCAGAAAGACACATGCACCCCAATGTTCACTGCAGCACTATTTACAATAGCCAGGTCATGGAAGCAACCTAAATGCCCATCGCCAGACGAATGGATAAAGAAGATGTGGCACATATATACAATGGAATATTACTCAGCCATAAAAAGGAACAAAATTGGGTCATTTGTAGAGATGTGGATGGATCTAGAGACTGTCATACAGAGTGAAGTAAGTCAGAAAGAGAAAAACAAATATCATATATTAATGTATATATGTGGAACCTAGAAAAATGGTACAGATGAACCAGTTTGCAGGGCAGAAATAGAGACAGATGTAGAGAACAAACGTATGGACACCAAGGGGGGAAAGTGGCAGGAGGGCTGGTGGTGGTGGGATGAATTGGGAGATTGGGATTGACATATATACACTAATATGTATAAAATAGATAACTAATAAGAACCTGCTGTATAAAAAATAAAATAAATTCAAAAAATAAATAAATAAAAAAATTAAAATAAAACAAAAAAACAAAACATGGGGAGGGGAGTTAAAAAATGTAGATCTTTAAAATGTGGTTGAATTTAAATGACAACCAGTTTAAAACGAGTAATATAGATCAACATATATGAACCTCATGGTAACCACAAATCAAAAACCTACAATAGATACACAAAAGCTAAAGAGAAAGGAACACGAGCATATCACTAAAGAAAATGATCAAACCACACGGGAAGAAACTAAGAGAAAAAGAAAAGAAGAGAGAAAAACTATAAATACAACCATAAAACAAACAATAAAATGGCAATAAATACATACCTGTCAATAATCACTTTAAATGTCAATAGACTAAATACTCTAATAAAAAGACATAAAGTGGCTGATTGGGTGAAAAAACAAGACCCATCTATATGCTGCTTACACTATATTCACCAGACTAAGACATACAAACACTGAAAGTGAGGAAATAGAAAAAGACACTCCACACAAATGGAAATGACAAGAAAGCTGGGGTAGCAGCACCCATATCAGACAAAATGGACTTTAAAACAAAGTCTATAACAAAAGATAAAGAAGGACATTACATAATGATACATAAAGATGAGAACGTAATAACACTCATTAACATATGCACCTAATGTAGGAGCACCTACATATATAAAGCAAATATTAACAGACATCAAGGGAGAAATTGACAATAATACAATAATAGTAGGGAATTTTAACAACCCACTTACATCAATGGACAGATCATCCAGACATAAAATCAATAAGGAAACAGTGGTCGTAAATGACACATTAGACCAGCTGGACTTACCAGATATCTACAGACATTCAATCCAGAAACAGCAGAGCACACATTCTTGTAGAGTGCACATGGAACATTCTCCAGGATAGGTCACATGCTAGGCCACAAAACAAGTCTCAACAAATTTAAGAGGATAAAACTTATATCAAACATTTTTTCTGACCACAATGGTATGACATTAGAAATCAATTACAGGAAGAAAAATGGGAAAAACACAAACACACAGAGACTAAACAACATGCTACTAAAAATTAACAGGTCAATGAAGAAATCAAACAGGAAATCAGAAAATACCTTGAGATATATAAAAGTTTAAAAGAAAACCCAACTTCCCAAAATCTATGGGATGCAGCAAAAGCAGTTCTAAAAGGGAATTTTATAGCAATACAAGGCTCCCTCAAGAAACAAGAAAAATATAAACAACCTAACCTATCATCTAAAGGAATTATAAAAAGAAGAGAAACAAAGCTGAAAGTCAGTAGAAAGAAGAAAATAATAAAGATCAGAGACGAAATTAATAAAATAGACACAAGCAAAAACCACAATAGAAAACAGCAATAAAACCAAGAGCTATTTTTTTAAGATAAACAAAATTGATAAACCTTTAGCCAAACTCATCAAGAGAAGAAGGGGACCCAAATAAGCAAAATAAAAAATGAAAGAGGAAAGATAACAATCAATATCACAGAGATACAAAAAAATCGTAAGAGAATACTACAAACAGTTATATGCCCACAAATTGGACGACCTAGAAGAAATGGACAAATTTCTAGAAACATATTAACACCCAAGACTAAATCAGGAAGAAATAGACAATCTGAAGAGACAGATCATTGGGAGAAAAAACTCCCAATAAACAGAAGTCTAGGACCAGACGGCTTCACAGGGGAATTCTACCAAACACATAAAGAAGAACTAGTACCCCTCCTTCTCAAATTATTCCCCAAAATTGAAGGGGAGGGAACACGTCCAAATTCATTACATGAGATCACCATTTCCCTGATACCAAAAGCAAAGACACTACCAAAAAAAAAAAATTAAGGCCAATATCTTTGATGAATATAGATTTAAAAATACTCAACAAAACATTAGCAAAAGAAATTAAACAATATATAAAAAGGATCATAAATGAAGATCAAGTAGAATTTATTCCAGGGATGCAAGGATGGTTCAATATCCACAAGTTAATCAATGAGACACCACAGTAGCAAAATGAAAGATGAAAATCATATGATCATCTCAATAGACTCAGAAAAAGCACTTGACAAAATTCACCATCCATTCATGATAAAAATTCTCACCAATATTGGTGTAGAGCAGGGGTCCCCAACCCCTAGGCCGTGGACCAGTACCAGTCCGCAGCCTGTTAGGAACAGGGCTGCACAGCAGGAGGTGAATGGTGGGCGAGCGAGTGAAGTTTCATTTGTATTTAAGGCTGCTTCCCATCACTTGCATTACCACTTGAGCTCCACCTCCTGTCAGCATTATGGTGTATTGTATAATCATTTCATTATATATTACAATGTAATAATAGTAGAAATAAAGTGCACAATAAGTGTCATGTGCTTGAATCATCCCAAAACCATTCCTCCCCCACCCCCACCATGGCTGTGGAAAAACTGTCTTCCACGAAACTGGTCCCTGATGCCAAAAAGGTTGAGGACCGCTGGTATGGAGGAAAGATATCTCAACATAATAAAGGCCATTTATGACAAACCCACAGCTAACATTATACTCAACAGTGAAAAGCTGAAAGCATTTCCCCTAAAATCAGGAACAAGACAAGACTCTCACCACTTCTATTTAACATAGTATCTGAGGTCTTAGCCACACCAATCAGACAAGAAAAAGAAGTAAAGGGGACTTCCCTGGTGGTCCAGTGGTAAAGAATCTGCCTTCCAATGCAGAGGATACAGGTTCAATCCCTGGTCGGGGATTGAATATAGCATGGTCCCACATGCTACAGGGCAACTAAGACTGCGCACCACAACTTTTGAGCTCGCATGCCTCAACGAGAGAGCCCACATGCTGCAAACTACAGAGGCCATGCACTCTGGAGCCTGCGCGCCACAACTAGAGAGAAGCCCAAGTGCTGCAACTAGAGAGAAGCCTAAGCACTGCATTGAAGAGACCGCACGCCATAATGAAAGATCCTGCATGCCTCAACAAAGATCCCATAGCCGCAACTAACACCAGACGCACCCAAAGAAAAATAAATAGAGAAAATAAATAAATAAATAGAAAAGAAAAAGAAGTAAAAGGTATCCAAACTCAAAGGGAAGAAGTAAAACTCACTATTTGCTGATGACATGGTATTATATATCAAAAACCTTAAAGTCTCCACCAAAAATACTATTAAAACTAATATGTGAATTCAGTAAAATTGCAGGATACAAGATACAGAAATCTGTTGCTTTTCTCTACACTAATAATGAACTACTAGAAAGAGAAATTAAGAAAACAATTCCATTTACAATTGCATCAAAAAGAATAAAATAACTAGGGATAGATTTAACTAAGGAGGTGAAAGACCTATATTCTGAAAACTCTAAGACACTGATGAAGGAAATTAAAGATGATACAAATAAATGGAAAGATATCCCATGTTCAATACTACCCAAAGCAATCTACAGATTTAATGTAATCCCAATCAAAATACCCAAGACATTTTTCACAGAACTAGAACAAACAGTTCTAAAATTTATAGGTATCATGCTCCCTGACTTCACACTATACTACAGAGCTACAGTCAGCAAAACAGTATGGTACTGGCACAAAAGCAGACACGTGGATCAATGGAACAGAACAGAGAGCCCAGAAATACACCTATGCACCTCTGGTCAATTAATCTATAACAAAGGAGGCAAGAATATACAATGGAGAAAAGATAGCCTCTTCAGTAAATGGTGGTGGGGAAACTGGACAGCTATACATAAAAGAATGAGATTAGAACATTTCCTCAAACCTTATACAAAAATAAACTCAAACTGGATTAAAGATCTAAATGTAAACCTGGACACCATAAAACTCCTAGAAGAAAATATAGACAGAATACACTTTGACATAAATTGTAGCAATATTTTTTTTGATCTGTCTCCTGAGGCAAAGGAACTAAAAGTAAAAATAAACAAATAGGACCTAATTAAACTTAAAAGCTTTTGCACAGCAAAGGAAACCACTGACAAAACAAAAAGGCAACCTACTGAATGGGAGAAAATACTTGCAAATAATATGAGTGATAAGGACTTAATACCAAAAATATATAAACTGCTTATGCAACTCAATATAAAAAAACCAAACAACTGAATTAAAAAATGGGCAGAAGACCTGAATAGACCTATTTTCAAAGAAGATATATAAATGGCCTATAGGCATATGAAAACATTCTCAACATCGACAATCATCAGAGAATTGCAAATCAAAATAAAAAATGAGATATCACCTCACACCTGTCAGAATGTCAGGAAAAGGTCTACAAATAACAAATGCTGGAAATGATGTGGAGAAAAGGGAGCCCTAATACATTGTTGCTGGGAAAGTAAATTGGTGCAGCCCCTATGGGAAACAATATGGAGGTTCCTCAAAAAACTGAATATAGAACTATCATATGATCTAGAAATTCCACTCCTGGGTATATATCTGAAGAAAATGAAAACACTAATTCAAAAAGGTATGTGCACCCCAATGTTCATACCAGCATTATTTATAATAGCCAAGATATGGAAGCAACCTAAGGGTCCATCAGCAGATGAATGGATAAAGAACATGTGATATATATACACAATGGAATACTACTCAGACATAAAATTAATGAAATTTTGCAGTTGTGACAACATGGATGGACCTGGAGGGTATTATCCTTAATGAAATAAGTCAACAGGGAAAGAAACACTGTATGTTAACACTTATACGTGAAATCTAAAAAAATTAAACCAAAGATTGTATATAACAAAACAGAAACAGACTCACATGTATAGAGAACAAACTAGTGGTTACCAGTGGGGAGAGGGAGGGGGACGGGCAAGATAAGGGTAGTGGATTAAGCAATACAAACTACTATGTATAAAATAAATAAGCTACAAGGATATATTGTACAGCACAGGGAATATAGCCAATATTTTATAATAACTTTAAATAGAGTAAAATCTATAAAAACATAAAATCACAATAGTTTCAGCTGTACACCTGAAACTAATATAATTTGTAAATCAACTGTACTTCAATAAAAAATAGTAAAATAAAATTAAAAAGATTTTTCAGTAGTTATTTTCATACCCTCAGCTGAAGTCAATCAAAGAAAATACAGTTAATTCATTAAGTAATATATCTCTTTCTCACTGAAAGGCCTATTCTAAAATCAAGTTTCTGACGACAAAGTAATAATAATAATGACAAAGTAATAACAATAATAATCACTCCCATTTAGCAAATGTTTCAAAATGGAAGAACTCAATTTTGGAGCTTTATTTTCATTTTTTTCTATCTTAAGATACTACATAATTAAACAGAATTGCTTTAGTCTTATAGCATAAAAAAATTCATAGTCAAATTTTCAATTACTGCTTCTCAGATTCCTCTTCCTTTCTTCTACCACCCAAAGCTGGTTACCCTCTCTCCTAACCATTCTGCAGCTTGATTCATGCTTCCTGATTCAAAATTAAAGCCCATCTGAGAAAGATCAGAACTGGAGGATAAGTATGCTAGAAGTATGAGTGGTGGTGAGGATTTGTGGAAAAATAATATGTGCTGCTTGTTAGGATCAGCCTCTTACTGTTTCTTTTCCATTAAAAGGAAAGTCTAGAGTTGATGCTGCTACTGAAAATGTCCCTGCCTATGATACGTTATTTATTTACACAGGAAAACATTTCCTTACAGCTGTTTTTGAACATTTAAATAAATCACACCTCCCACAATAATGTAGAGATAAGGGGCCAGCAGAGCTCTCAGCTGGCAATGCTCAGCTTAACCCACTTACATTCATTAGGACACAGGAGTTTAGGGCACAGCATTTATTATAATCCGTGACTACAAGAAAATGTGAGATGAAATACATTAAATAAATTAAACATGCATTAAACATCCCTGAATCACAGTTCAATTTCACTAAGTGAACCAACAGTAAATTATTGATAGTTTGGTCCCCTTTAAGAGAACAAAGCAGCGACTGATTTCAGTGTACTGGGTAAATTAGGCACTATATGCATTTCATTCATGACTTGCACATCTCACATCTCACATTGCCACAATACAATTATTTTTGATTTCAAAGTCTGTTCATTGGTCCCATGAAACCGATGGCTTGGAAAAATCGAAGACATGGGAAAGAAACCTCTGAAGTTAATGAACAGTGTGGTGGATTCCTCTATGGATGTGATCACAT
Source organism: Pseudorca crassidens (assembly GCF_039906515.1). Classification (NCBI taxonomy): domain Eukaryota; kingdom Metazoa; phylum Chordata; class Mammalia; order Artiodactyla; family Delphinidae; genus Pseudorca; species Pseudorca crassidens. The sequence goes on along the minus strand of NC_090303.1, from coordinate 71,538,559 downwards.
TGTGATGGGGATATCATGATGGACTCCAGTTCCCAAAGTCAGCATCACCAATAAAAGTAAGAATGCCTTGGTAATCCAGCAACATGTACCAAGGTCTACAAATGGTTAAAATTACCTTTACAATATTCCATTGTGGTATTATTTACAGTTCCCTTTGTTATTTAATAAAGAACATTCACCTCCCGCTGACCAAATAATTTACTGCACATTTTAAACTGTCTAAAGGATTATGGTGTGTGTGTGTGTGTGTGTGTGTGTGTGTGTGTGTGTGTGTGTGTGTGTGTATTTGTGCACAGGGAGGGGTAATTTTTAAGGCAAGACCTGTGAGATATCATCAATCATTAATGTCTTTTTAAATATGGCTAAGATAAATTTAAACCTCAAGATACAGTAGATTCCTTAATCCAGCATTCCATTCTATGCATGCTACCTCTACAAGGTGATTTTCTTTATAATACACCAATAGCAAAGAAAGAAACCGTTAGAGCAAGGAGCTGTGACTAAAGCAGAAGCTGAGTTATTGCTCTGCACTGTTTTCCTCATGTGAAGCTATTATGGACTTGAATCGTGTCCCCCCCATACCAAATTCATATATTGAATACCTCACCCCCAGTGCAACTGTGTTTGGAGATAGGTCTTTAGAGAGATAATTAAGGTTAAATGAGGTTATGTGGGTAGGGCCCTTATAGGATTGGTGTCCTCATAAGCAGAGGAAGAGACACCAGAGATTCGCTCTCTACACACAACCACAAAGGCAAGGCCATGTGAGCACACATCAAGAAAGTAGCCATCCACAAGCCAGGAAGACAGCCTTCACCAGAAACCAAATTTGCTGGCACCATGATCATGGACTTCTAGCTCTACAACTTTTCGAAAATAACTGTCTGTTGTTTAAGCTGCCCACTCTGTTGCATTTTGTTACAGCAGCCTGAGCTGACTAATATGGAAGGTCATCTTTTAATTGTTTGCTCTCCTCTTGTAGCCTCTGAACTTCACTTGCAACTTCCTACCTTCATCCATCTCTTAACTTCAGTGTCCTCCCAGGTTGGGGAAATCAGAGATTTAGACATTGTGGTGTTTCTGTCTTTAATGCAGTTGTGGATTTCTTTTATTTCTGCAACATGTAATTTATTATTTTCTGCTAACCATTCAAACACACCGAAGTTTTGGATCCATGTCTTCTGGTTTTGGCTTTGGTCATGTTGCTTCTATTGCTATCAGAAGTGTCAGTGGGAGCAGACACAGATTGGACCCTAAATATGTGTTTACTTTGCTCACTGGGATCCTAACTGGAAGGATGTAACATCACAGATGCATCAAACCCTCTTCTGTACCAATGTGGTGTCAAGATCTTTACTTTAAAACATGCTTTCAATCTGTCAGATTGCCAAGTTTTAGGATGATGGTGACAACTTTGATGAAGGGCCTCAGAATTTGAGCTTGTGCCTGTGCCTTGATGCTCAGGACATGCTCCATCTTCATCATATTCATCAAAAGCAAGGGCATCACTGCGAGGGAATCCCTGAGAGTTCACCTTTAATAATAATAATAATAATAATAGTAGTAGTAGTAAAAAGCCTGTCTTGGTGGGTCATTTATGGGATGAGGGGGCTGTGTATTCTTCTTGCATCAGTACATTTATTTTAGTTTCCTATTAATTCTTATAGTTTTTCAGTTCATTCTTCTTTTTTCTTAGTATATAATTATACCATCTGCAAATGAGGATAATTTTGCATTTCCTTTCTAATAATTATACCTCTTATTTCAGTTTCATACCTTATGGCTTTGATTAGTGCTTTCAGAACAATTAGATAACAATGATAATAATAGGCATTTTTGTTTTCCACCTGATTTTAATTGGATATTATTAAAAATGAAGTCCGCCATTGATTTGAGATGAATATTGTTACAGAAACAACATATGTTAGTGAAATTTTATATGTGAGTTCAAAAAGATAGTTAAAAATAAATGAGTGTACATTTTTTCTAGATTTTTTCTGATTTTATTGAAATTACCAAATTTTTTTTTCTTTCTGACCTATTGTAGGAAGTAGGACACTAATTGTTTTCCTAATAATCAACTAATTTTGTATAATGCACATGATTTTGAATACAAAATGGATAAACCAGACCACCCTCTAAGGAACGTTTAATCACTAAACATGTTGAACACATTTCTGCCCTGTAAAAGATTTATATTCAACTATGATCCCAATCAGCAAGCTTCTCTTCCCACTAAAGGGAACAAATTATAATCCTTTCAACTGCTGCAGTAAATAGAAAACAGACTGCTGATTATACAGAAAGAGGAAAAACAGACATAGGACAGAGCATGCAGATTAGAAAGGAGCCATTCCCCCCTCAATACTAAGTAAATAGAAGTAGGCATTTTGCAAAGTGCATTAAAGGGAACAGACTGCTGTAGAAATCAATTGATAAAGACTTGTCAACTAAAACAAACTTTGAGCAATTACATTAGCAAATAATTAGAATAATGTGTAAATAGTAGTAAGGACCCTGCAACAAAGGAACCACATGGATCCGTGTCTCCTCCTTTTGTGCCCATAGCATTCTGGGCTTATCTCTATTATTCAGTAGTATATTTAGTATCAGGAAGGATACTACTGAACAACAGGACTTATGATTGCAGTTATGAGAAATAATTTAATGGCATTAAGCAGGAAGTGCCCTGACACTTTGCAGTGGGAGAATATTTGTCTCCAGCTGAGACTCCAGCAAGTAAACAATGATTCCTGTCCAGAGGAAATCTATTTAACTCTCCCTGTATTAAAAGCATAAAAGAAATTCATGCACAGAAAGAACTCTCATCATGGCCAAAATGCAGCAGGCAGAGCCACTGAGTGGAAGGTGACTTATCATACATCATAGTTACTGGAAGTTTCCATATGGAGCTGGCACCCTATATAATATATTGAAAAGCCAATCCCATAAGAAACAAGTGATAAAGATTTGGAAAGAAGTATCCTGTAGTGAAAAGATGGTGGGAGTTAACATCAGGGAGCTGAATCTTGGTTGAGATATTTCTACATGTCCATGAGCAGTTACATAAAATCTGAGACTATTCTTCTTCATCTGTAAAAAGGATATAATAATATTCACCTTGAGAAGATATCAAAACTATTTGAAATGTGTATGTTTAGCACAGGGCCACATATGGTAAGTATTCAATAAGACACGGTTTGTTACTTTATTATTATTGAAGCAAACCTAGAGAAATATAACAGATACTTTAAAATATATTTAGATAGAAATGAAGACCCTGACACAAAGAAGTGACATTTTCAGGACAGAACACTGTGGGGCAAGAATGTGGAACACAGAAAAATATAAATAAAACTTGGGAAAGAGAACCTCAGTATGCATGAGGGTGGGGAGGGAAGGCTCTCCCCTAAGCTCTTAGTCAAAATTAGTCCCTCAGGGAGGAAAATGGGAAATTTGTATCTGAGTACACAATATATATTTTACAGGTATTTGAATTTATGTTCATATTAAGGTATAATAACATATGCATTGTTTCATTCTGAAGTATGGGATCCACAATTCTCAAGGAATCTTCTCTTGATCACCATAAAATTCCATGTTACATAACCACATACAGAGACAGCCTCAAAAGAGACCCCAGAAATTCTGGAGTCCAGCATGAGCAGAATGAGTAAGCAGTACCTTTTACAGAATCATGTTTTAATAACACTCATTTTTGCCTGGCCAGATTATGTATCTTAACACATCACCTTGTATTTTATGTGTTTGTTTCAGTGCCTGTGACTACTCATTTAACTGTGAGTTCCCTGAAGGCAGGTACAGTTTTGCTCACCCTTGTTTCTTAACATCATGCACGACAAGCAGAGCTGCCTTAGGGCCACTGTAGGACTTAGACACTTTTTAGAAGCACCGCCTCACATCATTTGAAACATGTTAAATTTTAAGAGCCACATTATGGCTCATTAAAATGATTATTTTTACTATAAAATTTTAAAGATATTTATAATTCTGTTTTTGGAATTTGGCTATAAGCCAAATACTTTATGATTGGTGCTAAATTCTCCACAGTGTCATAATGCACACCCAGGAATTCTTGCAAAGTGAAATAATCTAAATAACAAATAGTTTTCAATGGTCATGAAATTTTAATGGAAATAAACCTTAACAATTAATGAGGTTGGAACAATGTTAATTTTGGTAGACATTTAAACATTTATCTAGAAACAATAAATGCTGGAGAGGGTGTGGAGAAAAGGGAACCCTCTTGCACTGCTGGTGGGAATGTGAATTGGTACAGCCACTATGGAGAACAGTATGGAGGTTCCTTAAAAAACTACAAATAGAACTACCCTATGACCCAGCAATCCCACTACTGGGCATATATCCTGAGAAAAACATAATTCAAAAAGAGTCATGTACCAAAATGTTCATTGCAGCTCTATTTACAATAGCCCGGAGATGGAAACAACCTAAGTGTCCATCATCAGATGAATGGATAAAGAAGATGTGGCACATATATACAATGGAATATTACTCAGCCATTAAAAAGAAATGAAATTGAGTTATTTGTAGTGAGGTGGATGGACTTAGAGTCTGTCATGCAGAGTAAAGTAAGTCAGAAATAGAAAAACAAATGCCCTATGCTAACACATATATATAGAATCTAAGAAAAAAAAAAAAAGGTCATGAAGAACCTAGGGGTAAGATGGGAATAAAGACACAGACCTACCAGAGAATGGACTTGAGGAAATGGGGAGGGGGAAGGGTAAGCTGTGACAAAGTGAGAGAGTGGCATGGACATATATACAATACCAAACGTAAAATAGATAGCTAGTGGGAAGCAGGTGCATAGCACAGGGAGATCAGCTCGGTGCTTTGTGACCACCTAGAGGGGTGGGATAGGGAGGGTGGGAGGGAGGGAGATGCAAGAGGGAAGAGATATGGGAACATATGTATATGTATAACTGACTCACTTTGTTATAAAGCAGAAACTAACACACCATTGTAGCAATTATACTACAATAAAGATGTAAAAAAAAACCCATTTATTATTTTTAATTTTTCTGGGCTTTTTTCTTTTTAATATTTTGGAATCAATGATTTTTTTTTCAGTTCTTAAATATTGTCAATGACCTTTGAAGAGCCAGAAGGCATACTGGTACACCATGGAGTAACCAGCACTGATGGCATAAAGTAGTTGGCCAATTAGTATTTCTGGATTAGATTGGTAATTTGAGAATATACACATGCCACTGGGTATCAGCCAAAGCCACAGCATGGTTTATGGTGCAGTTTTATTTAGTGCTGTCGCTACTAAGCCATTTTACACATAGCAGTGGTTGGCTATGTCAGTAATAATGCTGGCAAGTTGAGAAAGCAGCATTTCTAGAACAAGAGGGTTAAGTTCGCTGTCAGAACAGGCCAGAGGCTGAAGTCATCCCATAGATGTCAGCAGGGGGAAACCCACGTGAAAGCCGACAACCAGAAGTCAAACACCCTCAGATTTTGGAGAGAGAAGTCGGGCCTCACACATATTGGCAATATTAGAGCCAGGCTTTGTGGCTGATACTCATAAAAGGAGAGAGAGCTGCCAGGTGGACTCACAAACATTTCTCTGATTCCACCTTCTCTAGGGAGACCTACCTTGACAACCCCTGCTCCCCAGACCGAGTGTGAATGACTGCAATGAACAGATGCTCCTGAGCACAGGAGGCCATCTTATTCCTCAGATGTACTGTAACAGAAAGAAAACAACAACTTGAAATAGTTGAGAGAGACATTCAAGAGAGCAGTTGGATCAATCCTAGGGTGAGATGGCTTGTGTTTGCTTAGTCACCATCACCCTGGTGGCAATTCTGTCACTCTTAAAGAGCCTTTACCTGTCCACACTGGACCTCTAGGTCTCAACTGGGTCACTATCTTCCCAGGAAACAGTACTGTATTCAAGACTGCACTGTCATCTCTAGGCAGGCTGGAAATAGATTTGAGTTTTAAAGCCTATCTGGATGGATATGATTCGTAAAACCTCTGATTTTTGCACATCGGATTATACTTTCAGGATCGTTCCAGGGTGAGAATCCTAAACACTAGACTTGGAACAGAGTCTAGGTAGATTGCTATTTACAACTGAAAATTTCATTTGCCTTAATGATTCCCAAGTATACCTGAACCTTAACTGGATATCTAATTAACTCCAAATTATGCTTGAATTGCATCAATTATTCAACATTTTTCTTAAAGTGTGATGAGTACAGAATTACCAGTCATCTGTTGGCAGAAAGTTAAGACCTGTACAAAATACATCTCTCTTGGCAATATGTCTCCAGAAATTTGATAATCATATGCATGTTTGGATGCTCTCTTACTAAAAGCTTTTGTGAGATACACAAATGGCAAGTATTGTGTTATAGCTGTCATACTTTAGATAAAATGACCATGTTGCTGGAGCAGAATTAACTAGTCCAAAGATGCTAAGCCTTAGAGAAGAGGGCTAGGAGCTAACATGCACTGAGGATCTACTACGTGTTAATAAGGTCTCTCTCTCCTTCTCACTCTATAGATACAGATAAAGATACATCTTTTGTAAGCATTGCATCGCAATTCTGTTTGTCTGTAACTCTGACCTCTTTCAAAGCAAAATCTGGTACCATGTATAACACAAATAGGATTCTAGATGATTTTGGAGCACTTTCTTATTTGCTTAATAACTTTCAGTGGCTCCCTATCTCCCACTGGATCAAGTTTGAATAATTCTGCCTGCTTTTCAAGGTCCTCACTGGTCTCCCTACCCAGCCAGGCTTATTTCTTTTTCTTTCCCACATATTTCCTCTGAGTAACGTGGATCAGTATTTGCACTGACCTGTAAACATATCCTCATTGCCACCTCCAAGGTTCTTTCTTTCCTCTTCTGTCACCTATGCAAATTGTCACCAATTCTTCAAGGATCCCTTCACAGTTCATCATTTAGCAGAGTTCAGTGAGCAGAAATGCTACGGACTTTTGTTGTTGTCATGTTGTAACATGATCTTACCTATAATACAGTAATTCACAAAGCATGGATTTAAAACAATGACATTGTAATGAAGTCAGTGGACATTTATGGCAAAGGAAGCTTTGAGGCTTTATCTCTTTAAAATAAAGCAAAACACATAGCTGAAGCTGAATTGCAAATTACAACTCTAAGTCCTTTGGAATTTAAGGGGTAGCATTTTTCATGAGACCTTAGGTCAACAATGTGGCATTTAATCCTCCACTGAACACTTGAACATAAGCTTGACAAACTCCATTTTTAAAGTTATCAAGTTCTGAAATACAGTCAGTACACAGTATTTGAATCTACGGTGCTACCATCTCCATAATAAATAAAACTTGAGGGGTAAATAAAATATCCACCTTCTTTTTCTTTTCATGAAGGGAGACTGCTCTCCAAAACTGCTCTATAATTCAGAATAAAACTCATAGAGATTAAGCATAATAGTTCATATTTTCTTTATAGGCATTACAAGTAAGCGTAACTATCAAAGTCATACAACTTTTTAGTTTTGAATGACATTCATTGTTCAGCAAAGGTTTTCTACACTATGGTTTTATGAAATCAGGCAGTTGTCAGAATTATTTATGGAAAGTTTCTTATATTTAAGGATTTTAAGCATAATTTTTAAAAATATCATTTTATGAAGATTTAAGATAATGAACACCAAATGAAATGACCCATTCTTAGGTAAATAGAAAAATACAGTGCAATTATACATGTCAGATGATCAGGTTTGAATCTGCTACTTTTAATCTAAGGTTGTTGATCTGGTAAGAATTTCCTTCTATATAATCTAAAGTTACTTTTCAGTTAAAAAAAAAAAAATCCAACAAGGAAACACAGGCCCTGTGCTAGGTGCCAAGTGGTCAAAATCAGACACAGTTTCTGTCCTAGAGTTTTCAGGTTTGTGGAGAAGACAGACATGATGTACCAGGAAAGTAATAGCAAAATTAGACACGTTTCTGCCCTCAAGGAACTAGGCTACTGTTAGGGAGGGACAGTACTGTGTAAGTAAACAAACAAATACATCATTCCAAATCACAGTTGATCTTATGGAGAAAACATAGTGTACGGTGATGAAGAACAACAAGGAGAGGGACTAATTTAGACAAAGAGTTAAGAGGTGCTTTTCTTAGGAGAGACACGTGTGCTGAGGGCTAAAGTGTGAGAAAGATCCAGCCATTTAAAGAGGTGTTAGGGAGACGCAAAAGCATGTATAAAGGTCCTAAAACAAACAAACAAAAAAGGTCAGTTTGTTCAAAGATCAGAGTGCATGCCACAGTAGCTAGAACAGAGGATGGAAGAGAAGAGAGACATGAAATAAGTTTATAAAAGATAGACTGCAGTCAGATCATCAGAACCATATAAGAAGTATCAAGGAATTTGAATTAGATCCTATGTACAACGGGAGAGCATAAAGGGGGACAAAAATGATTTAAAGTTTAAATTGTTCCTCTTGGCAAATAAATAGACTGTGAAAGAAGGAAGTCCAGTTGGACACTATTGCTGCCCTCCAAGGAAGAAGAGAGAGCATATTGTACTAGAGAGAAAGATAGAGAAATAGAGACCTGAGGTAGATTTCGAATCTAGACTCAAAGAATCTGTTGCTAGATTGGCTGGGGCAATGCAGAGGATTAAGAAAAGTAAATTAAGGATGACGCCCAGGTTTCTGGCTTAAGCAACTAAGTGGATACTACTGACATCTACTGAGTTGAGGAAGTTTGAAAGTAGAATGAAATTTAAAGCAAGGTGGGGTGGGATAGAGAGGAATTCAGCTGTAGTCACAGAGATTTTGAGATGCCTGTGAGATATTCTTTTTGAAATGTCAGGTGGGCAGTTAAATAGGTATATGAGGATACATTTGAAATGGGCATAATTGAGGGGTCCTCAGTCTGTAAATGATGAATAAAGTGATAGTAATAAGCAGTATCACCAGAAGAGAAAGGGTAAAGAGAGAAGAGAAGGGGATCCAAGCCCAAGTTCCAGGGCAAAAAGTAAAAGTAAGTAAGAGACTGAGAAGTGGCCAGTGAAATCTGGGACACCAGACATCAAGCAAATTAAAAGATGAGAGTGTTTCAGGATATGTGTTGCATTACTGAGAAGTCAAGTACTCTTGGCTTTTACTCATTTATGGATTAACACCTGGGGGTTTATTTTAAAAGGTAAATAATGTTATCAAAATAACATCATGTAACAGTAATAATAATTCAGATAGAGTTGGTAAGCTACTTCCACATACATTATCTGACTTGATCCCAACAATAAGTATATTTTATTACTGATTGCATTATACACTTAAAGACACTGGGGCTCTTGCGAGCAACTAATATTTAATAATAAATTCAACAAGTATTGTGAACTCCTGTTGTGAGAGGCAAGTTCTAGACTCTGCAGATATATCTGTGAACAAAAGAAATCACTCCCCAGTACTCACAGGGACAGTATCCTTTGCAATGATTATAGAGTACCACACAAGGCTAATAATTATTAAGAAGTGCAGAGTTTTGACTGCCGAGGTTCACTTTCTAAAATCTTAATTACATTTTATTAACAGTTCAGTAGTGGTAGGTATATTCTAATTGTTGTGCAAGAGGTTCACTTCTTTGAATTCTTGTTACTGTGTTGAATACAAAAATAATACAAGTTTTATGTATTTGAAGACATACTATATTTAGTAAACTAAATATATATGGTTACTCTATGTCAATATATGACATATTGGGGGAGCATCTATCTGCATCTTAAACCTTTCAGAAATCTTACTCACAGAGTTCTTTTTTTTTTTTTGCGGTACGAGGGCCTCTCACTGTTGTGGCCTCTCCCGTCGCGGAACACAGGCTCCAGACGCGCAGGCTCAGCGGCCATGGCTCACGGGTCCAGCCACTCCGCGGCGTGTGGGATCTTCCCAGACCGGGGAACAAACCCGTGTCCCCTTCTGGGAAGATCCCACACACCGCGGAGTGGCTGGACCCGTGTCCCCTGAATCGGCAGGCGGACTCTCAACCACTGCGCCACCAGGGAAGCCCTCACAGAGTTCTTAATAATAGCAATGTTTGCCAAGATAAAAGCATGAAAATCTGTCCTGTTTGTGTCTGACCAAGTCCTTATCCATTTGGGCATTGTCCTGATAGTCTATCAAGGCAGTCATTGGAACATATGTGTTTCCTGAGCTCCCATACATATTCTCTATTTTGTTTTCATGGATTACCGTAAGTTTTAGAACTACTTTGACAAAATGCAAGGTTGCTAAGTTTGTGCTTTTTCAAACAATGCAGAAAAAAGAAATATCAACATATTTAATAGCATATACTTTATCTTCATTTTCTTATCCTCTTTTCCTTTAGGAATTTATTCCTGTCTAAAATAATATATGATTCCACAAAAAATGTGGCATCTTATCTGTGAAAGAGTCAGATAACATTAGCGCTTGGTGGATTTATCAATATGTCTGGCACTTAAGAGATTTATGTGTGGGTCATTATGACAGGACATATGTAACGTTGATTTTTGTGGCTGGATTCATGCTATCTGGACTTGACTGTATAATCTTGTGTAAGAGCTGCAGACCCTCTGAAAAACTGCTTTGCATTTGTGCTTCTGTTTTGGATAAAATCCATAGTTTAGATTTCTTTGCCCTTCAAAATGACCATGATGGTATCTGTGGCTTTTTTTTTCCCCTTCTGGAATTTACTTTTACTGAAGAACACTTTCTTTTTAAGAAATGAATTTCACTCCTGCCATGACTGAATCATTCTTAAAGCAACTTCAGTTTTACAGAGAGATTTTTGTTTTTCTTCCTTGGCATTTCATAAGGTTAAAGAAGACCTTAACGATAACCTTTGTGTGCAGTACCTACAGTCTGCAGTCATTGGTACATGAGAGTAGATGAATAACTACGTTATTTCCATTAAAAAGAAAAAAAAGACTTAAAATTCTATTGAAGCAAGTGTGAGCCAGACCAATGTTTCTCAGGGTGGTGGCATTATCCTACAGGGGAAATTTTTTTAAGCATGGGCTATTTTGGGTTGTCATAACAAGACTGGGCACCACTTGTTTTTCATGAGAGAGAGACAAAAATGCTGTGTGTTCTATAGTACACCAACCAAGAATTGTTCTACGTCCCACATGACTTTCAAATGTCCTGCTGGTCATTTACATAGACAAAAATCTGTTTATAATCTGAGCCTAGAATCTAAGTAAATTTTACAGTAAGCACAGTGTATTTTACATAGTTTTCCCTATAGAGATTTTTCCAGGAATGCCAGTACTAAGCAAATTGTGGAAATATTTTATTTTGCTTTATCTGGACTTTAACAAAGAATTGTTTATAATTTCACAAAATCATATCCCTGACAGCAATGTCACTTGTGACTTTTGAGTCACCAATATAACCAATTCAACACACCTGCATCAACCTGTATTTGGAACAGTCACATGTCTGGAATTCCATGTATAGATGCAAGCATCCCACAACTTCATTTTATTTTCTTGTGTAGTCATGACTATTTTCATATTACAATGCATATTATTTCACTTAAATTTATTTCATTTGTTTTTCTTTTATAATAAAAACAGATCATTATATTGGTTTTTTAATATTACACATAGGATATAGTATCTACAATTTAATCTTGAGATTAAAAAGGAGCATTACAAAACATTTGTTATACAAAGGGTTATTGGTTGAACACTAGAGAGAACTTTTGACTTCTGAAACTTATGAGATAAGGGGAACTGTATTATCTCCTGTCTAAAGGGTTTTAGATGCTGTTATTCTGGACAAATTACAGCAGCTTCCCCACCAACTATTTGAGAGCACTGACTAGTTATATTGAAGAGATGTACACCAGGAATTCACCCTTTAGCATCTCTGTATATATGATAGATACAATGGTTTGTTTCATAATGGTCCTGAGAATGAGAGCTACTACCCTGATCTCTTGGATCAGAGCACAGCCTGGAATAAATGTCATTGTAATATAGTGAGAAAACATATCAGAAGCGGCCATTTATGGCCCCATTTATTCAGTCCTGTGTTGGTCCTTGAACCAACCTATATAGCCTGAGGGCCCTGCTGCCTCAGATAGCTTGAACAATAAAGTCTTTCCCCATAGGTACACATCAAACTTCTTTGCTCCAGGAAATTTTATCATTGATCTGTGAAGCTGTAGTCTGCTTGACACTCTCTATGGCTCAACCTGGTATTACAGTCCAAGAAAATTCAGGTAGGCTGTGTGCCCTTAGTCCTCCTCTTCTCCACCCTGCCCCCTCCCTCCAAAGGCTTCCAGAACCATATACAAATGTGCCCTCTGATGGCTGATGATCATCTCATTGTTTTTTTGACACAGGCTCAGCTTTTCACTGTAGTCATTGAACATTTAATTATATGAAATTCACGTAATAAAAAGTAACTAACTTATAAGGTTGTGATAAAATCTTAGCCAGAGGCAAGGACGTTTTTAAAAAATCACCCTAATATATCCAGGCACTCTAGTATAATGGTTTTTGTACACAGAATCTGAACCCAAAATTCTCAGGTGCCAATGACAGCTCTGCCATTTATCAGCTCTGTGACCCTGGTCTAGCTACTTAACCTCTCTGGTTTAGTTCTTCTGCACAATAATAGTGATATTATATATCACAATAATAGTGATATTATCTGTGATAATAATAGTACATATCTACCACATAGGACTGCAGTGGGGATTAAATCAGTTAATTTATGCCAAGTGCCTAGAACAACAGCACCTTGCACATAAAAAACATTCAATAAATATTAGTTATTATCCTTAGGATTATGTTTCTGTTTCTAGGGATATTTACTTATACTTTCAAAGACATTTACTTTACAGGTTTTTCAAGTGAAAAAGAGATCCAGATGCTCCTTTGCTCCTCCTTCAATTCCTCTTGTACTCCAGCAAAAGCATGAGTCCCTCTTTTTCCAAATCACAAGTATGTGAAAAATTAAAATACTTTCCCATGACCTCATGTACTTAAAAATGTGTATTAGGGCTTCCCTGGTGGTGCAGTGGTTGAGAGTCCGCCTGCCTATGCAGGGGACACGGGTTCGTGCCCCGGTCTGGGAAGATCCCACATGCCGCGGAGCGGCTGGGCCCGTGAGCCATGGCCGCTGAGCGTGCACGTCCGGAGCCTGTGCTCCCGAGAGGCCACAACAGTGAGAGGCCCACGTACCGCCAAAAAAAAAAAAAAAGTGTATTATGTCTTCCTTCTTGTAAATGTGAACCAAGAGGTGCTTTGGGCATGGGAGGCAGAGGTAGTTCTGTTTAGAGGCTTAGTCATTATGTTTAATTCTGATCCAAGTATGTCCTGGCTTCATCTATAAATACAGGGATACTACGTAGAATTCTTGCAACCTTACAGCACCATCCTTTATACTTTTTTGAATATTTGTTTCTTCTTTTGGAAAATAAGATTTCAACCTTCTGTTCACATTGTTATTCCAATATGTCTAATACCTCTTCATTACCGTTCAGAACACCAGTGATTACCACTGCACCCAAACATCAATTAATGCTTGATGATGATTATGATGTTATGTATCCAAAACAGAGGAGCCCTTGATTATTCTCCGTCTCTGTGTCATATCTTCAGGGTATATCTTTAATAAATAGAACACTAGATCATCCCTTTGGACTGACTTGCCTAATAATCAGTAAAACTGATTTTGCACCCTGAATTTACTGTAACTTTTTTTTTTTTTTTTTTTTTTTGCGGTACGCAGGCCTCTCACTGTTGCGGCCTCTCCCGTTGCGGAGCACAGGCTCTGGCGCGCAGGCTCAGCGGCCATGGCTCACAGGCCCAACCGCTCCGCGGCATGTGGGATCTTCCCGGACCGGGGCACGAACCCGTGTCCCTTACATCGGCAGGCGGACTCTCAACCACTGTGCCACCAGGGAAGCCCTACTGTAACTTTTTTGTCTCACCTAGGAAGCACAACCTAAAGGTTATGAAGTTCTAGCCTTCTCTCCTCTGTATAAATTAATAATACTAGGATCATGCCCCCTTCTATTGACTTATATTTAAAATACCTGACATAAGAATTAAGGAAATTCAGCCAGATTTAATCCTTGCTCTCAATAGTTTACATCTCTTTATATTTACTTTTCCATTCCTTCTTTTCCTATTTTTTTTTTTTTTACAGCAATCACTTTGTGGTTTTTATTCCTGGATAATGTTAATGGCTGGATTCTAGTCAACTGGTTAGAACAATGGGGTTGATGACAGGTAAAGATGAGATCTGCTGGGCCTGAAATCCTGTCCTCAGCAATATTTCTTTTGTCTCCTGGGATCCATTATAAGGCAGTACCATTTCATACAGTGTCATGTAATTGTTATATAACACCAGAAATATACTCAAATTTTCAAAGAACTAGAATAAATCTTCCATCCATATAGACATAATTAGAATGATACATTTTTATGTCTACCCAATTCCCTTAGATGTATGTGCTATATTTCCCAAAAGAAAAAGGAAACAAATCCTATGAAATCTGTCAGGGGGTCCCCAAAGGACATTCGGTTGCTTGCTTTAAAAGCACCAAATTTCAGAGAAGCTTGTAGCTGTCCATAACTCAAAGGATTCCTCACTCAAAGACTAATGTCTTTGCTGCTGCACATCATTGTGATTTTCCCTCATAACAGAGGATTCAGAGGTATTAAAGAGGTCTCAGTAAATCAACATTCTTTTATGATAAATTTTAATTAATCATTTGAGTAAGGCAATGTGCCACTACATACATCATATGGAGGAATTCATCACAGTGTCACTTGCTTATTAAAACTTATTATTTAAAAATAATCCTTATTATCATAAAAGCTCCTTAAAGTGGAGGAGGGAAAGATATAAAATGAGGTAGAATGGAGAAAAAGAAAGAGAGATGGATGGAAAGAAAACCCATGTTGAAGACAGGGATGCATTGTAATATTTAAATGCTAACAGTGTGTCTTTGTCACTCATCATGCTTGGCGGTGCAAATGAACAAAAAAGTGGGGAAAAGCACAGTATGTTAAAGCATTATGGGTATGTCAGATAAGCAGTCTGTCTGATGTTTCCACCTCTGCTGGAAAGCTGGCTTAAAACTGTGTGACCTATTCTCCAGATGTCAAAGATAAACTTCAGGGATTGTGTAATTCCTCCCACTCTGATAGAGATAAATATGTTCATATTTTTCCCAGCTAATCCTCCTTGTTGGATGATAACATAAGGCTGCATCCACATGACATACAGAGATTCAAGGCATGTGAACAAGCATCCAGGCATCCATAATACTGTCTGCCCGCTAGGTCATCTTGTTATCAGGGGTCCTTTCAGATTAAATAAATTTGCTGCAAGTTAATGTAAAAATAAATCCACGAACCTGAATCCTCTAAGGCAGCGGTACCAGTCCCTTCATGCACAAAAGAATTGCATGGGAAAGTTTTTAAAAATGCTGATATCCAGGTACTATTAAAGACAAATTAAAAAGGTCTCTCTGGATTTGGGGTCTGGACATCAGTATTGTTTTTCTAAAAGTTTCCCAAGTGATTCTAAAAGTGCAACTAGATTTGAGAACCACTGTTTAAAGCTTTTGAGAATAGTAAGTGTGCCCAAATCTTGTCAGATTTCAACCAAATTTGAAAAAAAGACAGGGCATTTTCAGTGCCTCAGAGATTGAAATAAAAATATATGTGTTAAAAAGTGAGACATTAAAACAAAAAGCAGAAGTAAAGGAATTGTAGGAGAAACAACTCTGAACTTGACTTTCAGCAAATGATTATTTGAACACCCACTAAGTAAGCAGGTTCTATTTTGGTTGAATGATAAATGGCGAGGTAAATAAGGTAAATAAAAGATCTCACTAGATAGAATTACTTTACCAAGGATAGTGACCAACATTTACATACACTTCCTAAACAAAGGATGAAATGAGCAGAGTGTATGTCATAGGGAATGTAGGCAAATGTTAGGGAAAACATTTGAGGACTAAGAATCTTCAGCTCTTAAATGAAAAATACTGAAAACTGTGACTCTCTTGCACTGAAATGTTTAAAACTCAAGTAGACTCACATCTGTCTGATGGAGCCATAGTGTGCTACAATTTTACTATCCTATGATTTTCATTGGGTTTCTGCTCATGAGCTTCTCCAAATTCCCCAAATCCACCAATTATCTACATTATTAAGAAAAGAGGAAATTCTACCAGTTAGTCGAAATCACGATTCTAGCTTATGTCCTTCCCTCTATACTTCATATCATTACACTCAGTACAATTTAGCCCTGAAGTAGAGCTAGTGAGTTTTTTTGATTGTTGTTCTTCATATTTACCTAGAAGAATGTGCAGAAATATAATATTTTTTAAATTGCTTGAAAAAACCAACAGTTTACTTCATCTACAAATTAAAGTAGCTTTCATGATGTATGTTGGTGAAATTTTAATTGCAATTGAGTTTTTTTATCTCCTCTTTTTAAGGAATTCAAAGTACCTTGTAGATGAGTTAGGACTTATGATGTCCCCATAATAAAAAGAATGTAGATGTTCACTTGATCTTATTATGTGCTTTCTTCTCATTATCCACTCATGCAAAAAAAAAAAAAAAAAAATGGAGCTACTAATACATGCCAAAAACTGTGCTAGGTGCTGAAAATACCACCATTGAAAAAATATTCTAGTGAGAAGAGACAGACTATAAACACATAAATAAATACTGTCACTTGGAAATAATCCCACTGATTAAAATTAAGCAGGGTGCAGGGATAGAATCAAGAGTTGTGATTTTAACTGAGATGAACAAAGAAGGCCTCTATGAAAATATGACTTTGGGGCATTGTCCAAAAGAAGTGAGGAGGCAAACCACTCTTCCACCAGATATTTCAGAGGAATATCTAAAGAAAAGAGAAAACATGAAGACCTGTGTATCAGAGAAAGAATGAGAATGTGGGAAGGCTGGAAAGGCAAGGGGGTATGCATGGTGAATGGGGCAGAATGATTCTCTTCTCAAACATATTTACTTGTGATAAACTAGTCCTCTCTTCTTCTATACTTTGCATCTTGATCCCTGTCCCTATAAATGGGTATCTGAGAAAAACTTAGAGTTCCTAATTTTAGTTTGATATAATAATGAAGAGAAGGAGAATTCACACATTAGCCAGGGGCCCAGCAAAAAACAAGGCACATTCAAGTAGGATTGCTAAGAGTACATAAGTAAGGGAGTATTTATACAGGAGTGGGCACCCAGCAGCTAATATTAGTAAGAAACCACCACCTGCAGGGTAAGGGGAGAAATTATGTTAAGAGTCTAAAAATAGGAGCTGTAGTCATGCAAGAGGGGTTGCTCACCATGAGTTATGGGTCAGGCAGCCGCTGCCAGATTGGAGACCCAGAGGAAAGGAACCAGGGGAAGTAATGCCCAGTCCCTCTCTTCTCGTGCTCTCTTTTCTTCTATCAGTGCCTCCTATTGGCCCACTTCACTTGGAACCCTAAAGGCAAGGAGCCCTGGCAATTACTCTACAGAGTTTGGCATTCTCAGGCACAGAGAAGAGTAGAAAGAGGATTGGGGATAGGGGAGAGAGGCACATAGAGAAAAAACAGCACACACTGTAAGACTGTATTAAGACTAAGCTTTTAGTCCAGAAGCAGTTACAGCAGTAATAGTTAACGAGAATCAAATATGTCAATATGTTATGACTTGTAAGCAGTCAATAAGATATTCTTCCACTCATTAAAAATTGAAGTGCCTATGAAGCTTCAAAGGAATTTAGACATTTTTAATATACTACCCCAAAGAGGAGTTTGTGTGCATGTACAAACCATGCATCATTTTTAAGTGTTATATGCATCTATGTCTATTATATTGCCTTAAGGATTTGAAGAAATTGCTAGTCTGTTCAATTGAGTCATCTCAGACATCACTCGCAGATCTTTATTCTGGACCTCAAGACCATTTTGGAGGGCCAGATGCATACAACTGTGTCTCATTCTTGTTATCTAACAAGAGGTCATATATTCTGAATACCCTGTGCCAGATAGAGATCTCTGCACATTTCCCACTAGATGTCAAAGTTGTTGTGTTGCCAGAGACTGTGCTTGGAGATATCACAATTCCACTCTCAAAACTCTTATTTGGAGGCTATTAAAAATCAGAGAGGATGTCATATGTTGACACATGTTCACATTATTCACTAGAAAGGACTCTGGTTGACAAGGATTTGAACCGAACTGTATTATTGTATCGTATGCCATGATTCTATTTATTATTATTATTTTATTATGTAAGTTTCAGGTATACAGCATTGTAGTTCAACAACTGTATACACTACAGTGTGATCACCATCACCAGTCTAGTTACAACCACACAGTTGACCCCCCTTCACCCATTTTGTGCACCCTCTCTCACCTCCTTCCCATCTGGTAACCACTAATCTCTTTTCTGCAACTATGAGATGTTTCTGATTTATTTTCTTTGTTGGTTGGATTTATTTTGTTGTTGTTCTTTTTAGATCCACTATGAGTGGAATCTAAAAAGAGGATGAGTAAAATCATAAGGCATACACATATATCCCCATATTCACTTTGTTATACAGCAGAAACTAACACAGCATTGTAAAGCAATTATATTCCAATAAAGATGTTTAAAAAAAATAAGGCATTTTTCTTTCTTCATCTGACTTATTTCACTTAGAATAATACCCTCACAGCCATCATGTTGCTGCAAATACCAAGATTTCATTCTTTTTATGGCTGAGTAGTATTCTTTTGTATGTATACCACATCTTCTTTATCCATTTATCCATCGATGGTCACTTAAGTTGTTCCCAAATCTTGGCTATTGTAAATAATGCTGCAATGAACATAGGAGTGCATATATCTTTTCAAATTAGTGCTTTTGTTTTCTTTGAATAAATGCCCAGAAGTGAAATACAGTAGTTCTAACTCTTAATTTTTGCAGCATCTCCACGCTGGTTTCCATAGTGGTTGCACCAATTTACAGTCCCACCAACAGTGTATGTGTTTCCTTTTCTCCACATCCTTCCCAACATTTGTTATTCCTTGTCTTTTTGGTAAGCCATTCTAACAGCTATGAGGTGATACCTCATTGTGGTTTTGATTTACATTTCCCTGATAATTAGTGATGTTGAACATCTTTTCTTGTGCCTTTTGTTCATCTGTATGTCTTTTCTTTGGAAAAGTGTCTATTTAGAACCTCTGTATGTTTTTTAATCAGGTTGTTCATTTTTTTGTTGTTGAGTTGTATGAGTTATCTATATATTTTGGATATTAACCCCTTATCAGATGTTATTTGAAAATATCTTTTCCCATTCCTTAGGTAGCCTTTTCATTTTGATGATGATTTCCTTCACTGTGCAGAGGTTTTAGTTTGATGTAGTCCCATTTGTTTATTTTTGCTTTTGTTTCCCTTGCCTTTGGTGTCAAATCTACAAAAACATCACCAAGACTCATGTGAATGAGGTTACCACTTATGATTTCTTCCAGAACTTTTATGGCTTCAGGTCTTACATTCAAGTCTTTAATCCATTTTGAGTTAATTTTTGTGCATGCTGCAAGATAGATGAACACAGATGCTGTGGTCTATGTTCATTCTTTTGCATGTAGCCCTCCAGTTTTCCCAACAACATTTGTTAAAGAGACTGTCCTTTTTCCATTGCATGTTCTTTGTTCCTTTGTCATAGATTAATTGCCCATATATGTTTGGGTTTATTTCTGGGCTGTCAGTTCTGTTCCATTGATCAATGTGTCTGTTTTTGTGCCAATACCATACCGTTTTGATTACTATAACTTTGTAGTATAATTTAAAATCAGGAAGCATGATACCTCTAGCTTTTTTCTTTCCCAGTATTGTTTTGGTATTTAAAGGTCTTCTGCGGTTCCATACAAATTATAGAATTGTTTGTTCTAGTTCTGTAAAATATGTCACTGGCATTTTGACAGGAATTGCATTGAACCTATAGATTGTTTTGGGTAGTATGGACATTTTAACAACATTAATTCTTCCAATTATGAGCACATAATATCTTTCCATTTTTGTATCTTCTTCAGTTTCTTTCAACACTGTCTTATAGTTTTCAGTGTAGAGGTATTTTACTTCCTTGGCTAAATTCATTGCTAGGTTTGCTATTCTTTTTGATGAAACTGTAAATGAAATTGTTTTCTCTTCTGATAGCTTATTATTAGTATATAGAAATGCCAGATTTCTATGTATTGATTTTATATCTAGAGACTTTACTTAAGTAATTTATTAGTTCTAACAGGCTTTTTGTGGAGTCTTTAGGGTATTCTACATAAAGTATCACATCATCTGCAAAGACTGACAGTTTTACTTCTTCTTTTCCAATTTGGATGTCTTTTATTTCTTTTTCTTGTCTGATTATCATGGCAAGAACTACAAATACTATGTTGAATGAAAATGGTAAGTGTGGATATCCTTGTCTTGTTCCTGATCTTAGAAGAAAAACCGTCAGCTTTTTGCCATTGAGTATGTTAGCTGTGAATTTGTCATATATGGCCCTTATAATGTTGAGGTACATTCCCTCTATACCCACTTTGTTTAGAGTTTTTTAAAATCATAAATGGATGTTGAATTTTGTCAAATGTTTTTCTGCATCTATTGAGATATCATTTTTATGCTTTATTTTGTTAATGTATGTATCATTTTGTTTGACTTGTGAATGCTGAACCATCCTTGTATCCCTGGAATAAATCCCACTCGATTATGGTGTATGATCCTTTTAATGTATTGCTGGATTTGCTTTACTAATATTTTGTTAAGGATTTTTTCATCTATGTTCATCAAAGATATTGGCCTATAATTTTCTTTTTTTGTGGTGTCTTCGTCTGCTGTTACTATCAGGGTAATGCTGGTTTCCTAAAGTTTGAGAAGGACAGGTATTAAATCTTCTTTGATTGTTTGATAGAATTCACCACTGATGACACCTGGTCCTGGGCTTTTGTCTGTTGCAGTCTTTTTGATTACTATTTCAATCTCCTTATTAGTAATCAGTCTATTCACATTTTCTATTTCTTCATGATTCAGTCTTGGAAGACTGTATGTTTCTAGAAATTTATCTTTTACTTCCTGGTTGTCCAATTTGTTGGCATATAATTGTTCATAGTAGTCTCTTATGATCCTTTGTATTTCTGTGGTATCAGTTTTAAGTTCTCCTTTTTCATTTCTGATTTTTTTTATTTGAGCCCTCTCTCTCTTTTCTGCATTAGTCTGGCTAATAGCTTGTCGATTTTGTTTATCTTTTTCAAAGAACCAGCTCTTATTTTCATTGATTTTTTTCTACTGTCTTGGGTTTTTTTTAGTCTCCATTTATTTCCACCCTAATCTTTATTATTTCTTTTCTTCTACTAATTTTGGACTTTGTCCTTTTTTCCATAGTTCCTTTATGTGTAAAGTTAGATTATTCAGGATTTTCTTTTTTCTTGAGGTAGGCCTGTATTGCTATGAACTTCCCTTTCAGAACCACTTTTGCTACATCCCACAGATTGTGGTATGTCACATGTTTTTTCTCATTTGTCTCTAGGTATATTTTGATTTATCCTATGATTTTTTAAAATTAATTTATTAATTTATTTATTTTTGGCTGCTTTGGGTCTTAGTTGCTGTGTCCAGGCTTTCTCTGGTTGCAGTGAGCAGGGGCTACTCTTCATTGCAGTGTGCGGGCTTCTCATTGCGGTGGCTTCTCCTGTTGTGGAGCACAGGCTCTAGGTGCACAGGCTTCAGTAGTTGTGGCACATGGGCTAAGTAGTTGTGGCTCGCGGGCTCTAGAGCACAGGCTCAGTCGTTGTGGCGCACAGGCTTAGTTGCTCTGCAGCATGTGGGATCTTCGCAGGCCAGGGCTCGAACCTGCGTCCCCTGCATTGGCAGGTGGATTCTTAACCACTGTGCCACCAGGGAAGCCCTAGCCTATGATTTCTTTAATGACACATTGATTATTCAGTAGTATGTTGCTTAATCTCCACATTTTTGTGGTTTTTCCGTTTTGTTTCTTATGATTGGTCTCCATTTTCATACCACTGTGGTAAAGGATGCTCGGTATGATTTCAATCTTCTGAATTTATTGAGACTTGTTTTGTGACCTAACATGTGATATAGCCTAGAAATGTTCCATGTATACTTGAGAAGAGTGTATACTCTGTTGCTTTCGGATGGAATCTTCTGTACATATCTATTAAGTTCATTTTGTCTTATGTGTCATTTAAGTCTGCTCCTTCCTTGTTGATTTTCTGTTTGGGTGATCTATCCATTGATGTAAGTTGGGTGTTTAAGTCCCCTGTAGTATTGTGTTGCTGTTAATTTCTCCCTCTAGGTTCACTAATATTTGCTTTGTATATCTTACTGTTCCTATGTTGGGTGCATATACATTTATAAATCTTGTATCTTCTTGCTGGATTGACCCCTTTATCACTATGTAATTCCCTTATTTGTCTTTTATTACAGCCTTTGTTTTAAAGTTGATTTTGCCTGACACAAGTTTAACCCCAGCATTCTTTTAATTTCCATCTGCGTGGACGTTGATTTTGCCTGATACAAGTTTAACCCCAGCTTTCTTTTAATTTCTATCTGCATGGACTATCTTTTTCCATCCCTTCACCTTCAGTCTGTGTGTGTTCTTACTACTGAAGTGAGTCTCTTGTCAGCAGCATATAGATGGGTCTTGTTTTTTATCCACTCAGCCACTCTATTTCTTTTGAGTGTCAAATTTAGTCCACTTACATTTAAAGTAGTTATTAAGAGGTATGTTGCCATTTTGTTAATTGTTTTCTGGCTGCTTTTGTGGTTCCTCTCCATTCCTTTCTCCTTCTCTTTCTCTCTTCCCTTGCATTTTGGTAGCTTTCTTTAGTGTTATGTTTAGATTCATTTCTCATTATCTTTTGTATATTTGCTATGATTTTTTCCTTGTGGTTACCACGAGGTTCACATATAACATGTTATATGAACAGCAGTCTGTTTTAAGTTGCTAGCACCTTAAATTTGAACACATTCCAAAGATTTATCCTTATACTTTTGATAACACATTTTACATTTTTTTGCATCCCTTTAATTATTGAATAATAATTAATTATTCATAATTTAAATTCAGCATTCAGGTCTCCAGACTGCTACATACCTTCTTTTGAGCAAACATATATATATAAAATGTTGTCCATAGCCTACTTTTCTTTTCCTACTCAGTGTACCATAACTCAATCTTTTATACTTTCTTCCCTCTCATTCTAACAGTAAGCAAGGTAAGACAATAAATTACTAAATTTATTTCCTCCTATCCCTTTGTTTCTTCAGCTGCTCAGAGTTGTGAAAACTGGTGTTGTGTCCCTGACAATATCAGGCTACTGTTTTGGCATACTGCACTTGTGTCCTTCAATTAGTATGGATTTTGGTATTGTGTCAATAGTGATAATCTAAAATTCACTTTCTCAGCCAAGGTACCCACTCTACTACTTCTTCCTTAATAGAAGGTATTGAACAAAGTATTTAGACCAAATAAATCCACCTAAAAAGAACACACTGAAAATGTAAGGAAAATGTAAATAAAAAGCTAGACCACAGAAGATTCAAGTAATTGCATACCTTAAATAATAGAAGTCTATGAATTCATGCTGGCAGACCTAAGTAGGTCACCTAATCAGTTGTTTACTGTGCTGTTGGATATGAAGCATGATAAAGTAAGCAGGGAAGAAATTGTGTGTGCTCCATCTCCATAATGACAGAGAAGAGAACAATTACAAGAGACCCTGGCCAACCACCTCCACAAAAGCAGTTTTAACCTCAGAGCAATGAGGAGTGACATAGCAAACTACTCCTGATGTCTGAATAACATAGGCCATTGAGCCAGGTAAAAACGTTCATTTTTTAGAGTACTGAAGACTTCGATCCTTGAACAGATTTGTTGAACCAGCTAAAACCTTGAAAGGGCTGAGCTAACTACTGCAAGAATAATGTACAATAGCAGAATGAGAGTTTAAAAGTAATTTAATTGCAGTATATACTGTATTAAAGATCAGACAGCAACATATACTAGTAAATATTAAGAGATTGGTACACTGTCAAAACTTAGCTGTACTATCAAGGATGCATCTTGTCTTAGATATGGTACTATAAATGATAACTTGCTATTAGGGTCTAAATAACATTTTCTTCCTTTTCTCTACCTTAGTGAAATATTGAAACTGAAATTAAACCTTCAACTACACTTTTTCAAGACATGATTGGTCTCCCTAAGTATTTTTAACATTCTCTTCAAAAACTTTTCAAAGCAATCTAGACAGTTTTCTTATATTAATTTTTTTAATGCAAGGTGAACTTATTTGGGAGATTTGTTTACTGAGATTTTTGCCAGTTAGGAATTTTATCTTTCAGTATAAAATCACTCATTGCACCCAACTGATCTCCTTTTTAGAAAATATAACTCTGAGACATTTGGACTTGATCTTTGATTTTACATTTCTGGATATTCTCCAGAGAGCTTCGTAATTCTCTGAAAATTTTTCAGTCAGAATTTTTTTTGCCAATGAAGAATATATTCAAAAGGATTACTAATAACAAATCCAATATATCAGTAATTATACCTCAGCCCCTAATAAATCCTTCCCAGTGGAATTCAAACTTCTGAGAATCCCTTTCCCCCTTCCCTCCAACACCAGTCCTTTATCCCATGAATTTCTGTAAACAGAAAAGTTTAGGGGCTAAATGTCTTAGACTGCAGCCAAACCCTACAGAGTATCAATAAACCAGCTTGTAAAGAAGTGGGAAAGTATCATTCAAGAAAACTTCGCTGTCTTGAGTGGACACAGCGGATTTGGATGCCTGTCTTTGCAAGTCAAAATTTATGCTCTAATGAAAACTGCACTACTCAACAAATCTATTTATAAATTCATTCTAAACACTGAATGAATTCATTCCCAATGCTTAGAACATTATTCGTTTCCTTCTATTCTTCGCAACATACATAATTAAATTAATAAATTATAATTTAGATTGGCCTTCTGTAAAGAGACTTGATTTAACATGATCAGTCTTTAGAAGAGACCTCTTCCTAGTAAGCTCTGTTGTCCTTTCAAGAACATCAAACCAGTATCTGAAGTGGGTTAGAGCACAGCCTGTGACACCGGATTGAAAGTCCAGCCCAACCCCCACCTATCACTAGTCATGTGCGAACTTGGATGAGTTGCTGAACCTCTCAAAGAACTGATTTTCCTACCTCTAAAAGGGAGTCATAACAATAGTTACCTCAGTGGGTATTAGTGAGATCTGATGAATTAATGTGAGCAATGCCCTCTGCCCCATACCTGATAGAGTAGGTGCTCAACAAATGACTGCTTATTAACATGTCTGAAAAGGAAGCCATACAATATTTTTACTATATACTGCTCTATTACCGAAATGTAACTGTATAATTAAAGTTGAATGGAAATGCTCCTATCAATGAAGACTTCTGACATTTCTAGATTATAAAGCTGATTCTACTTCCTTGCATAAGATCCTTCAGTGATTCCCCATAATCTGGATGACAATATGCAAACGCTTTGTCATGATACATAAGTTCTTTTATCACATCTCTCTCCTTGCCCCACATCTCCTCAGCTTTATCTACTACTACTCCTGACTTGAATAAATGCAACTTTCATACAGCCCCTGAATATGCCATGCTATCCATGTCTCTGTACCTCTGTCTATGCTGTTCCCTTTGTGTGGAAGGCCTTCTGTTTTGCCTTCCTTTAATCTCCTGCCAAACTTGTGCTCCTCCTTCATTACCCACCTCATGAATATTTTCTTCTGGGTAGTCTTTGCTGATGCTTCCCATTCTCTAAGCAAAAGTAATAGCTCTTTCCTTTCTACTAGTTTCAATTATCATACCAGGCAGTAAAAACATGTGTTTACCTGTCTGCCTATATTAAGCTATGAGTTTACTGATGGCAGGCATGGACTTTGCTCTCTTTGCTATCTCTCTGGTATAGAACATGCTCCTTGACTAGTGTACCTGCACTAATATTTCTTTTGATGAATGAGTTAACGACCATATGTATTTATCAAGATTTTTTACTAGTTCTTACCACCTCCATTGCTCCACCCTGATCCAAATCAATCTCTAAGTTGGTTTCTCGGCACGCATCTGCCTTCCACAGTCTATTCCCAGGAAAACAGCCAGATTGCGACTCAGTACCCTCCCATGGTTTCTCATCCCTTTTAAAGTAAAGCCTAAGCCCTTACAATTACCTCAGGATATGAGTGATCAGGACCCTATTGCCTCACGAACCTCATTTACTCTGACTCTCATTCTCTACCACATCACTCCATTCACACTGGCCCCCTTTTCATCCCTCGAACATACTAAGCATGCACTTGCCACAGGGCCTTTGCAGTTAACAGCTCTATCTGCTTGGCAAGCTCTTCACTCACCTATCAGCACAGCTCCTTCCCTCACTTTGTCTGAGTCTCTGCTCCAGTATCAATTTATTTTAGAGCCCTCTCTGGTCAATCCATATAAAATAACCCCAACAACAACAACCATGCCCCAATTCTCCCAACTCCCTTATCCTCCTATATTTTTCTTCCTAGCACTCATTTCCATCTTATTTGTATTCACTATATTTACTTTTGTATTTGTCTATTGCTTGTCTTTCCCACTTGTATATAAGCAATTGATAAGTGTGCATTTAATAAGTTAATATATTTAACATTATGCTCATTATAGAATATTCTCTTCTCTCTGGCTAATAGTTCTGGTTTAACTTCTGCTACCCCTATTGCTTTTCCCTTCTTTCCTTAACAGAGAAAAACTGGAATGGGACAAAACTGAGAAACATATGTAAGTTGAGGAGCCATACTTAGGAGGTTATTCTTTTTATAGCATGAAGGTAGAGGGCTTTAGGAAACTTTATACAGTATGGAGTTGGTCTTTGAGCCTCAGTTTTTTATTCCTATATACATCACCTTTCCCACTTATACCATTTTCCTTTCTCATTTCAAGCAGTGAGTACTTTGTATTCTTTCTCCCCAGTTTGGAATTCTTAATGATTCCCCCCAACCCCATTCTGATCACTGGTCCCTTTCTTCTATGTTAGACACTCTCAAAAAAGAGCTTCTGTATTTCTTCCTACTTTAGAGACTTTTCTCAGGAAGCATCAGAAACTCATGCATGCTAAATCTTGAGATGATTTGAATTTTGCCAGAGATTAAAGTCTTAAAATAGAAAACTGTGGATTATGAAACACCAGCAGGAAAGAGCAGGAGCTAAAATTTTTTATGTTAGTCTTGTCAAGCCTGAAATTACACTTCTAGGAGGTCATCTCCCCAGTGCTAGGTACTAGGTAAAACAGAAAACTAATTAACCATCTCAAGAATTGAGATCTAGCTTTTGTTAAATATCTAGAACTAGAAGAGTGTCAAGAATATAGTGGATACTATGAAGTCATGTTTTATTTCTTTAATTAAAGATTTTTGTGGCTCAACAGAAATCTAACAAACTTTAAAGGAGAATTTTACAAGGTTTCTAGGTCTCTACAATTATGTTTTTACCGAGTTTCCTTACTTTACAGCTTCCTTGCTATTCTTCCCATGTTTTTCATGTCTTTTCCTGGTCTAGAATTCCTAGAAACTTTCTATGTATGTAGGCCATAATAAACTGACACTTTTTCTATAGGCAATGGGAGCATTTTTATAGAACTTTTGAAAGTACTTTCATGTGGTTAACCAAGTTTTTTTGGGCCCTCATAAAGGGAAGTGGAGTGAGTCAATCAAGGTCACAGAACTGTTTAGTGACAAAAGGTAGATGAATCACACCCAATGATCATGAGGGAGGGCTCCTGGTACTGTATTATCCTCATATGCAGGAATGACATTACTGACCTACCATTGTCAGGATTCACACTTTGAGCTGCTATTCCAATAACAATGATGGATTTGCTTTGATCCACCCACAAATTCCTAGCTCTATTCATGACCCACAGAATATGTTTTCTTTAATACTCAATTAATTATGTAAGGTCCAGCAATTACATAAGATCCAAAAGTGGCCAAGTGTTTTAAATCCGTACAATAGGATTTTCTAACCAACTTATTTAAATTGAGACCTGGCATTCTGGGCAGCTATCAGCAGAGCACCAAGTAATTAGTTCCAGGAATACCTATCCAATTAGAAAGGCCTGGGCCTAGAGTCCTAATAGGTGTTTCGTTGTTTGTTTTCTTTTGTGGTATGCGGGCGTCTCCCGCCGCGGAGCACAGGCTCTGGACATGCAGGCCCCGGACGCGCAGGCCCAGAGGCCATGACTCACGGGACCAGCCGCTCCGCGGCATGTGGGATCTCCCCAGACTGGGGCACGAACCCGTATCCCCTGCATCAGCAGGCGGACTCTCAACCACCGCACCACCAGGGAAGCCCTCGTCTTTGCTTTTGTAATGCTGTTTGTTGTTGCTAAAATATTTAAATGTTTTAATGTATTTTTATCACACAAAGGTTTCTTGGTGAAGGGCATGGATTTTTAAAAACAATTAATAAATCATGAAATTTTCTTATAGATATTTTATGATGACTGAGGTAATCAAAGCCAAACCTGCATTTATTCATATGTTTTTAAAGCCAACATTTTATTTCATTATTTTTGACTCCTAATCCAGTGAAGACTCTAAGAAATAGTTAATGGCTAAGGAAATAGAGGAACCAAGGCAGAAAAACTAAATCAGTGTTAAAATACTCCAGACTGAATCACTAAACAAGCCAGAGACAAAGCATCTTTTCCCTTTCCTAATCCTCCCTTTACACTTGCCATTTGTTAACATGGGTCACTGCTGTCACATTAGCTACTGTGGATTATGAGTGCTATCA
The DNA here is from genome assembly GCF_039906515.1 of Pseudorca crassidens. Lineage (NCBI taxonomy): Eukaryota > Metazoa > Chordata > Mammalia > Artiodactyla > Delphinidae > Pseudorca > Pseudorca crassidens. The sequence goes on along the minus strand of NC_090303.1, from coordinate 71,509,676 downwards.
GCAGGTTGAATTAAATTCCTATTAAACCTTCATTTGGAGATTTGGGTCATGTCTTCAATTCTCTGGAGTTGCGGTTAGATGTGTTGCCATGTAATTTCGGGAGGTAGGGATCAAAATGGTCCCAAAATGTGTCTTTATTTTAGGCAGTGATCTGCAGACAGGATATGTTGTGTTTTCAAGAAATACATTATAACCAAAACATAACTTTCTTATTTAACATTATCTTACAAGATCCTTTTTGACCTACCTCCTAGAGTAATGAAAATAAAAACAAAAATAAACAAATTGGACCTAATGAAACTGAAAAGCTTTTGCACAGCAAAGGAAACCATAACCAAGACTAAAAGTCAAACCTCAGAATGGGAGAAAATATTTGCAAAAGAAGCAACTGACAAAAGATTAAGCTCCAAAATATACAAGCAGCTCATGCAGCTCAATATCAAAAAAACAAACAACCCAATCCAAAAATGGGCTGAAGACCTAAATAGACATTTCTCTAAAGAAGATATACAGATTGCCAACATATGAAAGGATGCTCAACATCACTAATCATTAGAGAAAAGTAAATCAAAACCACAATGAGGTATCACCTCACACCAGTCAGAATAGCCATCATCAAAAAATCTAGAAACAATAAATGCTGGAGAGGGTGTGGAGAAAAGGGAACCCTCCTGCACTGTTAGTGGGAATGTAAATGGATACAGCCACTATGAAGAACAGTATGGAGATTCTTTAAAAAACTAAAAATAGAACTACCATATGACCCAGCAATCCCACTACTGGACACATATGCTGAGAAAACCTTAATTCAAAAAGATACATGTACCACAATGTTCACTGCAGCACTATTTACAATAGCCAGGACATGGAAACAGCCTAAATGTCCATCGACAGATGAATGGATAAAGAAGATGTGGCACATATATACAATGTAATATTACTCAGCCATAAAAAGGAGCGAAATTGAGTTATTCGTAGTGAGGTGGATGGACCTAGAGTCTGTCATACAAAGTGAAGTAAGTCAGAAAGAGAAAAACAAATATCATATGCTAACACATATATATGGAATCTAGGAAAATGGTACAGATGAACTGGTTTGCAGGGCAGAAACTGAGACACAGATGTAGGGGACAAACGTATGGACACCAGTGGGGGAAAGCGGCAGCGGGGTGGGGTGGTGGTGTGATGAATTGGGAGATTGGGATTGACATATATACACTAATATGTATAAAATGGATAACTAATAAGAACCTGCTGTATAAATAAATTAATTTAATTTAATTTTTTAAAAATGATACATGTACCACAATGTTCATCGCAGCACTATTTACAATAGCCAGGACATGGAAACAACCTAAATGTCCATCGACAGATGAATGGATAAAGAAGATGTGGCACATATATACAATGGAATATTACTCAGCCATAAAAAGGAACGAAATTGAGTTATTTGTAGTGAGGTGGATGGACCTAGAGTCCGTCATACAAAGTGAAGTAAGTCAGAAAGACAAAAACAAATACCGTATGCTAACACATATATATGGAATCTAGGAAAATGGTACTGATGAACCTAGTGGTAGGGCAGAAATAAAGATGAAGACGTTGAGAACGGACTTGAGGACACAGTGGAGGAAGAGGAGGCTGGGACATAGTGAGAGAGTAGCATTGACATATATATGCTACCAATTGTAAAACAGATAGCTAGTGGGAAGCTGCTGCATAGTACAGGGAGATCAGCTTGGTGCTTTGTGACAACCTAGAGGGGTGGGAGAGGGAGGGTGGGAGAGGGAGGCTCCCAAGGGAGGGTATATAGTGATATATGTGTACATACAGCTGATTCACTTTGTTGTACAGCAAAAACTAACACAACATTGTAAAGAAATTATACTCCAATAAAGATGCTAAAAAATAAACAAACAAATAAATAATCAAAACATAAAAATCACATAGAGTATTTGAAGGGGGACTATTAATACCAATACTCAAAAGAAGAGACACTTTTCTCTTAACTACTCTACCTTATCCCTTTACATTCACAGATCAGGGAAAGATAAAAGCCTACAGATATAGTCTTTTCTTTTTAAATTTTTATACAATTTTTATAGATTACTTTCCATTTATAGTTATTACAAAATATTGGCTATATTCACTGTGTTGTACAATACATCCTTGTAGCCTATCTTACACCCAATAGTTTGTACCTCCCACTCCCCCACTCCTATATTGCCTATCCCACCCCAGAACCACTAGTTCTGTTCTCTGTATCTGTGAGTCTGTCCTTTTGTTGTTATATTCACTAGTTTGCTGTATTTTTTAGAATCCACATGTAAATGATATCATATAGTATTTGTCCTTCTCTGTCTGGCTTTCTTAACTTAGCACAATGCCCTCCAAGTCCAACCACGTTGCTGCAAATGGCAAAATTTCATTCTTTTTCTTATTATTGAAACATAGTTGGTTTACAATGTTGTGTTAGTTTCAGGTGTACAGTAAAGTGATTCAGTTATACAGATATATAAATATTTCTTACATTCTCTTCCATTACAGGTTATTACAAGATATTGAGTGTAGTTCCCTATGCTATACTGTAGGTCCTGTTGGTTATCTATTTTATATATAATCCCAAACTCCTAAGTTATCCCTCTCCCCTCTTCCCTTTGGTAACCATAAGTTTGTTTTCTGTGAGTCTATTTCTGTTTTGTAAATGAGTTCATTTGTAACCTTTTTTTACATTCCACATATAAGCAATATCATCTGATATTTGTCTTTCTGTGTGGGTTACTTCACTTAGTATGATAATCTCTAGGTCCATCCATGTTGCTGCAAATGGTATGATCTTATTCCTTTTATGGCTGAGTAATATTCCATTGTATATATGTACCACATCTTCTTTATCTATTCATCTGTTGATGGACGCTCAGGTTGCTTCCATATGTTTGCAATTGTAAATATTGCTGCTATGAAAATTGGGGTGAGTGTACCTTTTCAAACTCGTGTTGTTGGGTTTTTTTCATATATATACCCAGAAATGGAATTTCTGGATCACATGGTAGCTCTATTTTTAGTTTTTTGAGGAACCTCCATACTGCTTTCCACAGTGGCTGTACCACTTCAGATGTAGTCATTTCTTTTTTTGTTTTAATTTATTTAATTAATTTATTTATTTTTGGCTGCATTGAGTCTTCATTGCTATGCGCGGGCTTTCTCTAGTTGCAGCAAGCAGGTGCTGCTTGTCGTTGCACTGCATGGGCTTCTCATTGCAGTGGCTACTCTTGTTGTAGAACACAGGCTCTAGGCGTGAGGGTTTCAGTAGTTGTGGCACACAGACTCAGTAGTTATGGCACACGGGCTTAGCTGGTCCGTGGCATGTGGGATCTTCCCAGACCAGGGCTCGAATCCATGTCCCCTGCACTGGCAGGCGGATTCTTAACCACTGCGCCACCAGGCAAGTCCCTATAGTCATTTCTTGATCACTGGCAGAAGATAATTTCAAATTAAGCCTATCTATTCTTTTCTTACTCCCATGGCTTTAGTGTACATGTCAACTGACATGTCATACATTGGAACCTATTTAGGAAATAATATTGTGGAGGAGACTCAGCACTGAACACTGTGAAACAACATTTTGCAAAGTGTCTTCCATGGAGCAAGTGCATCAGAATCACTGGAGTGGTTATCCAAGTACTACTTGGATAGTGGTATCCAATTTCTTGGTCCCAGACTAAACCACCTGAACCAGATTTTCCAAGGCTGGAACCCAGTAACCTGCATTTTCAATAGGCTCCTGAGTGATTCACATGCTACAGAACTACTGACTTGTTGGAGGGTAATTTATAACTCTCATTCTGCTCACTGCCTTAAAGAAAGTTAAAAAAGGAAAAAATTACAGTAAAAGAAGTCACTGGAGCTATTTGCAAAAGCACTACATAAACAGTGTTCAGTGTAGCAAGAGCCTAAACAATCTAACTATAGTACAAATATAAAGTACGGCAGGGGCAAACAGTCGCGGCTCGGACCAGACTGTTTCTGCGCCCTCTGCTCAGCCGGCCCCATCCCCGACAGCACTGGTGACCCGCGCCTGCCCACTTCTCGCCCTTCTGCAGCACACCAACCTGTGGCCAGATTGGGGATGCGCACCCTGCCGGCCCCTGGGGATCAGCCGTGTGGCTGACAGGGTATTAGTGCTCCGAACAGGTGTCAGGCCTGTGCCTCTAAGGTAGGAGAGCTGAGTTCGGGACATTGGTTCAACAGAGACCTCTCAGCTCCACATAATATCAAATAGAGAAAGCTCTCCCAGAGATCTCCAGCTCAACAATAAGACCTAGGTCCACTCAACGACCCGCAAGCTACAGTGCTAGACACCGTATATCAAAAAACTGGCAAGATAGGAACACAACCCCACCCATTAGCAGAGAGGCTATCTAAAATCATAATAAGGTCACAGACACCCCAAAACACACCACTGGACACAGTCTTGGCCAGCAGAAACACAAGATCCAGCCTCAACCACCAGAACACAGCACCACTACCCTCCACCAGGAAGCCTACACAACCCACTGAACAGACCTTAGCCATTAGGGGCAGACACCAAAAACAATGGGAATTACGACCCTGCAGCCTGTGAAAAGGAGACCCCAAATAGAGTAAGCTACAAAAATGAGAAGACAGAGAAACACACAGCAGATGAAGGAGCAAGGTAAAAACCAGAACAAACAAATGAAGAGGAAATAGGCAGTCTACCTGAAAAATAATTCAGAATAATGATAGCAAAGATGATTAAAAGTCTTGGAAATACAATGGAGAAAATACAAGAAACATTTAAAAAGGACATAGAAGAAGTAAAGAGAAAACAAACAATGATGAACAACACAATAAATGAAATTTAAAATTCTCTAGAAGAAATCAATAGCAGAAAAACTGAGGCAGAAGAACAGATATGTGATCTGGAAGATAAAAGAGTAGAAATAAATACTGCAGGATAGAGCAGAGCAGAATAGAGAAAAAGGAATGAAAAGAATTGAAGACAGTCTCAGAGATCTCTGGGACAACATTAAACACAACAAGATTCAAATTATAGGGGTGCCAGAAGAAGAAGAGAAAAAGAAAGGGACTAAGACAATATTTGAAGAGATTATAGTTGAAAACTTCCCTAATATGGGAAGGGTAATAGTCAAGTCCAGGAAGCCCAGAGAGTCCCATACAGGACAAATCCAAGGAGAAACATGCCAAGACACATATTAATCTAACTATCAAAAATTAAATACAAAGACAAAATATTAAAAGCAGCAAGGGAAAGACAACAAATAACACACAAGGGAATCACCATAAGGTTAAGAGCTGATCTTTCAGCAGAAACTCTGCACGCCAGAAGGGAGTGGCAGGACATATTTAAAGTGACGAAAGGGAAAAACCTACAACCAAGATTACTCTACCCAGCAAGGATCTCATTCAGATTCGATGAAGAAATTAAAACCTTTACAGACAAGCAAAAGCTAAGAGAATACAGCACCACCAAACCAGCTCTGCAACAAATGCTAAAGGAAATTCTCTAGGCAAGAAACACAAGAGAAAGAAAAGACCTACAATAACAAACCCAAAACAATTAAGAAAATGGTAATAGGAACATACATATCGATAATTACCTTAAATATAAATGGATTAAATGCTCCAAACAAAAGACACAGACTGGCTGAATGGATACAAAAAGAAGACACGTATATATGCTGTCTCCAAGAGACCCACTTCAGACCTACAAACACATACAGACTTAAAGGGAGGGGATGGAAAAAGATATTCCATGCAAAAGGAAACCAAAAGAAAGCTGGAGTAGCTATTCTCGTATCAGACAAAACAGACTTTAAAATAAACACTATTGCAAGAGATAAAGAAGGACACTACATAATGATCAAGGGATCAATCCAAGAAGAAAATACAGTAATTGTAAATATTTATGCACCCAACATAGGAGCACCTCAAAACATAAGGTAAATGCTAACAGCCATAAAAGGGGAAATGGACAGTAATACAATCAGAGTAGGGGACTTTAACACACCACTTCCACCAATGGACAGATCAACAAAAATGAAGATAAAAAAGGAAACACAAGCTTTAAATGATACATTAAACAATACAGACTTAATTGATACTTATAGGACATTCCATCCAAAAACGACAGAAAACACTTTCTTCTCAAGTGCTCATGCAACATTCTCCAGGGTAGATCATACCACGGGTCAGAAATCAAGCCTTGGTAAATTTACGAAAATTGAAATTGTACCAAGTATCTTTTCTGACCACAATACTATGAGACTAGATATCAATTACAGGAAAAAATACGTCAAAAATACAGATAAATGGAGGCAAAAATACACTACTTAATAACCAAAAGATCACTGAAGAAATTAAAGAGGAAATCAAAAAATACCTAAACACAAATAACAGTGAAAACACAACGATCCCAAACCTATGGGATGCAGCAAAAGCAGTTCTAAGAGGGAAGTTTATAGTAATACAATCCTACCTCAAGAAAAAAGAAACATCTCAAATAAATAACCTAACCTTGCACCTAAAGCAATTAGAGAAAGAAGAACAAAAAAACCCCAAAGTTAGCGGAAGGAAAGAAAGAAAGATCAGATCAGAAATAAATGAAAAACAAATGAAGGAAACAATAGCAAAGATCAATAAAACTAAAAGCTGGTTCTTTGAGAAGATAAACAAAATTGATAAACCATTAGCCAGACTCATGAAGAATAAAGGGAGAAGCCTCAAATCAATAGAATTAGAAACGAAAAAGGAGAAGTAACAACTGACAATAAGAAATACAAAGGATCATGAGACATTACTAGAAGCAACTATATGCCAATAAAATGGACAATCTGGAAGAAATGGACAAATTCTTAGAAGTGCACAACCTTCTAAGACTGAACTAGGAAGAAACGGAAAATATAAACAGATCAATCACAAGCACTGAAATTGAGACTGTGATTAAAAATCTTCCAACAAACATAAGCCCAGGACCAGCTGGCTTCACAGGCAAATTCTATCAAACATTTAGAGAAGAGCTAACACCTATCCTTCTCAAACTCTTCCAAAATATAGCATAGGGAGAAACACTCCCAAATTCATTCTACAAAGCCACCATCACCCTGATACCAAAAACAGACAAAGGTGTCACAAAGAAAGAAAACTACAGGCCAATATCACTGATGAACATAGATGCAAAAATCCTCAACAAAATACTAGGAAACAAAATCCAACAGCACATTAAAAGGATCATACACCATGATAAAGTGAGATTTATGCCCGGAATGCCAGGATTCTTCAATATACGCAAATCAATCAACGTGATACACCATATTAACAAATTAAAGGAGAAAAACCATATGATAATCTCAATAGATGCAGAGAAAGCTTTCCACAAAATTCAACACCCATTTATGATAAAAACCCTGCAGAAAGTAGGCATAGAGGGAACTTTCCTCAATGTAATAAAGGCCATATATGACAAACCCGCAGCCAACATCGTCCTCAATGGTGAAAAACTGAAAGCATTTCCACTAAGATCAGGAACAAGACAAAGTTGCCCACTCTCACCACTCTTATTCAACATAGTTTTGGAAGTTTTAGCCGCAGCTATCAGAGAAGAAAAGGAAATAAAAGGAATCCAAATCGGAAAAGAAGAAGTAAAGCTGTCACTGTTTGCAGATGACATGATACTATACATAGAGAATCCTAAAGATGCTACCAAAAAACTACTAGAGCTAATCAATGAATTTGGTAAAGTAGCAGGATACAAAATTAATGCACAGAAATCTCTGGCATTCCTATACACTAAGGATGAAAAATCTGAAAGTGAAATCAAGAAAACACTCCCATTTACCATTGCAACAAAAAGAATAAAATATCTAGGAATAAACCTACCTAAGGAGACAAAAGACCTGTATGCAGAATATTATAAGACACTGATGAAAGAAATTAAAGATGACACAAACAGATGGAGAGATATACCATGTTCTTGGATTGGAAGAATCGACATTGTGAAAATGACTCTACTACCCAAAGCAATCTACAGTTTCAATGCAATCCCTATCAAACTACCACTGGCATTTTTCACAAAACTAGAACAAAAAAATTCACAGTTTGCATGGAAACACAAAAGACCCTGAATACCCAAAGCAATCTTCAGAACGAAAAATGGAGCTGGAGGAATCAGGCTCCCAGACTTCAGACTATACTACAAAGCTACAGTAATCAAGACAGTATGGTACTGGCATAAAAACAGAAAGATAGATCAATGGAACAGGATAGAAAGCCCAGAGATAAACCCATGCACATATGGTCACCTTATCTTTGATAAAGGAGGCAGGAATGTACAGTGGAGAAAGTACAGCCTCTTCAATAAGTGGTGCTGGGAAAACTGGACAGGTACATGTAAAAGTATGAGAGTAGATCACTCCCTAACATCATACAAAAAATAAGCTCAAAATCGATTAGAGACCTAAATGTAAGGCCAGAAACTATCAAACTCTTAGAGGAAAACATACGCAGAACACTCTATGACATAAATCACAGCAAGATCCTTTTTGACCCACCTCCTAGAGAAATGGAAATAAAAACAAAAATAAACAAATGGGACCTAATGAAACTTCAAAGCTTTTGCACAGCAAAGGAAACCATAAACAAGACCAAAAGACAACCCTCAGAATGGAGAAAATATTTGCAAATGAAGCAACTGTCAAAGGATTAATCTCCAAAATTTATAAGCAGCTCATGCAGCTCAATATCAAAAAAACAAACAGCCCAATCCACAAATGGGCAGAAGACCTAAATAGATATTTCTCCAAAGAAATATACAGACTGCCAACAAATACATGAAAGAATGCTTAACATTATTCATCATTAGAGAAATGCAAATCAAAACTTCAACGAGATATCATCTCACACCAGTCAGAATGGCCATCATCAAAAAATCTAGAAACAATAAATGCTGGAGAGGGTGTGGAGAAAAGGGAACACTCTTGCACTGCTGGTGGGAATGTGAATTGGTACAGCCACTATGGAGAACAGTATGGAGGTTCCTTAAAAAACTACAAATGGAACTACCATATGACCCAGCAATCCCACTACTGGGCATATACCCTGAGAAAAACAAAATTCAAAAAGAGTCATGTACCAAAATGTTCATTGCAGCTCTATTTACAATAGCCAGGAGATGGAAACAACCTAAGTGTCCATCATCGGATGAATGGATAAAGAAGATGTGGCACATATATACAATGGAATCTTACTCAGCCATAAAAAGAAACGAAATTGAGCTATTTGTAATGAGGTGGGTGGACCTGGAGTCTGTCATACAGAGTGAAGTAAGTCAGAAAGAGAGACACAGGTACCGTATGCTAACACATATATGTGGAATTTAAGAAAAAAAAATGTCATGAAGAACCTAGGGTAAGACAGGAATAAAGACACAGACCTACTAGAGAATGGACTTGAGGATATGGGGAGGGGAAGGGTAAGCTGTGACGAGGCGATAGAGTGGCATGGACATATATACAATACCAAGTGTAAGATAGATAGCTAGTGGGAGGCAGCCGCATAGCACAGGGAGGGCAGCTCCGTGCTTTTTGACCACCTGGAGGGGTGGGATAGGGAGGGTGAGAGGGAGGCAGATGTAGGAGGGAGGAGATATGGGAGCATATGTATATGTATAACTGATTCACTTTGTTATAAAGCAGAAACTAACACACCATTGTAAAGCAATTATACTCCAATAAACATGTAAAAATAAATAAATAAATAAAATTACACGTTCTATGCAAAAAAAAAGAATAACATGAATACTTGGCCTGAGTTAAGATAAACAGAAATATAGTGTATAAACAAAAACAAACAAACAAGGCAATATGAGGGGGAAAGTGAGAGGAGATAGAAAGAGAAATAGATGAAAGTAAAGGAGTAAGTTTACTTGGAAACATGTTCTTCACATCTACTGGGAAGAGACTGCAGAGTAATATCTTCCAAGGAAAAAGTCTTCCTGAAATATTTTTCCATAGTAGAATTACACAAAGGAAAATAGTACATGTTTGCATTTTGTGTGGGGGTGGCCAGAAAACATTTAAGAAAATGAAACACTTCACTAGCCCTAAGCACTGAAAGCAATAAAATCTTGGCACTTATGGATTTAACATTAATAGTTTTGTCTATTGTAGATGTCTGTGTCCCTCGCATTGCAGTAATCTGTAATTTTGATGAGGCACAATTTGAATTACACGTGTTGAAAGGGCAGAATGTCAGAGCGAGTTCTGCAGTCCATCAAGGCACCTGGGCAGCAGCTGGGCAGTGGAAACGTGACCATAATTATACATGTGTGATAATGCTTATGAACCATCGCCCTTACACCCAAAAGTTAGCTTTTAGAATTGGTGATAGAAGTAAATAAAAAGTCAAAGAAACGGATCTCTGAAGGAAAGCAGGATTTTTAAATTAAAGAATGGCATAAGAAGAAATGTTTATGTTTTATGTTCCATACTACTCCTGAGAATAGCATAATTGTTGAACATATAGACTTTGGAACCAGACTTCTTGAGTTTTAATCAAACTGATTGCTGGTAAATTCTCAGCAGTACCTGCCTTAGTTTCCTCATATATAAAGTGAGGGTAATAATACCTCTCAAGGGATTATTATGAGGGTTAAAATTAGTTAACATTTATAAAGGGCTTACAGTAGTACTATATAAGAATTTGTTTAAATAAATTCAGATAGAATTAGCATGACTGTTTCAGGGCATATTCCAGCCAGGACAGAGCTCATTAAATGTGAGAGAAAGTCTTAGCAACATATGAAAAGACAACTTGAATAGCAGGCGTGTATACCTTGATAGAAATACGACTTTCAGGAAAGCCAGGAGTGGAAAACAATATTGTCTTGTGATTCTGGGAGTTTTCATAAGAAGCATCCTCTCTGAAGAGCAAATATCCACTATATTTTACATTGAGCTGATAAAGACAATCAATGATTTCAATGGGGAAAGATTTATGTGCCAAAAAATATGAAAACAACTTCACATAATACTCAACTGATAAAAAAATAATGGCATATATCTGTCTTGAGGATTCATAGAAGCTTTTATTTTTCCTATAGTAACATCATTTATGAGACAGGCATATTGTCTTGATCTTCTTTTCTTTTCTTTTTTTTTTTTTTGCTTTGTCAAGTGTATTCCTTGGCACTTGACAAATAAATGAGCATAACCATACCATAATCATAACCTGACTGTATATACTCCATTTCCTCAAGAAGTTGCATGAACATAAAGCATTCTCCCTTTCGATCCTGCCAGGCTGTCAGTGAGGCTGGCCTTTAACTAGAACTCTGGTGCATTCCAATTTATAGGCAAGCATTACTTATTGTTGGGAACGCTCTCTAAAGATGAAGTATGAAGGTCCTGTGCTCTTAGGAAGAACAAAGCAGCTTTCAAAGAATGGTGACATCACCCAACAAACCTGCTGTCATTAGACTGAAATAAATGGGAGAAGTTCAATTAAACTCACAGTCTGAAAAGTAATTTAAAGGCCTCTTTCTTCTGCTTGGTGTGTATAAATGCTCAATTTTTATTCTTAACTTTGCTAGGATCAGTAACATCAAATACATAATAGGACTGGCAGCTAAATGCTTCATTTGTTCAGGGCAGAATATTTCTATGACCCTACACTCATAAACCACCCAGCCCCCATGTCAAACTGCAATTTCCCTCTTAAGCAATTCACCTTAAGATAATTATTTCCTTGCAGTTTTGTTTAAATTTCAGTTTTAACAGGTTAATTATTTCCCTGCAGTTTTGTTTAAATTTCAGTTTTAACAGGTCCATGTGGCTTGTTAAAAAAATGTAACTTGAGCTATAAATGATACATCGTGGTTGATCCCATTTATCTTCATAACCAAGGTATCTCATTGCTCTTTCCAAAGAAAAGTAAATGTCATATAAGACCAGTCACCCTACATTTCCCTCAGTAGTCATAGGTTACATGCTATTACTGCTCCTTCTCTTCTCTGAGACTGGGACACTTTTAGGAAAATATTCTGAGTGACATAAAATTGGGAAATGATTTAAACTGCGATTCCTGGCTAAATTTCTGTTGTCAACTCTATGCAGTTAAATGATTAGCAGCAGGGCCGTTTGGCTACCATCTCCCTGGGCTGCTGGCTGCCTACTTGGTTCCACTACTGCCACTGGTGTGCTGCTTGAAAGACCAAGAAGGCAGCTGAGGTCATCCTGCCTTTGTAAGTAAAATTCAAGGTTAAATTTAATGTCTTTCCTATATTTCTGATAATTTCTAGGACCTAAAATTTCATGGCCACTTCTGGCTCTGAATTTCTTCAGTTTCCTGTGGATTCTAAGACTTCTATCTTGTAGCCATTCTCTTCCTTCTGCTCTGTGAAGGCACAGGTATGATGGAATTTAGCCCTTTCTCTGATTTTTCCCAGCCCACTCACTCAAGGTTATCATGTCTAGCAGTAAAGGTTTGGAGGACCAGGACTTTTAGTTTTACTAAATTTGGCATTTTAACATTATAATACAGGCCATAAGATACTGCTCAGCTTTCTCTCTTCTAGAAGGCTCTTTCACCTTTCAGACCCCTCTATTTATTATGTACATCAATTTGGCTCACCACTCCCTACTGAGTCCAAGATTTGACACTAGATGTCTGCAAATCCTACTAGAGTAAGTGTCCTCTGCTCTGGGTCTCATTCTTCAGTAGCACCTAAGAACTAGTGGATGGTTTGACGGTTTAGAATTTTCTTTCTCCCATTATCAGCCGCTATGCATGCTTCCCTAATCACTCCCCACTCCTATATATATTCAAACTCCACCGTTCACATGAGGGATATTAAGTCATACCCTCTGGGGCCATTTGGACTAACAAAGTGGTTTTACTCCTTTGACTTACTTGTCAAGTCTGTTAAAAAATACTTGAGGTGGTCCAAAACTAATTAAGCTGGTCAACCAAACAACTAACTTGGTCCTCCTTCTTTCCTCCCCACCTCCTTTTTTCCTTCCTTCTTGCCATAACAACTAAAACCAGTTTACCAAAAAATCATACTAATTTGTAGAGAGAAGGAAATCTGGGTCACATAAATTTATATGCATAATTTTTTAACTCCCAGGTCCCTTCAAGAGTGCTAGTTAGCTGATTCACTTTGCTGTACGATAGAAACTAACACAACATTGTAACTATACTCCAATAAAAATGAATTGAAAAAAAAGAGTACTACTGTTAATATTTTTTTCTCTAAATGTATAAAGCCTAGATTCAGATGCTGTGTCATGTATCTCTGTGAAGTGAATTTCAATCTCTAACTCCAAAGAGGTAAAACAGAATCTGCATTGATTATGAATACAAATAAAGTATTCAAAACTGCACATAGGGGCTTCCCTGGTGGTGCAGTGGTTAGGAATCCGCCTGCCAATGCAGGGGACACGGGTTTGAGCCCTGGTTCAGGAAGATCCCACATGCTGCGGAGCAACTAAGCCCGTGCACCAGAACTACTGAGCCTGCGCTCTACAGCCCGCGCACCTAGAGCTGGTGCTCCAAGACGAGAGAGGCCACCACAATGAGAGGCCTGCACACGGCAATGAAGAGTAGCCCCCGGCAACTAAAAAGAAAGCCCACACACAGCAACTTAGACCCAATGCAGCCAAAAATAAATTAATTTAAAAAAAAGAGAAATGCATTTCCAATAAAATTAAAAAAAAAAAACCGCACATAAATTAAACATCTTATGTATTTTGTTTGCCCAGGCCATGGGTAAAAAAAACAGGGTCACAATAACATTGGCAAAAATAATATTTCTCTAGTGCTGCTTCTATTTGCTTAATTAAAAATTAAAAAATCCAGGCCTCTCAAATCCCTTCTAAGTACTTCTGGAAGCCACGTCTAACCTTTGTTCTCAGCAGCTACCAGACAGGGAATATTTTCATCCCTCTTGCTCAGGCCTTACCTCCTGGAGCAATATGTGCTACTAAAGATTCTGATGCCAAAGCCAAAGGTATCATGATTTGTGCCTCCTTGCTCTGTTCCACTGTCTCTCAATACCAGTTGTAGATAAGCACAGCTCCCTGTTCAGACATCTGTCATGTCCTCAAACAGTACCCCGTCTGCCACCCCAAAGTAAACATTTGTAACATAATCAACAAGTAAGGTTTATCACCCTATGCTTTCTCTATCTTGATGTGATTTTAGTAAAGTGCCTCTTCTTTTTAAATTCTCAATGGTCATTTCCTCTCTATAAGACACACAGTGTGTTAGGTTGGGATCCAAGTGCAGATGCTGTTCCTACCGCCAACCGGCTCACTCGAAGGATGCTATTTTTAATACTTTCCCTCTCTCCCTCCTTTCTCTCTTTATCTCTTTCTTTCTGATTGTCTATGCTTCAGAGTACTGACTTTTACATTCTTCCTCCAAAAAATAGAGGTAGGTCCAAAAATAAACTTGATCAGGAGAAACAGGTATTAAGTAAGGATTAACCTTACTTACTTACTTAAACCTTAGAAACAGAGGCTCTTCATAAACAACTTAACTAGTTTCAGTTCATGGTTAACAGCCCTGCAGTTTAAAGAGAGCCTTCCAATAAGAAATCCATGTGTTTAAAACCATGTGATGGTGATTAGTAACTAATCACTAGTTTTGTAATTTTCACATTAGAATCAGTATCTCATAAGAATGTAGGTGATGGTAAGAGAATAAATAGAAATAAAATATCATCTGGGCAGAATGTTTTTAACCCTTAAAATTACTCCAGAAACATAAGATGGCATTTGACTTACACTACTGCTAGGAACTTAGATAATAAGCTAGAGGGGCTAATTGTCCTCCTCATCACTCCTTTGCCTCTCACAGTGGGACTAACTTCTGAGAACAGTGAGCATCTGGCATGCTGTTCTCCTCGAGAATAAAGTGGATCCTGAACTGTCAGTTGCTGACTGGTGGGCTTGAAAGCTAGATGAGATTTTTGGACAAATTAAAAAGTAATTTGCTGATGCACACTTTTCTCATAGTTTTTTAATTACTTGCATTTACTCTTTTTCATTTTTTCCCAATCATATGTTTCTTTTTTTTTTTTTTTTTTTTTGCGGTACTTGGGCCTCTCACTGTTGTGGCCTCTCCTGTTGGGGAGCACAGGCTCCGGACGCACAGGCTCAGCGGCCATGGCTCACGGGCCCAGCCGCTCCACGGCATGTGGGATCTTCCTGGACCGGGGCACGAACCCGTGTCCCCTGCATCGGCAGGCGGACTCTCAACCACTGCGCCACCAGGGAAGCCCCCATATGTTTCTTTTGATCTACTTTGAAGAGAGTTTTTCTTCCTAAAGTCTCTTAACTGTCAACAAGTTCCCCTCAAATGAGCCCAGAGATCAAGCCTTGATTACCTTTAGCATCGTAAGCTTAGAAAAAATGGTGGGAAGAGGAAGTTGCCTAAAACCGAAGCTTTCAAAATGCTTCACATTACCCCAGCACCACTGTGGAACTGTTTAAACCATGGAAGTTATAAAGAAAGTTACCTGTGTGTTACTGTAATGTATAAAATGTTTCTTCTTTATTGTCAAGTGCATTGAAAATGTTTTTAAATAACTAAATGTTAGAATTACAGAAATGTTTATACATCTTTCCTTCTTTTCTGTTTCTACCTTGGCAATCTGACTGGTGTGCCTCTGCACATTTACAATATCCTTGCTTTTCTCTTTACAGTCTCAATAAACTATGACGAGGGGCTGTGTCTACATACACCAAAACAAGTGATAAATTAAAGACAAATGTTATCAGTTGTTTGGATAGCTTGTTTACCTGTGCCAAAATGAACTGATGAAATGGTTTTGTGTTTAAAAGAGACAAAAAGAGCCAAACTTTAAAAAGTTAAGAGAGTAATAAAGGACTCATTTTTCATTTCCTAATATTGCTGTATATAAATAGGCAATGTTGAATGTGTCAAAATCAAAAAGATGATTTCTATGCAACGTATTTAAAATGCTAATCTAGGGATTATCTGCATATTCTATTATTTGTATATTCAGGAGGCAAAGGATATTTTCTCCATATTCTGTGCTATTGTCAATGTCATTGAAATTAATCTCTTCCTATTCACCCAACACGACTAGTAATTTAAGGTAGCTCAGACACTTGTTAATACCAAGTGAGTAAGAATGTAGAACAACTGGACTTCTTATACGTTACTGATGAAAGTGTCAATTGGAAAATCCACTCTGGAAAATTGTTTGGTACTACCTATTAAAGCTGAGTGTATACCTTATGACCCAGCAATTTCATTCCTAGGTATAAATCCAACAGGAATGTCTACATTCATGCACCAAAAGTAATGCATACATAATAGCAATGTGCACTAAAGCCAAAACTGGAAACAACTCAATTATCCATCAACAGTAGAGTGGATAAATAATTATGACCTATTCATCAATGAAAACAAATGAAGTACTATATGGTAAGACATATTGTGCAAAAGAAGCCAGGCTCAAGAGACTACATACTGTATGATCCCACTTATACAAAGTTCAAAAACAGGGGAAAAAAACTAACTTATGTAATAACCAGGATAATGGTTACCTGTGAGGTGAGGGAGTAGTAACTGGCACAGGGGGTGCTTCTAGGGTTCTAGTAATGTTCTATTTCTTGATCTAGGTGGAGGTTACATTAGTAATGAAAATGTATTGACTTGTTCATGATAATATATGTACTTTTTTGTATATATGTTATTCTCAATAAACCACTAAAAAACCTTAAAAAAAGTTTAAGGTACCTTGATAATAATTACTGTATCCTATATGTAACTCCTGCATAAAAGATACAGAGAGTTTAAAGTAGATGGGTAATAACTTTAAGTGGAGAAAACTGGCACACATCCAGTTAACAAAGTAATAAGTCATTTTGACAGCATACGCTCCCAATATGGTGTGACAAGATCACATCACCTCTGTGGTATTCTCCAAACTCTAAAACTTCAATCTATTCATGAGAAAACATCAGGCAAACCCAAACTGAGAGGCATTCTACAAAATACTTGACCAGTACTCTTCAAAGGTATCGAAGTTATGAAAGATAAGGAAAGATCAAGAAACAATCACATGTCAGAAGAGACTAAGGAAACATAATGCCTAAATGTAATGTGGTATCCTGGGTATTCAGAAAAAGAATGGTAGAAGAACAGTGGAAATTTGAATGAAGACTACAGTTTAGTTAATAGTATTATACCAATATTCATTTCTTAGTTTTGATAAATGTAGAGATTATGTAAGAAATTAACATTAGAGGAAGCTAAGTGAAGGGTATACAGAAACATTCTTTGCAACTCTTCTATAATGCTAAAATTATTTTGAAATAAAAGAGGTTATTTAAAAATGAACTTGTAACTATGAGAGCTTATATATATTTGTTAATTTAAGATATTTAAATAAAATATCTAGAGTGATGCAAGTTCAGTTCTGGTATCTATCTATCTGCATCTAGATATAAACACACACAAACATTCACACATACACATAAGCACACATACATGTTAGCTTCCTCGGTAAGCATGAGATAGCAGGGATGAGAAGTGTGTTCTGCTTTAGTGTGGACAACAAGATGCACACACATAAACTGAAAACTCCTGATGAAATCTAAGATTTCTGTTTAATATTCATGATATTTCTCTCTTTCCTAAGCCCATTAGCTCACTTCTCCATAAGGTATTGTGACATCTGTAAAAGTGTTTCTGGTCAGTTTGTTCCCTCTAAAATTCTTGCTCCTTATCCCATCTGGCTTTGCAAATACGTAAAATATCTGTGTTGCATCACACTTTTTAAAGCAGCTTCCAACGACATTCACTGACTTCAAGCGTGGCTTAACCGTTCCTACCTCTGATGCAAATGGCTTCTTTAATTCTCTTCAGATCAGGCCACCCATCTTTGAGTATAACTGTTGCTATTATCAATCTGTGTAGCAGTCTGCTCTACTTTTCTTCCGTCTGTTCAGGCTTAGGCAAGCTTACTGTTGAGCAATCGCATTCTTTACTATTGCCAAAACAGGTTTTATTTTATGTAATTTTACGCAGCTGAACTGCTCCCCTGACAGTAGCCATCCCGCTAGAACCAAGCTCATCAAGCTCACTGGTAATAGCAGTGGAGGAAATTTAGCCAAGAATCTTTAAAGTGTTCATGTCAGGACACAAAGAAGCAAACCCTCAGGGTACATGTTTCTGCTTGTTTATCATCCAGGAGTGGATGACCAATTCAGAAAAATGGAGGTATTATCTCATCTTCTATGGTATTTATTCAGTGGAATTTAAAATGTTATTAGGAAGGTTATCTTAACCATAAGTGCCATATATCTGGCCATGCATTGGGACTATAAAGTCATAATGTTTTTCAGGAAGACACAGAAATATCTTTATATCTCAAATATCAAGTTAAGATTAGCTTGTGTCTATTTTTTTTGGGGGGTGGGCAGAGGATGGAAGTGACTGCTCACTTTTTACATTACACTTTGCAGTTTTCAAAATGATTTGGTAATATATATGCATGCAAAGAATTTGGGAATAAAATATTTTAGGAATTTAGCAAATGACTAGCAGCTCTGAAAGAACATATTGATGTAAGGATATTCTGTTGCACTAATGATATTTAAAGGAAGAAGAGTGGAGCAATCTCATCCTCTTCTCTGAGATTGGGAAAGAGACTCTGCATTATTCCTTTTTTTTTTTTCTTTTAACAAGATAAGAAGTCTGAGACCAGAAAAATATAATGCCATTTGTGAAATACTATTCTTTCCCTTTGTCTATATCACGTCTGAAAATAATGATGCTGCAAATGTCATTTGTCTTATATTTGGTCTTGCATTTTATACTTAAATTCTCATACGAAATCATGAGATTTTATACTTAAAATTTCATTAGATTTTGGTGTAATACAAATATAATTTTAAAAATCAATGACAATATACATCTCATCAAAATAAACATGTGATACTTGAATTGATTCAATAACTTTCTAGGAAACCACAGAAAGACATAATAATTCCATGGGTACAGACTCACATACTTTGGGTAAATGCTCCTGAAACTGGAATGCAGTGCCAAGAAACACTGCAGGGGCA
The DNA here is from genome assembly GCF_039906515.1 of Pseudorca crassidens. Classification (NCBI taxonomy): domain Eukaryota; kingdom Metazoa; phylum Chordata; class Mammalia; order Artiodactyla; family Delphinidae; genus Pseudorca; species Pseudorca crassidens. The sequence goes on along the minus strand of NC_090303.1, from coordinate 71,490,534 downwards.
TTCTTTCAGAAAAAAATGTCCCAAAAGTCTGTTCTCTTACCCTGTTGGCCTATTTTACCTAGGGGAAGGGAGCTAAAATGTGTTTGATGTACCCAATGCATTATTCATTAACAGTGAGCACTTCATCTCTGTGCCAAAAGCAGAACCAATCTGCTTACCATTCCTTGCCATGATGCCTTTAAAAGAGAATAAAAGCAAAGTACTCCTCAATCCTGTAAAGAAAATGACATGAGAGATAAATAAGACATAAAGTTATTGGGGAATTGGTAATAAGATCAATTATTTACATTAAATAAAAGAAATTTACTATGGATAATTTTGTTATGCAGAAATCAGATTGGAGTAAGGAAGTGAATATTTCTATTATCCTATTGGTCAATGTGGCTAGTATCCAACAAAACGTTATACTTCCCTCACATATGGAAGATTCAGTGCTAGGAGCTATTAACTCACCCAGAAACCATACATTTCCCAGACATCCCTTGCATCCAAGAATGATTAGTTTACCTCTTATCAGTGGATGTGGGCAGATATAATGTTTGTCACCTTCATGCTTGAGTTTTTAAAAAACAAACGTTAATTCTCCACTAACGCTTTTTCTTTTGACCTAAGAGCCCCTGTGAGATGTCAAAGCCACAAGATGGAAGGAGTTTGGGTCCCTGACTACCACATGGAGGAAATGTGCCCACCAGGAACATTCATATATAACCATTAAGTTTGTGAAAAATAAAATGTGTTTCATCACATCACATTAAAACTCTAAATTTAGGGTTTAGCTGTTACAGCAACTAGCTTTACCCTATCTTACACAGTCAGGTATTGGCTCATCAACAGATGAAGATAGGTGAAAAGAAGTCAACATCATCGATAATTATGCCCTACAAAGGCATCAGAGTAAGGGAGACACAACAAATAGAAGACAAACTCTCTCAGCAGAGATTGTTTGAATTTTTATGCCTGATATTCTAAGCAGAAGAAAAATATGAGTCCACAATTACTGGACCTGAAAAAAGCTTGAAAGAATGTTCTTTCTGAGACAGGAAGGATAACCACGCATGAAGTTTTTAAAGGGAATAAACTAATGAAATTAGAAATAATGGCTGCCCACACATTAGGAAAGTTTCTAAAGACAGAGAGGATTAGAAAAAAATTATAGAAGAGATATCTAACCTGCAGTGACTTGCCTGGGTGTCCATCCCTATAGATTTCATTTCCTACACATACATATTTCCAGGGCCATGGGAAGAGCAGACAGAGGGGTTGGGCAGAGAATCACTCATATTCTTCCTAAAGACTGAATCTTAGTCACAGAGAAATTACTTCTCTGTTAAAATATCAGTTAATCAGTGAAATGTTCCTAATTTCTGCATATTTCTCCATATGCCCCCTCCCTCTGTGCACTTTGAGTTCCTTTAGCATTCAGAGAACTTTGTGTAAGCCTGTATTCAGCACTAATGAGGTATGGGTGGGCTGTTTCTCTACGATTACTCTCTCACCCAGCAGTGATGGCTTGAGTACAGGGGCCTTGTATTATTCTTCTCTGTATCCCCAAGAGTTGTTTATTCATAAAATATTCATGAAGCATCTACTATATGCCAGACCCTATGCTAGGCACTGGAGATAGAAGGGTGAACAAGACCAACAAAGTCTCTGACTTTTGGAGATTACATTCTACAGGGGATCAAAAAATTGAATTACTTCAAGTTACAATAATTTCTATGATTAAAAAAGAGGCAGAAATAGGGAATAGTAGAGGAGGGCCTTCTTTAGGTAGGATAATCAAAGCAAGTCTCTCTCTGAGGGGTGAAATTAAAAGATGAGATCTGAAGGAAGAGAAATATCTATGTAAAAAGTGTGTGTGCATTTGTGGTGGGGGAACATCTCAACAGAATAAAGAGTATGTGCAGAGGCTCTGAATCAGGAAATGGTGTATTTACATAATTTTAAAAGGCCAGTGAGTACGAATGGAGTATGTGAGGGGATCATGGCCTAGAATGAAGTAGGGAGGTAGATAGTTTTAGAAACTGTAGTAAGAAATTCATATTTTATTCTAAGTACAACAGAAGACCATTGCAGTGTTATAAGCAAGTAAATGACATTACCCAATTTGGATTTTGAGAAGAGCACTTTTTATGGGTAATGGATTAGTATGTGGGAAAGATTTAGCAGGTTATTTAAATGATCCCAAGTGAGAGATTTTGAAGACCTGGACCAAAATGAAGGCAACAGAGATGGAGAGAAGAAGGCAGATCCAAGACGTATTTTAGCCATTTATTTAACAGAATGTACTGAAGACCTGAACGTAAGCATTGACAGAGTAAGGAATGCAGGATAAATCTCAGGCTTGAGAAACTATTTAGAATGTGTAGATGGGGAAGATGTGCTGTAGTAGTGGGAGGAACAGATGGATACAAGTTGGGGAGGGTGGAGTGGGAAGAAGTCAAGAGTTCCATTATCATGATTTGACAAGTGTATGAGATATCCAAGAGCAGATGTCAAGTAGACAGTTGCATAGGCTAGTCTAGAGCAGAGAAGATCTGAGTTAAGTCAGACATCTGGGATGACCAGCATAAAATATAATTGAACCTATGAGAATTACTCATAGGTAATTGAGTAATTGAGGGGTAGAGCATATGAAGAGAATTCAGTGCCTTTCACAGTGCTTCATACATATTTTTTGAATGAGGACAAGAATCCTGACCTCATTGCCAGTGCCCATGAACAGGTCCCTGACTCTACACCCTGTCAGCTGCACCCCACACCCACCACTTTTCCTTTTTGTGTGCCAATTGCCTACTTTGATTTTCACAGTGTCTGCTGCCTAACTTCCCAGATATTCCATCCATTCAGCTCAACTCCCTCACACCTAAGGAAACCTTGCAGAACAAGTAGCTTTACGCCCTAGCACCAGAATTCCTATCCTTCATACTTGATCTGATTTGCTCTGACTTGCTAATGATGTGATTGTTTTATTCTGATAAGGATGTAAACAATAAATAGATGCCCAGATGGATCCCAAACTAAGGGAGAGGTGAGATCTACTAGCAAGATTGTATAAAGAAAAAAAAATGATAAAAAGAATAGAGTCTAGAATAACCAGGGCACTAGTATGTGTTTGAATATTTAGGGGAAAAAATCTTTACAGGTTGAAAATATCTCAAAATTCTGTATGCTTTTCCATTAGAAATAAATCACTTTGTATATTCTTAAGCAATTATGTGATTCTAACTTTTTTTTAATTAAAGATTTTAAGATTTTAAAGGTTGTGCTCCACTTCTCAATCAAACATACTATGTGTTTAAGGAAAAAACATATGATGCATGAAAGTTGTTTAGTTTAAAAGAATATATTATTCTTTACGGCATTACACTTCTTGTTAAAAACTTCACTGTAAGTGATCTGAATTTTTGACATTAGCTTTACCTCATTACCATAAAATCATGATCTTTTAAAGGCAATTGAGACTACAATTAACCTTAAGAAAAGGATGTCATCATTTTCTGATTATCTCAGCTTTCAAAAGCCAGTCATCCAGAACCAGTGTTTCTAATAAAATAAAATTTTCAGAAATGAGATCTGATCTATATTTTCTTGGCTCTCTGAATACAAAACAGACTTTGTGGGATGCATGCCTAATGAGTCATCCTTGTTTTTTCATGAAAAACATGATTTTCCAGTACTGTAGCATTTTGCTCTTTACTGATGCATTTGCATCAAATGAATATATTACAACTTGGATGTTGTGATTTAGTTAATTATGACAGTCACATTGATGCCTTAGTGATTTCATGAATCTGGAATGGACCTGAGTTTTTTAGGGGTCTTACCTCTAATATTAAAAAAACCTTGTAAAGTGAATCTTTCTTAATTGTATTTGATTATGTTAATATTCTCTGAGTCCTGGAATGGACATGTTTACCATGGATATAAAAAGTACAAGGTCTCACTTTAGCAGCATAGCTGCCATGGACGAATATGGAACAGCACACAAAGGAATGATATGAACTAATTAAATGTACTGTTGTATTATTTTTCCCACTCAGTGTGGTTTAATACTTATTCATTAAATGAATAAGAGGGAAACTCTGCCATCTACTTTAAGTAGAGTGAAGGAAAGGCATCCATGAAGGGATGGCATTTAGGCTCTGACCTAAATAATGAAAGCAGCAGCAATGTGTAGAATCAAGGAAGAGAACTTCAGGCAGATGAAGCCAGAAGCATTAAAGCCCTGAGGCTGCAAAGAGCTCACCATGTTCCCAGAAGACCAGGGTGACAGTGACATGGGAGTGAAGAGAGAGTGGTGTAAGACTGATGGGCAGGCAGGGACCAGGTCACATTGCACCTTACAGGCCAAGGTTGAAAGCTTAGATTTATTGCAAGAGTTGGGAAACCACTGAAAAGCTTTAAGCAAAGGAAAAATATGACCTAGTTTGGGTCAAAAAAAAAAAAAAGAAAGAAAGTCCAGCAGCTCTAAGGAAGGTAAATTGGATGGGGTTAAGAGTGGTCCACAGTCATGGAGTCAATCTTTCAATGTTCACTTTGGAAAATATAAGTGTTTTAAAAGAGTTCAGATCTAAGAAATATAGATTAGGTGACTGGGAGTTTAGAGAATTGGGAATAAATGTAAGATAGGAATTTTTTCCCTAATGAAAATTTACTTTGCATTTGGTCTCCTAAGATAAAAGTATAGAAACTTTAATTAAAAGTTTATTTGACTATATTAAACCAAATGCAATGGTAAACTATTCCAGTCACACCCAGGAGCACTAAACATGTGTCAACTGATTTTCTGTGTTGATGGGGTTCTGTCAGAGCCTTTATGGACCTGACTCACATAATTGTGCTCTACTAGAGATTCAGACATCCCTCTTTGTTTCCAGTTTCTCCCTACCCCTACCTCTGATTTAGCCAATGAAAAATGAAGGAGCAGGCATCATTAGCACAACGGATCTACATAACTTATTCATGAATTCAGGAACTGTAGACAAACCAAATCAAACTTATGGTCCAACCTGTCTAATGCTGACTTTCACAGTCCCATTTAGAATAATTTGCAAAGGGAATATTTTCCTTTATGACACTGGCCTCTAAAATTTAAGACTGAATTTGACCTTCCTAATTTCTCTAGCTGGAACAATAAGCCATAATTTCATGTAGTAAGCATATAATGAATATGGAATGATGATTAAATGAATGAATAAAATAAATAATACCCTCCATATATTGTAAATAAGAACACCCATCCTCTATAATAAGAAATTGTGAACCAACATCTAAATGAGGTTAGCCATTCGCAAGAGTAGCCCACTCCAAAAGATGCCTTAATTTATTAAATAAATTTTAATTATCTACTCTGGGGTCAGCAAACTTTTTCCCTAAAGGGCCAGACAGTAGACATCTGGACTTTGCAGACCATATGGTCTCTGTTGCAACTATTCAACTCCACCATAAATGACTATATTCCAATAAAACTTTATTTATGGACACACAAATTTAAACTTCATGTAATTTTCATGTGCTGTGAAATATTCTTCTTCTGCTTTTCTTCAATCATTTAAAAGTATAACAACCATTCTTGGCCCACAGGCTGTACAAAGCAGGCATCTAACCATAGTTTTCGGAGACCCTGGTCTCCTAAACATCAGGCATTGGAGAGACCGCAGTGAGGAAGATAGTTTTGTAAAGGTGGTGATGATGGGACTAAGGTATCCACCAAATCCTTTTTACTCGACCAAGGATTAACTTTAGGTAGACCAGTCAGATGTAATCTTGAAAATTTTGCATTATGTTCATTCAAGTTTAGCATGAAGTTCTGCTAATCTTGATAAGCAACAACAAGAAGTGAAGAATAATCATTTCAGCATATTCAAAGGCTTGTTAAGGGGGAAACATCTTTATAAAGGAATACTTTTTAAGAAAGCAATGACATAGAATGAAGCAAGAGCAAGTCTCCAGCAGTTCAACTTATGACTGAAACATCCCACCATCTATTCAACTCTTTTGGCTCTAGCATCATATTCATTAGGAAACTTTCTGATTTCCAATCAGTTTCCCAGGTACCCTGATATTGCAAAGGTAATGCCCGGGGTAGCAGATATAATTATTTCTACCACTGGAAATGAAGCGCCTCACTATGAATGAATAAACTGGTAAGCTTGGATAGTTTCAATCAAGTCCCCAGAGTTTTGTATATAAAAATAACTTCCTGAACATGGAATGCTGAGAACCAGATCCTGACCCCTTGCTGAGCCCACCAAGGTAGTGGTTTCCCTTGAGTCTCTGCCTACACAGCAGGCACATAGCCCTTAACTGCCAAGTTCTCAGTCAAGCATTATGTTTCTCTCCTGCAAAACTTTCTCTTAAACACTTTTTATATTTATTTTTCATTTGATCTGTGAATATTTTAGTATGTATCTCTATAAGGGCTCTTTTTAGTCATAACCACAACATCATTACTTGTACTTAAAATAAATTAACATTAATTCCACAATATCAATGAATATGCAGTTACTGTTTAATTTTCAGTCTCATAAATACTTTAAATTTATATTTTTCTACTTTATTTACATTAATATATACATTTCTTTTCATTATTCTATGTCTGCATGCATTTACAGAGAAGCAAATGATTACTCTCTATGATAGAAAATACAGCTTTTTAAAATTTGACCTAAAGCTTTTCTTTCCAGCCTCAACAACAGCCTTTCTCTGTAGTAAACAGAGTGCTGGACTGAGAATCAAGAGATCAGTTTTTGGGTTTTTCCCTGCCACTTAATATATGAGATTAGGAAATCACAGTCTCTTTAGGGCATATTTCTTCACCCCATGAAATGAGGAGCTGAGTAAGTAGATGCTCTCAAAAGACCCTTTCCTCACCAAAACTCTTGGGTTCTGTGATTCTATAAGGGTGCCTTGTCTGAACCCTTTATAAATATTCAGACAGGTGATATCCTCCTCAAGTCTACGATTTAGTCTAGTGAAGAGTACAAAATGTGTCATCAATCTTTAAAAGGAGGGAGTCAGATTCATTTGACTAGTCACATAGTCTATGTATCTTTTCTAATTTACTAGATAATGATTCCTCCTACTCCTTAGTTTAGACAGCATAGAAAGAGCTACTCTAACCAAAACATCAATGTTAATGGTTAAAATAACTGGACCTTTTCCTTAAAACTAAAGAATCTCTCAGCATGAGAAAGCAAAAACAAAATCAGTGTTGGACAATATGCATATTTAAGGCTTTCCTTTTCTTTAAACTTTAGTCAGCAAAATAAACAGCAGCTAATTGTATAAAACAAGAATGAGATATATGATGCAGCCTCACAACTACCTTTCTGAGTGTGTATTTAATATAGGAACTTCAAATTAAAGTTTCTCTCCTGTAGTTTAATATCCTTCTGTATCGCCTTCTTCTTAGAAGGTGAAGAAATTTCTCTTTTAAATGTAAAGGTCAATTATAGTCCAAAGGCTTTAAGAAATCAATGTTCTCGTGACAATTAAGGTTACAATTTAGAAGAAGACTCACATTATAATAAGTTAAAGTCTAACAATGAAGATGTAAGAAACCATCTAGATAATCAAAGCTAACATTTACAAATGTAACTAATAAAAGAACTCTTTCTAAACAACTTATTAAAACATTAAAATTTTATTATGATTTAACATTAGATATAAAGCCTTTAAATCTGTTCCAATCACTAACTGAATTGCACAATTATTTAAAAGTGATTTCTGCCAATCATCCATGCCTGCGTCTGTGTTTCATATAGCATTAAGGAAACAGGCATCCAATCTTACTCTCTATAAAAGTCATATATTTTTTTCTTCTTTTAACATAGTCCTTAAACTTAGAAGATAAGTGCTATAAAAACTTGACTAAAAAGTAATTTGGTCAATTTGGTACAACACAAGCAAAACTAAAGAAACATTCTAACATTTGTGGGGAGGAACTGAATATGAGGTATAAGAAAAAGAGAGGAGTCAAGAATGATATCATGACTTCTGGTATGAGCAACTGGAAGGACAGAACTTCCATTTACTAGATGGGGAAAAGGGCCAGTGCAGCACATTTCAGGTTGAAACTTGGGAGTTTAATTTTGAAGAATATGAGATGCTTTTTGGATATATACATGTGGAAGTACCAAGTAGGCAGCTGGAAATAAAAGCCTGCGAGTCAGGGAAAATGTCTGGGCAGAAGGTCTAATTTGGGGAATTGTGAGCCAATAGATGGTATTTAAATCCATGACAGATGAGATCACCAAGTTAGTGTGTGTAAACACAGAAAAGGACCAAGGATCCAACCTTAGGCATTCTTTGTTTGAAAGCCGGAGACACTGGCAATGGAGACTGAGAAGGAATCACATGTGCGAGAGGAGGACAGCCAAGAGTGTGGTGTCTTGGAAGACAAATTAAGGCAATATTTGAGGGAGGAAAGAGTGCTCAACCCTACTGAATGCTGAGAAGTCAAGAAGAATACAGAATTTTGACTTTACCTTCAAAATATATCCAAAATATGACCACATCTCACTATGTCCAAATGATTACTTTGATCCAAGTCATCAGTATCTCAGTGCATTAGCTTCTGAACTGGTCTCTATGTTTCCACCACTGCTCCCAACAATATATCCTCAACACAGCAGCCAGAGTATTCTTTTAAACAAAGTTTGGTCATGTCACTTCTCTAATTAAAACTCTCTAAAGACCTTGCAACTTACTCAAGGTAAAAGCCAAAGCTCTTATAATTGCCTTCAAGGTTCTATACCCTCTGGCCCTTCCACCATTTCTTATCTCCCTGGCTCACTTTACTTCAGCTATACTGCCTCTTTGTTGTTCATTGAACACATCATTTATACTCACGCCTCAAAACCTTTGCACTGGCATTCATGGTTCCTTCTACATGAAATGCTTTTCCCCTATATATCTACATGGCTTACTCCTTCACATTCTTCAAGTCTTTGCTTAATTTCACCATATTCGTGAGGTCTTTCCAAAATAAACTACTTAAAAATTTACCCCCTACCATCCTACAGTCCCCCATCCTTCTTCTCTGCCTTATTTTTTTTCTTAGTAATTATCACTTATTTATTCATTTGTATTTGTCTGCCTTCCCTCACTATGAGTTCCAGAAGGCAAGGGTTTTTTTTCTCTTGCTCAAGCCATAATTTTGTGCCAAGAACATGCCTAACACGTAGTAGGCACACTACAAGAAAAAACAGTTGAATAGGCTTATTCAGAGCTTTGAGGGACACTCTACATTATGAATATATCCTATTTTAATCTCCCATAGTCCATATTTTCCTTTGAAATATATTTATTGGCCTTTGGATTGCTGCAGGTGGCTAAAACATAAAAATATTCAAATACTTTTCTGGCTACCAATCCATATGCTCTATTCCTAAGGGTACAGACCAAGCATACACTAGACAGGTCTTGGCTCCAAATCTCTACTTTGGCACTGTGCAGAAAAAGAGTTAACACAGCAGGCCTGAGACTTATCTTTAGAAAGCCCTGCTTGCAAGTTTGACACTCAACTGGCATTTGGGAACTTAGATTTTGGGAGACTTCTCACCACCCTAATTGAAAAGAGTGGTTCACTGTGCCTAAATTGGTTGTGCAAACAATGTGGTTTATGCAGAATACCTGCTTTCCTTCTGGAAGTCTGGATTGCCAGGCAAAGGCTGACTAAGTGACCCATCTCCAAGAAAAACCCTGGAAACTGAGTTTCTAATGAGCTTCCCTAGTAGACAACATTTCACATGTGTTAACACAACTCACCCCTGGGGCAATTAAGCTTCTCCTGTGTGACTCCACTGGGAGAGAATTCTGGAACTCATGCCTAGTTTTCTCTATACTTCCCTCCATGCACCTTTTCTGTTTGCTAATTTTGCCTTGCATTCTTTCACTGTAAAAAAAATAATAGCCAGAAGTATGACTATATGCTGAGTCTTATGAGCCCTCATCTAACCTGGGCTGGGAATGGTCCTGGGGGCCCCTGATCTGGTCACTCATTGAACTCTTACTGCATGCTTATTATAAGCTTCAACCCTAGTGAACTGAAAAAGACCATAAATGAGCTTGTGGGCTTTATTTATTTTGCCCCTCTCCTTTAAGGCCTAGGGTTTTCTCCAACTGAAGAAGCCTGCTCCGTGGCTCCTTCTACAGAGGCCTCCTCTTATCAGGAAGTGCTTCAAGGCACAGTCACATGATAGAAATGGTGAAGAAATAAACCCTGTGAAAGAGAGCCAAGAGCATCCAGGCTTCAGAGCCAGCTCCACTGTAACTCCTTTACAGCTTTTGAAAGTGAACAAATGGGAGGTTCTTGACACAGATTAGACTTCTTTTTTCTTGAGACATGGAGTAAGGAGGTATCTTCTCAAGGTTTCAATACTGGTTTTTAGAATCTGCCATTAATACTAGTCTTTGGATTTGAAATAATCATTCCACAGTCTAATGAAGAAAACTTACATATATAGACCATTTCCTACCAAAAGCACAATAGTAAATATAAAAAATATATGTACATGTAAAACACATACCTTTTGTAGTAAATGTAATAATAAATGTGCTTGTTATAGGAAGTGGTATGCCATCTATGTTTTACATAATCTCCTAAACATCCATTTCTTTCTTTGATTCAGAAAAACCATCCTGCCTTTTGTATAGAATCCTGATTTGTCTACCACATGCATTCCTATTCAGGTCTAATCACTGCTCTTCAGGAAAAATAAAATTTTAAAAGACCAGCAAAATAGAAATTTAAAAGACCAGCAAAAAAAAAAAAAAAAATCCAGGAGATGGATGCACTGATGTATGCAAACAGACTAAAGTGATTAGAATTCTTGGGCTTAAAAATACAAAGTTTTAACAAATATATTAAGTACTATGAATAATTCATTTACCAAATTCCTAAGTCATCAGTGGTAATCACATGAACTGAAAATAAGAGCTAAGTTTTCTATAGTGTGGAGTTAAAAAAATCATCACAATAAGCAGCACAGACTGAGATTTTTCTGTGTTTTTTAACAATCTGTATATGTTTTCATTGCTGTGTAACAAATACCACAAACTTGGTAGCTTAAAATAATACTCATTTATTGTTCCTATATCTGTGGGTTAGAAGTCCAAGAGCAGCTTGGCTGGGCTTGCTGTTCAGGGACTCACACTCAAGGTATTGGCCAGGCTGTGATTTTTATCAGGCTCTGGAGAAGAATCTGCTTCAATACTCATTCAGGTTCTTGGCAAATGCACTTCCTTGCAGTTGTAAGACTAAGGTTCCTGTCTTCTTGCTATCTGTAGTCTAAAAGTCACTCGCAGCTTCCAGATACCACCCACCATTTCCTGTCATATAGCCCCCTCCATCCTCAAAGCCAGCAACAGAAAACCTTCCTTGCCTCAAATCCCTCTCACACTTCCAATTTCTTTCCAAGAAGAGTCCAGTCCCTTTTAAGGGCTCATGTGATTACATCCACTAATTATAATCTCCCAATCCTACGAACATTTTAAGAATTGAGACTTTACTTCTGCAAAATCCCTTCACAGTGGAACCTAGATTCATGTCTAATTGAATAACTGGGAGAAGGTGTGTGTACACCAGAGTACAGACAATCTTAGGGGTTATCTTAGAATTCTGCCTACCACAAAATCCTAATGCACTAGGCTCATAAAGTGCCTGTGTTAAAGGCAGAACTAGAGCTGGATAAAACATCAGTCTGATCCAAAGTGAGAACCGTTTTAAGTTCTAAAATTTCTAAATTTAGTAACTTCACATTTTTCTCATTCGCTTAGTCAGTTTCACCAATAATTGATCTCTTTTCCTTTTGTTATCTTTCTCTCTCCAGGTTTATTTAGTAATCAAAATCAATTGACCAAAATAAATGTGTGATGTCCTCAAGAAGTTCACTGTTGAAGAGAAGCAGCAGAACATAATGGAAGAAAGATTTACAAAGAAATGTACAGAAAACCCAGTATCAAATGTCATGCACTGAACAGAGCAATTTCTTCACTGGCTATAGAACTAAGGAGCACTGTCTTGAGGCAGCTCTGCCTATGATAAGAGGTCAGCCTTTGGGGATGACAAACCTGCATCCTTTTGTGCTTATTTCACACTTACCTCACTCACTAACTGTGTGACCTAGGGAAGCTCTTCTGACTTCCTTGAGTCCCAGACTCCTCATCTATAAAAGGGAGGTAGATAGTTTCTAACCCCCAGGTTTTTGTGAGATTTAAATGAAATAATGTACATAAGGCACTTTGGAGAGTATTTTTACCAGGTACCTTTACACATAATAGATATCAATAAATATATACTATTATTTTTATCATCATTTGCATAAATTATGGAAAGCTTCATGGAGAGCATGTTTTCTCTGTACAACCACAAAACTTTGTGTGCAGGGGTCTATGTCATGGCTCTTACCCCTCTTATTTGTTATAATTTTCCTTACTCTTGTCTGTCCTTCCTTATACACTGGCTTCTAAAACACAGAATCTGTGCATTTCCTCTTTCTGTCACCAGCTTGAATATGTGCTTAGTAAATAAATATATACATTTTGGACAAACGGATTAGGATAAGAACTGATACGTTCTTATCAGTATTTGGAAAAACAGAAATAATTAACCTTGGCAGAAGAAAAGAAAGGGCAGCTGTGGTAAACGGTAAGGAAGATACATCCAGAGATTAGAGGGAAGTTTCAGAGAGAAGTTTTAGGTACCACGTTTTGACAAAATTATAGAGTAATATTAGAGAAATACCCAAATGCTGATTTTCTTAAATCTAATTATTTTGACTAGCATTTCAAAAAAGAAAACAGTTTAATACTTCAAATAGGTTATGATATGCATATTTCCTATTTCTACCTGTGTCAGATGAATTTGTCCCCTTTACTATAAAGCAATATCAAAGGTAAATCAAGAGTTCAATTCTTTAGTCTCTTCAATCCCATTACTTTTAAATCTTCAATAAAAACTAAAATATTCAGCACAGTTTGACCCATCAGAAAACCCATTCTTTTTACCTAACTTCAAATTGGTCAGTCAAAAAATAAATTGAGTAGTTTGCCAATGGTTTAACATTTGCTTTGCTATATCATATGTATAAAACTATGACCCCCAAATTACCAATGACATTTTTCACAGAATTAGAACAAAAAATTTTACAATTTGTATGGAAACACAAAAGACCCCGAATAGCCAAAGCAATCTTGAGAAAGAAAAATGGAACTGGAGGAATCAGGCTCCCAGACTTCAGACCATACTACAAAGTTACAGTAATCTATACAGTATGGTACTGGCACAAAAACAGAAATATAGCTCAATGGAACAGGATAGAAAGCCCAAAGATAAACCCATGCACCTATGGTCACCTAATCTATGACAAAGGAGGCAAGAATATACAATGGAGAAAAGACAGTCTCTTCAATAAGTGGTGCTGGGAAAACTGGACAGCTACATGTAAAAGAATGAAATTAGAACACTCTCTAAAACCATGCATAAAAATAAACTCAAAATGGATCAAAGACCTAAATGTAAGGCCGGACGCTATAAAACTCTTAGAGGAAAACGTAGGCAGAACACTCTTTGACATAAATCGCAGCAAGGTCTTTTTTGATCTACCACCTAGATTAATGAAAATTAAAACAAAAATAAACAAATGGGATCTAATTAAACTTAAAAGCTTTTGCACAGCAAAGGAAACCATAAACCAAACAAAAATACAACCCTCAGAATGAGAGAAAATATTTGCAAATGAAGCAATTAACTAGGGACTAATCTCCAAAATATACAAACAGCTCATGCAGCTCAATATCAAAAAAACCAAAGAACCCAATCAAAAAATGGGGGGAAGATCTAAATAGACATTTCTCCAAAGAAGATATACAGATGGCCAACAAACACATGAAAAGATGCTCAACATCACTAATTATTAGAGAAATGCAAATCAAAACTACAATGAGGTATCACCTCACACAGGTCAGAATGGCCATCATCAAAAAATCTACAAACAATAAATGCTGGAGAGGGTGTGGAGAAAAGGGAACCCTCTTGCACTGTTGGTGGGAATATAAATTGGTACAGCCACTATGGAAAACAGTATGGAGGTTCCTTAAGAACCTAAAAATAGAACTACCATATGACCCAACAATCCCACTCCTGGGCATATACCCTGAGAAAAACCATAATTCAAAAAGATACAAGCACCCCAATGTTCACTGCAGTACTACTTACAATAGCCAGGACATGGAAGCAACCTAAATGTCCATCGACAGAGGAATCGATAAAGAAGATGTGGTACATATATACAATGGAATATTACTCAGCCATAAAAAGGAATGAAATAGTGCCATTTGCAGAGATGTGGATAGACCTAGAGACCATCATACAGAGTGAAGTGAGTCAGAAAGAGAAAAACAAATATCATATAATACCACTTATATGTGGAATCTAGAAAAATGGTACAGATGAACTTATTTGCAAAGCCAAAATAGAGATACAGATGTAGAGAACAAATTTATAGATACCAAGGGGGGAAGTGGGGGATGGGATGAATTGGGAAATTGGGATTGACGTATACACTAATATGTATAAAATAGATAACTAATGAGAACCTACTGTATAGCACAGGGAACTCTGCTCAGTGCTCTGTGGTGACCTAAATGGGAAGGAAATCTAAAAAAGAGAGGATATATGTATACATATAACTCATTCACTTTGCTCTACAGCAGAAACTAACACAACATTGTAAAGCAACTATACTCCAATAAAAATTAATTAAAAAAACCAACCATGACCTATCTTGACACATTTTGCCTTGAGTTTAATAGAAGTCAAACAAATTATTTTATGAGTTAATTTTTTTTTTTTTTTTGCGGTACGCGGGCCTCTCACTGTTGTGGCCTCTCCCATTGCGGAGCACAGGCTCTGGACGCACAGGTTCGGTGGCCATGGCTCACGGGCCCAGCCGCTCCGCGGCATGTGGGATCCTCCTGGACCAGGGCACGAACCCAGGTCCCCTGCATCGGCAGGCGGACTCTCAACCACTGCGCCACCAGGGAAGCCCCTATGAGTTAATTTTTAACATTTGCCCTGCAGGAAAATTTTCACATGCCATGGTAAGGCCTAAATCAAAAATTTGCTGCCAAATTTTAAACTCTTGAAAGTAGTTTGATAGAATCTAGGTCACACAGTATCATTTCGTTCCACATCTTCCCTTATAATTCAATGTCCACAGCACAAACTTCAAAAAGGACACTTAATCTAGAATAGGCCATTTTCTGCAAAGCAAAGCAAAAATCAAGTGTGAGCGATTTTTATGCATAAGTACAGATATTCAAAACCAGTACTGTAGTTGACCCAATTATTTTAAATATTAAGAGAAGAAGCTTGATGCTACCAATCTATTTTCTAAGAGACTTCATAAGAAATAACATGGACCTTAGGGGCAGATACTCCTAACACCACTGTGACAGGGGCCAGTTTGCTCCAATTTTATCTGTAAAATGGGTGTCCTGCCATTCAACTTTTCTCACACTACCTATTCTCCCTGAAAATATTCATCAATTCCTGTATATTATCTACATGTTGACATTGTCGGATCCATAGCTAATGTCAACAAAATTTCTATGCACTTCAGACTCCTATATCCCACTTCCTACTAGTCCTGAACCTTTTGATATCCTAGACACCTCAAAATCAGCATATCCAAGACTGAACTCTTTATCTTCCCCAATATCTCTATGTCTTTATCTCCCTCCTCCCCAATATTTCTATATCTCTAAAAGAATACCTCTTTTCCCTAAGTCAGTGAATAGGATTACTATCCACTCCATTACTCAAACCAGCAACCTGGGTATCATCTGTGAGGGTCCACTCTGGCTACCATCATAGTCTACATGAAGAGCAGTCTCTCCAGCTGCACAATACACATTGTTGCCTTCCAGTCCCATATCTACTCACACTGTCTCATTGGTTGTACTCACAAGGTAGCTTCCATTTTTCTTGCATCCCACTATCACTCCTCTAAGATTAGTTCCCTCCATTTCTTTGCCTGTATCACAATAAATCCTAATTGGCTACTCACCCTCCTCTCTTACGCCCAACTAGTTCTTTCACCCACTGAAGTTAGTTTGAGCTTTCTAAAATATAAGTATAATTATGTTCTCTTCTTAATGATATTCTCTTTTAATGATTCCCTATTTCCATGAAGATACAGTTTGAAATCTGTCAAGACTTACCCCTGTTATATATATATATAAAAATATATATATATATGTATATGTATGTATGTATATGTCATATATATGTCAATAAGTGAACTGATAAATATGAATCCAAAAAGTGAAACAAAAATAGTAAATGTATTATAATGACAAATATATACTAGCTTCATATAAGAGAATTGGATTCTCTTGGACAACTAAGTTTTCCAAAGTTGGCAGGAATAAATTAACTAATAAATGAATCAATAAGTAAGACGTACTGAGTTCAGCACTAACTGTTGCTGCACACCTGATGATCATCAAAGGCAATGAGGGTGCAGAAAGATCTTTCTCTCCTACAAATCGACTTTCTTAGTTTAAAATGTTTTTCTCTGTTATTATGTCCTATAAAATGAAATGTTTGTTACATGAATAAATGTATTTAAAAATTTATTTTTCATCTTTAACTACAAATCATATATATTTATATAATTATAAATTTCCAGAGGGTAACAGAAAATCTTTAACTGGCCCTGTGCAATCATGAAAATTATGACAAATATAGTAGGAACATTAATATGGAAAATATATTTACTGCATTTAAAACTGCTCCCTAGAAACACTGACAATAACAAACAATGTTGTCTGAGTTCTAAGTTCTAAAGGAAGAGAATAAAATCTTTTAAAAAAAAGTTTTGAAAGCTGGGGATAAATATTGGATTAGTCTTGGTCCCATTGTGATAATCAAAATGGCTCTTTCTATTTATTCCTAATACTTATATTAAAAACTCAGATATTTTCATAAAGGAAACAATTGGTTGAATAGGAATCAGACCTGGAGGCAACAGGAAGGCCTCCTAAAATAATCTAAAAGAACATGATTTTATGCATGTTTAGCAGCAGCTATTCTCATTTCTAGTATATGATTTTAAAAGCACCTTTGCAGTTTTTCCCCTATATGATACTTGTTAGGTAATCATTTACTTATGTTAATATGTTCAGAAGATAACACAAGTTAACAATTAACTTTCAAGGATCAAAAAAAGTAGACAACTAAGAAATATTGTCTTTTCTTCTCACTCTCAAAAAAACAGAGTACATCACCCCACCATCACTATACAAAATTAACACGTTAACAATTCTTCTCCAACACAGGATATCCTGTATCTAAACCAGTGACTTGAACATTTTTATCTTAAAGAGTCAAAATGACATGGCTTTAGAAGCTAAAATTAGTTTAGAAACTAATTTAAACATATGTAATCTTTACAAAGATGTAGAGAATTTTTCACTAGGCCCAATTTTTTGTTCAGTGAAAATAATTAATTTTGCTTTCAGAGAGGCAGTATCTTTGGGGGAGTTAGACAACTGTGTGTTTTAATCATAGCCCCATTACCCTCTCATTTGTTCTGCAGGCAGACACTTAAAGTCTGACCTTGGCAGAGCGTAGGCCTAGAGGTCCTTGGCAAAGGGATGCTGGTATTTACTTCTTCTGGATATTGATGGTTAGAGAAGCAAGAGAAAGTCTGAATATTGATTCTGAAGGACCTTTAGAGGGCAAATTCAGCAATCAGAGAAAAGTCAATGAATCAGAGAACCAGCCAAAATGTTAGAATACTACTGGGAAGGGTCACAGAAAAACTTCTGAACTTCATCTATGTCACCACAGGCATAGAGAAAATTGTGGAAGGCTGTTATTAAGGGTGAAGGGTGCAGAGGATGAAGAAAAGAGCTGATACCAAAAGTTCATGACCCACTAGAAGAACGCATACAATGATTCTGCTTAGGTTGCTGGCTTAATGAACAGCATAGGATATGAGGTCACAATGAAGAGAAACAAATGGGGCAATAGAAAGACATGAGTTTAATTTCAGTTACATAAAGTCTATGTGTCCTCTAAGACATGCAGGTAAATTCCCAGGGGACAGTAATATTTTAGGGACAGTAGGAGGAATAAGAAATACTGAAACAGTTGCCAGAAGTAAAACAGGCAAACTAGATCTCAGCAGAGAAACCATGTAAAAAGTTTTTCACTAATATGTGGAATCTAAAAATGCTAAACTCATAGAAATAGAGAGTAGAGTTAGGGGCTGGGGGGTCGGGGAATTGGGGAGATGATATTAAAGGATACAAATTTGCAACTAGAAGGTAAGTAAGTTCTGGAGATCTAAGGCACAGCATAGTGATGATAGTTAACAATACTGCATTACATACTTCAAAGTCACTGAGAGCCTAGATGTTAAATGTTCTCACCAAAAAAATAAAGAAATAATAATTACGTGATATAATAGAGATGTTAGCTAACACTCTGGTGGTAATCATACTGCAATATATAAATGTATCAAATCAACACATTGTAAACCTTAAACTTACACAATGTTATATACCAATTATATCTCAATTAAAAACA
Organism: Pseudorca crassidens; assembly: GCF_039906515.1. NCBI lineage: Eukaryota > Metazoa > Chordata > Mammalia > Artiodactyla > Delphinidae > Pseudorca > Pseudorca crassidens. The sequence continues at coordinate 71,471,930 of NC_090303.1, read as the reverse complement.
AAAAAGTTTGTTCAATGCAGCAGAGAGAATTGGTAGATTTCAGATTATACGAGACCATCTAATTTGATGTAAGCTGATCTCTGGTAACTTTTAAGAGCAGTGACAGGAGAGTGATTGGGGGGCAATCAATCAAACTGTGGTAAGAAGCAAATGAGAAGTGAGAAAATAGAGGGAAAGGGTGTAGAAGGTCCATTAAAGTGGTTGGCAGGTGAGAAAAGAAAGGAGTTGCCTTGGTACCTTGAGGTATAGACAAAACTAGAAATACATTACTGAAGTTTGCCAAAAAGTCTTTAGCAGCTTTTGAAGCTGAAAAATAAAAAAAGGAAAAACAGAAATTTAAGGTGCAAGAATATGATGAGAAAGTCTCAGAGAAATATAGAGATTGGTAGCAAGAATCCTGTAGGTGAGGTCAAAACAGAATAGGAATAGGAGGGTGAGTTTCTGCCCTCAAAGACAATATACAAAAATATAACTGTGGAGAGGGTGAAGATGGCAGAAGAGTAAGACGCGGAGATTACCTTCCGCCCCACAGATACATCAGAAATACATCTACACGTGGAACAACTCCTACAGAACACCTACTGAACGCTGGCAGAAGACCTCAGACGTCGCAAAAGGCAACAAACTCCCCACGTACCTGGGTAGGGCAAAAGAAAAAAGAATAAACAGAGACAAAAGAATAGGGATGGGACCTGCACCAGTGGGAGGGAGCTGTGAAGGACGAAAGGTTTCCACACACTAGGAAGCCCCTTCGGGGGCGGAGACTGCGGGTGGCGGAGGGGGAAAGCTTCAGTGCCACGGAACAAAGCACAGCAACAAGGGTGCAGAGGGCAAAGCGGAGAGATTCCCGCACAGAGGATCAGTGCCGAGTGGCACTCACTAGCCCAAGAGGCTTGTCTGCTCACCCGCCAGGGCAGGCGGAGCTGGGACCTGAGGCTCCGGCTTCGGCCGGAGCGCAGGGAGAGGACTGGTGGTGTGAACACAGCCTGAAGGGATTAGTGCACCACGGCTAGCCGGGAGGGAGTCTGGGAAAAAGTCTGGACTTGCCAAAGAGGCAAGAGACTTTTTCTTCCCTCTTTGTTTCCTGGTGCGCGAGGAGAGGGGATTAAGAGCGCTGCTTAAAGGAGCTCCAGAGATGGGAGCGAGCCGCGGCTAACAGAGCGGACCCCACGGACGGGCATGAGACGCTAAGGCTGCTGCTGCCGCCACCAAGAAGCCTGTGTGCAAGCACAGGTCACTCTCCACACCTCCCGTCCGGGGAGGGACAACTTCCCCGGGAGAACACACGGCGCACCTCAGGCTGGTTCAACATCATGCCGTCCTCTGCCGCTGCAGGCTCACCCCGCACTCCGTAGCCCTCCCTCCCCCGGCCTGATTGAGCCGGAGACCCCAAACCAGCGGCTCCTGTAACCCCGTCCTGTCTGAGCGAACAACAGACGCCCTCCGGCGACCTACACGCAGAGGCGGGGCCAAATCCAAAGCTGAGCCCCTGGAAGCTGTGAGAACAAAGAAGAGAAAGGGAAATCTCTCCCAGCAGCCTCAGGAGCAGCGGATTAAACCTCCACAATCAACTTGATGTACCCTGCATCTGTAGAACGAATCATCCCAAATTCAGGAGGTGGACTTTGAGAGCACGATTTATTTTTTTTTCCCCTTTTCCTCTTTTTGTGTGTATGTGTATGCTTCTGTGTGAGATTTTGTCTGTATAGCTTTGCTTTCACCATTTGTCCTAGGGATCTATCAGTCTAGTTTTTTTTTTTTCCATTTTTAAAAAACTTCTTTCTTACTAATTACTTTTTAATTTTAATAACTTTATTTTATTTTACTTTATTTTATTCTCTATTTTCTGCTTTCTTTCTTTCTCTCTTTCTTTCTTCTTTTTCTCCCTTTTATACTGAGCCATGCGGATAAAGGCTCTTGGTGCTGCAGCCAGCAGTCAGTGCTGTGCCTCTGAGGTGGGAGAGCCAACTTCAGGACACTGGCCAACAAGAGACCTCCCAGCTCCACGTAATATCAAACAGCGAAAATCTCCCAGAGATCTCCATCTCAACACCAACACCCAGCTTCACTCAATGACCAGCAAGCTACAGTGCTGGACACCCTATGCCAAACAACTAGCAAGACAGGAACACAACCCCACCCATTAGAACACAGGCTGCCTAAACTCATACTAAATTCCCAAACACCCCAAAACACACCACAAGACGTGGACCTGCCCACCAAAAAGACAAGATCCTGCCTCATCCACCAGAACACAAGCACTAGTCCCATCCACCAGGAAACCTACACAACCCACTGAACCAACTTTAGCCACTGGGGACAGACACAAAAAACAACGAGATCTACGAACCTGCAGGCTGCAAAAAGGAGACCCCAAACACAGTAAGATAAGCTAAATGAGAAGACAGAAAAACACACAGCAGATGAAGGAGCAAGATAAAAATCCACCAGGCCTAACAAATGAAGAGGAAATAGGCAGTCTACCTGAAAAAGAATTCAGAATAATGATAGTAAGGATGATCCAAAATCTTGGAAACAGAATAGAGAAAATGCAAGAAACATTTAACAAGGACCTAGAAGAACTAAAGATGAAACAAACAACGATGAACAACACAATAAATGAAACTAAAAATACCCTAGAGGGATCAATAGCAGAATAACCGAGGCAGAAGAATGGGTAATGACCTGGAAGATAAAATAGTGGAAATAACTACTGCAGAGCAGAATAAAGAACAAAGAATGAAAAGAACTGAGGACAGTCTCAGAGACCTCTGGGACAACATTAAACGCACCAACATTCGAATTATAGGGGTTCCAGAAGAAGAAAAGGAAAAGAAAGGGACTGAGAAAATATTTGAAGAGATTATAGTTGAAAACTTCCCTAATATGGGAAAAGAAACAGTTAATCAAGTCCAGGAAGCACAGAGAGTCCCATACAGGATAAATCCAAGGAGAAATATGCCAAGACACATATTAATCAAACTGTCAAAAATTAAATACAAAGAAAACATATTAAAAGCAGCAAGGGAAAAACAACAAATAACACACAAGGGAATCCCCATAAGGTTAACAGCTGATCTTTCAGCAGAAACTCTGCAAGCAAGAAGGAATTGGCAGGGCATATTTAAAGTGATGAAGGAGAAAAACCTACAACCAAGATTACTCTACCCAGCAAGGATCTCATTCAGATTTGATGGAGAAATTAAAACCATTACAGACAAGCAAAAGCTGAGAGTTCAGCACCACCAAACCAGCTTTACTATGCTAAAGGATCTTCTCTAGGCAAGAATCATAAGAGAAGGAAAAGACCTATAATAACAAACCCAAAACAACTAAGAAAATGGGAATAGGAACATACATATTGATAATTCCCTTAAATGTAAATGGATTAAATGCTCCCACCAAAAGACACAGACTGGCTGAATGGACACAAAAACAAGACCCATATATATGCTGTCTACAGGAGACCCACTTCAGACCTAGAGACACATACACTGAAAGTGAGGGGATGGAAAAAGATACTCCATGCAAATGGAAACCAAAAGAAAGTTGGAGTAGCAATTCTCATATCAGACAAAACAGACTTTAAAATAAAGACTATTAGAGGAGACAAAGAAGGACACTACATAATGATCAAGGGATCGATCCAAGAAGAAGATACAACAATTGTAAATATTTATGCACCCAACATAGGAGCACCTCAATACATAAGGCAAATACTAACAGCCATAAAAGGGGAAACTGACAGTAACACATTCATAGTAGGGGACTTTAACACCCCACTTTCACCAATGGACAAATCATCCAAAATGAGAATAAATAAGGAAACACGAGCTTTAAATGATACATTAAAGAAGATGGACTTAATTGATATTTATAGGACATTCCATCCAGAAACAACAGAATACACATTTTTCTCAAGTGCTCATGGAACATTCTCCAGGATAGATCATATCTTGGGTCACAAATCAAGCCTTGGTAAATTTAAGATAACTGAAATTGTATGAAGTGTCCTTTCCAACCACAATGCTATGAGACTAGATATCAATTACAGGAAAAGATCTGTAAAAAATACAAACAGATGGAGGCTAAACAATACACTACTTAAAAATGAAGTGATCATTGAAGAAATCAAAGAGCAAATCAAAAAATACCTAGAAACAAATGACAATGGAGACACGATGACCAAAAACCTACAGGATGCAGAAAAAGCAGTTCTAAGAGGAAAGTTTATAGCAATACAATCCTACCTTAAGAAACAGGAAACATCTCGAATAAACAACCTAACATTGCACCTAAAGCAATTAGAGAAGAAGAACAAAAAACCCCCAAATTTAGCAGAAGGAAAGAAATCATAAAAATCAGATTAGAAATAAATGAAAAAGAAATGAAGGAAACGATAGCAAAGATCAATAAAACTAAAAGCTCATTCTTTGAGAAGATAAACAAAATTGATAAACCATTAGCCAGACTCATCAAGAAAAAAAGGGAGAAGACTCAAATCAACAGAATTAGAAATGAAAAAGGAGAAGTAACAACTGACACTGCAGAAATACAAAAGATCATGAGAGATTACTACAAGCAACCCTATACCAATAAAATGGACAACCTGGAAGAAATGGACAAATTCTTAGAAATGCACAACCTGCCAAGACTGAATCATGAAGAAATAGAAAATAAGAAAAGACCAATCACAACCAATGAAATTGAAACTGTGATTAAAAATCTTCCAACAGACAAAAGCCCAGGACCAGATGGCTTCACAGGCAACTTGTATCAAACATTTAGAGAAGAGCTAACACCTATCCTTCTCAAACTCTTCCAAAATATAGCAGAGAGAGGAACACTCCCAAACTCATTCTAGGAGGACACCATCACCCTGATACCAAAACCAGACAAGGATGTCACAAAGAAAGAAAACTACAGGCCAATATCACTGATGAACATAGACACAAAAATCCTCAACAAAATACTAGCAAACAGAATCCAACAGTACATTAGAAGGACCATACACCATGATCAAGTGGGGTTTATTCCAGGAATGCAAGGATTCTTCAGTATACACAAATCAATCAATGTGATACACCATATTAACAAACTGAAGGAGAAAAACCATATGGTCATCTCAATAGATGCAGAGAAAGCTTTCAACAAAATTCAACACCCATTTTTGATAAAAACCCTGCAGAAAGTAGGCACAGAGGGAACTTTCCTCAACATAATGAAGGCCATATATGACAAACCCACAACAAATGTCCTCCTCAATGGTGGAAAACTGAAAGCATTTCCACTAAGATCAGGAACAAGACAAGGTTGCCCACTCTCACCACTCTTATTCAACATAGCTTTGGAAGTTTTAGCCACAGCAATCAGAGAAGAAAAGGAATCCAAATCGGAAAAGAAGAAGTAAAGCTGTCACTGTTTCAGATGACGTGATACTATACATAGAGAATCCTACAGATGCTACCAGAAAACTACTAGAGCTAATCAACGAATTTGGTACAGTAGCAGGATACAAAATTAATGCACAGAAATCTCTGGCATTCCACACACTAATGATGAAAAATCTGAAAGTGAAATCAAGAAAACACTCCCATTTACCATTGCAACAAAAAGAATAAAATATCTAGGAATAAACCTACCCAAGGAGACAAAAGAACTGTATGCAGAAAATTATAAGACACTGATGAAAGAAATTAAAGATGATACAAAGAAGGAGAGATATACCATGTTCTTGGATTGGAAGAATCAACATTGTGAAAATGACTCTACTACCCAAAGCAATCTATAGATTCAATGCAATCCCTATCGAACTACCACTGGCATTTTTCACAGAACTAAAACAAAAAATTTCACAATTTGTATGGAAACACAAAAGACCCCGAATAGCCAAAGCAATCTTGAGAACGAAAAACGGAGCTGGATGTGTCAGGCTCCCTGACTTCAGACTATACTACAAAGCTACAGTAATCAAGACAGTATGGTACTGGCACAAAAACAGAAAGATAGATCTATGGAACAGGATAGAAAGCCCAGAGATAAACCCACGCACATATGGTCACCTTATCTTTGATAAAGGAGGCAGGAATGTGCAGGGGAGAAGGAACAGCCTCTTCAGTAAGTGATGCTGGGAAAACTGGACAGGTACATGTAAAAGTATGAGATTAGATCACTCCCTAACACCATACACAAAAATAAGCTCAAAATGGATTAAAGACCTAAATGTAAGGCCAGAAACTATCAAACTCTTAGAGGAAAACATAAGCAGAACACTCTATGACATAAATCACAGCAAGATCCTTTTTGATCCACCTCCCAGAGCAATGGAAATAAAAACAAAAATAAACAAATGGGACCTAATGAAACTTCAAAGCTTTTGTCCAGCAAAGGAAACCATAAACAAGACCAAAAGACAGCCCTCAGAATGGGAGAAAATATTTGCAAATGAAGCAACTGACAAAGGATTAATCTGCAGAATTTACAAGCAGCTCATGCAGCTCAATAAGAAAAAAACAAACAACCCAATCCACAAATGGGCAGAAGACCTAAATACACATTTCTCCAAAGAAGATATACAGACTGCCAACAAACACATGAAAGAATGCTCAACATCATTAATCATTAGAGAAGTGCAAATCAAAACTTCAACGAGATATCATCTCACAGCAGTCAGAATGGCCATCATCAAAAAATCTAGAAACAACAAATTCTGGAGAGGGTGTGGAGAAAAGGGAACTCTCTTGCACTGCTGGTGGGAATGTGAATTGGTACAGCCACTATGGAGAACAGTATGGAGGTTCCTTAAAAAACTACAAATAGAACTACCCTATGACCCAGCAATCCCACTACTGGGCATATACCCTGAGAAAACCATAATTCATAAAGTGTCATGTACCAAAATGTTCATTGCAGCTTTATTTACAACAGCCCGGAGATGGAAACAACCGAAGTGCCCATCATCGGATGAATGGATAAAGAAGATGTGGCACATATATACAATGGAGTATTACTCAGCCATAAAAAGAAACGAAATTGAGCTATTTGTAATGAGGTGGAGGGACCTAGAGTCTGTCATATAGAGTGAAGTAAGTCAGAAAGAGAAAGACAAATACTGTATGGTAACACATATATATGAAATTTAAGAAAAATAAATGTCATGTAGAACCTAGGGGTAAGACAGGAATAAAGACACAGACCTACTAGAGAATGGACTTGAGGATATGGGGAAGGGGAAGCGTAAGCTGTGACAAAGTGAGAGAGTAGCATGGACATATATACACTACCAAACGTAAGATAGATAGCTAGTGGGAAGCAGCCGCATAGCACATGGAGATCACCTCGGTGCTTTGTGACCACCTAGAGGTGTGGGATAGGGAGGTTGGGAGGGAGGGAGATGCAAGAGGGAAGAGATATGGGAACATATGTATATGTATAACCGATTCACTTTGTTATAAAGCAGAAACTAACACACCATTGTAAAGCAATTATACTCCAATAATGATGTAAAATATATATATATATATATATATATATGTTTGTAGGATCAGCCTGTTTTTCTTTTGAATGATTCAGCAGTAATGAAGAATACCTACAATGTTTAATTGACTTAACTCTTTCATTTGCATTTTTATTAACTTAATGCTATTCAAGACATACTATGTTTTATTTCAGTTTAAACAGCAAAAATATTAATAGATTTGAAATTTTATAATGGTTGTCACAAGGTTAATCTTACAAGATAAATTAACCTTCGTGGAAACTCTGTAGTCAGTTTTATCTCAACAGTTCAAGGCTATTTTAAGATTTAACCAACTATCCCTTAAATACAGATGAATTGTTGTGTTAATGTAAAAAGAATTTAAAAGAGAAAAAACAGCTTCACTTCCATGAAGACTGCAAAACCAATTTTCTCACTATTTATTGCCATTAAAAACTTTCATTCTCCTATTTCTTAAATTAATATTTTTCCCAACAAAACTACAGACTATGAGCAACACTTTATTACACAGTGTAAGTCTCAGAAAAACAACCTAAGGCTGAACTCTACTCACTGCTATGTGAATTTATTTAACCCTGGACAATTAACAGACAGATTTTCTATATTCAGTGTTTATTATACTATAATGCTTGTTAAAATTAATAGGTATTTTATATGCTACTCCAACTAGAAATATAACCAAAAGGTAAAAATTCACTCAATTGACAGTCTAATTAAAATTCCATATTAACACTCACTTTCTTACATTTAAAAGAAACGAGCATTTTGAAATCTAAATAGCTTAAGATTAGCATGTTCTCCATACATGTTTTTGCATGTCTGTTTCATAGATAAAATACTACATAAATTAAAAAAATGTTTTTAAAGCTTCTATTGCCGGTCACTTTACTTACTAACTCATTTATTCCCCCAACAACTATCTAAAGAGGAATCTGTTATTATCTGTGAAACTGACTGCCCCTAAACCCAAGTTCCTCTGACAAGTTTATGATTAACTGCTCTGTCTAAAGACTTACTCCCTTTCTTGCCCTGTACCTGTTCCCCCTCAAAGTTGAGGAGTACCAAAGAAAAGGGGGGATTGTAACTGAGCAGGACCCCATGGGGCCTTCCCAGGACAGACCTCCCCAACCTGGTCCTTCACCTGCCTCCTGTTTGTAGAAAAACTTTATCCTCCTGGGCCTTCCCCAAGTTCTAAAGAACAAATTTAATAAGAGAAGTGAGAAAATGCAAAAGGAAAGGAAAACAAGTGAGACAAAATAATAATCGTATAGCCATTAAACAAAGTCAAGGACCTTTAGTTCCTCCTCAAGGGTTATAGATAATATTCAGAGCCATGACTTTGAGCTATTTTTCAGATACTGAAACACCTACTAGGTGGAAGAAGTTAACTGTATGTTGACCACAAGCACATAGACCCCAGACTGTTTGGAATCAAACAGTTGATGATGTTGACTCTTAACCACATCACAACCAACCAATCAGAATAATGTCCATGAGCTGATCACGCAACCCACAAGCCTCTCCCTCACACTGTCTTAAAAACCTGCCCCTGAAAACTATTGGGGAGTTTGGGACTTTTGACCATTAGCTGCCCATACTCTTTGCTTAGCCTTACAATAAACTGTACTTTCCTTCACCACCACCTGGTGTCAGTAGATTGGCTTTACTGTGCACAGGCAAGCAGACCCAAGTTTCGTTTGGTAACATCTCTATTTTACAGATGAAAAAGTCAGAAAAAGAGGTTAATTTTCCCAAACTCAAACAGCTAATGAATGACAGAAGAAGGGTTCAAACCCAGGCTGTCTGGCTCCCAAGTCTGGCATTGTGTCTACTGTGCTATTCTATCTTCACTGGCTTTGACTATGGGTTAAATTTCTGCCTCAGGTTAATCTCAAGTGTCACCAAAACAATGCATTGAAAACTATTCAAATAATCAATCTTTTCTACCTAATTTCAAATAGGCTGTTGAATTGAGTCAAGTTACTGCATAATCTGAAACTGTGTAGGCAAGACCTTTTCTAGGCCACAAATGGACAATCACTTGAAAAAATCTTCTCATTTCAATAAGCAGCTATTTGGATTTGAATTCATGTTGCTATGAAGGTTTCACGAACTCCTTCAAGACCTAAGGACTATCACTTAACATGTAAATATACTGAAGAAGTAATTTACTTTACCTCTCCTTGGAAGTATCTGAACAGAGAATCTAATACTTGATTCATTGTGTATCTATACCATGTTAACCCCTTTCTGGGGAAAAGCTTGTGAAATTCTCAAATACCAACTTTCAATGGCAGATGTTTTCATGTACCTAAAGAAAGGTCCCAGCTCATTGCTGCCTTGGTAACAATGGAACCCAAAGCAATGTTTCTGTGAGCATGAAGCTGAGTTTTTGTGGTGTTTCCTTTACTAGCTAGGAGGGAGCTGAGCTCTCTGTACAAGGTGATCATCCTGTTCATATATTTGGAGGAATACAAGCAACCAAGGCTCCTGAGAGCTCCCAGCCAAACAACTCTAACTTGATTCTCTATTAGTCTTGCACATATATTCTATTATTCAATTTCCCAAGCGTTATGAACAAAATCATTTTTATTTAATCTTTACTCTATTTAAAGAACACAGAAAGAGCTGTCATGTGTCACAAGCTCTAAGCCATTTGAATTTCCCAGGCTTTTTTCTTATCTCTACTGGTTATAATCTAACATTGACAGCAGTACCATACCTTCAACTAATATTTTATTTTATTATTTTTTTCAACTAAGATTTTAAATAGTAGACAAGATACAGACAAAAATGTTATTTCAATCCATAAACTGCCTGTAGTGATTCTTTTTGTGGGGGAAAACATAATTCATATCAATGGGGAAACAAGCTCCTTTTTCTTTGGAGAGATGAGTGGGAAAAAGAGAAAAGGTGAGGGCTTCCCTGGTGGTGCAGTGGTTGAGAGTCCGCCTGCCGATGCAGGGGACACGGGTTCGTGCCCCGGTCCGGGAAGATCTCACATGCCACGGAGCAGCTGGGCCCGTGAGCCATGGCCGCTGAGCCTGCGCGTCCGGAGCCTGTGCTCCACAACGGGAGAGGCCACAACAGTGAGAGGCCCGCGTACCGCAAAAAAAAAAAAGAAAAGGTGCGATTCAGGGCCAAAAGGCCATTGAGAAGAGAAGTCCAAAACTGAGCTGGAAGACTGGGCTAAAGGGTTCTGAATTGATCCGACAAGAATTAATGAGGCTAGAGACTAAAGTTGGCAAAAATAACTAAAACACTTTTTTAAGAACAGGCATGTCTAATATTCAATTACAAGTTCTCTGCCCTGTGATTTAAAATCCTTTCCATGGCTCAAAAACATCAAGGCTCACTCTCTACACTTGAAAACTTGACCTAATGAGACTGTGAATGCATGTGATTTAAGGAAAGGGATAGAGATCTTGCTGAGCATATTAGCATATGTGAGAATTCAAAGTAGATACAGAAACAGACTAATTTGCTAGGAAAAGAGTTTGTAGCCAAAGACATCTAGGAAAAAGGTAAACAGCCCCCTTGGGATTCAGGTACATTTCATTTGGATTTTAAGGACCAGAGCCCCTTGATAGTCATCTGAGTGACCCCATAACATCCAATATCTGTAGCATTACTTGTCTCACCTACTACAGATTTGCATTATACAAACACCTATATAACCAATATCAGGATGACAAGCAGATATAATTCATTTATGTTCATCAATTGTGACTATGTCCAATCAGAATATCTAGTAATATTATTTAAAAATAAAAAATAAGTCATACGAAATTTATTTTTAAATCCATCCTTCTCCATCTAGCCTGTAATCTTACCTCTCTTTCATATAGAGATTTAGAAATTAGAAACAAATGATTTGTCCTAAATAACATAATTTTAGAGGTTTAATCATTTTTAGTCAAATTAAACATGCTCATTCTCATCCTTCAGCTTAATATACTCATATTTGTATAAAAATAAAATTGAGAGTGACCTAAGCTCCAGTAATTCCATCCCCTAATTTTATATTCTTTCCTTCTTTTATTTTCAGAAGTGTTTATTAACTGCATCTCATGTGTCAGGAACATTATTCACCAGTGGAAAAGAGATTCAGGGTGGGGTGTCACTGTGCATCATCAAGGGAAGGCTAACCTCCTCTGACCACCTTGACCCAACTGCCTCCAGCAAGATGACCCTCACACCCTATACACATCAATCTCATGGTTTTTTTCACTGTGCTTATATTGTCCTAAGTTTCTCCAAAAATCTCTCTCAAAATAATAGTTCAAATATCTAAAATTCTATCTTTTGTCCCTCCTCTGATCAAAAATTATAATGAAAATCTAACTGGTACATCTGTATTTCGTCTTTTAGAATGATGATAGGGATATGATCAAATGCTCAGATTTAGGGTTCCAAATATCAAATATCCTTACCAATATCATTTCAAAACTGAACAGTGACAGTAATCACTCTACATGCTTTTATGAAACAGATCTAAAACTTTGGACTAAGTTCCTTCTAGACAAAGGAAAAAAATAAAACTCATTAATCATGTTCTTCAGGATGTTGTTATTAGAGGTGCCACAATGAGTTGCCATAGTGGCAGAGTAATACTCAGGTTTTTAAAAATACCAACTATAAGATATAGTTGAATCATCTTAAAAACGCTATTGGAGATATTTTCAGAGGACTGAATGTGTGTTTTTATTCATATAATTACCAGAGGCAAATGTTTCCTTACTGGTCAGTGAGGTGAACACAATCCTGCCCTGTGAAGGGGATAGTTCATGTTCACGCGTCTCCATTAAGTCAGAAAAAAGCAATCTTTCACAAAACCCCAATCACGTACATTTTCCTTCCACCTGGAGATTAGATATCCGGTAAAAATGCACTTTGCTACTAGTCATTGTTAAAAGAAGCGACAAGTCGTTCTCCTTCTGATTTACAACACCTGGAATAAGCCATGATTATGTCTCTTCTCCCCTAGTTTTAAATCAAGATTGATTTAAGTAAAATTGCCTCGGTCTAAACTGGTTACTACAATGGTCTCACAAAAAGGACCAAAAAAATTTTCCCTCTTAGATTTAGTGTTTTTATCTTTTATAAACACATATGTTTAAATTACCATTGTGGTAAACAAAACATGACCCCCAAAGATGTCCACATCCTAATCTCCAGAACCTGTGAATTTGTTACCTTACATGGCAAAAGCAACTTTGCAGATGTAATTAAAGACCTTGATGTACGTAGATTATTCTGCATTATCCCAATAAAATCATAAGGTTCTTATAAGAGGGAGACAAAAGAATAAGTCAGAGAAGGAGATGAGACAATAGCAGCAGAGGTCGGAGTGACGTGGGTCAGTCCATGCCAAGGAATGCAGGCAGCCTCTAGAAGATGTAAAAGGCAAGGTCACAGATTTTCCCTTAAAGCTTCCAGAAAAAACACAGTCCTGCCAATCCATTTTAGACCTCTGACCTCCAGAAATGTAAGAGAATAAATGTGTTCCTTTAAGCCACTAAATTTATAGTAATTTGTTACAGCAGCCATAGGAAATTTACACAACCGTATTCAGCATTTTAAAATGTGGATATATTTTTATGTTTATTCAGGTCACATTCTACAGAGCCCATCAGTACTTTTTAATAGAAGAATGAATTCTGCCATCACATTTCTAGGAAAATATTATAGCATTTATATTTGTGGCAAAATAACTAGAGATATCATGAGAGAGAGTTTTACCTAGCTTAATTTCATAAATGCTCGGATCATCTGTATCAGTCATATAAATAAAAGTCCAATCTGTATGTACCATTTTCACCCATTTTAAAGAAGAAATAATAGCAAACTAAGACACTGTCCAGCTTTCACAAGGGACACACTCCAATGACCTACTCCTCTCTCCACCTCTAATATTAATAGAGTTTTCCTTTAAAATGGGGGTAAAATTTCTTGATTCATTGGGGAAAAAACTAAAAGCATTTGTATATGACCTTTTTTTTTAGAATGAGCATAAGCAGAGTAAGTGCATAAATATGTCTTGACAAAAGTAACTGATATTGGTAGTCCTTCAAAGAAGCTTGCATTCATTGCAGTGACAGTAAAATATTGCATATCCTCTTAAAAGCTAGGGTAACCACGTTTTAAATATGTATGTTAAAGCCCTTTGAACATACTTAGCATGAAAGGGATCACAGTCACAAGAGCAGACAGCATTCAATCCTGAAGTGCTCTGAGTTTACTCAATGAAAAAGAGAAGAGATTTTTAAATCCTGAACGTATGGGGGCTATTTTTCAGGGCAGAGTTGGAAAATGTTACAATGCTGACACAAGTGATCAAAGATGAGATAATTCGTTGCCATTGGTAAGAGGGATAAAAGGTACTCTAGGAAGAGAAGCAAACATGTTTCTCAAAATGAGTAACAACTCTAAATTGCATGGTCAAGTTGGGAACCATGACCAGAACTAATTGCAAGGACTAGATAGAAAATCAGTAATATTTTGAAGGGCTACTGCATTTTCTGGTTGCCTCCCCCCACCCCCCACTATTTTAAGTACGTAAATATACTGAACTTTTGTAAATTTTTTTCTTTTGTATCAGGTTTATTGTTGCCCACAGGGGAATGCTCTTATGTTTCTGGAAGGCACTCCTTGATCTTTTGGGTTCTTTCTGGGATCAAATCCTAAGGTACCAGTTAAGTGAAGAGCACCTCAATTCAACTACTTTATCCTGGTCAAAAAATACAATTTGGGAGTGGAAGCTTAGGACAGGCTTAGCCATGTGTACTCTGTTGTAAGTATTTACCCTAGAAAATGGTCCCTTCTTTTGTCCCTAATCTTTACCAGAAGTAAACATAGAGATAATCACGATATTTAGAATAAATGTGAAATTCACATGGAAACCAAATTTCAGAAAGAGGGGGAAAAAATCCAAAATCTTATATCAGTATATCACCATTAGAACAACTGTTTGCAACTCTGACAAATTATAAATCTATTATTGGGAATTCTCTCAATTTTCCTCAGATGAGCATATGCATGTGAAATGCAGGAGAGTCAACCAAGCTGCTAAACATAATTCTTTACAAAGCATTTTCACATTATTTTAACTGATTCTCAAAACCACCTTTATTTATTTATTTATTTATTTATTTATTTATTTATTTATGGCTGCATTGGGTCTTCGTTGTTGGGTCTTCGTTGCTGTGCGCGGGCTTTCTATAGTTGCGGCGAGCGGGGACCGCTCTTCGTTGTGGTGCGAGGGCTTCTCATTGCGGTGGCTTCTCTTGTTGTGGAGCTCGGCTCTAGGCGCGTAGGCTTCAGTCGTTGTGGCACTCAGGCTCAGTATTGTGGCTCACAGGCTCTTAGAGCGCAGGCTCAGTAGTTGTGGCTCATGGGCTCAGTTGCTCCGGGGCATGTGGGATCTTCCCGGACCAGGGCTCTAACCCGTGTCCCCTGCATTGGCAGGCGGATTCTTAACCACTGTGCCACCAAGGAAGTCCCAAAATCACCTTCTTAAATGTATACTACTAAACCTAAATAAACTAAGGCCCAACGAACCCAATCCAAAGTCACATATCCAGTAATTGTAAGAATCCAGAGGGAAACGCATGTCTTTGGACTTTAGGACCAGTTTTCAAAGTTCAGGTGTTATTCATTTACTAGTAGGTTGTTTTTATCTTGTGGGACATAGCTAATGCCATCAAATTAAAATGCCAAGAATAACTGTAAAATCCTGAAGTTGCTAACACTTACAGAAATACTGCAAGAGAAATTAAATGAAACGGGTGAAAATGGTCTGAAAATAACTGTGCCTAACAATAATAGCCCAATTGTTAGATGGACTCAAGGTTGAAAGCAGAAAATTAGATTGAATAACAAAGGCAGGTTGCCTTTTTGTAGGTTACCTGAGAAGAATGCTATATTCTGATATCACAAATAGTTCTGCAGTGTAGCTGTAAGCCACATCCATGACATTGATAATGACATTGAAAAATGATAAACAAAAAAAACTTTATTTTATGGAAGGACATATTCTATTGAGTTGGCTTTATGCTCTGTTATTAATATTTCATTGGAAGATGGGATGGATCAATTGTGGAAAATTTTGTTATGGGCCAATGCCAAAACTGCCAGGTGATGTTTAGGGATCAGGGAGATTCACAGAGGGAGTGGAAACTGTGATGGGGGCTGGGGGAAGACTACATTTTTTTTTTTACAAATACAGTTCCTTAATCCATTTGTCTCAATTCATTGTCAGGATCAATAAAAATGAATGTCACAACCAGTGTGACTCAACTAGTTTTAAAATAAACACTCAATTCTAAAAATACAGAAAGAATGCTAATTAGTTTTTAAAGGGGGGGAGAGAAAGTAAAAGGATCATTTGATAAGAAAGCATTGCAATAACTGTCACAATGCATATCATTACCTTTTTTATTACTAATCACTGTTCATTCTAGCTGGTTCACTTAATTGGTTATTTTTAATCACAACACTTTTTCAAATTTAATTTAACAAAATGTGGTGATGTCAATTAAAAGCAATGAATCAGGGAGAAACTAATGATTATAGATAATGCAATTGTCCTGGTTAGTTGATCTAGGAGAATGTGCTAAAGCTTTAATGAAGAGGAAAGCATGAAGCCAAAAGGAAGTGAACATGAGTACAGTACTATCATTGTTTTCTTTCAGGTATCCAAATTAAGTACACAGAATCTACTATCATCTGGTCAGAACATATAAAATTTCACCAGTAAGGACTTAAATAAAGGCCATAAAGTACCTAAGTCACAGATAGCTCTTAGTCCTGAGATTTCATTTCTAAAAGGAAAAGTATTTTAAAATGTCTGTTGGGAACCAAAAATAAACAAATGGGACCTAATTAAACTTAAAAGCTTTTGCACAGCAAAGGAAACCATAAACAAGATGAAAAGATAACCCTCAGAATGGGAGAAAATATTTGCAAACAAATCAACGGACAAAGGATTAATCTCCAAAATATACAAACAGCTCATGCAGCTCAATATCAAAAAGACAAACAACCCAATCAAAAAATGGGTGGAAGACCTAAATAGACATTTCTCCAAAGAAGACATACAGATGACCAATAAACACATGAAAAGATGCTCAACATCACTAATCATTAGAGAAATGCAAATGAAAGCTACAGTGAGGTATCACCTCACACCAGTCAGAATGGCCATCATCAAAAAATCTACAAACAATAAATGCTGGAGAGGGTGTGGAGAAAAGGGAACCCTCTTGCACTGTTGGTGGGAATGTAAATTGATACAGCCACTGTGGAGAACAGTATGGAGGTTCCTTAAAAAACTAAAAATAGAACTACCATAAGATCCAGCAATCCCACTCCTGGGCATATACCCAGAGAAAACCATAATTTGAAAAGACACATGCACCCCAATGTTCATTGCAACACAATTTACAATAGCTAGGACATGGAAGCAACCTAAATGTCCATCAACAGGTGGATGGATAAAGGAGATATGGTACACATATATAATGGAATATTACTCAGCCATAAAAAGGAACGAATTTGGGTGATTTGCAGAGACGTGGATGGACCTAAAGACTGTCATACAGAGTGAAGTAAGTCAGAAAGAGAAAAACAAATATCATGTATTAACGCATATATGTGGAATCTAAACAAATGGTATAGATGATCTTATCTGCAAAACAGAAATAGAGACACAGACATAGAGAACAAACATAAGGAAACCAAGGGTGAAGGGAGGGTGGGATGAATTGGGAGATGGGGATTGACATATATACACTATTGATACTATGTATAAAATAGATAACTAATGAGAACCTACTGTAAGGCACAGGGAACTCTACTCAGTGCTCTGCAGTGACCTAAATGGGAAGGAAATCCGAAAAAGAGGGGATGTATGACTACGGACAGCTGATTCACCTTGCTGTACAGTAGAAACTAACACAACATTGTAAAGCAACTCCACTCCAATAAAAAATTTTTAAAATGTCTATTGAGTATGTTCACCATTAGCATAAGGGCATAGGTACTGTTAGCACAAGAGTGTAAAATATTACTAATTAAAAAGGGGATCTGGTATAGTATTAAGCTGATTTTTTTCTGGTTAAAAAGGAATTCAGACACTGACCTTAGTCACCATAAAGATTCTCTATTCTTCTACTTCAATAACTTGCCTCAAACCTCAATATAATCATTTGATAAATGGGGAAATCCCTGCTCCCTGGCATTCACCCAGTGTCTTGCCAGAGCTAGGAGTGAGGTTAGCTAAGAGTCCTCTCAGTTAGGCTCATGCATATATGCTGGCCCCAATAGAGCCCCCTCAGTTTAGGTCATTAATAATGTTATGTCCTTTATATACGCAGCAGCAGTTCTGATTATATATCATCCGTACATGCTCTCTGAATTGATTTTTTCTAGTAGAGGCAATACATTCATATTAACCCCAGCTGTACTTTCTCTCCCAAGCAAGACAGCTGACCAGGGTTGGAAAGGCAATTTGCGGTTCACATCAAGACAGCAAATATGTCTTGACTCAAGTGCCAACTGAAATGTCTCAATATTCAAACCCAGTTGAAAAACGCTCCATAACTGATAATCTTTGTCTGCCAGGAACTCAGGAGTGGAGAGTAATAGTAAACGCACAGCACAACTTATTTATCATTCCTGCTGACACACCAAATCATTACACTGATTTTATTTTTATATTATTTTAATCAGCTGAACCTATCAGTCACTTCATGAAATAACTGACTAACCAGCAAAAGACAAGAGGGGTCAGTAAAAGATTGAAAAACTAACCATGGAATTTTTGAGATGCTGATTTAACATTCCCAAAAAAAAAAAAAAAAAAACTAGAGATACATAGACCTACTTTTCTCTTGGAAATAACAGGGAAGAACAACAGTTAATTGTGATCCAGTAGAAAGAACAATCAAATTTAGTCCTAAGGTTACTACTTCATCAACAATACCAGCATTACTAAATTTTTATTCCTACTTGTTTGTTTGTGTGCGTGTGTGTGTACTTCTTCAAAGTTCAGATCATCACAAGGAACATACACAAAGTATTTTAATCCTATTCTAAATAAAGATTTAGAATTCTTAGGGATAAAAAACTGTCAGTAGTATTACTATGCCTTATAAAATTATACAATCTGAAATGGAGGAATATAATAGCCACCCGAAGGTAGTTTTTCAGATATAGAATTATTTTCATACCAAAATACAGTTAATAAAAATAATTTTGCATGCTTATTTAAATTTGGAAAAGGGAATAAAAATTGTGTTTTAGTTAAAAATGGACTATTAGGATTTAAAGCCTTCTCTGCTTTCTTCCTTTGTTGCAACCTGTATAAGGAGTTGCTCTGTGTTTTATTTTCCAGTCATCCATTTTTTTTTCAGCCTCCATAGCTCCATAAAGTTGCTCAAGGCAAACAAGATCTTCATATGTCTAAACAAATGTCATTCTCAGATTTCATCTCTAAGGCTATCATACTTAAAATCTGCAGTCTGACGACCTAAAGAATTTGCTGGTACCACAGTTCATTTACATGAATGATTACATCAAAAAATATAACCTAAATTTTGTAACTTACCTCTGATTACAAGAAAGCAATAAAAGCATATTCAGCAGGAAGAAAAACAGAAAATACACAAATAATGCTAGTTTCACTGTGGTTCCTTTTTTCTTTATTTTCTATTTTTTAACATAGATATATTACATTCACAATGAAAACGTTATGTCTCTAACACAATGTTTTTTGAAACATTGAAAATGTTACTGTTTCTAAATATTAGTCTTAAAAATATGTCATTGGATATGGTTTTACTCTTTTTAAATTATTTTCTCAAAAAGATAAGCTAGTTCTAGCCTGCCATTCCAAACTGAAGTACCTAAAATACCTTAAAAGGATTTCAAGAAGGAGAGCATGTCAAAATCTATCTGGTGAACCAGAAATGTTCATTAGAAGTGGCAAGATTAGTTCCTTCTTAAAGGCCACACTTCTCATAATTTTTTACTAAATTTATCTTCATAGTTTCATAATAAGAAAGTTATACATTAAGGTTGAATCACAACAAATTTTTTTCTTTTTGTCAATCCTATGATGAAAAACATGAAATGAATATTCCCAGAATTTGTTTAGAGATAGATTCTCTCAGATCTCAGGTTGTATCACACATGTCCCAGGCAAGATGGCAAACTTTTCAGTTGAAAAATTTGTGAAATTGGCTGCTGGAAATTGACAACTTCCCAAATGATGTCAGCTATGATAAACTTAGAAACTGGAGGCCTGGAACTCACCAATATTCTCACTTTTACTGAATATTTACTGTAAAACTCTGGTAACTAGACATTTCCTAGGTGCTGGAGACATAAAGAACTATGAGACACAGACCCTGTTCTACCTACTGTCCATTTGGTAGTTGTATCAATTAGGCTGTTTTCATTTGCAAGAACCAGAAAACTCATATAGCTTAAAAATTAAGATAATTTATTGATTAATACCAATAGAGAGTATAAGCAGATTTCAATTTTGATCAGGGACCTAGGTTGGCTTAATTCTCATGCTGGCTTTTCTCGTGGTGGTAAAATGGCTGCAGTGGTTCCAGGTTCATATCCGCACGTCACAAAAAAGAGGGCTTCTACATATTCAACCATCAAAGTCCTATTTGGACATGATTTGACCAAACCCAAACAATCACTACAGCTATGAATATATTGTGTACTGATCTGCTTAAGCTTCAGTTACTTCCCATCCTTGAACCAATCAATAAGGTTATACTGACGCAAAAATCAATCAGAGTTAATCACTGAGGCTGGAGGTGGAGTTAATATCACCTGTATCCCATGGATACCATACAAAGGCAGAAGGCTCAAATGTATGCTGGGGAGGAAACTACAAGTTTTATGAGAGTAGCCAATACAATAACAATGAAAAGTAGTAACAACAGAAGTCAATAAGAGTGATGTAACAAAAATATTGTGAACAATTACAATTATGGAGGGTAAAGTCTTACATATGTTTTGTTTTTTTATGAATATTTGTTGATTTATCATGCATTGATTTTAATTCACAATTGCTGAAATAATGGTAAATAAAATAATTATTTTATAGTTCAGAACAACAGAAGGATATATGGGGGTTGTATTGTTCTGGAAAGGAATTGGAAAAAGGCCTTGAAAGGATGAGCATGAAGATATTTTGGCTTGCATGATTGAGCAGTAAGGCACTCTAGTGGAAGAAATAGTTCAAACAAAGAGAAGTGTGAAACACAGAACATATTTTCTAGAATAGTCTACCCTTAGATGATAAGATGCAGTGCCTTAAACACACCTTATCTCTTTAAAGTAGCTATGAACACAGACTCCTATTCTTGCAAGATGCTGGATTAACCATTAACTGAGGCTTGTAGCTTTTGCTGGAATTACACTTTCCTACCAAGATTGAATTGAATTTAAAAATTATACAGAAACTACACACACACATGCATTTTTTATTTTTACAATATTTTCAAAGGAGATTTGACAACATAGTCACATAGGCCATCCCATGTAATAATTCAAACCAGACAGTATAGTAGAGATACTGAATGCTATTTTATTTAAAATCTTCCACTCAAGAAAATCTGGAACTCTCTAGATCAACGACTTGCATATAGATATGACCATCTTATAGTTTATTTTTGTTGTTTTTCTAAAACAATTTGGCTACCAAAATTGCAAGACTATGTTACCCAACATATTTTAAATTGTAAAATACATTCTAGATAACATTATCTCAGAAAATGTTATCAAGTTGAGTCTATCTCAGTTTCTTTTTCCTATTTATTGACACATCTCAAGGAAATGACACCTTGTCATTTAATATTGTTCCTTCCTACCAAACCACTGCTTAAAAAGTCATCAGCTCTCAACTGGGAAATAACTGAGTTAATTGATTCCCCAAATATGCTCTTCTGAGAAATTAAGATATATCTATAAGTTTCAGTTAACAGCAGTCTAATTATAAAGAATCCTCAATGAGAGGATCTCCATTTGGTAAAGCTCATTGAGGGAAAGTTAGAATTATAAGGAAACAAATTTTCATAACTGATCAAGAAAGCTATATCACTTTCAAAGTAATGTCCAAGATAATTTATCCAGATCTCCATTCATTTATTTAACAAATTCTTTTTGAAAGTTTACTATGTGCCAGGCATGATGCAAGATATTGGGTGAATAACAAAACTAAGACTGATTATGGTTTCTGTTCCAATACAGGTGAGACTAGTTGGGAAAGACAAACAAATAGGCAATAACAATACCAGCAGTAACATGAAATAATGGGAACACACAGTATAGGTATCTAACTTGGAATTATAGAATTAAAGAAGCTATCCTAGAAAAATTTTTCAAAAAATTTTCAATGTCAAAGCTGAGAAATAAACAGTGATGACAGTTAGCCAACCAAGGAAAAGGGATAATTGTATAGAAAGAAGGAATAGAATATGCAAAGGCCTAGAATCTAGGGAGCATGGTACAATCAGGAAACTTCTAGAACCTAAAAGAATTCACAAAATGGGATCAGCCAGGCTTTTACTATATTTGGTGGATTATGTCCTACTATACTGAAAGAAAAAAAAAAAGAACAAGGCAACCATACCAGGGAGGTAGAGGGAAGTAGAGAAAATTCAACTTTTTCATATCCTACTGGCTACTACAGCTAAGGCTTTTTACTGCTAAAGTAATTCTTCCTTGGTTCAAGAAATAAAATTATTTTCTTATAATTATTTAGGAAGGGACCAAAGCTTCGGGAAGTACTAAAGGAGGAAAATAAAGCCACATCTGCAATCACCTACTGACCAAAGGAATCAAGTCCTACTGATGTTCATTCAATCTTGATACAGAAATTTGAGAGGTACAGACTAAATATGAACATGTCTGAAGATAATGGGTTGATTCATTTCTTTAAAATTCTGGACCCTTAGAGAATCACTGAGCCAGCCTACCATCAAACAACTAGATTAGTCTAAGGAGCCTTGTTCCAAATCTTCTTATCTCTCAAAAAACAATGAGCCCTCTTTTCTTCTCCAATATTTTGAATCACAAAATTATATAGAATCTACCAAATTAAAAGATTAAATATAAATTTCTAAAAAGTTGATCTCTATACTAAAGTCACTTTTAACATAAAATAAGTCCATTGTGAGGATAAAAAACAAATCTCTTTGTCTTTACTGAACAAAAAAATAAGATAATGATAGACTGAGATACAATTTAGGCTTTATTTTGAGTTTAAGTTACCTCATTTTAAAGATCTCATAATACTTCAAATTTATTTTTGATCTACAAACATGTCATTAAAAATAACATTACCAAATAAGATGGCTTCACAGATTTATATCACCTCATGGAAGTAGACAAGTTACACTTAGTGGTGTGCTTAGCTTCTGAGAGCTTACTGATAAATTTTCAGAACTTTTGCAAACTTGTTGACATCAGCCATGGTAAAAGTATTTACACCACAGAAATTGGCAAATTCTACAAAACGAAGTTGCCCCCACCCAAGACTCGGATATTAAATATTTACCAACACATGACTAGTTACATTCATGGGGAAGCATAAAAGAAAGCGAATCACATCAACATTATACAATTGTTTATAAATCACATATGCTAACGAAGCACAGTAAAAAAAAAAAATCATTCTCAGTACCTTCCCAAGTCCACTTTATAAGACTGAATCCAATTATTTTCTTACTGTCTAAGGCTCACCCTACCCCAATTATTATGTAATATGGAAAGCAAATGACAATAGTTAAAGTTTAAAAGCTTGATTCCCAGATTTGCTTTTTCAGAAATTAGCTAATGTGATTACTCCAGAATTTTGTGGTTTCAACCTATGTTTACCTATAATTTTTAATTAAGCCACTCAACTATCAAATATGTAAACTTAGGAAAGAATATTGACCTTTTTTGTTAGAATGCAGAGAAAAAATATATATAAAATCTTCTAAAGCCATAACATTCAAACTTGGCAGGTCTTTAGATCTTAGTGAATAAAGAAAATCAAGCCAACTCTGTAAAGCAGTTAAGTAATTTTTAAGCAACAAAGTCTTGAAATGACAAGATAAGCATATAAAACGTTTCCTCTAAGTTTCAAGGTCAGTTGAGGAGATAAGGATGCTGCCGTTGAGGTACACATTATATGTCATAAAAAGCATAGAAAGCCAGCTATGCAGCTCACTTGGGCTCAGGTCACATAGAAGTGCAACAAATGGGTGATGAGAGAAACTCAAGGTTTCACTGCTTTACTTGCATTCATTCTTCACAAACTCAAAGCATAGTGTTGAAATCAAGTAATCAAGGTTTAGTCCAATAGAAGTGCACCAATTCTTAGAATTATCAACTTTAGAAATCCTCTGGGAAATGAATTACCCCAGAGTACATGAATACAAGTTCAGTGCCTTGCTGCTCACAATTTCAAAGGTTCTTTACCCTACATGAAGGACTTTTAAAAAGGGCTTTTAAAAGCATGATGTATTTAAACAGCCACCCTACACTGCAGTTCTGACACTGGATGGAAAGGTCACCTCAACATATACCAGTGTTCAAGGATAAGTCCCTCCGAGACACATTTGGCACTCACTACCTCATTCCTCTGGTACATCTTGTCAACAAGGAAATGTCCGGGTCTTTACAGCAAGTCTTTATAAAGACCACATAAACAGAGAAGTAACCCAGTCTATTAATAAGCCCATCAAAGGCATTCTTCTTTACTGTCACAGTGTTTTTGACCTCTAGCATTTCTTTTTGGACTTTTCTTAGGATTTCCATCTCTCTGCTTAAATCACCCATCTGATCTTGTATGCTGTCTACTTTATCCATTAGAGTCCTTAGCATATTAATCAGAGTTGTTTTAAATTCCCAATCTGATAATTCCCATAATCCTGCCATGTCTGGTTTTGACACTTGCTCTGTCTCATCAAATTATGTTGCTTTTCCTTTTAATATGCTTTGCAATTTTTTCTTGATAGCTGGACATGAGGTACTGGGTAAAAGGAACTGTTGTAAATAGGCCTTTAGAAATGTGGTAGGAAGTTGTGGCAGGAGGGTAATCATTCGATAGTCCCATAATTAGGTCTCAGTCTTTCAGTGAGGTTGTAACCCTAGACTACGAACTTCACAAATGCTTCTCAATCCTCCCTTCCCCCACCCCTCAGGTGGGACAGGATTGCTGGAGTGGGCTAAAGTTAGATAATTCTCTGCTCTCACATGGAATCTAGGGCTGACTGGAATTGAATTATTTCCCTCCTGCAAAGTAAGTTAGGCTCTGATAAAACCCCAGCAGGACAAGTTCCAGGTGAGGGCAGGCCTTGTTAAGAACAGAGTGCTCTGGTGTATTTCATAATAGTTCCTTTTCCTCTTTCCCTGCTGAAAGCATATGGGGAATTTTCTCCAGTATTTACTATTGAAAACAGCATCAAGCTCTTGGAGGCAATTCCCACAATAGAATAGAGGCCCCCTATGACAGGGTCCTCTACAGTCTTTAACTCTTGGAGTTGCCTACACTGAGCCTCCAGCAATTTGTCAATTACAGTTCAGGTTTTCCTACCCTGACACTGGTTCCCACACAGTTTCCACTCATGTGTCTATGCTCCAGGAAGCTGTAACTCCTTGTATCACCTGTCTGTCTCTCCAGTCTTGGACACAAGGATTTACCCTATGTCATCCCCTCTCTTCCAGATCCAAGAAGACTTGCTGATTTTTGTCTGTTCAGCTTTTTACTTCTTGTAAGGATGAAGTAGTGACTTCAAGCTTCTTACATGCAGAACAGGAAACCAGTGGAGCAACCCAATTTAGAGGTCCTCAGAGACAAAGGGAACACCTACAACTTGGCATTGATTTACTCTTCAGGTATGAATTGCCTTTTAGAGGAAAAGATCCACCTGGCCTTTGCTGAGATAGAATCAGATGGAATTGAAAAAGGAATGAGAAAGGAAGCATCAGAAATAAAAATTAATAACAGTGGATATTATATACCTACATTATTTTATTTAATCCTAAGAAGAACCCTAATTTTCAGAGTCTTGGGGTTAATATATCTCCAGTTAGGCATACCTCCCACTTCCTCCTCCCTCTGCCATTACAACCTACTGAAAGAAAGGTAGAAAGGAGGGAATGAGGGGTAAAAGAATAAGAGAAATTACAAAAAGTTACCAAATACCTTCCATATTTCAGATGGTGTGTTTGACATGTCTACGGACTTTAAATTCATTTAATAGTCACAACGCCCCTCAGACTCCCCTTTCGTAATTTATTTTCCTTTGTCTTCAGAATTGACTGGAGTTATTTCAACCACATATCCCTTGTATAAAAAGTATATTTGGGGTAGCTCCTGACCAAGATAATATAATAAGTTTATGCTTTGATATTCCCCTATGCTATAATCACATAGCAAGGATGGGCAAACTAGAAAAGGAGAAAACTAAAAGACATAATTGAGATCAAATAAAAGATAAGCAGCTCTGCGGTCAAGACATAGAACAGAAACACTGTGTGAGACAGGACCTGAAAGCCGGTGAGTCTTAGAATTCCGAAACAAGCAGAGTTTGCCAGAAGTTCTACTCCTATCATTGGTACAGATCAACACGCATGAAGCCAGAGGCTAAACCCTCAACTATCCACTGGTGGCAAAGAGCAGGGGAATTTGGATATTCCCAGGGAGTACTGAAAACATATATGTCATTGACGCCTTGCCACGTAAACAGGTGCTAATGAGATAGGAAAAAATAAGAAGTCACTTTGGCCATGTCTAAGACTGTGTAACAAGTGCCATCAGTCTCTGCAATAGATAAAGTTACAGTCTCAGTGTCTAAACACCCAGGGCATTGGGAGATACAACTGAATACTATTGGCGATAAACCACTATAAGCCTCCAGCTCCTGTTAGTCTTTTTAAGTGGCTGTATTAAGATATGCATTTCTCACTTTCTCTTTGCCTTTAAGTTCTTAATTAACAGAAACACTAATTAAATAAAGGTTTTCCTTTGTTCTCATGGGATTCCATATCATTTCTTTTGGACCATGATAGAAGGGACAGGAAGAAAGTTTAGAAAATGATTTAAGTACCAGAATACCAGTATTTTTGTGCTAATTCCCTGAGCTCAAATTTCCACAGGCAATCAAAGAGGAGCAGATGACACTTATACATACAATGGACTGCATTACAGGAGAGGAACCCTGAGCTTAGGGAACCCAAATTCTTATAGTATGTAGTTAACATGCCTGCCCTTCACTCCAGAGGGAGACATATTATACTGGAAAGTAAGAAAACCTGTTCTTTTGCTCCAGAGGGAAATGGTGTCTCTAATACCCAATAATGATCTTTACAAACATCGATTTAAAGTCCTAAAATAAAGAGCAGTCAGTGCCTCACTTGCAGGATGTTCAAAAACATAAAAGACCCATGGATAACTGTCTTCCAACAAATATATGAAAAGATTCTCAATCTCATTAGTCAAAGGGAAAATGCAAACTGTGTGATATAATATACCCATTACATTGGATTAAAAAATAAAAGTCTAAAAATAAGAAGTGTTGACTAAAATATAGGGAAATGGAAACACTCATACACTGCTGATGGGAGTGTAAATAGGTCCACTCACTTTGAAGAGTAATCTGGCAACATGTAGTAAAGCTGAAGATGCTCATATTCCAGGATCCAGGGGTTTCACCTCTTGGTATATGCGTCCATGAAGCTTTGGCAAATGTTGCCAATAAAAAAAAATTTTGTTGGCAGCGTTCCTTGTATGCATGACAGAATTCTTTATGAAACAGAAAAGTTGGAATCAGCTTAGTTATCCATCAGAGGTGAGTGGTTAAGAGAAGTTATATAGAAGACTCAACAGAAGCTAAAATGAATGAACAAAAGCTGTATGTATAATCATCTATAATCCTCAAAAATACTGAGTTTAGTATGCCATTCATATAATATTTAAACTTGTAAAAGTTATCATATATTATTTTTATATAATAATTTATGTAATAAATTTATTTTTCAAGAGAAAATAATCTTGCATGGGAATAATAAATACTGTATTCCTGGTAGTTCTTTTAGGAGGTGAGGAAATTAGCATCAGGAAAGATTCCCAGAGACCTTAACTATAGCTATAATATTTTCTTTAGTTTAATGATATAAAACAAATATAGTACAATACTAAAATTTCTTAAGCCTGGGTATGGGAGTGATTGTTAAAATATTCTATATTATTGTTTATGTATTTGAAATATTTTATCCTAAGAATGATTAAAGCGATGTTAGTTTGAGAGTTGTGCTAAATATTCATATTTCCTGCATACTATCATTTAGTTTTTTGGCCAAGAGAGCCAGTATAGCTTTATGATTAAGAATCTGTCCTCCAAACTAAAAACGTCAGAGTTCAAATCCCAGCTCTATACCTAACCATTTTTGTAACATCAAGCAAGTTAACTAACATTTTTAAGCTTTAGTCTATATGTAAATCTGGGAAAATAATATACGTTACATTCTAGGTTTGTTAAAAGTGCTCCAAGAGGCAATAAATGGCTTCTCTTCCTTGGATAAGAAAGCATTTTAAAATGTTGACTGATATTTGATATTAGGAACAATTTAATATATACTTCATACATCCCTCTTTTATCTTTGGCCATAGCAATCTAATGTAACATTATAATCTCTTTAGAAAAAAGATCTCTTTAATCAGAGGTATGGTATATGTTTTCTAACTTCTTTTGACACATTCTTCATACCAGCTGACGATATATCTCGCTGTTGCTCAATCCGCTCAGTTTAGTCTATGAGACTGTGATCATCCTGTTTTCTCTGTCTTTAATATCTTTCCATTCTGAATGGCTTATCCAACTCTTATTTTCCTTTGCAGCCTATGTCAAGACCTATTTCCACAATGAGATTTTCCTAAATCTTACCAATATACTTTGCACTAAATAGCTTTTTCTGAATAAAAACGTATTACTATCAATGACCAACAATAATTTCAGTGTTTTACATTTACGGCACTCTATAGTTTAAAATCACTTAAAGATTATGACACTCATATGACATTCAGGTGAAGATGAGCTACTGTGCAGAACTAATTTTATATCTGCTCACTCTAAGTTTAATACTTGGCATCACCTCACATACTAATAAGCACTAAGATCTTTCAAAAAGTTCACCTTTAAAGGTATACCTCACTATTGCTTTTTGTGTGTGTTTTTTTTGCGGTACGCGGGCCTCTCACTGTTGTGGCCTCTCCCATTGCGAAGCACAGGCTCCGGACGCGCAGGCTCAGCGGCCATGGCTCACGGGCCTAGCCGCTCCGTGGCATGTGGGATCTTCCCAGACCGGGACATGAACCCGTGTCCCCTGCATCGGCAGGCAGACTCTCAACCACTGCACCACCAGGGAAGCCCCTCACTATTGTTTTTTAATAAGTACTTTCCTGATACAAGGCTTTTTTTAAAGACTGAAAACCACAAGATGTTTTAGTTGCAAACATAAACTCATCAGTGATAATAAAAATGAACCATCAACTATCTTGTAATGTCTTGCCCGAGCAGTGTGTTCAGAGGCCCTGTTCTGTCCAGGTACAATATGATCCAGTTGCCTAATAATGGGTAAATATGTAACAAGATTCCACAGAAAAACTTGGAGAGGGTAAAAGATGGACAATTTGTAAATTTATCTGTACTACACAATTCCTTTGACATAAAGAAATGAGCAGTCAAACAGAAAGACCCCATGCAAGCTGATGGGACGATCCCATATGGAAGGATCCCAATTAGAAGGATTCTATATGGAAGCCTCTGACTTGCCAAGGGAGATCCATTCACATCTAAATCAACTAAATCTCTCTATATACACAGTATCCTTATCTGTGGGATTCACACGCCTAAAAGCCATGATCTTGAGGAGTCCTAATGGTCTAGGATCAGGGAGTAGGTGTGAAATAGGACAGGGGAAGATGAGAAAAGCAGAACTGCACTCTTTCTCTTTTACTTCTGAAATCCTATATATAGGCTTTGGTTTTAAAGCCTGAATGGTAAGCCTGCTTAATTTAATCAGTTCCATGTAAGGGAAGACAGATATTAGAAATTTCAGCAAATGAAGAGAACTAAAAATTTCCATTATCAAGAAGGACCTACCCAAGAGCCATTTATTAATAATATCCAGTCTTTATTCTGCTTTATGTTACTGTTTGTCTATCCGTGTGCTTGCTTCCTTATATTTCTGGTTAGTTTGCAAGTTACTGAATGATAAATCATGTACTTTATATTTCTTTAAAATCCCTGATATTGCTATTGTAAAATTAGTTTAAAATGTATGAAGTTTTAAAGTCTTTATTTTATTTATATGATTTTGGCTGTAGGAAAGACTTGATAATTCTTAATGTCAAAACCTGTTTCTAATTGCTAACTTGTTCTAATTAAGAGGGTGACTGGGGAAAAGAGAAAATAAGTGGATACCAGATTGAATCCAGGTTCCAGTGAAAGGGATAAAGTAAACAAAAGAGAAAAAAGAAGAAGAGATAAATCAGGAGGAATAAATAAATAAAGAGTTGTTAGCCAACCAGAACCGACTACAAAAATGGATGCAGCCAGGTTAGATGTAAATACAGACTGGAAAACTGAGAAATACTGTGTAGGTAAATTCTTCATCTTGAAACAGGAAAATGGATCCAGTTATGTCCAACATTACACATATGTAATTGGATTCTCCCAATAAATTAATAAAGTTTTATAAACCATAGATCTCTTTGAAAAAATGACAGAGATTGCAATGAAGATGAAGACGTTATGTGTGTAAAAGGGACACATTACTGATAGGATTACTTAAAATGCAAACACCAAGAAAAATAGGCCTTCGTGACATTCATGGATTAAACTCAAGGTAAAGAGAAGAAAATAAATTGGACTTTTGGGATTCACAAAAGTTCTGGACTGAGATTTCTTAGCCTTGGGCAACTGAACAGAGCCATCCAGAAATAAAAAAAAAAAATCTAAAACTTACTTCAGAATTTATACAAAGTTTAATTACATAAGTATGTAATTTTACAGTCCCTTCCATGCATTTTTAGTTTGTAACTTATGATTCTTCTTTCTGTGTGATTCAGGGTGTTATGATATTTACAACTGCCTACTGTGGAAAAAGCAGAGAGAAGTGGCAAATGGTTAAAGTTCCAACTTCTCAACGAAGCTTCACCCATTTCCATCCTCATCTCATTTTGAGCCTCTGGTTTAGGCATAAGAATGATGAAAAACTATTAAATTAGTTTGGTGTTGTGAAGAGAGTCATTTCTAAAAATTAAGGGACTTGAATCCTAATGTATGTCTACACTTATTTCCTGGGGTCCAATAGGGCCCAAAACCTCAGAGAAGAAGACTTCAATGAATGGGAACTCAGGACACCATAGAGTAGACTCATATCCTTCTCAAGAATGTTAACATTGTCTATATTCAGTGATAATGACCATGAGCATCCCTCAGAGTTACAAGGCTCAGCTTTTTGAAGGGCTTAAAGATAAAGTTATCAAGACTGATTTTTTTATCAAAGGAGGCCAAGGACTTCAAGAATACAAAACTATCCATTGTGCTGAAATGCCAATCTCTACACTTGATTCACCAGGGATGATGAACTGGAGGACCAGGAATGAAGAGACTGAATGTTTGGAAGTTAATAAACAAATATGACTACTTGTGATAATTTATGTAGGAACGTGGTCAAAGTTTAAATAAAAAAGACAAATTGGGGCATATGGTAAAATAAGTTCCTTCAATACAGGGCAATAATTTTTCTGTAGAATCTTGGGGGTTAGCAATTTTTTTTTTCTGAGCAGAGGTACAGCATGATGAAAGTAGTACTTTAAGAATTTTAATTTGTGTTAATATAGAGTACAAATTGTAGGAATTATTTTTAATTCACAGAATCCATAAGAACATAACCTATTTCCACTAGGACTTTTGTACACATCAATTTTTGTCCCTAATGTATCAGAAATAACCTAAAAGAATCATATATGCTGGAATTTATATATAATAATTGTCAATAGCTTCCATGCAGTAGAATTAGTGTAAACTGAGCCTTCCCTGAAATTCATCTACAAATGTTAAGTTTCCAAATAATTCATTTTAATGATATTACCACCTATGAGTTCCCAGATTACATATGACCAAAGATACTTGTATTTAAAGGTATAGAAATTATTCATGTTGCTTTTATGAGATTGTTACAAAATGCTCAAGGGTGTATTGACTGACACAAAGATTAATACGGATAAAGACATAAATAGATAAAAATATGGTTGTTTATATAGAATTATCATTATAAATGAAAGAAGTAAACTGTTTCCTAATTTATTTTTTATCTTTGCTTATCTAAATCTGGATAAAAATCAAGAGACTTTTTGGTAAGGTTAAGAAATAATGATCATGAATATCTCTTTCTCTGAAGAAAATTCTATTTGTCATCTAATGACATTTCCCCCTTACCTTTGGAAGGCTTTTTAACTAGGTCTTTGGGGGAAAACTCTCAGTTTTAAGAAAATTTCCTTTTCTCATTTAAAATTAAACAGTAAGTCAACCAATCCAGGCACTATAGGGATGATGTGATGTCCTTAATTTTTTCATATAATGATATGTACGTGTGGTAAGAAATTCATCTTTGCTAAATTTCAAGTTTCGTTTCAGAAGATAAAAGTATGATTTGGGCACTGTTCCCAGAAGTTCCTTTGGGGGAAAATGATACATTTCAAAACTGCAGAGTTCCAGTTGTATTTGGTTAAAATAATCATTTTGGAATGGAGGTTTTCTGTGTCTGTGTTTAAAGAACTGTTCTGTGTGTCTTAGTTCAGATTTGAGAGATGTCAAATTACGTGAACTCCAGGTTGTACACAGTCGCAGCTAATAATAAGCACAAAGTGTTGAGTTGTAACACCAACTAAATGTATTCACATGTCCTTATTTGAGTTTAGGACAGTGCTTTCCTCACCAAAAATAATTAAAACCAGATACCAAGGTTGCACAGCTGGATTTAGGACAAATATGCCACTAAAAAATATCTACTTCTACCCTGAAACAGAAAGGAATGTCTCCTTAAAAATAAAACTCTCTTATGGAAGCAGGATGTACAATTATATCTTAGTTGTGGTCTTAGTTGCAGTATCTACTTTCACAAATGAATTAAGAGAGACAGAAAAAAATCCCAGAAGAAATATAAGAATTGATTCTGGTAAGGCTGAAAGATGTAATTGTCTTTCTACATGACACTAGCATTTTTCACAGAAAAGGCAATATTGAAATATCTGTCAATGATAATGTTAGTTTAAATTCAGCATTTGACACAATATTGTTTTAAGTTGCATGTAGAGTCAAACATTTTGTAGAAAAAAAGTGGAAGTAGGATGTTAGGAACACCCTTAAAGGACTTTACTCTTCAGATATAAAAGCCACTTAGAATGTATTATGAAACTCCAAACTCTTAACAGGTTCCAAATAAAACAAAAATGGCAAGGTATTAGATTAATTTCTATATCCACTTAATCAAAGATTTGGTTAACATTCTATTCTCCACTGCCAAGAGAAAAATGTTCAGAAAAGGAGTGTATAAGTCATGATGTTTTAATGAACTGCTAGCTTTTGGAAAATAGTTTAAAAAAGAAAACTGAAGCTTGGAGGAAGAGAGTTAGACCAAACTTCATAGCACTAACATTGTTAGCGGGGCTAGTTCAACATTACTAATGATATTTTCAACTGCAAAATAAAGGTATTATTACACTAAAAAGAAAAAATAAAACTAAAAGAGTTCAGCTTTTCTGTTTGAAATAAGGGCCAGATTAATCATATTCTATACATTTTTTTCTATTGTACACAAGTAATACAATCAAAATGTTCACTGTAGACCCTCACACCTCATTTAAAAGATTTTTTTCCCAAACATAACCTCAGCACCAGTTCTCTCTAAAAATATAGACTACACATGAAGATCAAGCTTTTAATTGTATATCTATTTAATTTTATTACTTTCCAAATATAAAATTTATGCCTTGTTTCAAATGAAATTTGGCTCTCATTATTTTATAGCCATCAAAATTAATTTGAGTTGTTTCTTTTCTTTTCCAATCTATATGACAGATCTTTGAAATGTATTTTTTCAACATTTCTAATAGCTAGTGTATCTGCAAAAGGTCAATAAATATCAGTTTAGAAAACTTGTCAGTACAGACTAAAAATATTCTGTACTTTCATCTTCCCAGTAAGCCCTAACAGTGATAGAAACTCTACTTCATAGTGAAATTCAAAGTGGAGATATTTGATGACTACATTAGAATCTAATTAGAACACATCCTATTTAGAGTAAAACTTGGTACAAGTGAAATATGTTATGAACATTATGATGGTTAAACAAACTTTTACGTGCCTTACCCTGAAGGAAACACAAAATAAGAAAAATATAGTCACTGCTCTCAAGATGTTTAGATGAAAATATTCTAAAGATATAAGAAAAGTACACATAATTTTTTAAATAACAATGTTAATTTCATTATAGTATGTTTTCAACTATAATGCCCAAACATTTTAGACATGGCAATAGCAAGATTTCTTTGTGTTCCTATGAATATTCAGATACATTTCAAACATTCCTAGGAGTGGAATAAAATAGTGGTCATCATTTTTGCATTTTGACATCATTTGCATACTGGAAAAACCAAGGAGAATTTTTATTCAACTTTATTCTTTTCTCTTCATCACCTCTTGCCCCAAATAAGACATTAATTTTAATGGGAGCACTTCACTAAACAGCAATTCATTTATTATATTATTGCTTCTACTCTTTTATTAGCATTTTAGTTTATAAATGTAAGCTTTGATTTTTGAAACATTTCTTGAAATACTTAAAACATGCTAAGAGATTTTGGTCTTCAAACAAGATACTCATGACCAGCCAACTGATAATACTAATAAAAACTAACAATGTATCAACTAGATAAGCCTGTTAAAAATGAATACCTTATGAATACTATGTTATCTATATATCCACATTGTGAAACCTGGATTATTGAAAGCTTTTTAATGAAACTTCTTAAAATGGATAAAGTTTAGGGTTTTTTTTTTCTCCTCCTTTTCATCATGAGATGACCTTATAATTGTATATAAATTTGTTACTTTATTCAGAGCAAAATAAGTTCATATTTTCCAACTTCACTTTTTTTTAATATATATTTATTTTTGGCTGTGTTGGGTCTTCGTTTCTCTGTGAGGGCTTTCTCTAGCTGTGGCAAGCGGGGGCCACTCTTCATCGCAGTGCGCGGGCCTCTCATTATCGTGGCCTCTCTTGTTGCGGAGCACAGGCTCCGGACGCGCAGGGTCAGCGGCCATGGCTCACGGGCCCAGTGGCTCCGCGGCATGTGGAATCTTCCCAGACCAGGGCTCGAACTCATGTCCCCTGCATTGGCAGGCAGATTCTCAACCACTGCGCTACCAGGGAAGCTCAAACTTCACTTTTGATTTTAACCAGTAAATTATTTTCTTTAGGGAGACCGTGTGTATAGTTTTTGCTAAATAATCATAAATTAAAACACTGAGCAATTAACATATGGCAGACTGTGGCTTATCTTGTTGAACTTTTAAAACCAGCCTATGTATTGGAAGCATTTCTCTCCCTAATCTAAATGTGAAGAAACTGAGACTTCACAAGATTAGGTAACTTGCCTAAAGTTCAAGCTAACAAATGGCAGATGCAGGATAGGAACCCAGTCCATCTGAGACCTGAGTCATCACTCTTAGTCACTAAAACATGACACTTCCCAAAAGACATAAACATCCCTTTAGTGTAACAAGTATCAACTACTTGCCAATATACCACACAGGAGGAGGCCTAGGTTGTATGTCATTAGGGAAGAAGTGTTGCTTACTTCATGTAATTCTCCACAATTGCTGGAGAATCTAACCAACCCAGATACATTGCTAAAATATCACTTGGAATATTATTTAAAATTTTCTAGTTGAGAAGAACAGAACCTACATTATAAAATACATGTTTGTTTGTTTTTTTTTTTTAAACATCTTTATTGGAGCATAATTGCTTTACAATGGTATGTTAGTTTCAGCTTCACAACAAAATGAATCAGTTATATATATACATATGTTCCCATATCTCTTCCCGCTTGCGTCACCCTCCCTCCCACCCTCCCTATCCCACCCCTCCAGGCGGTCACACAGCACCGAGCTGATCTCCCTGTGCTATGCGGCTGCTTCTCACTAGCTATCTACCTTACGTTTGGTAGTGTATACATGTCCATGCCTCTTTATTGCTTTGTCACCGTTTACCCTTCCCCCTCCCCATAGCCTCAAGTCCATTCTCTAGTAAGTCTGTGTCTTTATTCCTGTTTCACCCCTAGGTTTTTCATGACATTTTTTTTTTCTTAAATTCCATATATATGTGTTAGCATATGGTATTTGTCTCTCTCTTTCTGACTTACTTCACTCTGTATGACAGACTCTAGGTCTATCCACCTCATTACAAATAGCTCAATTTCGTCTCTTTTTATGGCTGAGTAATACTCCATTGTATATATGTGCCACATCTTCTTTATCCATTCATCCGATGATGGACACTTAGGTTGTTTCCATCTCTGGGCTATTGTAAATAGAGCTGCAATGAACATTTTGGTACATGACTCTTTTTGAATTATGGTTTTCTCAGGGTATATGCCCAGTAGTGGGATTGCTGGGTCATAGGGTAGTTCTATTTGTAGCTTTTTAAGGAACCTCCATACTGTTCTCCACAGTGGCTGTATCAATTTACATTCCCACCAACAGTGTAAGAGGGTTCCCTTTTCTCCACACCCTCTCCAGCATTTATTGTTTCTAGATTTTTTGATGATGGCCATTCTGACTGGTGTGAGATGATATCTCATTGTAGTTTTGATTTGCATTTCTCTAATGATTAGTGATGTTGAGCATTCTTTCATGTGTTTGTTGGCACTCTGTATATCTTCTTTCGAGAAATGTCTATTTAGGTCTTCTGCCCATTTTTGGATTGGGTTGTTTGTTCTTTTGTTATTAAGCTGCATGAGCTGCTTATAAATTTTGGAGATTAATCCTTTGTCAGTTGCTTCATTTGCAAATATTTTCTCCCATTCTGAGGGTTGTCTTTTGGTCTTCTTTATGGTTTCCTTTGCTGCGCAAAAGCTTTTAAGTTTCATTAGGTCCCATTTGTTTACTTTTGTTTTTATTTCCCTTTCTCTAGGAGGTGGGTCAAAAAGGATCTTGCTGTGATTTATGTCATAGAGTGTTCTGCCTATGTTTTCCTCTAAGAGTTTGATAGTTTCTGGCCTTACATTTAGGTCTTTAATCCATTTTGAGCTTATTTTTGTGTATGGTGTTAGGGAGTGATCTAATCTCATACTTTTACATGTAGCTGTCCAGTTTTCCCAGCAACACTTATTGAATAGGCTGTCCTTTCTCCACTGTACATTTCTGCCTCCTTTGTCAAAGATAAGGTGACCATATGTGCGTGGGTTTATCTCTGGGCTTTCTATCCTGTTCCATTGATCTATATTTCTGTTTTTGTGCCAGTACCATACTGTCTTGATTACTGTAGCTTTGTAGTATAGTCTGAAGTCAGGAAGCCTGATTCCTCCAGCTCCATTTTTCGTTCTCAAAATTGCTTTGGCTATTCGGGGTCTTTTTTGTTTCCATACAAATTGTGAGATTTTTTGTTTTAGTTCTGTGAAAAATGCCAGTGGTAGTTTGATAGGGATTGCATTGAATCTGTAGATTGCTTTGGGTAGTAGAGTCATTTTCACAATGTTGATTCTTCCAATCCAAGAACATGGTATATCTCTCCATCTATTTGTATCATTTTGAATTTCTTTCATCAGTGTCTTATAATTTTCTGCATACAGGTCTTTTGTCTCCTTAGGTAGGTTTATTCCTAGGTATTTTATTCTTTTTGTTGAAATGGTAAATGGGAGTGTTTTCTTGATTTCACTTTCAGATTTTTCATCCTTAGTGTATAGGAATGCCAGAGATTTCTGTGCATTAATTTTGTATCCTGCTACTTTACCAAATTCATTGATTAGCTCTAGTAGTTTTCTGGTAGCATCTTTAGGGTTCTGTATGTATAGTATCATGTCATCTGCAAACAGTGACAGCTTTACTTCTTCTTTTCCGATTTGGATTCCTTTTATTTCCTTTTCTTCTCTGATTGCTGTGGCTAAAACTTCCAAAACTATGTTGAATAAGAGTGGTGAGAGTGGGCAACCTTGTCTTGTTCCTGATCTTAGTGGAAATGCTTTCAGTTTTTCACCATTGAGGACGATGTTGGCTGTGGGTTTGTCATATATGGCCTTTATTATGTTGAGGAAAGTTCCCTCTATGCCTACTTTCTGCAGGGTTTTTATCATAAATCGGTGTTGAATTTTGTCAAAAGCTTTCTCTGCATCTATTGAGATGATCATATGGTTTTTCTCCTTCAATTTGTTAATATGGTGTATCACGTTGATTGATTTGCGTATATTGAAGAATCCTTGCATTCCTGGAATAAACCCCACTTGATCATGGTGTATGATCCGTTTAATGTGCTGTTGGATTCTGTTTGCTAGTATTTTGTTGAGGATCTTTGCATCTATGTTCATCAGTGATATTGGCCTGTAGTTTTCTTTCTTTGTGACATCCTTGTCTGGTTTTGGTATCAGGGTGATGGTGGCCTCGTAGAATGAGTTGGGGAGTGTTCCTCCCTCTGCTATATTTTGGAAGAGTCTGAGAAGGATAGGTGATAGCTCTTCTCTAAATGTTTGATAGAATTCGCCTGTGAAGCCATCTGGTCCTGGGCTTTTGCTTGTTGGAAGATTTTTAATCACAGTTTCAATGTCAGTGCTTGTGATTGGTCTGTTCATATTTTCTATTTCTTCCTGATTCAGTCTTGGCAGGTTGTGCCTTTCTAAGAATTTGTCCATTTCTTCCAGGTTGTCCATTTTATTGGCATAGAGTTGCTTGTAGTAATCTCTCATGATCTTTTGTATTTCTGCAGTGTCAGTCGTTACTTCTCCTTTTTCATTTCTAATTCTATTGATTTGAGTCTTCTCCCTTTTTTTCTTGATGAGTCTGGCTAATGGTTTATCAATTTTGTTTATCCTTTCAAAGAACCAGCTTTTAGTTTTATTGATCTTTGCTATCGTTTCCTTCATTTCTTTTTCATTTATTTCTGATCTGATTTTTATGATTTCTTTCCTCCTGCTAACTTTGGGGTTTTTTTGTTCTTCTTTCTCTAATTGCTTTAGGTGCAAGGTTAGGTTGTTTATTCGAGATGTTTCCTGTTTCTTAAGGTAAGATTGTATTGCTATAAACTTCCCTCTTAGAACTGCTTTTGCTGCATCCCATAGATTTTGAGTCATCGTGTCTCCATTGTCATTTGTTTCTAGGTATTTTTTGATTTCCCCTTTGATTTCTTCAGTGATCACTTCGTTATTAAGTAGTGTATTGTTTAGCCTCCATGTGTTTGTATTTTTTACAGATCTTCTCCTGTGATTGGTATCGAGTCTCATAGTGTTGTGGTCGGAAAAGATACTTGATACAATTTCAATTTTCTTAAATTTACCAAGGCTTGATTTGTGACCCAAGATATGATCTATCCTGGAGAATGTTCCATGAGCACTTGAGAAAAATGTGTATTCTGTTGTTTTTGGATGGAATGTCCTATAAATATCAATTAACTCCATCTCATTTAATGTATCATTTAAAGCTTGTGTTTCCTTATTTATTTTCATTTTGGATGATCTGTCCATTGGTGAAAGTGGGGTGTTAAAGTCCCCTACTATGAATGTGTTACTGTCGATTTCCCCTTTTATGGTTGTCAGTATTTGCCTTATGTATTGAGGTGCACCTATGTTGGGTGCATAAATATTTACAATTGTTATATCTTCCTCTTGGATCGATCCCTTGATCATTATGTAGTGTCCTTCTTTGTCTCTTCTAATAGTCTTTGTTTTAAAGTCTATTTTGTCTGATATGAGAATTGCTACTCCAGCTTTCTTTTGGTTTCCATTTGCATGAAATACCTTTTTCCATCCCCTTACTTTCAGTCTGTATGTGTCTCTAGGTCTGAAGTGGGTCTCTTGTAGACAGCAAATATATGGGTCTTGTTTTTGTATCCATTCAGCCAATCTGTGTCTTTTGGTAGGAGCATTTAGTCCATTTACATTTAAGGTAATTATCGATATGTGTGTTCCCATTCCCATTTTCTTAATTGTTTTGGGTTCGTTATTGTAGGTCTTTTCCTTCTTTTGTGTTTCTTGCCTAGAGAAGTTCCTTTAGCAGTTGTTGTAGAGCTGGTTTGGTGGTGCTGAACTCTCTCAGCTTTTGCTTGTCTGTAAAGGTTTTAATTTCTCCATCAAATCTGAATGAGATCCTTGCTGGGTAGAGTAATCTTGGTTGCAGGTTTTTCTCCTTCAACACTTTCAATATGTCCTGCCACTCCCTTCTGGCTTGCAGAGTTTCTGCTGAAAGATCAGCTGTTAACCTTATGGGGATTCCCTTGTGTGTTATTTGTTGTTTTTCCCTTGCTGCTTTTAATATGTTTTCTTTGTATTTAATTTTTGACAGTTTGATTAATATGTGTCTTGGCGTATTTCTCCTTGGATTTCTCCTGTATGGGACTCTCTGTGCTTCCTGGACTTGATTAACTATTTCCTTTCCCATATTAGGGAAGTTTTCAACTATAATCTCTTCAAATATTTTCTCAGTCCCTTTCTTTTTCTCTTCTTCTTCTGGAACCCCTATAATTCGAATGTTGGTGTGTTTAATGTTGTCCCAGAGGTCTCTGAGACTGTCCTCAGTTCTTTTCATTCTTTTTTCTTTATTCTGCTCTGCAGTAGTTATTTCCACTATTTTATCTTCCAGGTCACTTATCCGTTCTTCTGCCTCAGTTATTCTGCTATTGATCCCATCTAGAGTACTTTTAATTTCATTTATTGTGTTGTTCATCGTTGCTTGTTTCATCTTTAGTTCTTCTAGGTCCTTGTTAACTGATTCTTGCATTTTGTCCATTCTATTGTCCATTCTATCTCCAAGATTTCGGATCAACCTTACTATCATTATTCTGAATTCTTTTTCAGGTAGACTGCCTATTTCCTCTTCATTTGTTAGGTCTGATGGGTTTTTATCTTGCTCCTTCATCTGCGGTGTGTTTTTCTGTCTTTTCATTTTGCTTATCTTACTGTGTTTGGGGTCTCCTTTTTTGCAGGCTGAAGGTTCATAGTTCCTGTTGTTTTTTGTGTCTGTCCCCAGTGGCTAAGGTTGGTTCAGTGGGTTGTGTAGGCTTCCTGGTGGAGGGTACTAGTGCCTGTGTTCTGGTGGATGAGGCTAGATCTTGTCTTTCTGGTGGGCAGGTCCACGTCTGGTGGTGTGTTTTGGGGTGTCTGTAGACTTATTATGATTTTGGGCCGCCTCTCTGCTAATGGGTGGGGTTGTGTTCCTGTCTTGCTAGTTGTTTGGCATAGGATGTCCAGCACTGTAGCTTGCTGGTCGTTGAGTGAAGCTGGGTGCTGGCGTTGAGATGGAGATCTCTCGGAAATTTTTGCTGTTTGATATTATGTGCAGCTGGGAGGTCTCTTGTGGATCAGTGTCCTGAAGTTGGCTCTCCCACCTCAGAGGCACAGCACTGACTCCTGGCTGCAGCACCAAGAGCCTTTCATCCACACGGCTCCTTAATTTGGGATGATTGGTTGTCTATTCAGGTATTCCACAGATGCAGGGTATATCAAGTTGATTGTGGAGCTTTAATCCGCTGCTTCTGAGGCTGCTGGGAGAGATTTCCCTTTCTCTTCTTTGTTCTCACAGCTCCCAGGGGCTCAGCTTTGGATTTAGCCCCGCCTGTGCGTGTAGGTCGCCGGAGGGCGTCTGTTCTTTGCTCAGACAGGACGGGGTTAAAGG
Source organism: Pseudorca crassidens (assembly GCF_039906515.1). Classification (NCBI taxonomy): domain Eukaryota; kingdom Metazoa; phylum Chordata; class Mammalia; order Artiodactyla; family Delphinidae; genus Pseudorca; species Pseudorca crassidens. The sequence goes on along the minus strand of NC_090303.1, from coordinate 71,430,467 downwards.
AGCCGCTGATTCGGAGGCTCTGGCTCACTCAGGCCCGGGGGTAGGGAGGGGCACGGAGTGTGGGGCGGGCCTGCGGCTGCAGAGGCCGGCGAGACGTTGCAGCCTGAGGCGCGCCTGTGCGTTCTCCCGGGGGAGTTGTCCCTGGATCCCGGGACCCCGGCAGTGGCGGGCTGCACAGGCTCCCCGGAAGGGCGTGTGGCTAGTGACCTGTGTTCGCACACAGGCCTCCCGGTGGCGGCAGCAGCGGCCCTAGCGTCTCATGTCTGTCTCTGGGCTCCGCACTTTTAGCCGCAGCTCGCGCCCGTCCCTGGAGCTCTCTCAAGCAGCGTTCTTAATCCCCTCTCCTCGTGCACCAGGAAACAAAGAGGGACGTAAAAGTCTCTTGCCTCTTCGGCAGTTCCAGACTTCTCCCCGGACTCTCTCCCGGCCAGCCGCGGTGCACTAACGCCCTGCAGGCTGTGTTCACGCCGCCAACCTCAGTCCTCTCCCGGCGCTCTGACAAAAGCCGGAGCCTCAGCTCCCAGTCCCGCCCGCCCCGGCGGGCGAGCAGACAAGCCTCTCGGCTGGCGAGTTCCGGTCGGCCCGATCCTCTGCGCTGGAATCTGTCCGCTTTGCCCTCCGCACCCCTGTTGCTGTGCTCTCCTCCGCGGCTCCCAAGCTCCCCCACTCCGCCTCCCGAAGCCTCCACCCGCGAAGGGGCTTCCTAGTGTGTGGACACTTTTCCTCCTTCACAGCTCTCTCCCGCTGGTGCAGGACCCGTCCCTATCCTTTTGTCTCTGTTTAGTTTTTTCTTTTGCCCTACCCAGGTACGTGGGGGGTTTCTTGCCTTTTGGGAGGTCCGAGGTCCTCTGCCAGCGTTCAGTAGATGCTCTGTAGGAGTTGTTCCACGCGTAGATGTATTTCTGGTGTATCTGTGGGGAGGAAGGTGATCTCCGCGTCTTACTCTTCCGCCATCTTCCCGGAAGTCTCCAAAATACATGTTTTATAGTTATATAATATGTAACTTTAATAGACATGCATATGTATAATAAAATTTTTAAAATCTCACATGTAATCAAATAAAAAGCAATAGACTGTGGTTTTGTTCTGAATCACAAATCCCCATCACTGGCCAGAGGAGCTTATGAAATGTCTTTCCTACTCCCTAAGGGAGTCTTCTCTGTGACAGCTGTTTCTCTGCTATGCCCTGACCCACTTCAGTATATCACACCAGTCCGTGGCTCACCATTATCTCTGCCAGTTCACACAGATCTGGTTATTCTGTTATATCAGTCCTCATATGCTAACTACAGTGCAGCATCTTTTTATACCTCTGTAATTGCACAAAATTAAATCTTTAAAATACAGACTTCAAGTATTTCTATTCCTATACAAAGATTCAAACAATGCAGTAACTTCCAGAGGTGTGGCTATTTTCCAACTCAAGTCCTAAAAAATACAGATTACAAAAATAACTTTTTCTGTGTACAACTGCAGTGAAAAAGATTTTATAAATCTTCCTGGATTTGGGAAGTAAGAGAGCAAATTCCAGACTGAATGTCACCTGAGAGTTCCTTAGTGCTTTCAGCTCAAGTGCCATGACAACCTAGTTGCTGTAATCAGTTGTAAGGTTTGTCACTAATAGTATATACGTTGTTTACAGTAATGAAAGTTCTCAGTCTCCTTCTCTGACTGTTCTGAAGCCCTTTCCTTCATTCAGTTTGTAATTTCTAAAGGGTATATATTTGCTTGATTTTTGTGCATCTCCTCCACTAGACTGTAAGCTCCACTGGCTATCCTTTTTTATTATTACACTCCCAGTGCTTAACACAGCACCCATTCTCTAACACTGTTTGGGGCATAAAGAAAGAATGAATAAATCTTGTCCAAATGCAAATCAAATCCTTCAATTTATCTTAAAACTTTCCAATGGCCTCTACTTCCTAAAGCAGGAGCCTAAAACTCTTTGGAAAATATGCAAAATCTTTGATTACTGGGCCTATCCCTATCTCCAGCCTCCTTTTCTTCCATCTCTGCACTCAATCTCTGCTTCATGAATCCGGAAACACTGGAAGTTACCCAAATGTTTCAAACCTTCACATTACCCCAAATTTTGGACATGCTGTTTCATACACCTTAAAAGCTCTTCTCACCACCCAATCATTAGCCCCCGATATGTGATTAGCATATGTCTACTCCTTCTTCAAGGTGCTATTCAAGGGTTCTGTGTAATTTTTCAGTGATGTCTTTCCTAACACTCCCAAATACAATTAGATTCTCCTTTGCCTATGCTCTCATTGCATTTTGTCCATATTCTCATTACAGCAATTATTATATTGTATTCATTATTTACTTTAGGTTTTACTTTCCTACCAGACGAGGATTATGACTACATAATCATCTTGTGATCAGGAGTTGTAGGTTTCATCTATGTGTTATCAGTATTTAACAGAGTGCCTATATATTAAAGGAGATCCTCTATAAACATGTAGTGAATGAATGAAAGAATGGAGGTCTCATTGTTACTTAATTAATGATCATGCTAGGACAGCTGAAAAACCCTTCTATACTTATTTTTTTCTCTGTAAGATGGCAATAAACTCAACATAACTCAGAGTATTACCCTAACAAATGGATTTAAACACACTCTCTAAACTGAATGTTCTACAAATGCTTCCTCAAGACATTTACATATTAAAGACAATTTATAGACATGAATTCAGTTTAGAATTCTAAATCAGAGAGCTTGCAAATAGTATGCTTTTAAATTGTTCACCACACTGTACAATAAAGAGATGATTCTTTTTTCCAGGAAGTATGCTACAACAGATAAGCTTTATCATATCTCACTATTCTTGGTTCCATATTGGGGAACTGTCATATACTGAAACTTAAGTTAGAAAATCTCGGGTGGGGTCTAAGACAGGTTCACCATTATACTAAGCTCTTTAATTACTGAGACTAGAGAGTTATTGAATTTTAGAGCTAGAGGGGTTCCATGAGAGAAGAGCAAGTTTCCAGTATATTTTTTTTCTTAAGAAAATCCAGAATTTGAAGAAAAAAAAAAAGATAACGATGTCACCTTTATCTGGTGCAGGAGTGGTCAATGTAAACCACCTGTATGTAAACTATGAGAATTAACTAAGCATTTCAAGGGATTTATCACCATTACCAGCTCACCTATATAAAGATGACTTTGGGGTACTACAGTAACACAATTCTCCATTATTTCCATATAAAATGACCTCAAAGAGGGAAATAACACTGACTACATTTTTGAGCTGGGTAGCACAAACATGAAAGTGTAATACATTTTCACATCACTTAAAAGACATTTCTGTTAGTACTAAAAGCAAAGGTCAGAAAAGATCTTTTTCCCGAGGGGAAGGGTTGCAGAGAAGAAGTACTGAAAATCCCACCTTTCAGTAGAATAATCTGTCCCTAATGTTGGATTCTTTATTTTTAATAAATGCTCTTGGAGGGCTAATGACGAAAAACAACTCTAATAATAAATAGCCTAATCAAAATGCAAGTCCATTTCTCTAGCACAGACATTAAGAGAAATGAAAAATTCCCATTTGTTTCTTCAGAGAAGATACTTTTATATTGTTTTCTAAAAATTCTGACTTTAGAAAATAAATAAATAAAATATAACATGTGCAGAATGTTTCCTACTCAAGAGGATTCTCTGAAATAATACATGCAGGACTTTTTTTTCTGATGAAAAGTAGTGTCATTACATACTCTATCTTTAGTTAAATTAGTCAAATTCTGTATTTTTCCCCTTTAATGTGTTACAAATTATATATGCTAATTATAAAGCTTTAGTGTTTATCCTAAACATTTTACTTTCATATTTAAGAGTAGAGTTTTGCTACCACTTTTAAGACTTAATCAGGGGGGACCTTCAAGATGGCAGAGGATTAAGACGTGGAGATCACCCTCCTGCCCACAAATACATCAAAAATACATCTAAATGTGGAACAGCTCCTACAGAACACCTACTGAACGCTGGCAGAAGACCTCAGACTTCCCAAAAGGCAGGAAAATCCCCACGTGCCTGGGTAGGGCAAAAGAAAGAAGAAAAAACAGAGAAAAAAGAATAGGGATGGGACCTGCACATCTGGGCGGGAGCTGTGAAGGAGGAAAAGTTTCCACACACTAGGAAGCCCCTTCACTGTGAAAACGGGGGATAGGTGCGGCGGGGGGAAGTTTTGGAGCCACGGAGGAGAGTGCAGCAACAGAGGCACAGAGGGCAAAGCAGAGAGATTCCTGCACAAAGGATCGGTGCCCACCAGTACTCAACAGCCTGAGAGGGTTGTCTGCTCACCTGCCAGGGTGGGTGGGAGCTGGGAGTTGAGGCTCGGGCTTCAGAGGTCGGATCCCAGGGAGAGGACTGGGGTTGGCTGCGTGATCACAGCCTGAAGGGGGTTAGTGCACCGCAGCTAGCTGAAAGGGAGTCTGGGAAAAACTCTGGACATGCCGAAGAGGCAAGAGACCACTGTTTCAGGGTGTGCGAGGAGAGGGGATTCCTTCCCTGTCTGCCCACAGAAGGCAGAGCACCACCTAAAAGAGCTCCAGAGACAGGCATGAAACGCTCATGTTGCTGGTGTGGCCCACAAGAATCCTGTGTGCAAGCACACATCACTATCCACATGTGCGTCCACCACCCCAGGGGCCTGTGCTGCCACTGTCAGGGTCCCATGATCTAGGGGCACTTCCCTGGGAGAACGCACGGTGTGCCTCAGGCTGTTGCAACATCACACTGGCCTCTACCACCGCAAGTTTGCCCCGCGTTCCAATTATAACTACCGTACACCTCCCTCCCCCCTGTGTGAGTGAACCAGACTCCCTAAGCAGCTGCCGCTTTAACCCCGTCCTGTCTGCGCAGGGAATAGAAGCCTGAGGGTGACCTACATGCAGAGGTGGGGCCAAAACCAAAGCTGAATGGCAGGAGCTGTGTGAACAAAGAACAGAAAGGGAAATTTCTCCATGCAGCCTCAGGGCCAGCAGATTAAATCCCCACAGTAAACTTGAGGTACCCTGCATCTGTGGAATACCTGAATAGAAAAGAAATTAACCCAAAATTGAGGTGGTAGACTTTGGGAGCAAAGGCAGACTTGAGGTTTGCTGTCTGTGACTGAATTGTTTATGATTTCTATGTTTATCTTATTATAGTTTTTAGCGCTTGTTATCAACAGTGGATTTGTTTATTGGTTTATTGCTCTTTTTTTTCTATTACTTTTTACTTTTTTAATTTTAATAATTTTTAAAATATCTTGATGTTAATTATTCTATTTTTAAAATTTTTCTTTCTTTCTTTTTTTCTCCCTTTACTTCTGAACCGTGTGGCAGACAGGGACTTGGTGCTCCGGCCAGGTGTCATGTCTGAGCATGTGAGGTGGGAGAACCGAGTTCAGGACGATGGATCACCAGAGACCTCCTGGCCCCATGTAATATCAATCAGCAAGAGCTCTCCCAGAGATCTCCACCTCAGTGCTAAGACCCGGCTCCACCCACGGCCAGCAAGCTCCAGTGCTGGATGCCCCATGCCAAACAACTAGCAAGACAGGAACACAACCCCACCCATTGGCACAGAGGCTGCCTAAACTCATACTAAATTCCCAGACACCCCAAAACACACCACCGGAAGCAGCCCTGTTGACCAGAAAGACAAGATCCAGCCCCACGTACCAGAACACAGGCACCAGTTCCCTCCACCAGGAAGCCTACACAACCCACTGAACCAACCTTAGGCACTGGGGGCAGACACCAAAAACAACGGGAACTAAGAACCTGCAGCCTGTGAAAAGGAAACCCCAAACACAGTAAGTTAAGCAAAATGAGAAGACGGAGAAACACACAGCAGATGAAGGAGCAAGGTAAAAACCCATCAGACCAAACAAATGAAGAAGAAACACGCAGTCTACCTGAAAAAGAATTCAGAGTTATGATAGCAAAGATGATCCAAAATCTTGGAAACAAAATAGAGAAAATACAAGAAACATTTAACAAGGATGTAGAAGAACTAAAGAGCAAAGAAACAGTGATGAACAACAGAATAAATGAAATTACAAATTTTCTAGAAGGGATCAATAAGAGAATAACTGAAACAGAAGAACAGGTAAGTGACCTGGAATGTAAAACAGTGGAAATAACTACCACAGAGCATCATAAAGGAAAAAAAATGAAAAGAATTGAGGACAGTCTCGGAGACCTCTGGGACAACGTTAAACACACCAACATTCAAATTATAGGGGTCCCAGAAGAAGAAGAGAAAAAGAAAGGAACTGAGAAAATATTTGAAGAGATTATAGTTGAAAACTTCCCTAATATGGGAAACAAAATAGTTACTCAAGTCCAGTAAGCACAGAGAGTCCCATGAAGGATAAATCCAAGGAGAAACACGCCAAGACACATATTACTCAAATTATCAAAAAATAAATACGAAGAAAAACTATTAAAAGCAGCAAGGGAAAAAAAAAAACAAAAACACAAGGGAATCCCCATAGGGTTAACAGCTAATCTTTCAGCAGAAACTCTTTAAGCCAGAAGGCAGTGGCAGAACATATGTAAAGTGATGAAGGAGAAAAACCTACAACCAATATTACTCTACCCAGCAAGGAACTCATGCAGATTTGACAGAGAAATTGAAAACTTTATAGAAAAGCAAAAGCTAAGAGAATTCAGAACCACCAAATCAGCTTTACAACAAATGCTAAAGGAACTTCTCTAGGCAGGAAACACAAGAGAAGGAAAAGATCTACAATAACAAACCTAAAACAATTAAGAAAATGGTAATAGGAACATCTGTATCAATAATTACCTTAAATGTAAAGGGATTAAATGCTCCAACCAAAAGACATAGATGGCTGAATGAATACAAAAACAAGACCCGTATATATGCTGTCTACAAGAGACCCAGTTCAGACCTAGGAACACATACAGACTGAAAGTGAGGGAATGGAAAAAGATATTCCATGCAAATGGAAACCAAAAGAAAGTTGGAGTAGCAATTCTCATATCAGACAAAATAGACTTTAAAACAAAGACTATTACAAGAGACAAAGAAGGGCACTACATAATGATCAAGGGACCAACACAAAAAGATATAACAGTTTTAAATATTTATGCACCCAAAATAGGAACACCTCAATACATAAGGCAAATACTAACAGCCATAAAACGGGAAATCGACAGTAACACAATCATATTAGGAGACTTTAACACCCCACTTTCACCAATGGACAGATCACCCAAAATGAAAATAAGTAAGGAAACACAAGCTTTAAATAATACATTAAACAAGATGGACTTAATTGATATTTATAGCACATTCCATCCAAAAACAACAGAATACACATTCTTCTCAAGTGCTCATAGAACATTCTCAGGATAGATCATATCTTCGGTCACAAATCAAGCCTTGGTAAATTTAAGAAAATTGAAATTACATCAGGTAACTTTTCCAACCACAACACTATGAGACTGGATATCAATTACAGGAAAAAACCTGTAAAAAATACAAACACATGGAGGCTAAACAATACACTACTTAATAACCAAGAGATCACTGAAGAAATCAAAGAGGTAATCAAAAAATACCAAGAAACAAATGACAATGAAAACATGACTACCCAAAACTTATGGCATGCACCAAAAGCAGTTCTAAGAGGGAAGTTTATAGCAATACAATCCTACCTTAAGAAACAAGAAACATCACAAATAAACAACCTAACCTTACAACTAAAGCAATTAGAGAAAGAAGAACAAAAAAACCCCAAATTTAGCAGAAGGAAAGAAATCATAAAGATGAGAGCAGAAATAAATGAAAAAGAAATGATGGAAACGATAGCAAAGATCAATAAAACTAAAAGCTCATTCTTTGAGAAGATAAACAAAATTGATAAACCATTAGGCAGACTCATCAACAAAAAAGGGAGAAGACTCAAATCAATAGAATTAGAAATGAAAAAGGAGAAGTAACAACTGACACTGCAGAAATACAAAGCATCACAGGAGATTACTACAAGCAACTATGTGCCAATAAAATGGACAACCTGGAAGAAATGGACAAATTCTAGAAACGCACAACCTTCCAAGACTGAACCAGGAAGAAACAGAAAATATGAAAAGACCAATCACAACCAATGAAATTGAAACTGTGATTAAAAATCTTCCACAAACGAAAGCCCAGGACCAGATGGCTTCACAGGCGAATTTTATCAAACACTGAGAGAAGAACTAACACCTATCCTTCTCAAACTCTTCCAAAATATAGCAGAGGGAGGAACAATCCCAAACTCATTCTACAAGGCCACCATCACCCTGATACCAAAACCAGACAAGGATGTGACACAGAAAGAAAACAACAGGCCAATATCACTGATGAACATAGTTGCAAAAATCCTCAACGAAGTATTAGCAAACAGAATCCAACAGCACATTAAAAGGATCATACACCATGATCAAGTGGGGTTTATGCCAGGAATGCAAGGATTCTTTAATATACGCAAATCTATCAATGTGATACACCATATTAACAAATTGAAGGAGAAAAACCATATGATCATCTCAATAGATGCAGAGAAAGCTTTTGACAAAATTCAACACCCATTTATGATAAACACCCTCCAGAAAGTAGGCATAGAGGGAACTTCCCTCAACATAATAAAGGCCATAGATGACAAACCCACAGCCAACACCGTCCCCAATGGTAAAAATCTGAAAGCATTTCCACTAAGATCTGGAAAAAGACAAGGTTGCCCACTCTCACCACTCTTATTCAACATAGTTTTGGAAGTTTTAGCCACAGCAATCAGAGAAGAAAAGGAAATAAAAGGAATCCAAATCGGAAAAGAAGTAAACCTGTCCCTGTTTGCAGATGACATGATACTATACATAGAGAATCCTAAAGATGCTACCAGAAAACTACTAGAGCTAATCAATGAATTTGGTAAAGTAGCAGGATACTACTAAATTAATGCACAGAAAAATTAATGCACAGAAACCTCTTGCATTCCAATACACTAATGATGAAATATCTGAAAGTGAAATCAAGAAAACACTCCCATTTACCCCTGCAACGAAAAGAATAAAATGTCTAGGAATAAACCTACCTAAGGAGACAAAAGACCTGTATGCAGAAAACTATGACACTGATGAAAGAAATTAAAGATGACACAAACAGATGGAGAGATATACCATGTTCTTAGATTGGAAGAATCAACACTGTGAAAATGACTCTACTACCCAAAGCAGTCTACAGATTCAATGTAATTCCTATCAAACGGCCACTGGCATTTTTCACAGAACTAGAAGAAAAAATTTCACAATTTGTATGGTAACACAAAAGACCCCAAATAGCCAAAGCAATCTTGAGAAAGAAAAACGGAGCTGGAGGAATCAGGCTCCCTGACTTCAGACTATACTACAAAGTCACAGTAATCAAGACAATATGGTACTGGCACAAAAACAGAAATATAGATCAATGGAACAGGATAGAAAGCCCAGAGATAAACCCACACACACATGCTCACCTTATTTTTGATAAAGGAGGCAAGAATATACAATGGAGAAAGGACAGCCTCTTCAATAAGTGGTCCTGGGAAAACTGGACAGCTACATGTAAAAGAATGAAACTAGAACACTCCCTAACACCATACACAAAAATAAGCTCAAAATGGATTAAAGACCTAAATGTGAGGCCAGACACTATAAAACAGAAAAATGAAAACATATGAAGTACACTCTTTGACATAAATCACAGCAAGATCCTTTTTACCCATCTCCTAGAGAAATGGATATAAAAACAAAAATAAACAAATGGGACTTAATGAAACTTAAAAGCTTTTTCACAGGAAAGGAAACCATAAACAAGAGAGAAGATAACTCTCAGAATGGGAGAAAATATTTGCAAATGAAGCAACTGACAAAGGATTGGTCTCCAAAATTTACATGCAGCTCATGCAGCTCAATATCAAAAAAAGAAACAACCCAATCCAAAAATGGGCAGAAGATCTAAACAGACATTTCTCCAAAGTAGATATATAGATTGCCAACAAACACATGAAAGGATGCTCAAGATCACTAATCAGTAAAGAAACGCAAATCAAAACTACAATGAGGGATCACCTCACACCGGTCAGAATGGCCATCATCAAAATATCTACAAACAATAAATGCTGGAGAGGGTGTGGAGAAAAGGGGATCCTCTTGCACTGTCGGTGCAAATGTAAATTGATACAGCCACTATGGAGAACAGTATGGACGTTCCTTAAAAAACTAAAAATAGAGCTAACATATGACCCAGCAATCCCACTACTGGGCATATACCTTGAGAAAACCGTAATTCAAAAGGAGTCATGTACCACAGTGTTCACTGCAGCACTATTTACAATAGTCAGGACATGGAAGCAACCCTGTTGTCCATCAACAGATGAATGGATAAAGAAGATGTGGCACATATATACAATGGAATATTACTCAGCCATAAAAAGATATGAAATTGAGTTATCTGTAGTGAGGTGGATGGACCTAGAGTCTGTCATAGAGTGAAATAAATCAGAAAGAGAAAAACTAATACCGTATGCTAACACATATATATGGAATCTAAAAAAACAAAAAGCAAAAAAAACAATGATTCTGATGAACCTCGGGGCAGACAGGAATAAAGACACAGACGTAGAGAATGGACTTGAGGACACGGGGAGGGGGAAGGATAAGTTGGGACGAAATGAGAAAGTGGCATTGACATATATACACTACTAAATGTAAAATAGCTAGCTAGTGGGAAGCTATCTATTGCATAGCACAGGGAGATCAGCTCAGTGTTTTGTGACCACCTAGAGTGTTGGGATAGGGAAGGTGGGAGGGAGACAAAAGAGGGAGGGGATATGTGGATATATGTATATGTATAACTGATTCACCTTGTTATAGAGCAGAACTAATATAACATTGTAGAGCAAATATACTCCAATAAAGATATTAAAAGAAAGCTCATCAAATATGGTAAAAATTCATGAATTCATAATGATATTTCCACCTTTGGAAGAAACCAGGAAACAAATTGAGAACTGATAATTAAAGGAAAGGGAAAGAAGTGAACATTTACTCTGCCTTTGCAGGGAAAGCAAACAGGCAACAAGGAAAAGTTATGCTTTATAAAGTGTCTAATAAATGTTGAAGAAATGTTAGAATATCACCATTTTGCAATTCCTAATGAAATAATTGATGCAGGAAACGATTATCATTGACTGAAAGAGGATGAGGAACTTTACAATGAATGGTTGGATTGTCTCAGCCAATCTTAACATCACAAAATTGAGAGATAACCAGATAAATATTAACCATATACAATGTGTGGACATTGTTTGCATCCAATTCAAACCAACTGTCGAAAAAACATTATGAGGCCAGTGGTGAAATTTGGCCGATGACTGAATTTGGTTATATTAGAGGAATTTTCTTCAATTTTTAGGTGTGCTAATGGTATTGTGCTTAGGTTGAAACATATAGAATTGCTGATATTACAACATTTCAACCTACAAAAATGACAGTTTCATATGGTTCAGTCTTATATCTTTTTAAAAAGAGTCCTTATCTTTTAGAGAGCCATATTAAAGTATTTATGAATGAAGTTACATGACTTCCTGAACTTGCTTCAAAATAATCCAGTGGGTGAAGGGGGATGGAAGAAGAGATGAGACAAGATTTGTTGTGTACTGATAAGTGTTGAAGCTGGATGATGGGTACACAGGGGTTCATTATACTATTCCTCCAATTTATATATATGTTTGAAATATGTGTTTTCATTTGTATAGTTCTAAAGTTTTAAACTTTTATGTAAACTGAAATGTTTCGTTAAAAATGCCTGAGGCTACTTCAAAAATAAAAAGTAAATGAATTTTTTTAAAAAGAAAAAAAAAAGACAATCAATATTATTCCAGTGGCATAGAATACTAAACATTGTGTAGACCTTTCCATTGAAAACAATTAAAATTATGGATAAAATAGGGAAAAAAATATGCTTAATGCTTAAGAAGCATGAAAATAAGAATCCACCATAATTCGTTCAATTCCACTTAGAACAAAGATGTAGAAGGCCACAAGAGAATGCTGCTCTCACACTAATAATGAGAGACTGATAATCTATAAAATCATAATTTTTCTAGAGCCCATCAGAGAGCTGAGTTCTCCAGACAACCAAGGAAACTGAATTCTACAGAGTGACAAGCCTATAAGAGTAGAGACAGGACTTATAGACTGTTTGACCTATGACAGAGCAAAGGAGAAGGAGGTGGTCATCAAACAAGCAGATAAAAATAAATAAGCTAAAATTTTAACAAAATTTTAAAGGACAGGTATGGGGAACCTGTCAGTTGTCATATCTGGGAAGCCAGAAACAAGAGGAGTTTGCATTCACTTGCAAGCTCTTTTCTGTGGCTTTCCCCTAGGGATCCTGAGAAAGTCTGGTACAGGGAGGGAGACTGGAGAGAGTTTTCCCCACTTGGCACAGGCATTCAGGATATAACCTGCTATTGCACAAAGTCTCTTCTATTTCCCTATACCCTTCTTTCTATACCCTTCTTTCTTCTTTCTTCTTTCTTAAGTTTTAAGCTACTTGGAGAAGAGCAGCAAACTCTCTCATTCCCTGAGATGTAGGTAAAAAATCCATTATTTTGGTACAGGGGTAGAATGAAAACCCATTAGGGTTGGGATAGAAATACTCCCCAGTCACAGGACACAGGCAAAAATACTTTGCTGCTGCAAGAGGTATATAAGCAAAAGCCTTACACTCATGAGGCAAGTGCAGAAAAGCCTCCTGAACCCAGGATTCAATACCAATAGCAAGCAGAGATTAGCTAGCATTAAATAAGGGGCAAGAAATTATCTCTGCCCTAGACCAACCGCAGCTACAACTCAGAGTCTGGCTATCATGGGAAGGAAGAGAAGGAATGAAAGCAAAGGTCCACCTTTGAGGCCCAGGGACACAGATCCTGCCAAATACTGAAGATGGACACACACAAAAGAAGTAAAAGAAGAAACCCCTCCTGATCCTTAACATCAGACTAACACCAAGTAACAAGCAACAGCAGCCTAACACTAGAGAAGGGGCAAGAGCACAGACAAAGGCTCCACTCTATTGTTCAGGTGTGCAGAAATTTCTAAAGCTGAAGTACAGCAAGAATGCTGAGAAAAACACAAGGTAACTCCTTCCAACCACTGGATAAATTTGAAGCCCCTGTTGCCCTGAAGGTAATCATAACAACAACAAATCCTAAACCATGCTCAATTCCTGACTAGACTGATGCATACTAATGATCTGATGCATAGCGAATGTACTGAATACATACTGAAGAAGAGGAATTTCTAGAATAAACACTGTTAATTAACCTCAGTCTCTATTATTCTATAAATTATGACAGAATTCAATAAAAAACTATGAGACAATTAAAAAAAAAGAACAATGACCCATTGTGAAGTGATAAAGCAATCAACAGATTCATACTTAGAGTTGACCTGTAAGTCTATGCTATCAGATAAGGACTTAAAAATGACTATAATAGTCATGTTAAATGATCCAGAGGAAAAAATAGACAATATGTATGAACAGATAGGGGATTTCATCACAGAGATGGAAACTATGAGAGTCTAATGGAAATGCTAAAAATAATAAAAATAAACATGGTAACAGAGATGACAAATCCCTTTGATGTACTCATTACCTGAGCAGAAACAGCTAAGGAAAGAATCAGTAAACCTGAAGACAGAGCAAAATAAATCATCCAAACTAAAATAAAAAGAGAAAAAAAGACTGGAAAACACAGAATAAAGAAATTAGAGCTGTTGGAAAACATCAATCTAATATACATTCCAAATACAAAACAAAACAAAACTGAACATACCTAGTCAAACTGCTGAAAGATGAAGAGAAAATCTTGAAGGCAGGCTAAGAAAAATGAAACATTTCATAGAGGAAAACACATAAGGTTTACCACAGACTTATCAGAAGTTAAACAAGTCAGAATACAACAGCATATCTTTAAAGCACTGAAACAGAAAAATCTATTGATTCTAAGTATTCTTCAAAACTGATAGCAAAGTGGTCTTTTTTTTTTTCAGATAAAATAAAGATGAATTCATTGGCAATAACACACCTACAGCAAGAAATGTTAAAGGAAGTTCTTCAAGCAAAAGAAATGTGATACCAGAAGCAAATGTGGCTGTACACAAAGAATGAGAAGATCGGAAATAGTAAAATAAATATAATCACAAAAGATTTTTTTCTTATTTTTGATCACTTTAAAGATAAATTAACTGTCTAAAGCAAAAATAGGAACATGATTGTGGGGTTATAAGATATGCAGAAGTAAAATGTGTGACAACCATAGCATAAAAAATGAGAGGGGGTAGATATAATGGTAGTGTTACAAGCTGCTTAAACTTTACATGAAGTGATATAGTAATATTTGGAGGTTGTGATATGTGACAAATGTATACTGCAAATCCTAGAGCATTCACTCAAAAATGTTTTTAACTGTATTAACTAATAAACCAATAGTAGAAACAGAAGAGAATCATAAAAATACTCAATTAAAAAAAAGCAAAGAACAGATGAGACAAATAGAAAACAACTAGATGGTGGGTATAAATCTTTTAAAACAACGTAAGTAACAATAACTGCACTACATTTAAATGATCTGATAATCCCAATCAAAAGGCAGAAACTGTCAGATTGGACAATGGGATAAGAACCAAATAAAGAAATTATGAAACAATTTAAACATAAACACACACAGAGGTTAAAAGTAAAAGGATAGAAAAGATATGTCATGCAAGCACTATGCAGAAGAAAACTGAAGTGACTGTATTAGTGTCAAATAAAAACAGACTTCAAAACAAGGAATAGTACCAGGACTTACATAATTAGAAGAAAATCAATTCATCAAGAATTGTTGAATTATATAGATTCACTAGCATTATATAGATCATAACAATCTTAAATGTTTATGTACCTAAAAACAAAATTTTGTAACACATCAAAGAATAACTGATAGAACCAAGGAAAAATAGACAAATCCATTGTTATAGCTGGAAACTTCAACACTCTTCTCTCAGTAAAAGGCAGAAAAAGTAGAAAGAAATTCATAAAGATACAGGAGACCTGAAGAACACTATCAACCAAGTTAACCTAGCTGATATTTATAGGGCACTCTCCCAATCAGAGCAGAATGTGCATTGTTTTCAAATACAATGGAATGTTCGCCAAGACAGACAATGTTTTGGGCTAGGAAATGAACCTCAACAAATTGAAAAGAATTGAAATCATACAAGGTATATTTACAGACCACAATGGAATTAAACTACAAATAATGTGAAAAAAACGAATATTCAGAAATTAAATAACACACCTGTAAATAATCCATGTGTCAAAGAGATAATCACAAGGGAAATGAGAAAAATGTTCTGAATATAATGAAAATAGAAACCCAATATAACAAAATTTGTGGGCTGCCATAAAAGCATTAAATTTATAGTAACATATTTTTACATTAAAAAACAACAGATAGCCCAAATAACTAATCTAGGTTTTCACCTTGAGAAGGAAGGACAAAATAAATTCAAAATAAGTACAAGGAAAGAAATAATAAAGATAAAAGCAGAAATCAATGCAGTATCAAAAAGAAAAACTCAGTGAATCATACCATGCTATAAAAATAATTTTTCAATGCCATAGTACTTAAATCAAGCTTGTACTTTACTATTAGAATCAAGAAGATTAAATGACATGATGTTTATTAATTATTTATAATTTCCACATATAATAGAATATGCCATTTCTGCAACATCTATGTTGCAGTATTATCTACTGACATTTTTCCAAGCAATTATTTTAAAGAAAAAGAGTACCTCTAGGTAATTTATCTTTTATCAGCTTCTTTATACCTTTTCTAAAATTATGGTAGGAAGTAGTGTTGGGAAAGATGCATGGAGTCTTTTTACCCCCAATCAGTCACTTAAGAATGGGCCTTGGGCCTGGAACACTTCCTTACCAAGAGATGAAGAGCCTCACAGTCTGTGCTGGGCTTATCACCTGTGTAAGAATATCTTTCCCTGTTACAAGCCCAATATATGCTCTTTTTTTCTGCGTAAGCACCTGGCCAACCCCACTGTTATATCTGTACTCTGTGGAGAGCACACATAGCTCCTTCCACTACAGCATGAGAGGGGGGCGCATAGGCCAACTGCCCTTCATTTGCGCTGGGAAAGACCCACTGGCCATGGGGGACTGACACCCACTATTGAAGCAACTTCTCCAAAGTAGGTTATATGTCACTTCCTTTAAAAATAACACATTCAATAATGTAGAATTAAAGGAAAGGATATCTGATATTTATTAAAATGTATTTATTAATAATCTATAATGTGCTATACATTTAAGCAGTGTCCATCCACAAACCTCATTCCAGAATATATCCTAAGATTAAAGGTCCTCTTCAACTGGTTACTGTCTCCATTCTAGCTTTATTTTCAGCTATTGATACTTTTACTGAAGCATGACTTAGACTAGCCTGGAGTTTCTGCTCACCCAAAATCCAACTTTATATCTTTCAGACTCTGATGAGAATTGTCTTTCGTATTCTTATGGCTAATTGAATGTTCACACTAGTGTACCTCCAATTCCCTGTTTATTAATCCAGAATTAATCTCTATCTCCTCTGAATTTCCAAACTGCATTGTTTATATCAGTCAAACAATGTCTATATCATTCTTCCTTATATCATACACATTTTTCAAAATGATTTGTATTTTCTTTGTGGAAATATTCTCCCCATCTACATTCAGTAACATAACCTTTGAACCGGCTTCCTAGATAATCTTCCATTCTCCCTTGAATGTAGGTGTGTTCATATGATAAAAATCTCATCGAGGGGAGGCAAGCAGAAGTAATATGAGCAATTTCCACATCACCGCCTTAAAAAGAGTGATGTATTAGTCTTTCTGTCCCTTTTTCTAGCACTCTATTACCCAGGATGTGGTGGTGTTTGTGAAACGCTCTAGTCCTAGAAATGGTGAAGCAACTAGATAGACAACTAGAAGACACCTGGGTCTTTGACATCATGGATCCACCGTATCAACCCTGAATCACTTATATTATAATCTGAAAAATAAATACTACTTTATTTTATTGAATCCACTGCTATTTTGGTCTTTGTTAAAGCAAAGATTTGTTAAACCTAAATCTCCATTAAAATGAGTATGTCCTACAAATTCCTTAGGGGCAGGAATCACATCTTCTTTTTGAATCTTTTGTATTCATCATCTTGCTTAGCAGAATGCCTTATGCATAATGAGTACTCGATAAATACTTGTTGCACTGAACATACCGCTCCAAATGTTCATTACATAACATCTTTATATAAGTAGACCAGTCACCAAAGAAATAAAATTGGATCACATAGTACAGGAATCAAGATAAGCCTTCTTCAGTAAGCCTTGCATGAATTGAAAGTTTGTAATAAGAAAGAGAGAGAGGGGAGGGGCCCAGGGGTAGGGGAAGGGAAGGGAAGGGAAGGGAAGAGAAGAAAAATGATTGCTCTTTTACATGACTGAGTTTTAGGTGATTTGTTAAGCAGCACTATATAACTAGAACAGTCGTATTCATACTCCTCCTCTTTATATTCTTATTAAAGTAACTTTTGGGAATTCCCTGGTGGTCCAGTTGTTAGGACTCCACACTTCCATCGCAGGACTGCACGGGGCATGGGTTCAATCCCTGGTCAGGGAATTAAGGTCCCTCAAGCCACAGTGTGGCAAGAAAAAAAGAGTTAATCCTTGCAAATGGCACCTAACATGTCGTAGCGCTCATTAAATGTTAGTTGTAAAAAAAGGTAGCTTTTAAACACAAATACAAATGAGTAAGATGATTACTTAAAGCCTGTACTGTGTAGTTCAAAAGAGATGAAGCTCAGGGGATTTTTAGCTATTTTGTATGACATTATTGTGATGAATGTATGACACTATGTATTTGTCAAAACCCATAAAACTTTGCAACACCTTAATGTATGCTAATTAAAAATAACAAAACATTTAGGAGGTCTGAGGATCTCAGAATGGAGTGTAGAATGTGACAATAGGATCTAACTGTACTACAAATGTATGAAGGGACATCATTAATATGTATTGAATGAATGAATGAATGAATGAATATAAAGATATACTTGGAAGGAAAGGTGTTTCTAAGTCCACCTGGCTGGTATATCTAACTCTCAACTCTATCCCAGCCAAGTCAGTTTAAAACAATAATAAGTATTACGTCAAAAATATGTTTAGAATTTCTGTAGATCTATGTTTCATCAATTTTTGTAGATAGAGATTGTTTACATTTAAAAAGCATTCATTTTTTTAAAGTTTTAAATAACTTTTATTGAAATATAGTTGACTTACAATGTTGTATTTTTTATTTTTTTTGTTGCTGTTGTTTTTTTTTTGGCTGCACTGGGTCTTCGTTGCTGTGCTCAGGCTTTCTCTAGTTGCGGCGAGTGGGGGCTACTCTTCGTTGTGGTGCGCAGGCTTCTCATTGCGGTGGCTTCTCTTGTTGCGGAGCACGGGTTCTAGGTGTGTGGGCTTCAGTAGTTGTGGTGCACAGGCTCAGTAGTTGTGGCTCGCAGGCTCTAGAGCACAGGCTCAGTAGTTGTGGCGCACAGGCTTTGTTGCTCCGTGGCATGTGGGATCTTCCTGGACCAGGGCTCGAACCTGTGTCCCCTGCGCTGGCAGGCGGATTCTTAACCACTGAGCCACCAGGGAAGTCCAAAAGCATTATTTTAAAATACAGTCAAACCTCATTAATTTGGACTACACAAATTTAAGATTTATGATAATTAAACCTGGAGTATGTACTATGAAAAAGCTATTGTTCATCAAATTAACAGTGTAGACAAAATTATAGGAGATGATATTGTGTTTCTAAATAGGCTAAGAATCATTTTTTATAGATTTTTAACAAATGTTTACATAAATGGATTTTCTTAATTACAAGTCACTCTCATTAATTCTTTAAAAGAAGACCCATAGGAGCTCTGCTTGGAATGGTTTGAGAACAACTTGTTTAAATAACCGTGTGTTCTTAAGAAAAACAAGACTGCATGTCTTCACAAATAGTCTATCATTCAGGCTTTTTAGGAATACGGGGTAGTCTTTCCTTCCATTAGTCCAAAATCTTGAGTCTTAAAACATCTGCCTGGTTTTAGTTTCTCTGCTATGTATTTTTTTCAATTTGCTTGGGTTGTAAAATAAAACTCCGTGTATTACTTTCATGACTTAAGACCTTAACACTGCTCAAGGTAATGGAAGAGTCTAGAACTGATGAAGAAAAATTATATCCAGCATAACAACACTTTTTTTTTTCATGTGCTCTAATTGCCATTTACTTCATATCTCCATGGAACAAAGCTTAGAAACAACTACTGTTGTCAATCAGTTTAAAAAATTATTTTCCATTATTTTAAAATATTTCAGTTACTTGAATATTAGTCTAATTTCTATTCTGTTGGATGAATCTTATAGAATCTGAAGCTCAAAGAAAAAATAATGGCATACCTTCTTACTATCTACACTATTTTTAACCAGTTTTCATGTTCTATAATTCAAAATTGTTTTAGAAAATAAGCTACTTAATATGGAACCATGACCCACTACCATAAAGGGTGATGGGTTTCTTTTTACTCTATATGTAGGCATCCTCTCTCAATTTTCATAAATGGATTTTAGTGCTATACTCTTCATGGTTGATTACAAACAAACCTTTCCCTTAATTAACAATGTAGAATCTGGGCTTCAATACACAGTAATGAAACAGTCATTTACTGTGGCCAGCATCCATTTGGTTTGTGCCATCTTCAGATTGGTATATGCCAACTGGTTGTTAAATATTTTTAATATCATACCTACATGGGACATATTCTTTCTAGGTTCTTGCCAAGGGGTACAATTATGTCTTATTAGAAAATTCTAATCAAAAGCCTACTTTAGAAAAACAATATTTATAAATAATTACCCTATATCAGGAGTTCTTGGTATTTTGGACACAGATACTTTGAAAATTTAGTAAGATATGTGGACCATCCTCCCTAGAAAACTTCACACGTACATCTATAGACCGAAAGTTTACATTAAATTTCAAAAGTCTTGAAGGCCCTTTTAAGTTCATATAGTTCCCAGGCTAAGAACCCCTGAATATATATGCTAAAATTGACCCTAGATCAAGCCTCAAAGAGTTGTATACTTAGATGTCATATTCTTATCACTTATAGAATTTCTTATATTGTTTAATATGCCATTCTCCACTTTCCACTTCTGCCCATCTTCCCCACCATTCTAGTTCAAGTCACTATTGTATCTTGTATCTAGGCTCCTATAATAACTTTTTTCTTCTTTCTAATTTTGTTTCCTTCAAATCTATTACAAACAGCAATCAAAGTGATATTTTATAAGGTCACATCACCACTTAACGTAAAATCCTTCAAATGTTTTCCATTGCATTCAGAACAAAATCCATATTCCTTACAAAGTTGACAAGGCCCTGGATGCCCTGATCCCTAATTTTTTCTACAGTTTCACCTTTGGGTAGTCTCCCCTTTCCCAGGACACTCCAATAACATTGGTCTTATTTCAGTTCTTCAGAGGTATCAAGTTTTCTCCTATCTTTACATACGCTGTTCTTTCTGTCTGGGATGTTCTTCCTTCCCCCTTAAGCTGATGAGTTCCTTCTCATCAGCTTAAATATTACTTTCTGAGGGAGGGCTTTCCTATAAATCTCTCCAATGTAAAATCAGTCCCTCAAAACATTCTGTAATAGTCATTTATGTGTAAGAATATTTATTTATGTATTTCTCCCCAACTAGACAATAAATTCTATGAGAGTGAGCATAATTCATGTGAAATGTATATAGCACAGTGTCTAACACAAGTGACCTCTCAATAAATTTATAAGTATATAAAAAAGTTAATAAAATAATGATATAACTTAAGAACAAGAAATATACATTTCTTTATTATATACATTATAGGGACAGGATGTTATCTACTGCAACACATAGTTTCCTATATATGAAGAGTCTTGGCTAAGACATCTGATCAATATGTTTGATCTGCCATGCTCCAAACATATAAAAATGTAAATAAATTGTATTCAAAATATTTTTAATATATGGTCAAATTTGAATGAATGAAAGAAGAAAGGAAGGAAGAGAAAATTCCATGTTCCAGAAACAAAATCTATTCACAACAATAATTTGGAGCAAAAGCCAAATGGTTCATTAGGATCATAGTATATAGATCTTAGTGGCAGGGGCTGAAAATTTAATTCTTGCACATAAATGCAACAGAGGTCTCAAGACAGTATAAAGCAGAGAGGTGAACTTTAAGCCCATATATAAAGCTAAGATCCATAAAGGGCAACCCTGACCATGCATA
This sequence comes from Pseudorca crassidens, assembly GCF_039906515.1. Classification (NCBI taxonomy): domain Eukaryota; kingdom Metazoa; phylum Chordata; class Mammalia; order Artiodactyla; family Delphinidae; genus Pseudorca; species Pseudorca crassidens. The sequence goes on along the minus strand of NC_090303.1, from coordinate 71,409,011 downwards.
GAAACTAGAGAAATTCTGTTCCCTGGTTCTTTGAACATCATTAAAGCTTGCTATCTGTTCCCAACATGGATGAAAACACAGTTTTTCCAAGAAACTGAAATTCTAAGCTAAACAGGTCAAAACGTTGATGCTTGCCTGCTGCTGAAAACTAAAGAAAAGGAGTAAACATTTATTAAAATTTCCAGCAGAGAACTTAATGAAACACCAAGAGACTCATGCTTCTGTAGTCCAGGATGCAACAGGTCCTCCACTAAAATTAACCACTGCTAAAAATGAGCTCAAAGTCACAAAGTATAAGTAATATGAATACTACAAAGAGGAAGAGATAGAAAACAATACAAATAGAAAAATTCTAACCTCAAGAAATAAATAAAACAAAATAATATATTCTGAAAGGTTAATTTTAATTAGCACATATAAATTTCAAAAAGATGAAAGAAAGAACAAAAACTGTAAAGCAATTACAGTTACATGAAAACAGCAGACTCATTTGAAAAACAGCCAGATAGAGATTGCAAAAATTGCATATATAGTTACTTAAATTTTTTTTAAAAACCTACTGGACGAATTCAATGGTTACGTTAGTGACTAGAATAGACAGCTAAAGCAGAAGTAAGGTAAGTAGAAGTTATATCCGAGGACATTATCTGGAATGCCACACAATAATTTAAAGAGATATAAAATCGGAAAGATAGGTTGGAAGCCATGCAGCATGAATTAAGAGGAAACAATTGGTTCAAACAAGGATTCTGTAATGAAAGAACAGATAATTAAGGAGAGTCATTGTTTACAGGGATGCTAGATTAAGGTTTTCCAAAATGAAATTTTTAAAATTTTAAAACATTCTCAGATTGAAGAAAACCACCACATACTTACCAGGACTGATGAAAACAAAATGCAAAGAGAATTTGATGGAACCTTAAGAACATAAAGTATCTGAAGAGTATCAATTACAAGGGGATACTGTAAAAGAGTCCATCTGCAGGAAAAAGACAGATTCCTTCTAACAGAGCTCTTAACAGACAGAAGACATTGCATTAGTATCAAAAGAAATTAGAAGACGGTAGAAATAGGTGTTCAAAGTACAGAGGAAAAATAACCATCAAACCTAGAATTATAAATCTAGTTAAAAAAGAAATTCATGGAACAGCCAAAATAAAAACTGTTTTTGACAACATGGACTGAAAAAGTTTACACATCATGAACACATTCTAAAATTAACACTGAAAGACAATACTCAACAGGAAGGAAATTAATCCCCAATGGAAAGAGTTGAATACAAAAATCAGTGGTAAGTAAATAAATTACAAAGTAGATTAGTAGATCTAGATAATTATATAAAAAGTATAAAAATTATTAATTGGGGAGAGGTTGAAAACAAGGTGGCATGACAACAGCACAAAAGGTGAGGGTAGTATAATGCAAAGAAACATGAAACATTATCAAGAGAAAATAAAGGCCTAAATTAATTGAGGAATATGTCATGTTCATAAATTGTAAAACTCAATTTTGTAAAGATTTTAAGCCTTCCCAAAATGACCTATAAATTTAATGAGATACCAATCAAAATATTGGCATGACGGTTTTTTTAATCGGCACGACAATTCAAACTTTAGGTGGAAAAGCAAAGGGGTAAGTATAACCAGACAATCTTAAATAATACATAGAACAAACTTGGAGGATTAACTTGGTTATCAAGACTTGCTTTAAAGCTGTAGTAATTAAGGCACTGTGGTATTGGTGCAAGGATAAACAAAAAGACCAATGGAACAGAAGAAATAGTCCTGAGACAGACCTACATTTATATAGGCTCTTGATTTATGGAAAAGATGGCATTGCAGTACAGTGAAGAATAGGACGATCTTTTAAAAACAATTAGATTAATTACATATCCATAACAGAAAAATAAAGTGACCCATGTAATATACCATGCATAAAAAAATCACTTCCAGGTAGATTGTAGATCTGAATGTGAAAGTTAAAACAATGCAGCCTCTAGAAGATAAAAGTTTTGGTGTAGGCCAAGATTTTGTAAACAAGACAAAATGATAAACTGGACTACATTAAATTAAGAACTTCTGTTGTGAAAAGATACCATTAAGAGAATGAAGAGTCAAGGAGAATATATTTGCAATATATTTATCTGAAAATGGACTTGTATCCAGAGCATATGTAGGACTTCAACAAATCAATAATTAAAAAAAAAAAAAAACAAATGTTTAATAAAAGAGGCAAAGCACTTTAAAGGGGACTTCAAAACAAAACAGATAAACAAATGGCCAATAGGCATTTGAAAAGGTGCTCAATATTATTATTCATCAGGGACATGCAAATTAAGAGCACAGTAAAATACAACTACCCACACACCATGCTGAAATGAAAAAGACTGGCAATACCAAATATTGGCAAGGATGTGCAGCAACTGATATTCTCAAACACTTTATGTAAGAGTGTAAATTGGAATAATCACTTTTGGTAGACTGCTTGGCAATGTCTGGTAAGTTGAACGTGTTTTCTCATGTTATAGTAATTCTACTCCAACAGAAATGTACACATATATGCAACCAAAGACATATATAAAAATTTTCATAGCATTTTCACAGAATCATTGGTATCATATCAGCATAGGTGTTATTAGTATCAGCTAAAAACTGGAAACATCACACATACCCCTCAATAATAAAATGGATAAATAAAAACATATATCCATACATTGTAATACTTTACAACAATGAAAATAAACAATCTACTGCCACATGCAAAAATATGGATAAACCTCATAAATAATACTGAGTGAAAGATGCCAAACATAAAAAAGTAATATTTTATTTATTCTACTTATATAAAGTTCAAAACCATAACTCAGTCAAAATTAATCAATGGACAAAACTGTGGTTACATGTGAGAGAGGTAATGACTGAGAGGGTATACAAGGGTCTCTGGAGTGCTATAAATATTCTTTTTCAGAAATACTCTATTTCTGAGCTGAATAGTGAATACACAGCTGTGTTCACTTTGTAAAATCTTTGTAAAATTTCATTGAGCAAGTACATTAAGTTTATTTTTCTCTATGTATGTTATATTTCAATTACAAGTTTAAGAAAAATGATAGCACTTAACATGCTAAATAAAGATACATGGAAGATAGGAAGAGAAGATTTACAGTTATACTGATATAATGTGCTTGTGTTATTCTAAATGAGGATAGAAAGACTAAAATATTGTTAAGTATGCATAATAAAATTTAAGGGTAACAGTGACCACAAAAGAATACAAATGGAACGTAAAACTTCCAAGCTAGGACTGTAAAAATAGGAAAAGGAGGAAAGCTCTATGTGTACAATAGAAGAAAGAAGATCGTAGTACAACAATCTACAGGTGAAAAAGAGACAGTAATTTGGGTAAGGTAGAGATCCTCAAAGTTACAATCTTAATGAAATGATGAACTTAGAAAAATATCTACCTACAGGTAAAAGTAACAGGAAAACTTTTCAGTCTCCTCCTGGGCTATGGATTCTAGGATCTGGCTCAGCAGGCAAAGAAGTCACCCTTGATAATTCTGGCAATAGTTTCACCTTTAGTTAATGGTAATTAATTTAAAGGATCTCATATTGGGGTCCTCCAGGGTACCTGGCTGAAGCAAATTCAAATCCTTTCTATAGGTATGATCTCAAGCTAGGTCACTGAAGCAGGCCTAATGGAACATGTGCTTACATTCCAAAATTACAAAACACATGAGAAAATAAGGCACCATGAGGAAGAGACAGCAAAGAAAACATACTATGAAATTTCAAAGAATTCAGATATTGGAATTATCAAAAACAAAAATTTTAAATGTGTTTTGAAATGTTTAAAGTAAGTAAAAGATGAAACTGAAAACATGAATAAGAGACAAGAGACTTTTTTTTGTCTGGCAGATTTTTTTAAAAAACAGATGAAATTTCTAGAAAAAAGCATAATTGTTGATATCAAATACTCAATGGACAATTTAAATAAGCATAACAAAAACAACTGAAAAGAGAACTGAGATAATGAGACACAGGGAACCAAAGAGATGGAAGAAATAAAAGAGATGTTTAAAAAACCTGTAGAATATAATAAGTAAGCCAATATATGTTTAATCACAGTTTTGGAGTAGAAGAAAGAATTGGAAATTGACATTCTTTGGGGATTTTATGCTGCTTAAATAAATATAACAGTTTTGAGAAGGGCTAGAACCAAGAGAATGCCCACCAAAATCTCTGTACAAGCCTTCTACAGTTCCACAGAAGCTGACAGAAGACGCAAGACTCCTGGGCCACAGAAAAGGACTTTATTGCAGAAGAACAATACAAGGATTATCAGTCTACTTGCACTGGTTCACTGATTCCCAAATTCTACAGAGCAACGAGGAGAGCTAGAGGAAATCTGCAAACATATGAGGATGTGCTACAGGAGAGGAAACCTGAACTTAGAGCATCCATTGCTTTTATAACAAGTAAGCACAACTTCTTTGTCCAGAGGGATACCTGATGTAGTGCAAGAACCTCACTTTTCAAGACTGTCTTCAGCATAAAAAAGTTCTGATAAGTGGCTCAATCAAGGACTTGCAATTTTGGCCTAGCAAGACTCAGCAAGACAAGCAGATGCACAAGAGGCCCAGAGCAAACAGACCCTCAACAGCTCATCCCAACATAAAAATAATTTCTCAGAAAAAAGAAAAGACACCATTCTTCCAATGTAGCAATCACAATGAATTCAGGAATTCCTGCTTTCATTTTTGACCTCTGCAAATTCCTAAGCTTCCTGTCAGATCACCAACTCACTTTAAAGTATTTTTTGTCTGCTCAGTCACCTTAAAGAAAAAAAAACAACTCTATATATTTAAGATTAGTTTAAAATTTACAGAAAAACTGCTTACAATCTAGCTTTAGGAATAAGGCAATAAACAAACAAGATACTTTCAAACTGGGGTAAGTGATGGCAGGAACTAAACAGAACAACATAAGAGTATGACTGGGACTAGAAGAAGCACTTAGGAAGGGCAGTCTGGAAATAATCTTACTAAGAGGGAAACTTTCATGAAATGTCCTAAAGGATAAAAAAGGATCAGCCATTATAAAAAAGAAAAACAAAACTCAAAAAAATAATTGAGGAAAGAGTTTTTTACTCAGGGCAATAACAACAAAACCCAAAAGCTGGAAAGACCTTACATGTCTGAGAAACAGAAACAAGGCAGAAATTACCTTGACAAGGCTAATCAGCAACATTAGAGTATAGTGAGCAAGGAGAGATTTACAATATGGTAAGGGGAGTAGACAGGGCCAGATAGCACAGGGCCTTGGAAGCCATGGTAACATTTGATTCCATTCTAAGTACAATGAAAAGAGTTTTGAGCAGTGGCATTAGATGATTACCTGTATTTCTAAATGATCCTTGTATTGAGAACAGACTAAACGCAAGAGTAAAAGCAAAGAGACCAGTTACAAGGCTATTGAAGGAGTTCAGGCAAAAGGCAATGGTTGCTTTTATGAGAGTGGTAGCAGTGAAAAGAAGAAAAGTGAAAATATTTCATATATTTTGAAGGTAAGATTAATGAGATTTGCTGGAAGGGAAAGAGCTAAATCAAAGATGAAACAGTTTTTTGGATAGGTGTTAACTGAACTGGGAAGACAATGAAAGGAGCAGGTTTGGGTGTGAGGGGTGATGAGCAGCTCAGTTTTTAGACATTTTAAATTTGAGATGGAAGAGAAATCCAAATGGAAATATCAAAGAGACTACTGAATAAATGATCCTGAAGCTCTAAATACCTGGACTAGAAAGATAACTTTGGAAGCCTTTGACACACAGATAATATTTAAAGTAATGGTGATGAATGTGATCACCTAGAAAGGACATGGTGCTCAAGAAGAGGAACCAATATGCCTGCCTTCCAGCATCTGGAGGTTAAGTAAGGAGAAGCGCCAGCAAAGAACATGGTGAAAGAGTCACTAGGAGAAGCCAAAAGGAAAACCCCAAGTGGCTGATGTCCTTATAATTAAGAAAGAATGAAGAGAGGTCTGCTGTATCTAATGGTACTAAGAAGTTTCTACTGAATTTAGCAACCTGGACATCACTGGGGCCCTGAACAAAATCAATTTTAGTGGAGCGCTGGGGCCAGAGCCTCAGTGTAATGAGTTGAAAAGTAGCCACAGGCAAGAGAATGATAACAGCTCTGATCCCTATTGGCAATGAATCTTCATGTTCAGAGAATGTTCCATATCTGTTTCAAATTTTCTGTTACCACCACAGTGATATTAAAGCTGGGAATCTATGACAAATTTCTTAATTTCAAAGTGATTCTCTTTATAAGAATTCTAATTCTTCCTTTGGTGAAGCTTATAACTGCAAATTAAAAGGGATGTTAATGGAGTTCTCTTAAATTTAATTCTATTTTTACAAGATACTGTATTCTATATTAGAAGTGTTATTTATTACTGCAAGTAAAAAAAAGATGTACTAAATATTCTGAAATCTAGCCAATCTGAAATTCATAATCACTTCATTTTTATGAGATTAAAGCAAATATTTTGGTAGGTTAAAAAAAGTCATTATTACTTTTAGTAAAGAAAGAAATAAACTAATGCTGAGATTAAGAGCAGAAGAGATACAGATGAACTGGTGTGCAAGGCAGAAATAGAGACACAGATGTAGAGAACAAAAGTATGGACACCAAGGGGGGAAGCAGAGGTGGGGGTGGGGGTGGGATGAATTGGGAGATTGGCATTGACATGTATACACTAATATGTATAAAATAGATAACGAATAAGAACCTGCTGTATAAAAAAATAAATAAAATTAAATTTAAAAAAAAGAGCAGAAGAGAAACCAAATCATTTAATCAATCTCTAGGATTATTTAATGTGAATATATTCCAAAGTTATCAAGATCATGCAAACCAAACACTAGAAAAAAATTGGTCTAGCAAATTCAGAATATTGTACACTGCTTCACCAGGATTTACCAATAATTTAGAAGTTTGACAGTGTTTCTTAGCCTTGCTGATGAGGCAATAATGGAGTGATTAGAGGCAGTGGTTCTCTTCTCTGTGTCTCCTGCAAACAGCAGAATCCTCATTCTGCCACTTTATCTTGACTAAACCTGAACTCCTTACTTAATCTTTCTGAGTCTCACTTTTCTCATTTAAAATAAAGATTTATTTATTTATGCAACAAACATTTGTTGAACCCCTACAATTTACTGAAATTAGTATCTATATCATAATACCTATATCATAGAGTCATTGTGAGAATAAAAGTTCCTGACTCAGAGTTAGTACTCTGAGACATCATATACTTTCTCATTTTTTTCCTACATCAGGGTCTTTACACACGCTGTTTCCTCTGCCTGGAATACTCTTCAACTCCTTACTCCCCAATTTCACCTGACTAACTCATATGTATCTTTCTGATATCAGTCTTCCCTGACCCTCTCACACTACATGAGGTCCCTCAGTTATACAATATTCTAGCACCCTATACTTTTTCATCATAGCATTTATCACAATTACAATTATTTGAGGAATTATTTGCTTATTGTTTGCATTCTCACTATTTTGTTTACATTGCCTAGGATGTTATCTTGAGTAAGTGAGTGAGCTGGAATTCCATTAGAGGAAAGGATGAAGGGGATTAATTCAAAGATGACTCCCAGCTTTCTAGATTGAACAATGTCATCATTAATAAAAGGAAACAGAAGATATATAAGGGAGAAAAGATCATGAGCTTTTGCTTTAAACCTGCTGGAACAAAAGGGCCTGAAGAGAATGCAGGGGGGAGATATTCAAGAGACAGCTGGAACTATGATAAGAGATGAGAACTGAAGGTTTTATGTGGTAGTTTAGCCTTGGAGATTGCCAAGGGGGGCTAAAAACAGTATGCTGCAGAAAACAATAAAGCACATGTAAAGAGTTGTATGATGGTTAATTTTATGGGTCAACTTGGCTAGGCGGATATTTAAGTACCCAGATATTTAGTCAAACATTATTCTAGATGTTTCTGTGAAGGTGTATTTTTAGATGAGATTAACATATAAATCAGACTGTCTTCTATATTGTGGGTGGGTCTCATCCAGTCAGTTGAAGGCCTTAGTAGGAAAAAAAAAAAACCTTGCCCTCCCCAAAAGAAGAGGGAATTCTGCCAGCAGACTGCCTTCACATTCAAACTGCAACAATTCCATTCTCCAATGTGCTGGCCAACCCTCAGATTTTGGACTTGCCAGCCTCCACAACTGCATAATCCTGTTCCTTTTTAAAAAACTCTCTCTTTCCAGATAGACAGGAAGATAGATAGAGATATAAACACTCTATTGGTTCTGTTTCTCTGGAGAACCCTGATGAACACAAGCTGATTTTAAAAAGGGTAAAAGGGATAACTGATTTAACATGATTCAAAATCACAAACGAGGCCGAAAATAAAATTCAAAATATTGACAATCGGTCCAGAATCTATGGTTCTGAATTTTGAATTACTGATGGTCTGTTTCCATGACAACAATAGTATGTAGGGGTTTCTGTGAACCATCTTTCATGAAAACAGGGGGGAAAAAAGAAAAAGAAAGGTTAGTTTAGGTGTTAGTTTGACTGATGAAATATTTACTCATAACTCTGCAAGCCTCAGGCAAAAACAAGCAAGAATCCCTATGACCAAAATAGTGAGTACTTTGTAACAGGATCTGTAATGTGAAGATAAACTGGATAGGGAACCCAATGATGGAGGCAATCTCAGTTCCATTCACCCACATGCAAACAGGAAATGCTGAGTCTGAAGGTCCTTTCTGTGCCTGGTGTCCCAGATTTCAAAACAAAGAATAAGCAGCATGAATGTGGTAGAATACTATAAGTCTGGAATGGACGTTAATAATCATCTACTCCAATCCCTTTGTGTTCCTATAAAGTAAGCTATTTTTCCGAAGAGGTTAAGTGACTAACCCAAGGTCATACAGGTACAATCTTTAGAAATTAAAAAAAGGATACTAGCAGATCTTCAACAAAGCAGTCTTATACTTCCGAAGAGGAATTCAGGTAAATCCCACACAACTGGAAGAACTTAATGAACATATAGTATTGGATCTAGAGCCCCAATTCTCTGACTACAGTCCAATAATTTTCTTTGGGAAAATTTGGTTGCCTTAATAATATGTAGATATATGAACAAATAAATGAATGAATATCATTTTCTACTTCACAAAAGACCTGCAATACTCTATTCTACTAATCTCACAACACGCTGAGGTAAAATGTAATGAGTCTCTAAGGTCATACAGTTCCAAAGAGCTGAACTGGAACCTAGGTTTTCTGACCTTTATCTGCACACTTTCTGACACATTCCTATTTAGACCTAAGGTCATATAATTAATCTATATGACGGGATAAGACCTCAGGCTTGAGCAATGTGGACAAGTGGTTTAATTTTCTGGCTGACTTGATAAGAAGAGACAGTTAAAAAAAAAAATAGAGCCTCCAGCCAGTTTTATCATTTGGGTTTTGCAGTCTTCAGCATCATCAAACTATTAAGTATAAACAGCCAAGCCTTTGTATTCCTGATTTATAAGAAACTAAAACTTAACTTAAAAAAAAAAAGCAATTAGTAAAGGCAGAAGTAAATTTGTACAACTGAAGTACATGTTTTTTACAGCACTCAAAATCTCATTCCAGGGGGCTTCCCTGGTGGCACAGTGGTTGAGAATCTGCCTGCCAATGCGGGGGACACGGGTTCGTGCCCCGGTCTGGGAGGATCCCATGTGCCATGGAGCAGCTAGGCCCGTGGGCCATGGCCGCTGGGCCTGCGCATCCGAAGCCTGTGCTCCGCAACGGGGGAGGTTGCAACAGTGAGAGGCCCGCGTACCGCAAAAAAAAAAATCTCATTCCAGGTTATCAGGGAATATGAATTCATTCTTAAATGTTTTACTTAAGTTCTTCCCTTGTTCCCTAATGAAGCAATAAATCCTTCAGGACCAGGCATACCCACAGATTGTGACACTTAGCTTTCAGATTCACATGGCATTCTGATAAATCCATTAGTATGTGCAGTGATGACAGATGTGATAAAGAGATCATCGTGGCTCTCACTGCCTATATTTTATTGTTTGTTACAGCCATCTTCTATTTCTGGAAAACACTCCCAGCTGCCTGCAGCAGAGCTAGGAGCCAGAGTTGGAAAATATGTTGTTTTTCTCACAGTTTATAACCTAACTTGCCTACCACTAATTATGCAGTACAGATAGGCAGAAATAATACAAGAAAACATGTCCTGAACACTAGTTTCATTATCTGGTTTCATTATAATAACCTTATTTCTGATCTTTCTTATTTCAGAGTTTTGAAAGACTCATTAAAAACATCTTCTCTGCAGTGTTTTATAACCTTTCGACATTTTCTTCTTATACCAGTCATGCCAATTTTTTTTTCTTAAGTCTATATAAATAGGAAGGTTGAGAAGGAAGAAATGGACACGTTAACCCCTGTACATTTGGAACCTGACAATCAGATTTGAGGTGGGGAGGTTATATCATTACCTTGGTTTTTGTTTTCTTTTGAGGGTATATTGTAAGATGGCTAAAGCATTCCATGTGAATTCTGTTACCATCTTAATCATCAGTGAAATACACATGCATTTCATACATAATATATTTACAACTAATATAAAAAGAACAGGGAACTGTGTTCTTTTGCATGAGTTTCTGAAGACAATATTAGCCGCTTTTAAAGTATTAAAGCATTTTCATAGTTGTTAGTATGATCTGCAATTATTTTACACTTTTCCAGGGAGAAGAAGACAAATTATAAGTGACACAAAATCCTGGGCCCTTTGATCACTTTTATGAGTCTAGTTTAACCCTAATTATTATTGTTACTTTGTATTTCTATTTTTCAGTTATTTTTCCCTCTATAAAATGATAAAAAGCAGTATAATAATTTGCTTTCTATATTACTTGAATTTAGTTGTAAAGTTAATATATTCCCATTATATAATAGAAACCATTTATTTAATAAATAACCTATAAAGTTAATGTTAATCGATAGTTAAAACCTCCAATCATTCATCCTTTACCACAACTACTATGCTGATTAAAATTTTCTTACTTTTAATAACGCTTCCCCACCATTTTTTACAGGTTATATATGATCAGACAAATGAATGGAGGAGAAATAATGAAGCAAAATACTTCACACACTAGTTGATCAACCCTAATTAAAAAGTGACTATCATACAGAAATATATTAACTGAAGATTCATATTTATTATTAGAGCAACCTCTGAGCATCACAATCTCTTCAAAGATCATCATTTTTACTCATATAGGAACAGTACATTTTTGTATATCTTATAAATAGCCCTTGAGAAATGTATTATAATGTGAAAGAAGATATTTTTTATAAATAAAGACAGTTTGACATTTAAGATGAACTGAGTCACACATCAAAAAAAAGAGTGGAGGGGGCTTCCCTGGTGGCGCAGTGGTTGAGAGTCCGCCTGCCAATTCAGGGGACAAGGGTTTGTGCCCTGGTCCGGGAAGATCCCACATGCCATGGAGCGGCTGGGCCCGTGAGCCATGGCCGCTGAGCCTGCGTGTCCAGAGCCTGTGCTCCGCAATGGGAGAGGCCACAACAGTGAGAGGCCCGCGTACTGCAAAAAAAAAAAAAAAAAAAAAAAAGAGTAGAGGAGCTAGGGTAGAGAGGTTTACTGAGTCTACTATTTAAACCATTCAATCTGATGCCTTGACTGATGAAGCAGGCATAACCTATGCTATCAAAGCTACAACAAACATCACTGCTGCAGTGGAAGATAAAAGACATTTCAATTAGAAATGGTGGTCTGTGGTCATTTAAGTGACTCTAATACCAAAAATAACTGATAAATTAACTACATGAAAGACTCATCTAAAATTAAGATAAGACAAAAAAAGGAAGCTTCTTGTGCATTTAAAATAAAGCAGTGTCAAACTGAGGGCAACAAAAGGATTTATTACCAATTTGTACTCAAAGAAGGTATCATTTAATATTCTGTAATAGGTTTTATTCCTCTGAACCAATTCCATAATATGTTGTAATCCTTTCCAGTGCAGCATCTAAAAATTTTCTTGTTGAATAAACTTGTTACTCTTCTTAAATTTATAAAATGATGCGAATTAACATGAAGCATTATGAAATGGACATTTTATACTCAGAATATCTTTTAAAGAGATATATAAGTTTCCATTTAAATATTGTCTGAGATACTATAATTGATTTCATTTATTCTTAGGTTTCTTGAATCTGAGTTGGTATTGACTTTTCTTATAATTCTGTGACGATTCAAGTAACAAGCTCACACAAGTGAGCAGCAGTTTCTTGCTCATTTACAATAGCCATTTTAGAACTAGCCTCTTTCAGTATCTTATATAAGATAGAATGTATTAGTTTGCTAGGGCTGCCCTAACAAAACATCACAGACAGGGTGGCTTAAACAACAGAAATTTATTTCTCACAGCTTTGGAAGCTGGAAGTCCAAGATCAAGGTGTTGGCAGCTTTGGTTTCGTCTGAGAGCCTCTCTCCTTGTCTGGCAGATGGATGCCTTCTTGCTATGTCCTCAAATAATTTTTTCTCTGTGCACATGCATCCCTGGTGCCTTTTTGTGTATGCTATTTTTTTTATAAGGACATCAGTCAGATTCAATTAGGGCCCACACTAATGGCCTCATTTTAACTTAATTACTTCTTTAGAGGTATTCTCTCCAAATAAAGTCCCATTCTGAGGCGCTGGAAGTTAGGACTTTAACATACGAATTTTGAGGGAACACATTTCAACCCATAAATAGAGTCATATCCAGTAATAAATGTTATGTGGCTTTTCAAAATATTACCTGAACTACTTTTCACATAATAAACTACTTTTTCACATAATTAAATACTGTGTATGTAAAGCATTCTGCAAGTTTTTAAGTGTAATGACTCTGTATGTACCACTAGAGTCAAACTACAACATTACATAAACACAATTTTCATCAAGTTTTTAATTTTAGTTAAAGCTATCTCTTCTTCTTTGTGTTCAGTTTGTTTGTTTTGCTAATTCACATTAGAGAATTACTCCCAAATCCTGATACCTTCTCTAACAGTCAAGCATTATGACTTCTCCTTTCTTTTTCTTAAAGATGCAACAGCAATCAATGCTGAGCATTCCTTTACATTTTTCAGACTGCCTTTATCCCTAACCTACAATAAGGAAGTCTTTCCAATGATATGCAGACAATGCTCCTTTCTTGTGCTTCCCATATGTGATATTTTTTAATGACACTTTTTCAGAACATTAGAATCATTTGGTCACCTTACTCACCTGGCCTGTCCGCTTTAAGCTGCTTTTTCAACTGAGCCTCATAAAATTCATAGGTTATATATCAAAATTACATTATCTGAATGAACTCAAGATCACAGGTATGATATTATATATATTACTATATCAAAAGAAGAAAACTTTCACTGATAGAAAAAATCAGATTAAACCATGCATAGCTGAAGATGCCTATATATTTGAATTGAATTGCACTTAAAACCACGAAAAACTGGCTTTTGTATGTTATTTACAGTGGGTTGTTCATGTATGATATAAAATGCTTAATAGTACTTATACCTACTTAAAAGGTACCATTTTTTATTACTTCTGAAACTGAGCAAGACCCTGCAGGGTCCTCCTGGGTACAGAAACTCCTTCGTGTTCCCTCTTTCTTGTTTGTAGAAAAAGGCTTTAGTCTCCTAGGCCTTCCCTGAGTTCCAACCAGCAGGCTCAAGCAGTTAACTAATTAGGGAAGTGAGGGAATGCAGAAACAAAAGAAAAGCAGTCAAGCAAGAAAAGTAATGATATCTTAAACAACAGTTCAGCAAAACAACGGAGTCCTGGTTTCTCTTCATGGGATGTACATAACAATGTGACTCATATCTGTGAGTTGTTCTGCAGAAACTAAGACACCACCCCCCACGTGGATAATAGTGACTACATACTGACCACAAGCACACGGACCGCAGACTGGTTGGTACCAGAAGGGTAATGATTAAGATTCCTAAAACATCACCCTGCTACCTTACTACCAATTAATCAGAGGAAAATCATATACCCTGTAACCCTCACCCCAAATGTTGCCTTGAAAAACCCTTCCCGGGGAGTTCCCTCGGGGTCCAGTGGTTAGGACTTGGCACTTGCAGTTCAGTGGCCCGGGTTCAATCCCCGCTTGGGGAATTAGGATCCCACAAGCCGCATAGTGAGGCAAAAACAAACAAAAACCCTTCCCTGAAAGCCATTGAGAAATTCTGGTCTTTTGAACACGAGTTGCCTATTCTCCTTGCTTGGTGCCCTGCAATAAACGTTATAATTTCCTTTACCACAACCTGGTGTCAGTGGATTGGCTTTGCTGCGTGACAGGTGAGAGTACCCAAGTGCAGTTCAGTAACACTTCTTTGCATTGAAAGTTCAGAAATCACATTTGTTTAACTTCAAACTGTGTGACAGTGAAGTACACAACTGGTTACTTTCCAAATAGCACCAAAACAACAACTTTGAGAGTGAGTGCCTAAAATCAGAGAAAAAGGTAGGAAGAAAATCATTAACTTCCTATTTGGTTTGTTTTCTACTAGATTATCTTAAGGAGAGATCTGCAGTCCAGGGCCACTGACTGACATTGCCCTATATTACAAGAGGGTGCCAAACTGTCATATGTTTTTCTTGCAGCTTTTGCCACTTGGAAAAATAAAATGACTGCCTCCTTAAGTGCTGAATGACAAAGTCTCCTAACATCATAAAACAAAAAATACTTTTTATGAGTAAGATAATAATTCCTCTGAATGATTATAGAAGTGTACAAATCCAAAGGGACTTCAGAAATACTGGTTGGAGGATACAAAGCCAATAAATTCTTTACATGGTAAGAAAAACATTTTAAAGATTTTTGCAAGTTCTAGTTCCCCTTCCTCATGAATTTTTTAAAAATGAAACAGCAAGGACAATAGCAAGTAGCAGGATGTGCAATAAAGAATTACATTTTAGAAGCTAGAACATGGTTCTATTTCTACTGGACAGAGTTCATTCTGGTTGAATAAGATAGGGATTTGCAACTCAGAAAGAACTATTTTGTTGTGATTTGCCTGTTGATTTTTGTTTTTGAGTATGTGTGATCAGAAGCATTGAGTTTTCTTTGAAACCACAAATCACCCTATAAAAGGAATACCCAGCCAAGTACATTATAGTTTGAAAGGTGACTAGCAGTGCTTCCCAGACCAATGACTGATGAGAAAAAAGAATTCCTGCTAGTATTTCAACCCAGCTAATATTCCTAGAGTGACTTAGAGGATTCTCTCTGTACTATTTTCTGTAATTAAAAAATCTCCCTTTGGTTCTTGCTCAAGTGCTAATTAGTTGCCAAGAATTAACCACTGCAACTATTCTCCAAAGTTATGAACAGTTTTTCAAAAACCATACATTAATTTGCTCTTCCAAAAAACTTGCAAATTTGAAAATTAATTTAAAAATTATTGAGTGTCATTTCCACATTTTCATAAACAGGACTCTGTTAGTCCAAAGAATTTAAAAGATCTCAGGAGGGCTTCGCTGGTGGTGCAGTGGTTGAGAGTCCGCCTGCCGATGCAGGGGACTCAGGTTCGTGCCCCGGTCCAGGAAGATCCCACATGCTGCGGAGCGGCTAGGCCTGTGAGCCATGGCCGCTGAGTCTGCGCGTCCGGAGCCTGTGCTCCGCAACAGGAGAGGCCACAACAGTGAGAGGCCCACATACCGCAAAAAAAAAAAAAAAAAAAGATCTCAGGAAAGACAGAAACAGAGCCAGCTCTGAGCACTAGCCTAGTCACCTTTATCTCAACTGTCCCTCCTAGCTTCTCTATCTCCTCTTACTATCTACTTTGTTTTCACTTAACTACTTAGGTTCCTTATAAGCCTTTGCCCCAGTGGTTCTTGGGTTAGATCAGAAACCCCAGGTGAAAGCCATGAGCCTCCTGAAGTATACACTTAAAAATCTGCACATAATTTTAGGGGTTCATTGGCCTACAAGGTCTAACCATGGGCCCTTTTGCTGTATCTTATATTAGGTATAAGCCTTCAGGTTCAATTACCTATAATAACTGGTAAATTTTCTGTGTCTCCGTTCAAGACTTTGATCATGAGGCAGTTCCAGTCAGCTCTTCTTTTCAAACCACATCCTCAAAATTACTCCATAGTACCTCACAGGTTACCCCATAGGTCAGGAGTTCACCTCTGGTCCAACATACTGTCCCATAGGATAGGTTCACATGGTGCTCTACCAGCTCAATAAGGACAGTGGGTGAGAATTTTTCAGAAAGGGGTAGAGTAGAGCAGGCAATATTGGCATCTAATAGAGATATTATAAAAAGATTCACAAGTTATAAAATTTTTACATACAAAAGAACACAGAGAATATTAAGTAGGTTATAAAACACAGCAATAAATGAACATCCATAAATTCACCATCTAACTTAAGAAATGGAATATTACAAATACAATAGAAAGTGCTTCTTGATCTCATTTTCCAGCCTCCATATCCCAAATTGTGTCTTAATCAATCCATCTTCCTTATTAGATATCCATCTTCCTTAGTAAGACATTAAGTAACAAGACCTAATGCTGAGTCTAATAAGTACTGCATTTCAAAGTAGTAGCAAATGTAAACATACGGAGATATTTACACCAGCTGTAATGTGATATGAAAACATCTCTGATTTATAACGGTGACAAACTCATAATTACTGCCAATATTACTGTGATTATTTTCATTCAAAATTAAACACTTAATTTCAATTAGAGTAAAAAAAAATTTTTTCCATCTAAATAAAGATGAATTCTGTCTCTAGACCCCAGGTTAAGAACATGTACTCTAGATAGAGCAGAACTAGCAAACTGCCAGCTGATAAAAGAATTTAGCCCAGAGATTTGTCTTTGTATATCAGAATGTACCAAAATGTTAAAAAGGAAATACATTTTTATGCCTCTAGGCAGGTTCGTCATACTCCAGTAATAGGACCATCACTCCCTACGTCACAGGATGCCTTCCCTGCAGAAGTCCCCTGAAATATTTGAGTGTGAGATCCCTACTCCAGAAGAATGATGTGGAACCCTGGAGTAATGCTGTCTGGTAATAGCAAGGGAGGCAGCTTGACAAGAGTAAATACACATGTTAATGTTAAGAGTAGAAGGCTGAGCAGCAATTCAGAAAGTTATTGATTGAAGCGACAACTGACCTTCTCTATGTCAGTTCTTTCTTAGAAATAAATTACAAACAGGAAATTCAAATATTTTTAACTTAAAAATGCATAGTAAAACTTAAGAAAATATTGAAAAATGTGTCTATCATCCTAACGTTACAAATTGTCTTTTGTACTTTGCCCATATTTATTAAAATGAAGGCAGTCATTATATACATAACTTCCATATTTTACTTCTATTACTTATATTTTATATTTCTCATTTGTATTTATTACAGTTATAAATGGAAAAATCAAAACAGAAAGGGAACTAAAGCCTATAAAGTTATGAAAATAAGGCCAATGACTGTACTCAGTTACATTTCCTGAAAGAAACCAAGTGAAGAATTACAATCCATTCTCCCTTTATGCCCAAAGTGGAATCATCGACCATTAAAAATATTCTCTGCCATCTAGTCCATCAGTTGTCCTGTATGGAGGCATTTCTTTCAAAATAAGGTTTGATTCTAACAATGGTAATAGAAGCAAATTTTTTTTATATAATGGAAATAAAAACATGCTTGAAATGATATTGAAAAATGTCCATAACCTCACCTAGATTGGAGGGAGGCAAATATTTATTCAGCATCTACTCTAGGTTAAACTATTACAAACTGATGACCTCATTTCTATGAATTAGAAAATGTAATTTTTCTACTGCCATACTGATACTAAGTAGCAGAGTTGGGATTATATTTATATATTATGTTGTAGTCCATCTATCTGACTCTAAAATCAATTAAGATCAGAATGTTTCACCTTAATTACTGTGTAGACAATAAGGAAAGAAAAACGAGATACAGTCCCTGTACTAAGTTCATTATACAACAGATAGAGAATAGTCATATAAACAGATCCTTTCAATGTATGCTCAAGTTGCTATGGGAACACAGAACCTCCATATGGTTCTCCAGAGTCCTCTTTCTCTACATTATGCTGCTATTCACCAGAGAATATGCCTACTAATATATGCACTACAGTCCACAGAGAATAAAAATAATTATGCTTCAGTCATAAGGTTCCTCCAAAAGGTGCTATTCTGGGGCTTCCCTGGTGGCGCAGTGGTTGAGAGTCCGCCTGCCGATGCAGGGGACACGGGTTCGTGCCCCGGTCCGGGAAGATCCCACATGCCACAGAGCAGCTGGGCCTGTGAGCCATGGCCGCTGAGCCTGCACGTCTGGAGCCTGTGCTCCACAACGGGAGAGGCCACAGCAGTGAGAGGCCCGCGTACCACAAAAAAAAAAAAAAAAAAAAGGTGCTATTCTTCTTAAGATGACACCACTGGTGACGCAAAATGTAAAATGTGTGTATTTTCATTTATCCCAGGGTCATGAGTAAATTTAATCAAAGTCCTAATAAAGCTTGGAAATCAAAGAAAAATTAGAATCATAACTTACATATTTGGTAAAAGTTTTCCTGTATGGGAGGTATCACCTAATAGTTTGTTTTGAATCATAGCAGATGTAATTTCCAAAACTGCACGATTCCATAATTACATGTCCTTTTTGACCTATCTTCAAATACAGATTGTCTCCAAGACAGATGTTTCATACAGAATCCCAAGTAACTTATATTCTAAGTAGTTATTCCTGATATTTTATAAATGTATGTATTGATATTTCCCTCTTTAATTTAGAGATGCTTCTATTTTAGCTTTTTCCCATTACTAAGTTTTCAGATAGTTGGTCCTTTTCTTATTCCAGTATACCATATGGTATTTTGGCTAATTTTTCTTGGTATATGAAATTAAGAAAAAGAAAAATATACTGGTATTTGTTACAGATTGTCTTTTATCCGAGCATGGTGTCATTTTCTTTCTTCTAGCATAGTGTTGAATTAAACTGAATGCCTGAGAAAGCATTATAAATAGTCTAGGAATACATTTTCATATATCAACAAAAGGGATTGCCTAGCAAATGCATTATTTTTTTTAAAATAAATTTATTTATTTATTTTTGGCTGTGTCGGGTCTTCGTTGCTGTGCACGGGCTTTCTCTAGTTGCAGCGAGCATGGCCTACTCTTTGTTGCAGTGCGCCGGCTTCTCATTGCGGTGGCTTCTCTTGTAGAGCACAGGCTCTAGGCGTGCGTGCTTCAGTAGTTGTGGCTCGTGGGTTCAGTAGTTGTGGCTCACGGGCTCTAGAGCGCAGGCTGAGTGGTTGTGGCGCATGGACTTAGTTGCTCCGCGGCATATGGGATCTTCCCGAGCCAGGGCTTGAACCCGTGCCCCTTGCACTGGCAGGCAGATTCTTAACCACTGCGCCACCAGGGAAGCCCGCAAATGCATTTTTTAATTAACTAAAACTGTTTTAATTCATACTTCCTTAGTTTTTACCTAATGTTCTTTTTCTGTTCCAGGATACCACACTACATTTAGTTGTCATTTCTCCTTAGGTTCCTCTTGGCTGTGACATTTTCTCAGGAATTTCTTGCTTTTGATAACCTTTGCAGTTTTGAGGAGTACTGGTCAGGTAATTTTTAGAATTTCCCTCAACTGGGATTTTTCTGATGTTCTTCTTATGATTACACTTAGGCTACAGGTTTTAGGGAGGAAGACTACAGAAGTAAAGTGCGATTCTCAATACATCATATCAAGGGCACATACTATTCAATATTTCTTATTATGTTGATTTTTAGCCTTGACCACCTGGCTGAGATAATGTTTATCACATTTCTCTTCTATAAAGTTATTATTTTTCCCTCTTTACTCTTAAGAACAAAGTCATTATCCACAGCTCATGTCTAAGGCATAGGAAGTCATGGTCCCCCTCCTTGAGGGTGGAGTATCTACATAATCATTTGGAATTCTTCCACACAGATTTCTCCATTCTCTCCCTTTTAAAAAATGTATGCATTAATTTATATCAGTATGGACTCGTGGATGCAGATGCAATTTTTATATCATCATTCCCATAGAAAAAAGGGATTTGAGGTTTCAAAAGTAAAACTTGTCCTTGAAAAAGACAAACATAAAATGATACCATTAAGGAATTCAAGTTTAAAAATGCTGGGAGAAAGTCTGAGGAAAAACTAATCTCAAGTAACTCAGAAAAAAATACTCTTGCTACTATTTAATATTTATAAGATGTAATAAGAAAGCCAGGAGATACAAGATACATAGCTCAAAGTGGAGATTCAAAAATTATCTGGCAAATCCAATCAGGAAGAAAAACACATGATTCAAGGTTCAGAACGGAGGTTTGAGACTGCTTTTGCTTATTTATTAATCAAGTTCATTTAGTAATTGCTAGTTGTTAAAAACAATTATTTTAACAGAGTGCAACAGTCCAAATTCTATTTAATCACATTTGAATACAATGAAACTTCAATGATTCCAAAAAGGAATAATATATCAAACAGAATACACGTATGAAAAAATCACAGAAAACTTTAAAGCATTGTGTTATTATTTATTTCAAATATAGCCTATATAGATCAAGTGCAAATGCATATTATGGTATAAAATGACAGAAATTAACACAAAATTGCCAGTGTCACTTGTTTCAAAGTACATAGTCATGTGTCCTAAAGAGAAATGGCGTAAAACCAAAAAATTAATTGCTTGACTCAGAATTTGAAATTACATTGAAGGAATAATTATATTGTTGACCTTTTTTTTAAGCTACTAATGTTAGTCTGGTTCTCCTTTATAATTAGAATGCCTAAAATTTGAAAAGAAAGCTCTAACTTATATTTTCCTACTACATAAAATTGCATGTGGAATCCAAATTAATCTTGAGATGGGATATCTTTTTTTAATGAAGAGACACATGAACAGCTAAAATGTGCCCAGAACTTACATTCATACTTCACCACACTACACATGAGGAGTTATAGGTTGTTTACTTCTATTTTAACTAATTTAAATCAACTATTCATAGAATACTGTCTACAATCACAATCACTTGAGGAAAATATGATGGAGTAACCCTGAAAAGCAATTCTGAGGCTCTGTGAACTCCAGACGCTATATATTCCTACAACACTTTTTGGCCTTCAAGCATTTGTTCATCAAGGCCACAGTATGAAATGGACAGCTTCTTCAGATCTTCAAAGCCTCCATCAGCCTCAGTCCATGAAAATGCTAATTAGGATTTTATACCCCAATGTCTACAAGCTATCAAACCTGGAAAGCTGAGTTTTTCTCACTCAAGACCTCGAGGACACCACCCCTTGGCTCTTTTCTGACAAGGTCTAAACCAAAATCTAGCCTAAACATCATTTTATGTCTATTCTGTTGGGCATTGTCTTAGCTTTGACTCTCCAAAACTCTGACCCTGCAAAACTTATCACTCAAATGGCAAGGGTAGAGAAAATGAAGTCTGCAAGAGTCTTTCCTCCTACTAAAAATGCCCTAAGTCTGATACTTGATGTTTCTTTCCTCTTGGTCTTCCTCACTTTTGTCCCACCTGAACTTCAAGATGGAGAGAATTTTCTGAAATGGGAGGAACCTGTAGGTCCTCAACCACACTACTGGAATCACAGGCTGGTAAAAAGAAATAAACAGCTAAATCTGCTGTTGTCACAATTCATTAATTAATCATTCCATTATTCTTTCTAATAAAGACTCAACCCCCCAGGAAAATTACTAATTTCTGAGTTATTGACAAATTAATTTTGTCTTTCAATAATATCAGAAAAATATTATAGAAAGAGGATTGGAAATCTTGATGTCTCCATAGAGTATGTGACCTAGAATATCAGCAACACTCCTGACCCATTGCTTACACAGATTTTGTAGACAAGGAAATTTGGTTAAGACCAACTCATGACAATTCTTGGAGAAAACCCAGTTATTTACTATTATTGCTATAATTGTAGTGGTGTTAATGATATATTTAAGAAGATATATCCAACATTCACCCTAGCTATGAAAAAATTACCCAATAAAAGACCCACAAAATGTCTAGTCTTCACCAGTGTAACTCCCTATTGTATCCTCCAAGATAAAATTATTACAAATTAAATTAAATACCTTACAGAACAAGGTTACTAAAGTTGCATGACATCTACCAAAAATGACTTTTTGGTTCAAAGTTTATCTGTGGTACTCCCTTCCAGCAATATAGTTAGAATTAAAGCTGTTTTTTACTTTATGAGGATAAAATGAAATGATTTGTACATAGAAGATTGCTAGTTCCTTTATTCCTTGAGTCAATAAATATGTTATATTTAACAAGAAAAAACAACCAATAATTTAAAAGTAAGATTCTTTCCATGTAGCTTCAAATTCTAAATATTTTTAGATAATACGCTTTCTTATGGGTACGTGCATGCACTAGGAGTCTACTGAGAATTAAAATATTTATAATAATTTAAGTAATTATGATGATTACATAAGTTCTGTATTTTGAAGAAACAATTCTATGATGTGGTGACGAGAGAAGAAGTAATTATGTTTACAACTCATTATCCAAACATGGCATCATAATTATAAATTAAAAAGTCTCAACCATTTCCCTATTTTAATCCATTAGAAATTATTATCTGATTTGCCAAAATACTATTGTTATTGACCTTCACGCTAGCATTAAATAATACAGGCTTATATAAGCATTATCAACAGAGTCAAAGACAATGAAAAACTATTAAAACTTACTTTATTATTAATGAGTATTGGTAATTATTTATAATCATCCTGCATCCAAGCAATCATGTCTGTTGTTTGCTTGTTTGGTAAATTAGATCTAAAAATATGGCACATCTTTACTCATTCAAATATATCCTCCAATAAATGTACATTTAATTTGAAAATTATTTAAATTATTTTTAGGTTTCTTAGTTTAAATTCTGCCTTTTTCTTTGAAGAACACACAAGTTTCTCTTAGTATTAATCTAGTTAAATGATCGTCCTCCCACATATTTATCAATAAAATCTTCTGTAAGCTTCTCCCAGCTTCTCTCTTAACTACAGCTGCATCTGTACTAACAAAATGGCTTAACAGAGTTGGCCAGCTGGACTGAATAATTTGGTGTCTGTGCTCTGTAACCCAAACAAACAGCTTACAATTAATAGTCCAGTGCTTAAGTAAAAATAGGAAGTCTGTGCTTACACATATAAAAAGAAGACAATGGAGTCAACATGATTAATACCCAAATAACAGAGATAAAACTTTGAGGGAAATCCCAAATTGTTCAGGTAGAAATCTTTTCTTTTCTTCAAAAGAGATATCTAAAGTTAAGTTGTTAGTATATCTTTAAGAAAGCTCCATAAGCATGGAAGATATGGAAGCAATGACTCCTATAAGAATCTGTTCTGACTATGCTTTTAAATATAATGTACATGATGAGCCAAGACATGTTAAGACTACACAACCATCAAGGAAACAGTATAACATAATGCCTTTCAAATGCCTGCAATATGAAACACAAAACATAAAAAAAAAATCTATTTCAGCCATTTTTATAGCACTTCTTATTGATAATAGCAAATCAACTTTCTCCAAGTAAAATCTTGAACTTGAGATCAAACCAACTGGTTTGAGAAGTAAAATATACTTTAATGTTCTCTTAGTTTTAAGTCAAATAAAAAGCATATATCAGAAATAAAGAAAAAAAACTCTACACATTTAGGAACTAAATGAACATTTTCAAATTTTGCACTGAATTAAAACTTAGATGTAGAAACCTTCAAGATGGCGGAGGAGTAAGACGTAGAGATCACCTTCCTCCCCACAAATACATCAGAAATATATCTACATGTGAAACAACTCCTACAGAAAACCTACTGAATGCTGGCAGAAGACCTCAGACTTCCCAAAAGGCAAAAAACTCCCCATGTACCTGGATAGGGCAAAAAAAAAAAAAGCAAAAACAGAGACAAAAGAATAGAGATGGGACCTGCACCTCTGGGAGGGAGCTGTGAAGGAGGAAAAGTTTCCACACACTAGGAAGCCCCTTCACTGGCAGAGATGGCAGGTGGGCAGAGGGTAAGCTTCGGAGCCACAGAGGAGAGCGCAGCAACAGGGGTGCAGAGGGCAAAGTGGAGAGATTCCCGCACAGAGGATCGGCGCCGACCAGCACTCACCAGCCTGAGAGTCTTATCTGCTCACCTGCCAGGGCAGGTGGGGGCTGAGAGCTGAGGCTCAGGCTTCGGAGGTCAGACCACAGGGAGAGGACTGGGGTTGGCTGTGTGAAGACAGCCTGAAGGGTGTTAGTGAGCCCCAGCTAGCCGGGAAGGAGTCGGGGAAAAAACTCTGGACCTGCTTAAGAAGCAAGAGACCATTGTTTCAGGGTGCATGAGGAGAGGGATTCAGAGCACCACCTAAATGAGCTCCAGAGACGGGCGCAAGCCTCAGCTATCACCGCGGACCCCAGAGATGGGCATGAAACACTAAGGCTGCTGCTACAGTCACCAAGAAGCCTGTGTGCAAGCACAGGTCACTGTCCATATCTCCCCTCCTGGGAGCCTGTGCAGCCCGACACTGCCAGGGTCCCGAGATCCAACATCCCCAGGAGAACATGTGGCGCACCTCGGGGTGCTGCAATGTCATGCTGGCCTCTGCTGCTGCAGGCTCGCTTAGCATTCCACACCCATCCTTCCCCACAAGCCGAGTGAGCCAAAGCCCCCTAATCAGCTGCTACTTTAACCTCGTCCTGTCTGAACAAAGAACAGATGCCCTCAGGCGACCTACACGCAGAGGCGGGGCCAAATCCAAAGTTGAACCCCAGGAGCTGTGGGAAAAAAGAAGAGGAAGGGAAATTTCTCCCAGCAGCCTCAGGAACAGTGGTACCTTGCATGTCTGGAATACCTGAATAGACAACAAACCATCCCAAAATTGAGGCAGTGGACTTCGGGAGCAACTGAGACTTGGGGTTTGCTTTCTGTACCTAATTTGTTTCTGGTTTTATATTTATCTTAGTTTAGTATTTAGAGTTTATAATCATTGGTAGATTTGTTATTGATTTAGTTGCTCTCCTCCTTTTTTAATATATATATAGATTATATATTTATTTCCTTTTTCTTTTTTTGTGTGTATGTGTATGCTTCTTTGTGTCATGTTGTCTGTACAGCTTTGCTTTTACCATTTCTCCTAGGGTTCTGTCTATCCGTGTTTTTGGTTTGTTTGTTTGTTTTTATAGTTTTTAGCACTTGTTATCATTGGTGGATTTCATTTTTGGTTTGGTTACTCTCTTCTTTTCACTTTCTTTTTTTTATACATTTTAACTTTTTTCTATTTTTAATAATATTTTTATTTTAAAAACGTTTATTTTATTTTTTTTTACTTTGCTTTATTTTCTTCCTCCCTCCCTCCCTCCCTCCCTCCCACCCTCCCTTCCTTACTTGTGGCTGACAGGGTCTAGGTACTCCAAACAGGTGTCAGCCCTGTGCCTCTGAGGTGAGAGAGCCGAGTTCAAGACATAGGTCCACCAGAGACCTCCCAACTCCATGTAATATCAAACGGCGAAAGCTCTCCCAGAGAGCTCCATCTCAAAGCTAAGAGCCAGCTCCACTCAACAACCTGCAAGCTCCAGTGCTCAATACCCTATGGCAAACAACTAGCAAGATGGCAACACAACCCCACCCATTAGCAGAGAGGCTGCCTAAAATCATAATAAGGTCACAGACACCCAAAAATACACCACTGGACATGGTCCGGCCCACCAGAAAGACAAGATCCAGCCTCATCCACCAGAACAAATCCACTACTCTCCTCCACAAGGAAGCCTACACAACCCACTGAACCAACCTTACCCACGGGGGCAGCCACCAAAACAACGGGAACTATGAACCTGCAGCCTGCAAAAAGGAGACCAAAAACACAGTAAGTTAAGCAAAATTAGAAGACAGAGAAACACACAGACGAAGGACAAGGCAAAAACCCACCAGACCAAACAAATGAAGAGGAAACAGGCAGTCTACCTGAAAAAGAATTCAGAGTAACGATAGCAAAGATAACCCAAATGCTGGAAATAGAATGGAGAAAATAAAAGAAACATTTAAGAAGGACCTAGAAGACTAAAGAGCAAACAAACAATGATGAACAACACAATAAATGAAATCAGAAATTTTCTAGAAGGAATCAAGCACAGAATAACTGAGGCAGAAGAACGGATAAGTGACCTGGAAGATAAAATAGTGGAAATAACTATTTCAGAGCAGAATAAACAAAAAAGAATGAAAAGAATTGTGGACAGTCTCAGAGACCTCTGGGACAACATTAAACACTCCAACATTTGAATTATAGGGGTCCCAGAAGAAGAAGAGAAAAAGAAAGGGATTGAGAAAATATTTGAAGAGATTATACTTGAAAACTTCCCTAATATGGGAAAGGAAATAATCAATTCCAGGAAATGCACAGAGTCCCATACAGGACAAATCCAAGGAGAAACATGCAAAGACACATATTAATCAAACTATCAAAAATTAAACACAAAGAAAAAATACTGAAAGCAGCAAGGGAAAAACAACAAATAACATACAAGTGAATCCCCATAAGGTTAACAGCTGATCTTTCACCAGAAACTCTGCAAGCCAGAAGGGAGTGGCAGGACATATTTAAAGAGATGAAAGGGAAAAACATACAACCAAGATTAGTCTACCCAGCAAGGATCTCATTCAGATTCGATGAAGAAATCAAAATCTCTACAGACAAGCAAAAGCTAAGAGAATTCAGCACCACCAAACCAGCTCTACAACAAGTGCTAAAGGAACTTCTCTAAGTGGGAAACACAAGAGAATAAAAGGACCTATAAAAAAAACCCCAAAACAATTAAGAAAATGGTAATAGTAACATACATAACGATAATTACCTTAAACATAAATGCTCCAACTAAAAGACACAGGCTTGCTGACTGGACACAAAAACAAGACCCATATATATGCTGTCTACAAGAGACCCACTTCAGACCTAGGGACACATACAGACTGAAAGTGAGGGGATGGAAAAAGGTATTCCATGCAAATGGAAATAAAAAGAAAGCTGGAGTTGCAATACTTGTATCAGATAAAATAGACTTTAAAATAAAGAATGTTACACGAGACAAGGAAGGACACTACATAATGATCAAGTGATCAATCCAACAAGAAAATGTAACAATTATAAATATATATGCACCTAACATAGGAGAACCTCAATACATAATGCAACTGCTAACAGCTATAAAAGAGGATATCAACAATAACACAGTAATAGTGGGGGACTTTCACACCTCACTTAAACCAATGAACAGATCATTCAAACAGAAAATTAATAAGGAAACACAAGCTTTAAATGACAGAGTAGACCAGATAGATTTAACTGGTATTTATAGCACATTCCATCCAAAACCAGCAGATTACACTTTCTTCTCAAGTGCACACGGAACATTCTCCAGGATAGATCACATCTGGGGTCACAAATCAAGCCCTGATAAATTAAAGAAAATTGAAATCGTATCAAGTATCTTTTCCGACCACAATGCTATATGACTAGGTATCAATTACAGGAAAAATAAACTGAAAAAAATACAAACACATGGAAGTAAACAATACACTACTAAATAACCAAGAGATCACTGAAGAAATCAAAGAGGAAGTCAAAAAAACCTAGAAACAAATGACAATGAAAACACGACGACCCAAAACCTATGGGATGCAGCAAAAGCAGTTCTATGAGGGAAGTTATTTATAGCAATACAATCCTACCTCAAGAAACAAGAAACAACTCAAATAAACAACCTAAACTTACACCTAAAGCAATTAGAGAAAGAAGAATGAAAAAACCCTAAAGTTACCAGAAGGAAAGAAATCATATAGAGGAGAGCAGAAATAAATGAAAAAGGAATGAAGGAAACAGAAGCAAAGATCAATAAAACTAAAAGCTGGTTCTTTGAGAAGATAAACGAAATTGATAAACCATTAGTCAGACTCATCAAGAAAAAAAGGGAGAAGACTCAAATCAACAGAATTAGAAACGAAAAAGGAGAAGTAACAACTGACACTGCGAAAATACAGAGAATCATGAGAGATTACTACAAGCAACTATATGCCAATAAAATGGAAAACCTGGAAAAAATGGACAAATTCTTACAAAAGCACAACCTTCTGAGATTGAACCAGGAAGAAATAGAAAATATGAACAGACCAATCACAGGCACTGAAATAGAGACTGTGATGAAAAATCTTCCAACAAACAAAAGTCCAGGACCCAATAGCTTCACAGGCAAATTCTATCAAACACTGAGAGAAGAGCTAACACCTGTGATTCTCAAACTCTTCCAAAACATAGCAGAGGGAGGAACAATCCCAAATTCATTCTATGAGGCCACCATCACCCTGATAACGATACCAGACAAAGATGTCACAAACAAAGAGAACTACAGGCCAATAGCACTGATGAACATAGATGCAAAAATCCTCAACAAAATACTAGCAAACAGAATCCAACAGCATATTAAAAGGATCATACACCATGATCAAGTGGGGTTTCTCCCAGTAATGCAAGGATTCTTCAATATATGCAAATCATCAATGTAATAAACCATATTAACAAACTGAAGGAGAAAAAGCATATGATCATCTGAAGAGATGCAGAAAAAACTTTTGACAAAATTCAACACCCATTTATGATAAAAACCCTCCAGAAAGTGGGCATAGGGGAAACTTACCTCAACATAATACAGACCATGTATGACAAACCCATAGCCAACATCGTTCTCAACGCTGAAACACTGAAAACATTTCCTGTAAGATCAGGAACAAGATAACGTTGTCCACTCTCACCACTATTATTCAACATAATTTAGGAAGTTTTAGCCACAGCAATCAGACACGAAAAAGAAATAAAATGAATCTAAATCAGAAAAGAAAAAGTAAAGGTTTCACTGTTTGTAGATGACATGATACTACACATAGAGAATCCTAAAGATGCTACCAGAAAACTACTAGAGCTAATCAATGAATTTCATAAAGCAGCAGTACACAAAATCAATGCACAAAAATCTCTTGCATTCCTATACACTAATGATGAAAATTCTTAAAGAGAAATTAAGGAAACACGCCCATTTACCACTGCAACAAAAAGAATAAAAATCCTGGAATAAACCTACTTAAGGAGCAAAATGACCTGTATGCAGAAAACTATAAAACACTGATGAAAGAAGTTAAAGATGATACAAATAGATGGAGAGATATACCATGTTCTTGGATTGGAAGAATCAACATTGTGAAAATGACTCTACTACCCAAAGCAATCTACAGTTTCAGTGCAATCCCTATCAAACTACAACCAGCATTTTTCACAGAACTAGAACAAAAAATTGCACAATTTATATGGAAACACAAAAGACCCCGAATAGCCAAAGCAATCTTTAGAAAGAAAAACGGAGCTGGAGGAATCAGGCTCCCAGACTTCAGACTACACTACATAGCTACAGTAATCAAGACAGTATGGTACTGGCACTAAAACAGAAAGAGAGATCAATGGAACAGGATTGAAAGCCCAGAGAAAAACCCACGCACATATGGTCACCTTATTTTTGATAAAGGAGGCAAAAATATACAATGGAGAAAAGACAGCTTCTTCAATAAGTGGTGCTGGGCAAACTGGACAGCTACATTTAAAAGAATGAAATTAGAACACTCCCTAACACCATACAGAAAAATAAACTCAAAATGGATTAAAGACCTAAATGTAAGGCCAGACACTATAAAACTCTTAGAGGAAAACACAGGAAGAACACTCTTTGACATAAATCACAGCACGATCCTCTTTGACCCTCCTCCTAGAGAAATGGATCTAAAAACAAAAATTAATAAGTGGGACCTAATGAAACTTAGAAGCTTTTGCACAGCAAAGGAAACCATAAGACAAAAAGACAACCCTCAGAATGGAAGAAAATAGTGGCAAATGAAGCAAATGACA
Source organism: Pseudorca crassidens (assembly GCF_039906515.1). NCBI lineage: Eukaryota > Metazoa > Chordata > Mammalia > Artiodactyla > Delphinidae > Pseudorca > Pseudorca crassidens. The sequence continues at coordinate 71,378,914 of NC_090303.1, read as the reverse complement.
AATGATTAATCTCCAAAATATACTAGCAGCTCATGCAGCTCAATATCAAAAAAACAAACAACCCAATCCAAAAATGGGCAGAAGACCTAAATAGACATTTCTCCAAAAGATATACAGATTGCCAACAAACACATGAAAGGATGCTCAACATCACTAGTCATTAGAGAAATGCAAATGAAAACTACAGTGAAGTATCACCTCACACCAGTCAGAATGGCCATCATCAAAAAATCTACAAAGAATAAATGCTGCAGAGGGTGTGGAGAAAAGGGAACCCTCTTGCACTGTTTGTAGGAATGTGAATTGATACAGCCACTATGGAGAACAGTATGGAGGTTCCTTAAAAACTAAAAATAGAACTACCATATGACCCAGCAATCCCACTACTGGGCATATACCCTGAGAAAAACGTAATTCAAAAGAAGTCATGTACCACAATGTTCATTGCAGCACTATTTACAATAGCCAGGAGATGGAAGCAACCCTGGTGTCCATCAACAGGTGAATGGATAAAGAAGATGTGGCACATATATACAATGGAATATTACTCGGCCATAAAAAGATATGAAATTGAGTTATCTGTAGTGAGGTGGATGGACCTAGAGTCTGTCATACAGAGTGAAGCAAATCAGAAAGAGAAAAACAAATACCATATGCTAACACATAAAATATGGAAACTTACAAAAAAAATTTGTTCTGAAAAACCTAGAGGCAGGACAGGAATAAAGATGCAGACATAGAGAATGGACTTGAGGAGACGGGGCATGGGAAGGGTAAGCTGGGACGAAGTGAGAGAGTGGCATGGACATATATACACTACCAAATGTAAAACAGATAGCTAATGGGAAGCAGCCACATAGCACAGGGAGATCAGCTCGGTGCTTTGTGACCACCTAGAGGGGTTGGATAGGGAGGGTGGGAGGGAGACGCAAGAGGGAGCAGCTATGGTGATATATGTATATGTATATGTATAGCTGATTCACTTTGTTCTAAAGCAGAAACTGACATACCATTGTAAAGCAATTATATTCCAATGAAGTTGTTAAAAAAAATAAAACTTAGATGTTAGATGTAGCATATTCAAAGGGTTTTAGATTTTTTATTTAAATTCATCATATCGGTTTGAGCCCAACCTTACTTCTCTCCGTATCATTTTTTCTTTCCCTGTGAATGAGTTGGTAAGAATGCCACATCCATTCTGATTAGCCAACAGATAAGCAATGTGGAAACTGATTTAAAGTCTCTACCACTAGAAATGTCAAAACAGATTTTACTTTCTTATAGGATGACAGCACTGGGCCTGAGATGTCAAACATAATTAAAAATTTTATTTTCAAATGTACTCCACAGTTTATACATACTGAAAGGACATCTTACCTTTTGAACTTACAGAGTGCTGTCCTTTGCAAAATGTGAGAGGCTTTATTTTAGTTTAGACTCCATTTGGGAGTGAAATCATTTCATCAATCATACCCAGAGGTTTCCTTCAGGATTTGGCATGAAAAGAGTGGCATTTCATTAAAATGTGCTGACAACTGAAAGAGCAATTCTAGCAGGACTGATTTCTCTCACCCTCCTATCTATGACTATCAAAGATTTTCCCAGTGGGTCATCCAAATTAGAGAATAAATTATAGTGTCTTTCTTTTTATAGTTATCACTCATTTCGTTTTCTGAAAGGGGAGAGGCTCAGAAGTTGCATTCTACTTAGTCATATTTATTTATAAATTTACTTACTAAGTTTCTCCCAAAGTCGTTTCCTTGGCCATATGAGTAACAAAATGCCTGGGTGGGGAAGTCTCATTGTCTTTTTAGGACATGCAATCAAAACACTGAAAGTATAGAACTCACCATAAACTTCAGAGAATATCACCATAGATTTGTGGCCCATAAGGGAAAAAAAAAAAAGGAACTCCAAAAGCATGGATATTCCAAAGAAGGTTCTCTGCCTCTTCATCCCCAAAGTGTAATTTGAGGAGCTCTGACCTACCCACAGCCACAGTCAAACACCCTACATCCAGCCTTGAAATATAATTGGTTCTTCACTGGTATTGTCTCTTTGGCTAGAGAATTAGTTCCTGAGGGCAAGAAATATGTCATATTCATGTGTTTATCAGCTACAAAGTCTTCATGATATCTTGCACATAGGTGGATCTCAGTAAATTTTTAAAAATCAATTTTGTTGGCAGGTTGAAAGCCAAACATACAGTATCTGCCCTCCAAAAACCAAGCACAGTGGAGTGGCTCAGAGCAGTGGCTGGGGCAGCTGGCTGTTTGATTTTGAATCTCAGCCTCACTGCTTGAGTGCTTAACCATGTGCCAGGCACTGTTCTAATGATCTTATATATATTAACTTATTTAATCCTCACGATAATCATATTACATATAAAGAAACACTGGCACAGTGATGAAATATAACTTACTCAGAGTCACACAGCTAGTGAATATTTTGTTTTTCTATTTCACAACAGATAGCTTAGTGGGAACCTGCTGTATAGCACAGGGAGCTCAGCTTGGTGCTCTGTGGTGACCTAGATGGATGGGATGGAGGAGTGGGGTGGGAGGGAGGTCCAAGAGGGAGGGAGTATATATATACATATAGCTGATTCACTTCGTTGTACAACAGAAACTAACATAACATTGTAAAGCAACTATACCCCAATTTTAAAAAAAAGTTATTTTGTAAAAGTTTTTAAAACTTTATATTTATTTACTCTTCTCAATGTTTGAAATGTTTATTTTTCTAAATGTTATTTAGTTTCTTAAATGTTTGAAAATAATTTTCATTGTTTACTCCTTTTCTTTGTCGTGGACTTCTAATTTTTATTGCACTGTGATTAGAAGGTATAGTTGCACTCTTTCCAATCTAAAGCATTTATTAAGGTTTTCTTTGTGGACTAATGTATGGTCATTTTTGTAAATTTATCATAGCATTTAAACTATTTGGTTTCTTTTTTAAGGGCATTAAGTATGGTACATTCTATTAATGAATATATTTATAATAATTGTTCAAATTCATTTTGTCTATGTTTTAATCTTCCTGCCCTGTCAGGCCCAAATTACTGATGTAATACATAGCTCTCTACAAATGAGAATACAATTGTTACCATTATTTAAACAAAAGCTACGTAAGGTAAAGACAAAAAGATTAATGATACCAGAGAATAAAAAAAGAAAACAGAACTACACATTTACTAATTCCTTACCTATTATAAGAGGAGATCAACATGTATCATTTTATTCCTCAAGCTGTAAAATGAGAACTTATATTAATGGAGTTAATTATTAGTATACCTAAAAATATGCTGCAGTATATACTTTCAAGTTACTGGGATGTGACGGAGGAGTTGGGAGGGGGTACCAAGGAAACAGGTACCCCCTGTTTATATATAAACAGAAAGGAAACAGGACATAGCGAGAAAGACAAAGATAGGATCATACATAAAGAAACATGAGTACAAGAGAATTAAGCCCAAACATTTATCACAGCAATGAAGGTAAGTGAGATAAAAATCACTTTTTAAGAGAAACTGACTAAAATTGAGAAGAGGTAAGACAAACAATAAGTCTCAAACATATACTGTACACAAGATGATATCTAAAATATCTAAACATATATCTAAACTATAATTCACAGCATGAAAATAAAAGAGTAGGCAAAGGAAAACCAGAAGTATACAAATAAAAAGAGAACAAATGGAGTAATATCAATGTTGGGCAAAAGTGAACACGATATACAGAGCATTAAACAAAAACAAAGAGAGGTGCTCCTTTTTTTTGATGAAGGATTCTTTGTTTAGGTTAAGTTTCTTAGCGAGAACACACAGTTGATATATCTGAGGATTCCTTGCATATTTATTTTTAGGTTACATTCATACATGAATGAAAACATGGCTGATGTGAAACACTGGGGGCATGTTAGTCTATCCTTATTGACTCTTTATGTATTTATGTATTGCTTGGTTGACTACTGGTATCTAAGGTCCCCAAGAGAATACTGAAGCTAGCTTGATTTTCTACATATTTTTGAGCAAACTGTTTCTTCTGATTGGATACTTAATATTAACAGCATAATTTTGTTTTTTATTTGTATTATGTACCTGGCATACATTACTGCCTTTAATTATTGAAACAGCTCTATGATATCTGAGGTTCACTGCAACACATCCAAAGTGATCAGCTCTGGTCTTAGCGATAAAGAAGCAAGACTCTATGGTCCTTTGGATAAACCGCCCCAAAACTGTTCCACTTCTACAGAACTTTTTTGGACGAATGCCAAGAAATTTGCTAAACCCCTGTTGCTAATATAAAGATTTTCCCAACATTGCATTTTATCAGAGCCCATAATATCAAGCTTATATCAACATATCAAGATATGACTTAGGATGTAACATCCCAAAAGCAAATTTTTACCTACCAGTTAATTTTTCCACAAGATTTTCTCACTCTTTTTAAAATACTTTTATATTTTCAAACATACAGAAAATTACAGTATAAGATAACAGATACCAGAGAACCTTCAACATGGCAGAGGACTACGACATGGAGATCACTTTCCTCCCCACAAATAAATCAAAAATACATCTACATGTGGAACACCTTCTACAGAACACCTACTGAACGCTGGTAAAAGACCTCAGACTTCCCAAAAGGCAAGAAACTTCTTACGAACCTGGCCGTGTGGCTGACAGGGTCTTGGTGCTCCAGCCAGGTGTCAGGCCTGTGCCTCTGAGGTGGAAGAGCTGAGTTCAGGACACTGGTCTACCAGAGACCTCCCAGCCCCTCATAATATCAATCAGCAAGAACTCTCCCAGAGATCTACATCTCAATGCTAAGACCCAGCTCCACTCATCGACCAGCAAGCTCCAGGGCTGGACACCCCATGCCAAACAACTAGCAAAGCAGGAACACACCACCACCCATTAGCAGAGAGGCTGCCTAAAATCATAATAAGGTCACACACACACCAAAACACACCACCAGACATGGTCCCGCCCACCATAAAGACAAAATCCAGCATCATCCACCAGAACACAGGCACCACCCCCTACACCAGGAATACCTACACAACCTACTGAACCAAACTTACCCACTGGAGGCAGACATCAAAAACAACAGGAACTACAAACCTGCAGCCTGTGAAAAGGAGACCCCAAACACAATAAATTTTACTGACAGTAACACAATAATAGTGGGAGACTTTAACACCCCACTTTCACCAATGGACAGGTCATCCAAAATGAAAATAAATAAGGAAACACAAGATTTAAATGATACATTAAACCAGATGGACTTAATTGATATTTATAGGGTATTTCATCCAAAAACAACAGAATACACTTTCTTCTCAACTGCTAATGGAACATTCTCCAGGATACATCATATCTTGAGTCACAAATCAAGCCTTGGTAAATTTAAGAAAATTGAAATCTTATCAAGTATCTTTTCAGACCACAACACCATGAGACTAGATATCAAATACAGGAAAAAATCTGAAAGAAATAAACACACATGGAGGCTAAACAATACACTACTTAATAACCAAGAGATCACTGAAGAAATCAAAGAGGAAGTCAAAAAATACCAAGAAACAAATGACAATGAAAACACGACGACCCAAAATTTATGGGATGCAGCAAAAGCAGTTCTAAGAAGGAAATTTACGGCAATACAATCCTACCTCAAGACACAAGAAACATCTCAAATAAACAACCTAACCTTACACCTAAAGTAATTAGAGAAAGAAGAACAAAGAAACCCCCAAAGTTAGCACAAGGAAAGAAATCATAAAGATCAGAGCAGAAATAAATGAAAAAGAAATGAAGGAAACAATAGCAAAGATCGATAAAACTAAAAGCTGGTTCTTTGAGAAGATAAACGAAATTGATAAACCATTAGTCAGACTCATCAAGAAAAAAAGGGAGAAGACTCAAATCAACAGAATTAGAAATGAAAAGGAGAAGTAACAACTGACACTGCAGAAATACAAAGGATCATGAGAGATTACTACAAGCAACTATATGCCAACAAAATGGAAAACCTGGAAGAAATGGACAAATTCTTAGAAAAGCACAACCATCTGAGACTGAACCAGGAAGAAATAGAAAATATAAACAGACCAATCACAAGCAATGAAATTGAGACTGTGATGAAAAATCTTCCAACAAACAAATTCCCGGGACCAGATGACTTCAAAGGTGAATTCTATCAAAAACTGAGAGAAGAGCTAACACCTATGCTTCTCAAACTCTTCCAAAATAAAGCAGAGGGAGGAACACTCCCAAACTCATTCTACGAGGCCACCATCACCCTGATACCAATACCAGACAAAGATGTCACAAACAAAGAGAACTACAGGCCAATAGCACTGATGAACATAGACGGAAAAATCCTCAACAAAATACTAGCAAACAGAATCCAACAGCACATTAAAAGGATCATACACCATCATCAAGTCGGGTTTATCCCAGGAATGCAAGGATTCTTCACTATATGCAAATCAAACAATGTGATACACCATATTAGCAAATTGAAGGAGAAAAACCATATGATCATCTCAATAGATGCAGAAAAAGCTATCGACAAAATTCAACACCTGTTTATGATAAAAACCATCCAGAAAGTAGTCATACACGGAACTTACCTCAACATAATGCAGGCCATAAATGACAAACCCAGAGCCAACATCCTTCTCAATGGTGAAAAACTGAAACCATTTCCTCTAACATCAGGAAAAAGACAAGGTTGTCCACTCTCACCACTATTATTCAACATAGTTTTGGAAGTTTTAGCCACAGCAATCAGAAAAAAATAAAATAAAAGGACTCCAAATGGAAAAGAGGAAGTAAAGCTGTCACTGTTTGCAGATGACCTGATACTATACCAGAGAATCCTAAACATGCTACCAGAAAACTAGAGTTAATTAATGAACTTGGTAAAGTAGCAGGATACAAAATTAATGCACAGAAATCTCTGGCATTCCTATACACTAATGATGAAAAATCTGAAAGAGAAACTAAGGAAACACTCTCATTTACCACTGCAACAAAAAGAATAAAATACCTAGGAATAAACGTACCTAAGGAGACAAAAGTCCTGTATGCAGAAAAATATAAGACACTGATGAAAGAAATTAAAGATGATACAAATAGATGGAGAGATATACCATGTTCTTGGATTGGAAGAATCAACATTGTGAAAATGACTCTACTACCCAATCTACAGATTCAATGCAATCTCTATCAAACGGCCACTGGCATTTTTCACAAAACTGGAACAAAAAATTGCACAATTTATATGGAAACACAAATGACCCCGAAGAGCCAAAGCAATCTTTAGAAAGAAAAACGGAGCTGGAGGAATCAGGCTCCCAGACTTCAGACTACACTACAAAGCTACAGTAATCAAGACAGTATGGTACTGGCACAAAAACAGAAAGAGAGATCAATGGAACAGGATAGAAAGCTCAGAGATAAACACATGCATGTATGGTCACCCTATCTTTGATAAAGGAGGCAAGAATATACAATGGAGAAAGGACAGCCTCTTTAATAATTGGTGCTGGGAAAACTGGACAGCTACATGTAAAAGAATGAAATTAGAACACTCCCTAACACCATACACAAAAATAAACTCAAAATGGATTAAAGACCTAAATGTAAGGCCAGACACTATCAAACTCTTAGAGGAAAACATAGGCAGAACACTCTATGACATAAATCACAGCAAGATCCTTTTTGACCTACCTTCTAGAGAAATGGGAATAAAAACAAAAATTAGTAAGTGGGACCTAATGAAACTCAAAATCTTTTGCACAGCAAACAAAACCATAAGACGAAAAGACAACACTCAGAATGGGATAAATATTTGCAAACGAACTGAAAAAGGATTAATCTCCAAAATATACAAGCAGCTCATGCAGCTCAATATCAAAGAAACAAACAACCCAATCCAAAAATGGGCAAAGGGGCTTCCCTGGTGGCGCAGTGGTTGAAAGTCTGCCTGCCGATGCAGGGGACGAGGGTTCGTGCCCCGGTCCGGGAGGATCCCACATGCCGCGGAGCGGCTGGGCCCGTGAGCCATGGCCGCTGAGCCTGAGCGTCGGGAGCGCAACGGGAGAGGCCACAGCAGTGAGAGGCCCGCGTACCACAAAAAAAAAAAAAACAAAACAAAAATGGGCAAAGACCTAAATAGACATTTCTCCAAAGAAATATACAGATTGCCAATAAACACATGAAAGGATACTCAACATCACTAATCATCAGAGAAATGCAAATCAAAACTACAATGAGGTATCACCTCACACTGGTCCAAATGGCCATCATCAAGAAATCTGCAAACAATAAATGCTGGAGAAGGTGCGGAGAAAAGGGAACCCTGTTGCACTGTTGGTGGGAATGTAAATTGATACAGCCACTATGGAGAACAGTATGGAGGTTCCTTAAAAAATTAAAAATAGAACTACCACACGACCCAGCAATCCCACTACTGGGCATATACCCTGAGAAAACCACAATTCAAAAAGAGTCATGTACCACAATGTTCACTGCAGCACTATTTACAATAGCCAGCACATGGAAGCAACCTAAGTGTCCATCGACAGATGAATGGATAAAGATGTGGCACATATATACAATGGAATATTACTTGGCAATAAAAAGACACGAAACTGAGTTATTTGTAGTGAGGTGGATGGACCTAGTGTCTGTCTACAGAGTCAAGTAAGAAAGAAAGGGAAAAACAAATACCATATGCTAGCACGTATATATGGAATCTGAAAAAAATAAATAAATGGTTCTGAAGAACCTAGGGGCAGGACAGGAACAAAGAAGCAGATGTAGAGAATGGACTTGAGGACATGGGGAGGGGGAAGGGTAAACTGGGACGAAGTGAGAGAGTGGCATGGACATATATACACTACCAAATGTAAAACAGACAGCTAGTGGGAAGCAGCCGCATAGCACAGGGAGATCAGCTCGGTGCTTTGTGACCACCTGGAGGTGTGGGATAGGGAGGGCGGGAGGGAGACACAAGAGGGAGGGGATATAGGGATATATGTATATGTATAGCTGATTCACTTTGTTATACAGCAGAAACAACACACCATTGTAAAGCAATTATACTCCAATAAAGATGTTTAAAAAAATTATCCATATAGAAAAAAAATAACAAATACCTACATAATCACAACCCAGAATTAATATGCTAACAACATTTTGCTTTAGATCTCTTTTTAATTACTGTTAAAAAACTAACCATTCCAGACTTTGAGCCTTTGTTTGAGTCATTCTGCTTCCTTTCTTCTCGGAGACAACCACCATCCAACTCATTCAGGTTTCTATGTGTTATTACATACATTAATACCATTTTGAATTTGCATTGCATCAGATCAATATACATATATAATAGTCATGCTGTACTTTGTATGTACAACACTTTATTTTTGAAATCTGTCACTTTTGAAATATTTTAACAAACTTAGAAATCAAAGTCATTAATCTCTGAGTACCTGGAAAGAACATGGGTTCTCTATTTGTTAAGGTCAGAACCCGTATGTGTCAGGTATCATAAATATCTATTAGATCAAGTTTGCTAACTGAATTCTTTAGACCTTCTGTATGCTTGAAAATTTTTTTGTCTGCTTGACTTATTAGTTACTAAAAAAGGCATGTGCAAATCTCCTGCCGTAACTATGGATTAGTCAAATTCTTTTTATAATTCTGTCAATTTTTGCTTTAAATATACACTTTTTAACAAATTTTTCCCTTGTGAAGAAAACTTTTAAGACCTACTCTCTTAGCAACTTTCAAATATACAATACAGTATTGTTAACTATCATCACCATGCTGTATATTACATCCCCAGGTCTTATTTATTTTATAACTAGAAGTTTGTACCTTTGAACACCTTCACTCTTTAAATATTTAATATTAAAATATTTAAATATGCTTCAAATATTTTGAAGCCATGATACATAAAGTTTAATTTTATTATTTATTGGTGGAATAGTCCTTTTATCTTGTATGTGATAATGCTTTCATCTCTATTAATGTTTCACATGTTAAATAATTTTTTATTAATCAACAAGTATTTATTTGACTGGCACTTCCTGATACATTTTTTCCAAAAATGTATTTCACATTTCTGGGTTACTATGTAATGTTTTGTATCTAGTACAAATGGAATATATCTATGTAGTATCTGACAAATTTGAATGTCTCTTTTACATATGTGAATTTAATCTATTTTTTATGATGATTTCTGGTATGTTTTATCCTATCTCCACCATCTTCTTTTGTGTTTTATTTTTATAATGATTTTTCTTTGCTTCATTCTTTTTCTGCTCTTGCACTGAATTAATTGACATGTTTCTTCTTTATTTTTTCCCCTTTATTTCTCTCTATTGACTTGAAATAGATTTAGGTATAGATTTGTTTTTATTTTTCCATTTCAGAACTGAGACGGATCTTTCAGTCTGCAAATCTATGTTTTCACAAGTTTTCTAAAACTCTAGACCATCAAACCTGTTTTCAAACATTTTTTCTCCCCAACTCTCTATCTATCCTTTTGTAACTTGTATATTGGTCTTTTCACTCCATATTTCCATGTCTTTTCATTTCTTCTTCCTATTTTCCAACATGTAATTTCTCTCTGTTGTATTCTAAATATCTTCCTCTCTTCAACTATAGCTAGCCTTTTCTTTGTCATATATACTATGGTTTCAATTTCAAAAATCACATGCTTTTAGTTTCTGGAATTTATATTTTAGTATTTTAAAATTTCCCTATTCTTTTTCTATAATGTTCTGATTTTGTCTAATAGTTGATGTTGTTTCTTTTATTCTCTTTAACATATGGAAAATAGCCCTTTGGTCATTTCATACAGATATTTCTTGGCATGTCATTCAAGCCATTTTGTACATTTACTCTCATTCTCTGTTCATTACTTCCTATTATATATTATTATTTGTTGTGATATCATTCCCTTAGTGCTATTTCCTGGGAAGTCTACATGTGCTGGGTTGTGGAAAATTCTTCATGAGATTTTTCATATGGCTCTACTACAGCCTCATGTATTTCACTAATTTTAGACTCATGTGTGCTTATTTTTGGACTGATAATTGCTAAAATGTATGAGAAGTGCAAATTTGAACTCCACACTCAAGTCTGGCAATTCATATTTGGAGTTGTGATTTCTCATGGTGGTTCTTTTCCCACCACACCATGCTGGTACTTCCTAGTCTCTAAGTTTTTGTAGCCTCTACTTCAAGGACTAGACAACACTTGATGGTTCTAAGTTTTATATAAGGAGTTCAGTTCTAGTCCCCTGCCAACCACAGCCCTAGGTTTCACTCTGATTTGAGTCCAGGTCTTCGAATCTGAGCCACTGCAGCACATGTCCAGTTCTAATAAACTTTCAGCTTCAGCTTCCCTCACTTGTAACTATAGCTTTCCAATCCTTCTTTATTTCTACCTCCTAGGGACTTTCCTTGTTGTTTTTAAGAATTGACATGTTTTTTTGAAAGTCTGTTGTTAAATTTATCAACATGTGTTTTAGATAGGGGTGGCATTTTCTATGTTAGTTTAGCACACCATATTGACCAGAGATCTAATATACTATTCTCTGTCCTTGAAATTGAGTAACTTCCCTAAATCTTATCTTCATGAAGCTATCCTCTATTAGTTTTTCCTAAAATATAATTAGCCTTATTGATGCTTTACTTTAGTAAATGCTCTACTATGAATTTGAATGTTGACTCTGTCCCATTAGCTCCATTCTCCCCTTTAGCATTTTATTTGCCATATGCTGTACTTCTGAAAAATTTTTCATGTATATCGTCTTCTTTCAGATGACAATCACCTCTTTATCTATAAGACTCTTTCCAGCCTGTTCTGAGTAACCTTGAGTTGGTTTTCTACTGTGTCAGTTTTGCCTCTAAGGCAGGAATAGACAATTATCAATTTGTTAAGAGGTCAATTCTCCCCAAACTGATCTAAAGACTCAGTAAAATCCCAACCAAAATCCTAGTAGGCTTTCTTATGGAACTTGAAAAGCTAATTCTAAAATTCATATGGTTATATAAAGGACCAAGAAAATTTTGAAGAAGAACAAAGTTGGAGGATTTATACTATCACATTTAAGATTTACTATAAAGCTATAGTAAATAAGACAGTTTGGTACTGATGCAAAGAAAATAAACAGGTCAAGATAAAAAAACAAAGTCCATTTAAAAACCACACACACATGATCAATAGTTTTTGACCAATACAATTCAATGGGAAAGTGTGGGGCGGGTAGAGGGGTTTTTTTCAATAAATTATTATGAAACATCTACATATCAGAGAGAACCTTCACACCTACCTAACGTTACGTATAAAAGTAATTGTGATGCATCATAGCTTTAATGTGCAGGCTAAAATCTAAAGGCTTTAACAGAATATTTTCAAGAACTTAGAAACGAAATTGAGTTATTTGTAGTGAGGTGGATAGACCTAGAATCTGTCATACAGAGTGAAGTAAGTCAGAAAGAGAAAAACAAATACAGTATGCTAACACATATATATGGAATCTAAGAAAAAAAAAAAAGGTCATGAAGAACCTACGGGCAAGACGGGAATAAAGAAACAGACCTACTAGAGAATGGACTTGAGGATATGGGGAGGGGGAAGGGTAAGCTGTGACAAAGTGAGAGAGTGGCATGGACATTTATACACTACCAAATGTAAAATAGATAGCTAGTGGGAAGCAGCCGCATAGCACAGGGAGATCAGCTCGGTGCTTTGTGACCACCTACAGTGGTGGGATACGGAGGGTGGGAGGGAGGGAGACGCAAGAGGGAAGAGATATGGGAACATATGTATATGTATAACTGATTCACTTTGTTATACAGCAGAAACTAACACACCATTGTAAAGCAATTATACTCCAATAAAGGTGTTAAAAAAAAGAACTTAGGATGGATTATAATTCATTGGGCAGGATGCAAAAAGTACTAACCATAAAAGAAAAAAGTTAAATTGGACTTCTTTAAAATGAAAATCATCCAAAAAATACCATTAAGAACAAGCCACAGACTAAGAGAAAAATAGTCTCTACACATTTATCTAACAAAGAATTCATATTTAGAATGTGTAAAAAACTAGTGTACGTCAATAAGACAAAAAGACACCAAAATTTTAAGTGAGCAAAAGAACTGAACAGACACTATACAAAAGAAGATTTATAAATGGCCGATAAACAAGAAAAGGTGTTTAACATCATTACTCACACTCCCTGCAGTTAGAGGTCTGCGAGGCACATCTCATGGCTGCCACAGTCCACCACTCGTGCCATGTTCACAGGCTTTTCTTCCTGAGGAGAAATCCAAAAAAGGAAGGTCAGTGGGATGAACCACATCCCTGTCACACGGTTAATCTCAGGGCCCTACTGGCGTGCATGCTCTCCTTTCTCCAGTATCCACCGTAAATAACCCCCCACCCTCAGATATTGCCTCTGTTGGCCTAAGTGGTGGGGTGATCCAAACTTTCAAAAGATATCATCAATGGAATAAAAAGACAAGCCACATTGTGGAAGATAATATTCTCAACGCATGAAACTGACAAAAGGCTTGTACTAAGAATATATAAAGAAATTCTACAAATTAATAAGAAAAAGACAGACAACCCAATAATAAAGTGGGTAACAGACTTTAATACCTTGTTTAAAAAGGGATATCCCAAAGGCCAAAAAATATATGAAAAAGTAATCAACTTCTTTATTCACTAGAGGAATTCAAATTAAATCTACTGTGAGATACTATACCCACATATCAGAATGACTAAAATGAAAATAAGACAGCACCAAGGATTAATGAGGACAGGGAGCAACTAGAACTTTCCTACATTGCTGAAGTGCCCTTTACTATTCTCATTTTTAAAATATTTGTTTTGAATTGTACATAGAATAAAAAGACATAGGTATTAACATTTCGAGCAGGATGTTGACACATTTCCATTATTATTAATCTGATGATTTTATAGTCTTTGATATTTTCTCTTTTAATCATTTTTATCAGTTTTGTAAACCTGGATTTATACCATCATTTAGGGGAGGGAGGGGTATCTGTTGCCCATCATTAAATAGAACACTATACTTTAAGAAAAAGACTGCATTGCTAAACTAGCATTATGAGAGAGTATGGAGAAGGAAGGAAAAAAGAATGGAGGCATATGAAAAATGATGCAGATGTATTTGCATTTTTTCCCATTCACTCCGTTTTTTATCTAATCATCTACATTTAAAAGCTAAAGCTTTTCCAGAGATTGCTCTTTGCTCCCAGTCCTTTCAGGTAGAGTTCTGCTAGTTATTGCATAGGCTAAATGCAGGAGTAGAGAGAGGCACAAGGTAATCAGGAGTCAGCCCTGAAATCATCCTTCTAACTCTACTCTTCTTGCTCCTCAGGTAACTGCACATCTTCAATTGTTTATATTACATTTCTTGAAATGATGGTACAGGAGGAATAAGTTTCCAGGAAAGACACCATTATAAATATGAGTTAAAATTATTAAGCTGGCCCCATATTCCCTGGGCTCCTCTAAAGCTCTTTCTTTCCTTCCCCTTCACTAGTATTCCAACTCCCTAAACCACTCTAGATATGGGACAAAAAACTGAAAGTTCCTCTGATGACAGGAAATCAGCCTTGAAGGTTTTTCAATAAAACTTTTGATAGGGTTTATTAAACTATGATTCACAAATGTAACCGGGTATACATGATATTTTGCAGTATGTTAAAAATAAATGCATCACAGCTCAGGTGAGACTTACAGATACTACATTCCATGGTTCTGATGAAACACAATCATGGATTATGATTCTTTAGGCACAGTGGAAAGGCTAATTACATTGACTATGTCATCAGTTTATAGATTCAGATTTTATATGTCCTGTGTGACTTTTAATAGGGAAAAATAAAGACTGATTTATAAAAAAGTGGGCTGAATTTATCACTTTGGTCTACTATACTCCAGTTAAATTCAGCTCCTCTCCTCAAAATAATATCAGTTTATCCTGGCTTGATAGATTATAATTAATATACTCTCTCCTGTGCTTTCTGACAATTGTCCCATTTTGAGGGGAAACAAATACATTAGGGCAGTGATTGTTAACCTTAGGTACAAACTGAAATCACTTGAAAACTTTTAAAAAATCCTATTGCTCAGGCCATGCACCATACAGTTAAATCAAAATCCCTGGAATTGGAGCCACAGTCTAAAGCATTTTTTTAAAGGTCCCCCAGGTGATTTAGAAGTGCAACCAAGGTTGGGAACCACTGAGTCTGAGCCCCTGCCTCCGCTACCATCCTTGACAGTGTTCACATACATTACTGATATTGATCAGATACTAGTCAGTCAACCACTCAATTGACCAAAAGGGTCATGCAGACATACTTAAGATATTAAAAATATTTAGTTAAGTGTTTGCTCAAGAAGCTTTTGTTCAAATCTGCTCTAAGTAATTTGAAGAAGTAATTAAATATGTATGTGTGTGTATATATATATATATGTATATATATAAACAAAAAATTAAATTCAAATATATAGGTATTATTTAACAGTTCAATTCAATACTGTAAACACGATAAGAAACCATAATGTGTTACGACAACTTCCAGGAAAACAGAACTCTTGAGTATTTAAATTTCTTTTTTGCCATGTAGACCCAATCACTTGTATGCATGTTTACCTATTTTTAAATGAAGACATATGCCTTGGATAAAGAATTTTGAAAACAAAAGAAATAAATAGCACTAGCACCAAAATATACATGGTAAAGCTTCTTCTATAAAACCAGCCTTGGAGGACAGGATCAGCATCTACAGGGGAGACATCTCTCTAAATGTGGCTTTGTGGTTCACAACATCCTTAAAACCCTTGTAACTACTTACAAAAGGATGTGAAGTGTGTGTCTGTGCATGGGGTTGCCCACTAATACGGATTTTTCTGGGGAGAGGAATCATGGCTCTGATGAGGTTCCTATGAGGGGAATCTACTTTCAGTTAAGGGTGGAATGACATTCTGTGATTAGTCAGCAAGCATTAAAGGATGACATATCTCCATCTTTGTGGAGACAGTTGACCACAGTACACTGGATCTGAACTCAGATAACCAGGATTTGAGTTTCACCTCTACAACTTACTTGCTGAGTAAATGCAGCTTTCCAAGTTTCAGGTTTCTGGTCTATAAAATGGTGATATTAATACCTGTCCTACCTACCTAATAGGATTATTTAAAAGTTTAAAATCAAATAATTATTTGTTAATTCTAAACTACAGTTCAATGAAAAGAAAAGATTTAGCATAAAAAACAATCCCTGTGTTGACTGATAGCTTCCAGGCCAGTTTGTATGAACTCCTGTTTAAGCCCAAAGAAGAGAGATGCTCAAGCAGATGCTGAAATAATGGTTTATGCATGATCGAAGTAAGTTTCAGGGAATACAACTGACATATATTTGAAACCTTCTTTACAGGATTTGGCACATAGATGTGTGTGTGTTTGGAGGTATCTTCTCCTCTTTAAAACAACAAGTTCAGTCCAGTGAGATTTCAGCACAGTGGTTATTAACAGGGAGCCATAGGAGACAATCTGAGAAGCAAGGAGAGGGAAACACACCTTGATGAATCCTCTTGGTAACATCTCCAAAAGAAACAAAGGCCAAAAGAGGAAGAAGCATGTAGTGACTGAGAGGACCTATTCAGGAACACTCATGAGACACTAGCTTGTCTTGCAGAAACAGTTGAGGACATTCTAAGTGTATTTATGGAGTGGTGGTGAATTTTGTACCACCTTAACCAGGAAATGGGGGAGCAATAAACCCTTGCTACATCTGATATCATCAATGAAGAAAAAACAATGTTATAATGCACTCTGCTCTATTTTACAACTTCATATCATGGGTGTCTATTTGTATAAAAAATTCTAAATAAATTCAGTTGTTTACATACTTCATTTATAATTTAACCAGCCAAATAATTATTGCTTTTATATAAAATTAAGTTTATAACCCTGTGCAGATCATGCATGTTGTATCTGCCTGATATGTCCTTCTTAATATTTCTAAAACCTTTCTCCGTGCCCCCCCACCACACACTTGAATAAAGCATTAAAAGGCTTAAAGATTGATTTTACATTCCCTGGATTAGAGCAGGATTTGTTAATTGCCACACTTTAGACAGCATCTCTAACACTGCATAAAAGTCACAAGGTTAAATGAGGTTTACTCCTTATTTTAAAATTGATTTGTGTTTTTGTTTCAGGAAGATATTTTATTTAACAGGATTATTATCATTGTTACAAAACCTTTTTTTTCTAATGTATGATGACAAGGAGATTTCCTGTTTGTAAATACTTTTACAAGATTTTGATCAAAAACATTGTAGTACCTATGTACATAGCAATCAAAAATGTTCTCAAGGAAAAATGAATATGATTTGAAACGTTAGCCTTATCTTTGATCCCATTTTCTCTTTCTTCCACCTCTGATCATTCAGCAAGCATTTAAGGTCTCCTCGATCTCTGACCCGGCCTCATCTCTGTGTACACACTGAAATCTTGCCAGTTCCCCAGACAAACCACACTGCTCAACATGCTGTGCCTTGCACTCACACTGCATCCTCTGTGATGGACACATCCCCTTTGCCCAGTGAACACCAAGTCAGAATTCAAAGCTCATCTCAAGCACTGTGCTTTATATAGAGGATTCCTGAATAGACATCCTTACTACCAGGTACAATTAATCACTCCTTCATCTATGCTTCTTTGTAACTGCCTGATCAGCCTTCTTCCCATGCATAGACAAAACCACATGATTTCCATAAAAAGTCCTTACAACCAGACTAGAACATGTTCACCTTCAGAGCTGACCAATAATTTGACACTCCCTCAAACTGGTATTATTTAATATTGATTTCTAAAGAAATAACCTCCCACCAACAGTGCAAGAGGGCTCCCTTTTCTCCACACCCTCTCCAGCATTTACTGTTTGTAAATTTTTTTGATGACGGCCATTCTGACAGGTGTGAGATGCTATCTCATTGTAGTTTTGATTTGCATTTCTCTAATGATTAGCGATGTTGAGCACCTTTTCATGTGTTTGTTGGCAATGTGTATATCTTCTTTGGAGAAATGTCTATTTAGGTCTTCTGCCCATTTTTGGATTGGGTTGTTTGTTTTTTTAAATCATCACTTATAATTGAATAGCACTGGCTATCATGTTCACTTAGGATAGTGGTTATGGTAGATACAATAAAAAGACTTGTCTAAAATATCTCTTTAAAGTTCTTTGTTCTGGCTTTCATTCCATTTCATCAACATACTTATCAAAGTGTGTTTTTAATAGCTTCATGTCCAATTAATAATACCCCAAAATGTAAATAATTGCTTATCAACAGGATAGATGGTCTTAATTTGTAATATGTAAAAAACTATATATGACATTATTTTTAAGATTCTTGATGACTAAACATTTAGATATTCACAATAAGACATAATTCATACTTCATATATTGTTAATTGTTTAGGCTTTTATTAAAGAAGTTTTCAGTATTAAATTTAAATGGTATAAATATGTAATTAACAAGTTATTCTAAGATAGCTAGATCTTAAACATTACCTTTGAGAATCAGTGTTTATCTAACTGAATTTAATTTAACCTGAGATGTTGATAATCAAGCTAATAAAATTCTAACTGTAATCAGAAAGCTCCTTCTATTCTGACAGGTTTCCTACTTCACACTCCCTTGATGCGCTTTGCCCACTCCATCTCCAACACAAAGCTTACACTTAACCTGGTGACAAGGTGATTAAGTGGCACACTAGAACAGAGGAGAACGAGGATTCAGCAAACTTCTGTATCTTCTTAGTCCTTGCCTCCTACTGCTCAATGTTTAGACAGGCAGCACATTTCTTAGACTGGCACTTTTCAAACATGTTACTATTGCTTTATTTTACCCAATTTAGACAAAAATGAATGTAATGTTTATTAATATTATGTATCTAGTATCCAGTGTCCTTCAAAATATAGATCTCTCTCTCCATCTACTGTTAAGTCTGTCATTTTGATAAGAGTTACACTGCCAGAAGTCATTAGTGACAAGGCCAGCAACACATTTGGCACAGAAAGAACTTGCAAATGCAAGAACCAAGGCAATGGAAAACTACCTAAGTTCAAAAATACAAGCCACAGAATTCTAAATTGTGCCTTAAAACTTTTCTATTTCAATTCTACAAGATATTTTGAGGGTATGTGCTGGACAGTGTTGTTATTAGACTCTCAAGAGGAAAAGGAGGGAGTGATTGGAACATACAGTTTTGAAAAAAGCACATTCTATAACTAAAGTACTTTGTTTTTTGTCGCATAGCATCTTTTAAAATGTTACAATAACACTGGAGTAGGACACAAAATATCTATGTTTATCAATAAATATTTTTTTTTAATTGGTGGTTTTAAAGTTCAGTGACTTCATTGCTCTGGATTAGCTTCAATCATTTTCATAGATCAGGAGGCTGAGGCTCTGGTACAAGCTTGTCCCTCCTGAATGATAAAAAAGGCCACATCCAGAACTAACAGCTGAGCACCTGGCACCAAAAATTACTGAGAGATCTCTGAGAAATGAATCTGCCTCCTTCACCTCTCAAAAATCCTGTTGAGTAGTTAATAGAAATGATTTTACAGATGAGTACCTTGCAGCCCCAGAGCATGTAGACTGCTGATATATTTAGAAAAGTGGTAGCAGAGTCAAGATTAGAACCCAGATTTCATGAATCTTTTACCATGCTTTCTACTATAACATAACTTTCCAATATAACAGTAACAAACATGTACTGCTTCAAAGTTTACACTAGAAGATGACAGTGACTCTTTGAGCTAAAAATGACTTGTTTTTTCCCATTTTTCAAATAACAAAGTGTAACCTCCGTGGATAAATGGATAAACAAAATGTGGTGTACACATATTATTCAGCCTTGAAAAGGAGGGAAATCCTGTCATATGCTACAATGTGGATGAACCTTGAGGAAATTATGCTAAATGGAATAAAGGCAGTCAAAAGAAGCTAAATACTACATGATTCCACTTATATGAAGTATCTAAGATAGTCAAGTTTATAGATACGGGAAGCAGAATGGTGATTACTAGGGGCTGAAAGGAGAAGGAAATGGAAAGTTGCTGTGTAATGGATATAGAGTTTCAGATTTGAAAAAGTTCTGGAGATTTGTTTCACAACAGTGTGATGTACTTAACACTACTGAACTGTACACTTGAAAATATTTAAAGTGATAAATTTCATATTATGTGTTTTTTACCACAATAAAAATAAATGTAATTTCAAAGATATATAAAACTGGTTAGGCTGTGATTCAAAATCTCGTGTTCAAGAGTTAGGCTGTGATTCAAAATCTTGTGTTCTTTACCCTGAATTCCCCTGTAAGAACTATTCCCCCAAATAATAGGTGACTATATCACCTGCATGACTGCAAGCCCATTGCAATCATGCATCAGCAATCCTTTGTGGGACAAGAATTGGAAATAAGCACAGGCCCTTGCAGGACAAAGCCTGAGGAAGCAGTTCCCATCTTGCCATACTTGGACCCAATATTCCAAGGGAAAACATTAAAACTATCTTTATTTTTTTTTACCTAAAAACAAGTGGTCGGTATGGCGTGATCACAAAGATAGGCCATTGGTCCACTGACTTGACCACTTTATTCCCTTTTAGAATGATTACTCATTGTCATACAGACATAGACACTGAAAAGTAATGCCTGGTAGGAACACAGCCATCTCCAGGAAATGAGACCTGAGGACATGCCTCACTCATGTGGTGAGAAAAAGTTAATTCTAATGGCACTACATTCAAACCAACACTTTATCTGTTGGCATGTTTACAAGGAAAGTTGGAAACCAAATAAAGGATAATTGCCCATTCTCAACAGGATGTGGCAACTTTCATCTGTGATCCTTTATTTTCAGGCAGTAGCAAGGCTTGCCAAATGAGCTAAATGAGGAATGATTCTGATGGAGAGATGATGTTAAGGCCTAAGTCTGTGTTCCTCCCAGATGCTGGATTAATTGCTGTAATATAAACCCACAGCACAATGTGTTCTCCACTGATATCACCCACTTATCTATACAAGCCTGTCTGTGATGATTTCCACTAAAGGCCAAATAGTGCCCTGAATAACTCATTGAGTTGTACAAGATTAGTCCAAATTTGAATAAAGCTTGTATGTTGTAAAGCTAAAACCTAAACTGTTAGAATCATTCCAATGGATGCTGATGGTTTTCTTCATTAAATAGTGTGAGGACCCCACTGTCTAATCTTTCTAGAGTGCTTAGTAACCTCACTTTTGTTACTAGTATTTGTCTTTGGGATTCATGGGTTTTCTAAATAAGGGAGTAGCTCATGGTATACCTTTTATGAGGACACAAACTATTGCTACATTGTGTTCTTCATTTTCTCTTAAAGAATCTCTGTTTGTTACATCTAACTTTCCCTGGACATTTTGCTTCAGTCCATGGGACTGGGCTTAGGGAAACTGGTGTGGCATGCCTAACTACGTTCAAAAATAAGTCTTTTGCTCCAATTTTGACCCCTTATCTTTGGACCAAGCCAGTGAGCTGAAATTGTTTTTAAAAATTAGTTTTTTCCTTTGAGAAACTTGGTTCCTCAAATAAATTTAACAATGCTAGATCCACCCTGCCAGACGTCTGGGTACAAACACAGGACTTCTTTCTGAAACCCTTCTACATAGGGATCCTGGACCTAACTCTGGAAACATTGAGAGGCTGATGAGTTTTTAAATAAAAGACCTCTAATGGCAGAAATTAGAATGGATCAAAAAGGAAAAAGACTGGAGGCAGGGAGGCAAGTTAGTAGGTGATAGTAATAGCTGAAGAAAACGAAAACCTGAATTAAAGTAGTGACAGTAGGAATGGAGAAGAGTAGGTAGATGAAAGGGCTATGACAGAGATAAAATTAGCAGGCCTTACAAACTAGTGAACGTGAGGTACAAAGGGTAGAAGGAATTTTTTCAGAATTACCTTTCTAAAGGAGAAGTAAGTTCATATTTTTCACCTGCTTACAACACTCCAATGGCTTCCCAATACACTTATTAGAGTCTAAACTCTATCCGTTGCCTTATAAGGCTTCATAAAATCTGGCCCCTGCCTATTTCCTCAGCTTCACTGCTCCCCAACCTCATTGCTCTCCAATTTTTTAATATAAATCTCCAGAAATACTGGATTTTCTTTCCCATCTCTGTGCCTATGCACTTGCTAGTTCTTGTGAACCCTCTTCCCCAGACTTGGATGACCATTGTTTTCTCTCCACAGAGATCCCAGCTCAGACCTCCTTCTACTTCCTCAGAAAAGTATTCACTGGCTCCCCACCAGCAGTAACACCCCCGCACTGCAACAGTCACTCTTGATATCACCATGTTTGTCCTCTCTAGAACACCTATCAGTACCTGAAACTACCTTGTTTGTTTTTGACATTATTATTGTCTGTCTCTCCCTACTGGAATGTCAGCAACCTCAGGACAGGGATCTTCTTTATCACCAGTGCCTACCATGTGATAGGTTCTCAAAGAATATTTATTGACCAAGTGATATACAGCTATACATGTACATATACATATATATATATATACATACATACATATATGTGCTGTGTCTGTGTGCCTGTGTGTGTGTATGTCCACACATGCCATATTTATAAATATATTCTATGGTAAAAAGTTATGGCTTGAGATTAAAACTATCAGACTCATATAGCTTGCTACATCCAAGTGTGATGCCTGTGCTGATGTAAGAAGTATTAATTTATAATTCTAATAACAGAATCATTACATATTGAACTCTATAAGAGCTATAAATACTTTTGATAAAAGAGAATTTGATTGAGATAAATACTCATCTAGGAATAAATTTCTAACCCATAGCATCTAAGGGTTAGATGCATCTAAATTTTATCCCCAAAATTTGTAGATTAAAAGTTGTATTTTAGAGACCTGGGAATAAGGGAGCTGGCATGCCCACAACACTCATGCCTATAATATTTTGTTGTATTGTTAGGAAACAGGGTAACTTTTTCTAGCAGGAGTAGCAAGTATATTTCAGATAAGACTACTTTTTGCAGGGAACATAAGTACCTCAGCCAGCCTTAATGGAGTCTATTTTAGGAGGCGGAGCAAAGGATCTTCAGGTTCTACTTCTCAAGCCATGCTTCTTTACATACCTCACAGGATTATCAAAAGGGTTAAATGAATTAATGGTATTTTATCAACTTTATCTACACTCTATTTTCACATTGTTTTTGGATCTGAAGGTTCACTGAGAGTCCAAGATGGATCACTCTGAGTTCTGCATGGCATCAGCAGAGTTCCAGTGACCTCAATGTTTATTCTGTGTTAAAAGAACCATTGACTGTGCCAGGGGCATAGGGTAATTGATCATGACTGAACAATATGAGTGCTACGCACTACCCATATTTTCTTCCTAATTTAGAACTTTATCATTTGAAAACAATTATATCACTGGGGAAAAAATGTCTCCTTTCAAAGAAAATGTATTCTATCAAAAACTGAGTCCAGGCAATAGCACAATTCCTCAATAGATCTTTGGATCCCACTACTAGGACCATACTTATCAATGCTGTTAATTGGATAGACACATCACATCACTGACCAATCCTGCTGCCTCTCCTTAATATGGTGCACCCCTGACTGCAGGGCTACTTCACTGTTCTTTGACTTACTGGGGCTGTGGTAGCAATAGCATGAACAACCTTAAATAGGAATGTTCCCTGTCCTCAGGGAGACTTCAATAAAAATAAGTCTCATGAGCTCTGTTTAATGGCACTTTCCATTTCTGCTCTAGTAAATGTACACTAAGACTATTAATCCTGGGAAATATAACATACACTGAAACAGCCTGAAGATGAGTCAGATTATTCCAGTGATGTTGCAATAGCTTCAAATGAGGAAAACATACAAGGTTATTAAAGAATATTTTTTAAGAGTCATTTTTTTGAGTATTTGATAATTATCTGAACCAAAATTCTATTCTATCATGGACCAAAAACATAGATTCATTAAAATAACTGTATATGTGATGCTTTTGTATAAATGGTTAGCTTATTAGATATTAAAAATAATACAGGATAATTAAAATTGTTTACAAACAAAAATAAACATTTTCTTTGCAAAATTTTTGAAGAGCCCTGCATTTTATTCAAAGACATTTTATTTCAAGTATATGATTATAAAAGCAATTGATCTTTCAGGATAAGGAACTGTAGGAATATTAAAAAGAATAAAATAATATTAAAATAACTTAATAGTAATGATAGTATTAGTGCCACTATCCTAACATGATATTATATTCCACATGACAGTTATTTACATAATTTACCCAATATTACTCAAACATTTTCAATAGTTTTATGTAGGGTAGTGTTCATAATTTTAATAATAGCTCCAAGATACGCTATTTTCCTTCAAGTTTTTCTTTTTGAATATGTTGCCATTTTTCTGACATGGTTTTGAAATATGGATCACTTTCTCTCTTTTTATGTTTTAGAATGAATTGAAGGTTTTTATAACATTGAGATTAATATAGCAAATTTAACAGACATTACTCATTCTATAAATATTAATTCATAACCACATAATCAAGCACATATTTTTTAAAATTTCCTTCAAGTTTTGTAAAAATTGGGGCCTTTTTCCCTTTCTGAAACTTTCCCTACTTCAAATTTATTACTTTGTACAGAGGTTCAGTACTTCCATAGTAAATAAGTTTTTTATCTTTTATGTTCTGCTTTTGTTTTCACAGATAAGTGAATTAGAAATAATACACTTCCTTTACTATGGTCATTTCAGCAAACATCAACTCATCATACACACACACACACACACACACACACACATCTTTTATTATCATATTATCTCTAAAACTGGATGGTTCTTTTCTTTTTTAATCATAATTTTCAAGCAACTTCCTTATCTTTCTCCTTCTCCACATACTCATCTACCTCACCTCCATTTAATTTTTTTTCTGTAGTTGCAGATAAATTTCCTTTGGTAATAACAACAAAAAAGATATTTGTGTAGTAAGTATTCCGAATGGTTGTAAGTCAGAGGATGTGTTTCAGCAGACTTCACCTATGAATGATGGCACAGCTGAAGATCTTAATTAGAACACTCTTTTTTCTTTGAAGGTTTTAAAGTTATTATTCCATTATAACTTTTATTGACTGGTGCAAAGAGGAAATCCAACTTTTTTTACTTTGGCTCCTATGATGGTCATTTGGTTTTTTTCTCCATAAAAGCTTAAGTGATGATTGTATATTTAAAGTTTAGTGACTTTAGGGAATATACACTGCTGGTAGGGATATTTATATAACTGTTTTCTTAAAGGCCCATATTAGACAATTTCATAAACTTATCCCAGCTGCTCAGAAGAAATTAATTGATGAGCACAGATTATTTACAAAAAGTGGCAGGGATTTTAATAGGAACTGAGAACTATCTTCACCATATTATATATGCAAGGCTCTAGTTCTTTGTGTCTATGAATGTATTTTCACAAATATTTTGCATGGTTTGATAGTTTATTTTATTCTCAAATTTTGCTCCATTGCTTCCATGTTTTTGTAAGACTGAGGAAATACCCTTAGAAGTGGAAGTCTAGAGCTTCCTTTTTCTTGATGAGTAATAAAGATAGACATAGAAAATAAGAGCAAGGGTGAACCACTGGGTTATATACCAGGGAGAAATAGCCAAGCTGTTAAAAGGACTCAGTGATTAAAACATCCACAAATGAATAGACTAGCGCTTCAAGGTCAATGCTTTGTGTCTCAGACACATTGTCACAGGCAGAAATGCTTTCTTTGATGTGAACACAGCTTCTGTTGATTTTTCTCCTCTACTGGAAAAGAAGTAAGAACAGAGAGGCTGCTTAAAAGGTTGGTACAGTCACTAAATTCCCCTAAAATAGCCTTGAAAACCCACACACACAGTATCTATTTTCCTCACAAAGAAAGTCTGAGCCAAGAACAGAGAAATTTCTGAATAAGAGAAGACTACTACTTATCAGTTGTGTAATAGACTATGGCACTGCCTGCTTCTGCCATGAAACAGATTAGAGGAAAAACTGAGCACAGAGATCTCATGATGTAACTGAGAAATTCCTCTACACCTCAGATGACAAATCTTCAGTGTGACTTCAATGCTCTCTAAAAGTCTTGTAAATTCCCTGAATAAGAACCATGTTAAAACCTAAATATAATACACTTTCCAAAAGTTCTCAGACTATAGGATTTCAAGTAGCAACTGTAAGATTTCAAGCAGATTTTCAATTCATCTAGTCTCCTTTGGCCAGCACAAGTCGTACGACAATAATATGGATATATCAAGACAAAACAATTATTAGCCCAAATCATGTAGATGTATATTTCCATATCTTCTGCTCTGTCACTACTCAGTAGCAACTGATGCTCTCACTAGAGCAGAAACAAAGATTTAAACATCACTCTAACCCTGGCTGAATCCAATTCGTGGGAGAAAACTGTGATTGGATAAGATGAGTAAGAAGAAGCAGTGGTAACTGGACCTAGAGAAGCTAGAGAGAGAAAGGAAGTCCAATAGAGGAAAGGCTACAAGAATCAAAGGGTGAGAGGACAGAGCTCAGCACTTGGATGTACTTGAGGGTGAACCGCTTGCTAATCATGGCCTGGGAACCACTAGATGTCTGACAGAACCTGGATACTTTTAAGTGCCAGACAGTGATGACATGAATGCCTTGTATTAAGGTGTCAGGCAGCTTGACATGAAAATCTTTCCCCTGTCCAAGTGCATGGAAATCAACACCACTTGAGAATCTTCCTAGCCGTAGAAGCAACGATAGACACACTGCCACATTTTCAAACACGTATAAACATGCTTCAGAGTTGAATTTTTATTATATATAGATTTTATGAATTTTTTGAACATAATAAACAGTTTGTCTCACTATAAAAATTTTTTACCAAATAGCATGCTTAACGGCCATATAATGTTCTATCCCAACAAATTACTATAACTATCCCATTTGGTTACTAATAAACATAAAAGGCTGGGATGAATATTTTAATACATAAATATTGAAACATTTCTCCAAGGCAGGGTTTTGGAAATTTAATTGCTGGGTGAGAGAGAATGTATGGTTCTATGACTTTTAATGCATATTGCCAAAATGCTTTCTACGAGAGTCTTAAGGAGTTCTTCTCCCACCAGGATTTATGTGAATGACCTTATCCATCAGCATAAGCAATAAGTACCACTTTCTTTTTTTTTTTAACATCTTCATTGGAGTAAAATTGCTTTACAATGTTGTGTTAGTTTCTGCTAACACAAAAACAAAGTGAATCAGTTATATGTATACATATATCCCCATATCCCCTCCTCTTGTACCTCCCTCCAACCCTCCCTATCCCACCCCTCCAGGTGGTCACAAAACACCAAGCTGATCTCCCTGTGCTATGCACCACTTTCTTTTAATATTGTTTATTTGATAAGTTAAAATGGTATTTTTATAGTTTTAATTTACATTTCTTTATTCATGAGATTGAACATTTTTCATATGTTCATTATCTGTACATATATCTTTTCTCACGTCTTGTTTCTGTACTAAAAATCTCATATATTTTTATTTGAAAGTATATATTAAGAGATAGAAATCCTTTGCCTATTTTTTGTTACAAATATTGTCCCATTTATTGTTCAAACTTTCATTTTATGACAGTTTGACATTAAAGAGTTTTTTATCCCTTGATGTTTTCTCCTTTTGATTCCTTCCATTATATACAGAGACCATATAAGTAAATACCTAAACAATTCTTACCCATATGGACATCAAATAAATACCTAAATTAAGTAAAAGACTTTGCTGTTTGTTTTTCATTTTATAACTTAATTTCCCCCAAATTTTCTTGATGTATTACAGTTAATATTTCTGTATAATAAACTACACCAGGGCAACTCATCTCTGCTCCAAGTAGGGCAGTGCGGCAGCAGGGAGAAGCACTACCAAGATCCTCTTTTCAAAGAAGGACTTGCTGTCCAGCTACAGGGTGGGGCGGGGGATGATCAGCTCCTTCAGTGCCTGGCCTCAGCTACAGAGAGCTGCTTCATCTGAGGTCACATCCTTTACAGAACAGCTCACATCTGATAACTGCACAAGGCAGCAATATGAAGGTCCAGCCATCTCAGATTGACCAGGAACAAATCTGATGAGCAAAACTCACAGTAGATCTTCACAACTGGTTGGCAAAGGCTTTGTCAGACCTTCACTGAAGCTTAGATTTTTCCTCTGCCCAGTTCTGCTGTTGCCCCTCCTTACACAAGTGTTGAAGTCTACTAATCATTTATATCATCAGCTCCATCTCAGTGTTTGCTTCCAGAAAACCTAACATGCCGTAGGCAGCTCAACTGGCTGTTGGAAGATCCTCTTTCAAGATGGCTTACTCCTTTCCCATGACTGGCAAATTAGGGTGGCTGGACTGAATACCTCTTGATGTGGGTCTCTCTTTGGCCTTGTTGGGCTTCTCCCAGCATGATGGCTTGTTTTCACAGAGATACAATTTGAAAATGTGTATTCTTTTTTATGAAGTACAAAGCTGAGCTGATATTTCTTATCAGTGTATCAACTATACTATCTAAAACCTCTTTATATTTTCTGTTTTGGCTGGCCTGTATAAAACAGGGAATTTCTACTCTTCAGCTTTAGAATTTACTTGATATGTACATTCCCCATTAATGAAACCCATTTGATGACAAAGTGAGCCCTTTTACACACTGCTTATAAACTATGGTAAAACTCTGTGCTTGCTTTAATTTTTTCCAGTTACATAATTTATTTAAAATTCTTAAACATGTTAGACAATAGTTTTAATGAGTTAATGGCAGAGAAAGAATCATTTTATTTCATCTTTAATATTCAACATAAATTTTCCAAAACAGATATGTGAATTTTTTTAATTGTTACAAATTTTTGAAATCCCATAGCATGCATAACTGAACTCAAATGAATATTCAGCATCAGAGCTGCGTACAGGTTGACAGTATGCGAATACTGTTCTTAATACTACCAGAGGTATTACAAAGACAGGAAAAAGTCACTCTTCTTCGCATGGGAATGTCTCCCCAGTATGGTGACTGTCACTTCATTATGGTTAAAAACACAGTGGATACTTCATCTGCACTGTAACTAATATTTACTTGAGAACCTGAGATCTTAGCTTGTGGATGAATGCTACCATTATTTATAAAGGGACTTAATGGGCACCATATTTTCAGGAATCTTTCAAGGAAGGCTAACAAAATTAAAATATAAATTGAGTTTTACTTCTTTAGCTCACAACATATCTTCCAAGTTATCTCATGTAATTATGCCATTTAATATGAGATAGACTTCAAGCCTAAATGTTGCAGACTATACTCCTTTTTAACACATCCTGGGGAAAATGCTCTGTTTTTAAAAGCACCATGTTGCTGACTCATGGAGACTTTTGTAATTCGTTATGACTTTTAGATGTTTCTCTGAGGTATTTGGATCTAGCTCCTCATTACTCATTTTACATTTGTACAATGTGGTTTTTTTTCTTTGAGTGTACTAGTGAATGGCCTTATATTTGTTTCTTGCTCATCAAGGTCTTTTGAATACTGTTTCTAGTCTCCAGAAGGCTGGTACTTCTGCCCACCACCACCCCTACACTCCACCCTACCTTATCATCAAGATGTTCTTTCATGTAAAACTTAATGAAGATGATGACTGTGAGAGTCAGCCTAACAATGTCTTTGAAGTACCTGCTGGGTACACAGCACAGTACTCGAGTGAGAGGAAAATACAAAGGAAACAAGGGATACAGCTCAGCTCTTTAAAAGATTGAACTTGAGATGAAGAGAATGACACACAGAAACTGAAGCATATTTTCCCAAGGCAACTGCTGCTATTATGTCCAAGTACAGATTCCAAGTGAAAACTGAGCATACATTAATGCTAAGAAATTATTGGATCATATGTGATCTGTCAAGGAAGGTCACAATGCATATTACTGATAACAGTATTAAAACTGTAACAGAACGAATCCCCTTTTTAAAAACTATTTATCAAGCCCCCTTTCATTTTGACTCCAAAAAATGAGATTCAATCCTTTTATCAAAAGCCCAAACAGGGAGACCTTCAAGATGGCAGAGGAGTAAGACGTGGAGATCACCTTCCTCCCCACAAATACATCAGAAGTACATCTACATGTGGAACAACTCCTACAGAACACCTACTGAATGCTGGCAGAAGACCTCAGACTTCTCAAAAGGGAACAGACGCCCTCAGGCGACCTACATGCAGAGGCAGGGCCAATCCAAAGCTGAACCCCAGGAACTGTGCAAACAAAGAAGAGAAAGGGAAATTTCTCCCAGCAGCCTCAGGAGCAGCAGATTAAATCTCCACAATCAATTTGATGTACCCTGCATCTGTGGAGTACCTGAACAGACAACAAATCATCCCAAAATTGAGGCGGTGGACTTTGGGAGCAACTGTGGACCTAAGATTTGCTTTCTACATCTAATTAGTTTCTGGTTTTACGTTTATCTTAGTTTAGTATTTAGAGTTTACTACCATTGGTAGATTTGTTTATTGATTTGGTTGCTCTCTTTCTCTTCTTTTTATTAAATATAATATATATATTTTTTTCTTTTTTGTGAGTGTATATGTGTATGCATCTTTGTGTGATTTTGTCTATAGCTTTGCTTTTACCATTCCTCCTAGGGTTCTGTCTGTCCTTTTTTTTTTAAGTATAGTTTTTAGAGCTTGTTATCATTGGTGGATTTGCTTTTTGGTTTGCTTGCTCTCACCTACCTTTTTTTTTTATTACTTTTAAATTCTTTTTATTTTTAATAATTTCTTTTATATTTTATTTTAATAACTTTTATTTAATTTATTTTTTCTTTCTTCCTTTCTCTCTCTTTCTTTCTTTCTTTCTTTTTTTCACCCTTTTCTTCTGAGCCGTGTGTCTGTCAGGGTCTTAGTACTCCGGCCGAGTGTCAGTCCTGTGCCTCTGAGGAATGAGAGCCGAGTTCAGGACATTGGTCCACCAAAGAGCTCCTGACTCCACGTAATATCAAATGGTGAAAGTTCTCCCAGAGATCTCCATCTCAATGCTAAGATCCAGCTACACTCAACAACCAGCAAGCTCCAGTGCTGGACACCCCATACCAAACAACTAGCAAGACAGGAACACAACCCCACCCATTAGAAGAGAGGCTGCCTAAAATCATGAAAAGGTCACAGACACCCCAAAACACACCAATGGACGTGGACCTGCCCAACAAAAAGACAAGATCCAGCATCATCCACCAGAACACAGGCACTAGTCCCCTCTACCAGGAAGCCTACACAACCCAATGAACTAACCTTACCCACTGGAAGCAGACACCAAAAACAACGGGAACTACGAACCTGCAGTCTGTGAAAAGGAAACCCCAAACACAGTAACTTAAGCAAAATGAGAAGACAGAGAAACACACAGCACATGAAGGAGCAAGGTAAAAACCGACCAGACCAAACAAATGAAGAGGAAACAGGCAGTCTACCTGAAAAAGGATTCAGAGTAATGATAGTAAAGATGATCTAAAATCTTGGAAATAGAATGGAAAAAATACAAGAAACGTTTAACAAGGACCTAGAAGAACTAAAGAGCAAACAAACAATGACAAACAACACAATGAATGAAATTAAAAATTCTCTAAAAGGGGCTTCCCTGGTGGCGCAGTGGTTGGGAATCTGCCTGCCGATGCAGGGGACACGGGTTCGTGCCCGGGTCCAGGAAGATCCCAATGCCGCAGAGTGGCTGGGCCCGTGGGCCATGGCTGCTGGGCCTGCGGGTCTGGAGCCTGTGCTCCACGGCGGGGGAGGCCACAAGAGTGAGAGGCCCGCGTTCCGCAAAAAAAAAAAAAAAAAAAAAAAAATTCTCTAAAAGGAATCAATAGCAGAATAACTGAGGCAGCGAACAGATAAGTGACCTGGAAGATAAAATAGTGGAAATAACTACTGCAGAGCAGAATTAAAAAAGGAATGAAAAGAATTCAGGACAGTCTTAGAGACCTCTGGGACAACATTAAACACACCAACATTTGAATTGTAGGGGTCCCAGAGGAAGAAAAGGAAAAGAAAGGGACTTAGAAAATATTTATAGAGGTTATGCTTCAAAACATCCCTAATGTGGAAAAGGAAATAGTCAATCAAGTCCAGGAAGCACAGAGAGTCCCATACAGGATAAATACAAGGAAAAACACACCAAAACACATATTAATCAAACTATCAAAAATTAAATACAAGGAAAAAAATATTGAAAGCAGCAAGGGAAAAACAACAAATAACACACAAGGGAATCCCCATAAGGTTAACAGCTGATCTTTCAGCAGAAACTGCATGCCAGAAGGGAGTAGCAGGACATATTTAAAGAGAAGAAAGGGAAAAACTTACAGCCAAGATTACTCTCCCAGCAAGGATCTCATTCAGATTCAACGGAGAAATTAAAACCTTTACAGACAAGCAAAAGCTAAGAGAATACAGCACCACCAAACGAGCTTTACAACAAATGCTAAAGGAACTTCTCTAGGCAGGAAACATAAGAGAAGGAAAAGACCTACAAACAATCCCAGAACAATTAAGAAAATGGTAATAGGAACATACATATCGATAATTACCTTAAATGTAAATGGATTAAAGGCTCCAAACAAAAGACATACACTGGCTGAATGGATACAAAAACAATACCCATATATAAGCTGTCTACAAGAGACCCATTCAGACCTAGGAACACACACAGACCAAAAGGGAGGGGATGGAAAAAGATATTCCATGCAAATGGAAATCAAAAGAAAGCTGGAGTAGCAATTCTCATATCAGAAAAAAGAGACTTGAAAATAAAGACTATTACAAGAGGGCGTCCCTGGTGGTGCAGTGGTTGGGAGTCTACCTGCTGTTGCAGGTGACACGGGTTCGTGCCCTAGTCAGGGAAGATCCCACATGCCGCGGAGCGGCTAGGCCCATGAGCCATGGCCGCTGAGCCTGCACGTCCAGAGCCTGTGCTCCACAACAGGAGAGGCTACAACAGTGAGAGGCCCGCGTACCACAAAAAAAAAGAGAAAAAAAAAGACTATTACAAGAGATAAAGAAGGACACTACATAATGATCAAGGGATCAATCCAAGAAGAACATATAACAATTGTAAATACTTATGCACCCAACATAGGAGCACCACAATACATAAGGCAAATAGTAACAGCCATAAAAGGGGAAATCGACAGTAACACATTCATAGTAGGGGACTTTAACACCCCACTTTCACCAATGGAAAGATCATCCAAAATGAAAATAAATAAGGAAACACAAGCTTTAAATGATACATTAAACAAGACACACTTAATTGACATTTACAGGACATTCCAACCAAAAGCAACAGAAAACACTTTCTTCTCAAGTGCTCACAGAACATTCTCCAGGATGGATCATATCTTGGGTCACAAATCTAGCCTTGGTAAATTTAAGAAAACTGAAATCGTATCAAGTATCTTTTCTGACCACAATTCTATGAGACTAGATATCAGTTACAGAAAAAAATCTGTAACAAATACAAACAAATGGAGGCTAAACAGTACACTATTTAATAACCAAGAGATCACTGAACAAATCAAAGAGGAAATCAAAAAATACCAAGAAACAAATGACAATGAAAACACGATGACCCAAAATCTATGGGATGCAGCAAAAGCAGTTCTAAGAGGGAAGTTTATAGCAATACAATCCAACCTCAAGAAATAAGAAACATCTCGAATAAATAACGTAAACTTACACCTAAAGCAATTAGAGAAAGAAGACCAAAAAAAAAAAAAACACCCAAAGTTAGCAGAAGGACGGAAATCACAAAGATCAGATCAGAAATAAATGAAACAGAAATGAAGGCAACAATAGCAAAGATCAATAAAACTAAAAGCTGGTTCTTTGAGAAGATAAACAAAATTGATAAGCCATTAGCCAGACTCATCAAGAAAAAAAGAGAGAAGGCTCAAATCAATAGAATTAGAAATGAAAAAGGAGAAGTAACAACTGACACTGCAGAAATACAAAGGATCATGAGAGATTACTACAAGCAACTACATATCAATAAAATGGACAACCTGGAAGAAATGGACAAATTCTTAGAAAATCACAACCTTCCAAGACTGAACCAGGAAGAAATAGAAAATATAAACAGACCAATCACAAGCACTGAAGTTGAGACTGTGATGAAAAATCTTCCAACAAACAAAAGCTCAGAACCCGATGGCTTCAAAGGCGAAATCTATAAAACATTTAGAGAAGAGCTAACACCTATGCTTCTCAAACTCTTCCAAAATAAAGCAGAGGGAGGAACACTCCCAAACTCATTCTATGAGGCCACCATCACCCTGATACCAATACCAGACAAAGATGTCACAAACAAAGAGAACTACAGGCCAATAGCACTGATGAACATAGATGCAAAAATCCTCAACAAAATACTAGCAAACAGAATCCAACAGCACATTAAAAGGATCATACACCATCATCAAGTCGGGTTTATCCCAGGAATGCAAGGATTCTTCACTATATGCAAATCAAACAATGTGATACACCATATTAACAAATTGAAGGAGAAAAACCATATGATCATCTCAATAGATGCAGAAAAAGCTATCGACAAAATTCAACACCTGTTTATGATAAAAACCGTCCAGAAAGTAGTCATACACGGAACTTACCTCAACATAATGCAGGCCATAAATGACAAATCCAGAGCCAACATCCTTCTCAA
Source organism: Pseudorca crassidens (assembly GCF_039906515.1). NCBI lineage: Eukaryota > Metazoa > Chordata > Mammalia > Artiodactyla > Delphinidae > Pseudorca > Pseudorca crassidens. The sequence goes on along the minus strand of NC_090303.1, from coordinate 71,344,006 downwards.
TGGTGAAAACCTGAAACCATTTCCTCTAACATCAGGAACAAGACAAGGCTGTCCACTCTCACCGCTATTATTCAACATAGTTTTGGAAGTTTTAGCCACAGCAATCAGAGAAGAAAAAGAAATAAAACGAATCCATGTCAGAAAAGAAGAAGTAAAGCTGTCACTGTTTGCAGATGACATATTATACATAGAGAATCCTAAAGATGCTACCAAAAAACTACTGGAGTAAAGGAGCAGTATACAAAGCTAATGCACAGTAATCTCTTGCATTCTTATACACTAAGATGAAAAATCAGAAAGAGAAATTAAGGAAACATTTACCACTGCAACAAAAAGAATAAAATATCTAGGAATAAACCTACTTAAGGAGGTAAAAGACCTATACTCAGAAAACTATAAGACACTGATGGAGAGATATACCGTGTTCTTGGATTGAAAGAATCAACATTGTGAAAATGACTCTACTACCCAAAGCAATCTACAGATTCAATGCAGTCCCTATCAAACTACCACTGGCATTTTTCACAGAACTAGAACAAAAAATTTCACAATTTGTATGGTAACACAAAAGACCCTAAATAGCCAAAGCAATCTTTAGAAAGAAAAACGAATCTGGAGGAATCAGGCTCACAGACTTCAGATTACACTACAAAGCTACAGTAATCAAGACAGTATGGTACTGGCACAAAAACAGAAAGAGAGATCAATGGAACAGGATAGAAAGCGCAGCGATAAACCCACGCACATATGGTCACCTTATCTTTGATAAAGGAGGCAAGAATATACAATAGAGAAAAGACATCCTCTTCAATAAGTGGTGCTGGGAAAACTGGACAGCTACATGTAAAAGAATGAAATTAGAATATTCCCTAGCACCATACACAAAACTAAACTCAAAATGGATTAAAGACCTAAATGTAAGGCCAGACACTATAAAACTCTTAGAGGAAAACATAGGCAAAACACTCTATGACATAATTCACAGCAAGATCCTCTTTGACCCTCTTCCTAGAGAAATGGAAATAAAAACAAAAATTAACAAATGGGACCTAATGAAATTTCAAAGCTTTTGCACAGCAAAGGAAACCATAAACAAGACAAAAAGACAACCCTGAGAATGGGAGAAAATATTTGCAAATGAAGCAACTGACAAAGGATTAATCTCCAAAATTTACAAGCAGCTCATGCAGCTCAATATCAAAAAAACAAACAACCCAATCCGAAAATGGGCAGAAGACCTAAATAGACATTACTCCCAAGAAGATATACAGACTGCCAACAAACACATGAAAGAATGCTCAACATCACTAGTCATTAGAGAAATGCAAATCAAAACTACAATGAGGTATCACCTCACACCAGTCAGAGTGGCCATCATCAAAAAATCTACAAACAATAAATGCTGAAGATGGTATAGCAAAAAGGGAACCCTCTTGTACTGTTGTTGGGAATGTAAATTGATACAGCCACTATGGAGAACAGTATGGGAGTTCCTTAAAAAACTAAAAACAAAACTACCATACGACCCATCAATCCCACTACTGGGTATATACACTGAGAAAACCATAATTCATAAAGAGTCATGTACCACAATGTTCATTGCAGCCCTATTTACAATAGCCAGGACATGGAAGCATCCTAAGTGTCCATCGACAGATGAATGGATAAAGAAGATGTGGCACATATATACAATGGAATATTACTCAGCCATAAAAAGAAATGAAATTGAGTTATTTGCAGTGAGGTGGATGGACTTAGAGTCTGTCATACAGAGTGAAATAAGTCAGAAAGAGAAATACAAATACCATATGCTAACACATATATATGGAATCTAAAAAAAAAAAAAAGTGGTTCTGACAAACCTAGGGGTAGGACAGGAATAAAGACACAGACGTACAGAATGGACTGAGGACACGGGGAGTGGGAAGGGTAAGCTGGGGCGAAGTGAGAGAATGGCCTGGACATATACACACTAGCAAATGTAAAATATATAGCTAGTGGGAAGCAGCCACATAGCACAGGGAGATTAGCTCAGTGCTTTGTGACCACCTAGAGGAGAGGGATAGGGAGGGTGGAAGGGAGACGCAAGAGGGAGGAGATATGGGGATATATGTATGTGTATAGCTGATTCACTTTGCTATAAAGCAGAAACAAGCAGACCATTGTAAAGCAATTATACTCCATTGAAGATGTTAAAATTAAAAAAAAAAAGTCCACACAATTGTGCACCTATAAAATTGTTCTTCATTGTCCTCACATGCTATAGAAAATATGTAAATATATATATATATGTTAAGAGAAATCACGTAACAATTCATTGTGAGAATGTTCATATAATATTCTATACACATATAAATTACATAATATTGAGACATTCTATAACACCTAAGTGTACTTTATACATTCAGAATGTTAAAAAAATCTTCTAACAATGCCTGACCTGCTGAGTAACCCTAAAATGCTCAAAAGTCAGTGGCTGCAGCTGCAGGAAGATCAGAGCATCTTCAGGCGCCAAATTCTGTTAAAGATTTAATCCCTAATCTACTTAACTCCCAGGCTATCTGGCTTGGAATTTGCAACTGTTCTCACCTCTAAGACAGGAACCAGCCAGATCTCACTGGACTCATACATAGCACATCATTCTGTGACTGAACACTCTGTGGCCAGGTAAGTTTGGAAATGCTAGGTACAATATTTCTTCAAAAAAAAAAAAAAACTTCAGCATTTAGGGCTCGGATAAGCAACTCAGTTTTTTTTTTTATGTGTTTGACTCTGTTTAACGCAGTATTTTCCAAACCTATTTGGCCAAAGAACTCATCTAATATAGTATCTCTGACATCCTAAAGCAATGAGTTCAGAAGAATACTCATAGAAATATACTCATCTATCAAACCTCCACTTAATAAAAACTTAGTAAGCCTCTTCTTCATGAAATTATTGGTTTATTTATCTATGCTATGGAGGCAACTAAGATGAGTTAAGCATCACCTGTGCCCTCAAGACACTTTCAAAGAAGTGAAAGAAATGAGAGATTAAAAACTAACTGCATTCCCAAGCAGAAAGAGTTTAGTGCCATAGTAGAGGTCCAAAAGAGCATGCAATTGGATTACAAAAAATAAAGGAAATAAGCCAAAAAGATGAGAGAAGTCCTCAAAGATAATGTGGAATTATAATAGAAGTCTGCCTTAAAAAACAGGTAAGATTTTGCTAAGTTCTGAGACAAAAAACAGTCTGTAGGCCCATTTATAGGAAGAATACATCTCCATGGTCCTTTCCAGTACTAATGCTTTGTTGCTCTGTGATTCTGTGATATTCTCTCTAGATGTTACATGGAGACAGTACCAAGGGGAAAGGCCAAGAGCTTTTGGAAAGTGTTGAGGAACAGATGTACTGCAGAAGGCATAAGAAGGGCATGAAGTATACAACTAAACCGAATTAAGGCCCAAATGTTCCAAGACTTAACTTTCATATTTAATGAGCACGTACTATATAGCAGTGACTATTAGAAAGACTGATACAACTGGAAACAAGACTGACCATGTAAGCATAGTAGGTCATAGTAGGTCATAGTAGGTCAATAATTAAATCAAGATTTATAACACATTTTGGTTAAGATCTTATGACAGGGAAAAGACAAAAATCTTTAAGAGTATGGAACATTGGCAGCAAACATAGTCAAAGAATGTTTCTTAGAGGAATTCATAGTTGAAAAAAAGGAATGCTAAACTTTTTCTGTCAACCATGGGGAGCCATCTAAGTTGCCTGCTTTTAAAAGGAGCAATTGGATCAGATCTCTCTTTTCAGAAGAATTCAGGGGCAATGTGAAAGATGTAGTGAAAGGAGAACACATGGGAGGCAAGAGACTTAGGAGTAAGCTATTCCATTACCTAGTAAAGTTTGTAAGCTCCAAACTTAAGGCAGGGTCAGCAATTGAGGAGAGGAGCAGAAGGATATAAAAGAAGCTCAACATGTTCTAATGACCAATCAGATGCAGAGTTAAAGGAGTGGAAAAAGAAAAATATTTTCCCAATTTCCCATGTGAGATAATCAATTAGTTTCATTTCTATAATACTTTGAAACAAAGTGTCAGTAGACATGGAATATAAATGTTCAAAAGATGCATTAATCACCTAATTTCATTCAGAGATATAGTTTCTCTTTCACACACACACACACACCACATTCTTCTGTAAAAAGTTATACTATAATCCAAAGCAGTCCGTCTGGTCATGATGAAGCAGAAAACACTATAGTGGTTCCAGTGAAATGCCCCAAGAAGTTTTATTATCTCTGACCTTTTATAGAACATCCATGAAGTTCGTTAGACATCTTTACTTAAGAATATTTTCCCTGCAAATACCATTGGTTGGTCACAGTCCAGCAACTGCTAGGTATGTTTGATTTTGTGAGTGTTCTATCTCCGTAGAATATTTTGTAATGTGTTTTCATTTTCACCCCTTCTGTTTGCACCCAATTTTCTCTGTTAAATTACAAATTTAGATTCTTGTAATCTTTTTCATGTAAATCATTTCTTCATTCTACTCTATTAACCCTGAATATTAACTCATTCAATGAATATCTTTAGTATAATTGACTAGAAATATAAGCAAAATAAGAATTACATTAGGTAATGCTCTTAAGGTACAGTCTCATGTGTTAGCTATCTCCTATTCAAGAAAATAGTAAGTAATTAAGCACAACTTTAAGCCATTTTCCAAGGGTAAGATTTCTTTCAACACCAGAATATCCAGGAAACCAGAGCTGGTATAGCTCATCTGAACAAGGGGTCATTCACAGCAGTTTGCTCAAAGCTGGTAGTCAAACTCCATGAACAAAAACAAGCAACCACTTAAGAGGGAGAGGGTCATATGATCTTTTTATTACTTTATCAAGACAAAAATAGTGGACCTGAGGTGACATCCAAGCAGAGTCTCTTACCTGGTTTAGGACATTAAGAGATAATTCCCTCTCTACTCCCTGACAGAAATGTTAATCAACAAGTAAGCATAATTCCTGAGTAAAGAGGGATATCTTCTACAAATTTGGCAGGCATTACAGCTTCCTCTCTCTTATTGCACTACGTATAATTTAGCCTTCTGAAAAGGGGCACACAAAGCTCTGCAATACCTTGCTTATGAATAACGGCCACATTTCTATTGTGACTTATGAGGAGCAAAAATTGTCACATGTCAATGTTAAAGAACCCCTGGTGCTTTAGATTTTCCTAAAGCTTTTCTATCACATTCCACTTTCTTGATTCTATTAATTGAGATCAAATGAATGCAGTACTCTCTGAAAAGTCATAATCTTCAGGTAGGCCCTTATTCAATGTTAATGAGAAGTAGGGTATTTGTGCTTGATGCTGCCTGCCTCACCAAGAGCTGGGGTGACAATCCATCTAATAATCATGAAAAATCATGAAAATCCAAAATTGTGAACAAGTTTAGATTTTCCTCAGTGGTACGGAAACTATCAATCACATACTTCACACTGGTCAAAAATATGTGCAATATATATTTACCTTGTCTGTTCTTTTTTAATTTGAGGATTTCTACCTGATCTTCAATTAATTCTTTTACCTAATGTCAAAAAAGACACCACCATTTTAGTTTGATCTAACTGATCAAGTTTATGAATTGAGAAAAGATTCCAATTGATTTCAATATCTTTCAAGAATGATAATTTGATTCTTGATAAGCTTTGTCCCCCCAAATTTACATTCCTTTGCGAGAGGGCCTTTAAGAAGCAAAGTTAGGGTCTTGGTGTCCTTGTGGGCTAAAGCTCTTACAAGTTGAATTTCTTGATTTGTTTAAATCATCATTCCTGATGAGTTACTTGAATGATAGAAATTCTCAGTCTTGCTTTCCCCCTCTTGTAGTTCTAAGAGAGTAATTCAAATTATTTCTATGGTCCTATGCCCCAGTAAATAAGCGCTGCCCTTTAGAAGAGGATGGCTTGTTTGACAGTCCAGCCAATACAGTCATAGGCTTCAATGATGGTGCCTCAGTGCTGGTCAGGAGGGAGGAACAGAGGGAAAGCAGGAGAAAGGGGCAGAGGGAATGAAGGGGGAGGGAGGAAAGTGGGGAGAGGGACAGGTTCTCATCTTTTTTAACACTGAATTTTCATGTATAATTTTTTGTTGGAAAAAGAAGTTCTGAGACTAAAAACAGTCTGTAGGCCCATTTATAGGAAGAATACATCTCCATGGTCCTTTCCAGTACTAATGCTTTGTTGCTCTGTGATTCTGTGATATTCTCTCTAGTCTGTGATTCTCAGATTAGCATGGGAAAGGCTAGTGTGAAAACATGTCTCCTTCTTTCATCTGACTGGTCTTTTCAGTCAATGGAAATAAATATATATACACATATATATGCAGATAAATATATATAGATATAAATCTATACACATATTTTTATATATTTATATATAAATATATAACTTGTCTTTTTATGGTGAAAGAAATATGTGTTCCAATATGACTCTCACATCTTAGGCATTTGCCATTATTCAGTATCAAAAAAGGAATAACAGGATAACCGTGTGGCTGCAGTGATTTAAAGCATATTCTTAGATCCCCTTAGATGTAGGGGATCCAGATCTGCACATTTGAATGGAGCTAATGTAAATAGGAAATATTTATTTATTCTTCCCTATTGTAGCATTTTTGCCCTGAGGCCCAGAGTCATGCCCAGTCTAGTTCACACTGTAGATTTCAGCTTTCCCTGCTAAAAAATATTAAAAGTCTTTTTAGCCATTAAAAATCTTTAGTGTTTTGTTGGGCTTCCCTGGTGGCGCAGTGGTTGAGCGTCTGCCTGCCGATTCAGGGGACATGGGCTCGTGCCCCAGTCCGGGAAGATCCCACATGCCACGGAGCGGCTGGGCCGCTGAGCCTGCGCGTCTGGAGCCTGTGATCTGCAACGGGAGAGGCCACAACAGTGAGAGGCCCGCGTACCGCAAAAAAAAAAAAAAATCTTCAGTGTTTTGTTATTGGCCCTTTTCCACTTATTAAGAAGAAAATATATTCCCTTATTATTTTCCTTTATGGAGTGGCCTACTTACAAGTAATAAGTTCCCCAGAGCTGCAAAAATTCAAGTCGTGGGTGATCAGTTTCCGCAATGTCATAGAAAGGAATTCCTGTATTATATAATGAATTTCACTTAATAATTGCTAAGATCACATTTGTTTAGTGATTCTAGTATCCATCTTTTGTCTCTGAAAGTTCAAAAACCCCTGCTTTTCTCACTCAAGTGTTGAGACTCTACAAATTTTATACTTTATATTCATCACTGGACCCAGAGCCTAGCTCCTATTACATACCTTATTTCAACTGTACTTGATTTTTACTGAATTATTTTTTAAGTCAACTTTTCTATACCATGAGTCATAATATTAGATTTTTCTAACATCCTTAATATTGTTTTCTTGGAACTTTTTTACCCTAATGTAATTCCATCTCATGAGAACCACATGATAATATGGGCAAGCCCATGAGATATGCTGGGAACTCTGCCCAGAAGTCTGAAGGGGTCAAGTTGTTCTGAGAATAGCTGACTAGCATAAAAGCTAGGTCCTGTCCAAGGTATGCAAAAAGTCACAACAAATTCCAGCTTACTTCTAACAGCACCTGCAGGAAGGATAATATCTGGGTACGAAGCTAGAGATACAACGCAATAAACAATACTCAAAATTGAGTAAATGTTATCATCCCAATTATGAAAAATAAGATACTTCTGAACAAGATCTCAGTCAATTGCAGAAAGTACTAGGAGTGGGACTCATCCTAGCCAGGAAACAAAGCAGGTACTGCAATGAAGGTGTTACCAGTACAGGGACATCTGTTAGGCACAGGCTACATCAGGTGTGACCCTGATGAATGAATATGGTCTATCCTGATTCCAATCAAGCATCTCAGGCTCATCATGTACACCCTGCTCTGGTAGAATTGACTCAGGGCATTGCTCACGTCTGGGCTTGGAATGAAGAACATCTGTGACTACAGCTTTGCAGGGGTGTTAAAAAATGGACTGAAAGTCTACCTTATAATTTTACATTTGTCAAAATCAGCTTTCTAAACATGCATTTAATTTTTCAGGATTTTTTAGGCCTTCTCTCAGAATTCCTAATTCTGCCAATTCATGGTTGCTTATCTGAAGATTTGTTCCAATTTTAAATCCTTAAGCATTTCCCTGTTTGAGAAAATGAAGTTAAGAATGGCATCTGTTCTAGTTGGCACTTCTACATGGTCTTTACTGCACTATAGGAATTTACTGACAGGACTTTGTGACCAAGGTGCATTAATCTTCAACAAATGTTCATATAATAAAAAAGGCTGTCATCAGCACTAAGTTCTATTACTAAAAAGTTTCAACAAGCTTCTCTAAAAAGCCTGGCTCATTTTTTCCCCCTTTATAGTTTTCAGATTGATTATAAACTCCAACTACAAAGTTTACCTTTCTCTCTTCTCTTGCCTACCTAAAGTGGGACTCTCTAAACTTATTTCTCTGTCATATTATAAAAGATCATATTAATAAAGGTTTATGTTCTTTTTTAATCAGGCATTTCAGTAAATCTTTCTTTTTGTACACTAATGAAACTTTACATTGTACTGCTTATTAAATTCTTTATGTAAAAATGTACAAACATTCTCCTAAGATTACTGGCGGTATGATTTTTAACCTCTACAAGTATCAGTTTTACTTTCTGTAAAGTGGGAATTTTGTAATAGTGTTATATTTGTAGTGAGCATTAAATAAAATAACATATGTAAAAAGGTTTATCTGTCTATAATCTATAGTATTACCATTAGTATTGGTTAGTTTGTTTATAATGGATAAACTAACTGGTTTCTCCCACTATGATCCCCCTTCCCCAAATGAAGCATGAGAGTGGATTTACCAACACAGTATGACTTAAGTATCCTGGATGAGTATGAGAAAGTGGCACTTCATGGCTGATATTTCAGAGACTCTGATGTAGGGCCAAAAAACTGAGACACCTCTTACAGGATTACAAATTCAGTCCCAAATAGCATAAACTGACAGAAGCAAGCTCAAATGAGAAGGTAAGGAAGTCCAGAATCATGAGGAGCTGGTGGATCTATACCTTAGGAAAAAACATTTTGCTAAGCCAAGGAGGAAGTAGGCAACCTTCTTATATAGTCTCAGCCCAGAAGCGAACATCCACCCCACACTACCTCTTCCACCAACACTGAAAGATTAGGAAATACCCTGGACTTCTTTATCATATCGAGAATAATAGTGCAAATTTGTGACCTCGAATGGATTAGGCTAAGATTGCATTCTTAGCTAACCTTGACTCTTGGAGATAAACACTCTTTCATTTTTAACTTTCTATTTCATTTAAGCAGAACTGCTGGAGATTTCAGAAACACTCAGCAGGCCTGAGGATTGTTGATGGATTTCAAGATTTTGTTGAGTACTTTAAACTGCAATTAATTATAAGTCAATGTTCAAAAACTGTTGCACAACACTATTTTTGTAATTGATTTGTATAAACATATATCTAATTTGCATTATATTTGTTTTCTATGTGTGTAAATTCTTAAATTCTCACTACAGTTTTTGAAGGTTTCACCTATGACATTAATATCAACTTACCTATACTAATGTTTACACTTCAAAAATTGTTGTATATAGACCATCTAATTTGATTGTGGTTATCCCCACCTTACCCATGAACAAAATTTGTATCTGCTGCAAAGTAAGAAAATCAGGATTAGAACCAGACAAAAATATCCAGTCTTTTTCCTAAGCCACACTTATTTTCTTTCCACATCATTTATAATATGGGAAAAATTGGGAAATAAATGTACTCAGGCACTTATCACACCATATTGTAAATCTCTCTTTCTTATCCATTGTCCCACTACCCTGTAGGACCTTTGAAGATGGAAAGTTTTAGTCCTTGGGTCTAGCGTCATACCTGACACCTGCTCATTACTAAACTAATGAGGTAAAAATTGAAAATACCGTAGGGGTAAAATTCTTCCTAAACTATAAAATATCAAAGCTGCCCTCTTGGTGCAGCTGGCACCACGTCAGTCTCATACACTATAAAACATCATTTACGTATTTTTAAATTTGAAACTAATTTATAATATGAACTCTGGAATTGGCATGAAATCATTATCTTATATTTTCATTGCTTACATTATGTATACTTATACATAGAAACAGAAAAAAATGTTTACTGGAGAATATATTTAAAGAAAAAAGAGCTATAAATCTTTGAAGTATCTCAAGAAATTTTCATTTTTCACACCTTTCCTCTCATTTTTTTTCACAAAAAAGTGTCTCAAACAAGATTAGATAGAAAAGCACAGATAATCCAAAGATAGCCTCTCTAGTCTCTCGCTGTGCACTGACAATGATGCCAAAGAAGGTAGAAGAAATAGAATCTTCCTGTTGATATATCAACCCAGTTTCAAGTAATTTTTTAAGAGATCACCAGATAGAAAAATCAATGTTCTGCAGGTCAAAATTTGTTTTACCAGAATTGAATTAGATCAGAACAGAATTTGAAATGCCATAACAGATTTCTAGCACTTAGCAATGTATTGGCGTAATATTTGTTTTTTGAAGGAGAAAAAAAATAGGACCTTTTAAAATTTATTTAAACAATTATTGAGAAAACTATGCTTCTGGGTATCCTTGTAACTGAAAGTGGCAAAGCTAACTGCAATGCCTCCACATGCCAGTCAAGGTTGCCTGTGTGGTGCTAGACAGAAACTTTTCCCCATGGGGAGGTCAGAAGGGACTCCCAGGTCAGAGCTCTCTGCAGGATGGCTGAGACCACTGTCACCGCTGCGTCGAAATCCTTGTCTGCCCACCTTGCTTCCCTCCCTCTATGACAGGTGTTATTCCTAGGGCCCTTGCCCCAAAATTTCCTGAACATAGTTATAGGTCTTCATCTCTAAGTCTGTTACAGGAATCAGTCCTACAACACCTACTAGGCCACACACTCCCTCTCACTGCTAATATAGTTCTCTCAGCACTCTAGAAAGAAACGGTTTGCCTTGTTGGGAGCCCAATAAGGCTCTTAAAAAACTGCATTTTCCTGCAAGCCTGAGGCAGACATTAAGGGTTACCTAAGCATTTTGGCAAAAACCAACAAAAACATTTCATTAGTATCGACACTGTTGTTGGCATATCAGGGATTTGCTTTTTAGCATTTTGAAATTAAGCAACTTTGGAAAAGTTTTGAGAGTGTCTTTGAAGGAACTCATAAATGCAGAGCAATAGCATACTCAGGAGATTATATGTAAACTTGCTGATGATAGTGTTCATCAAACTTAGGAATTACAGGAAGACAACTGCCCAAATACTTTAGAGATTCTTCCCATAGTGAAAATACTCTTTAATTTTCTGTGTGGTTTATAAATGTCCTCTTATTATGTGGCAAACATTCTATAACATTAAGTAAAATGCTACATATCTGGGGCTTAGTTCTCATTATAGATTCATTATATTTACATACAAATGGAAATAATTTGGCTATTTCTCCAGCGACTACAGGACCCTATCAACTCAGCACGAAACAACTGTAGCATCAGTCTTTCTCCATACAGACTCCAAGAGGCAAGATTCGCTGGGAATGTTCTGGAAGAAAAAGGAACAATGGGCTGTTCATGGTCCCTGTAACTTTGTCCAGGAAAATAGATAAAAAAAAACAAACAAATGCTCTGGATACAGCCACTGCCTTGTCAGAGGCCCCATTTCTGGTTCTGCCCTCCTTGTCCTCAACACCCTGACTCCACCACAGACACACTTTTACCTAAAATAACTCCTATGTAGCCTGTTCCTATTTTCCCCATATTTTTTTGGTTAGCGCTTAATATTGTGGGCCTTAGCTTTATTTAATGGTATAGTACTTTAAAATTTTCTATTAACAGAGGCTTAACATTAAAATATTATCATGTATATTAATATTACTTGTTTTAATAAAATATTTTTAAAGTGCATTTCCCCAATTTTCTAATTTTTTCTTTCACTTTTCTACTAATTTTGGCATTTATGTAGCTCATTTTTTACCTCATCTAGTTAACTTTCTTTACTTCCATACTTTTTACTGGGTCTTTTAGTCTTCCTTCTTTTAAATTTTATATATAAGATAGTTCTCAACTTTCTACTTAGTTTTAATTTTTAGTTTAAGTCCATCTTAACCTTTAACTTTGCTATAAGTTTACCAATCTTCATTTGCTTTTGTAAGAGCCCACAAGGATCCAGGCTGCAGGAGTGCCAACAGAGGAGGACTGTATCATCTCTGCCCTGGCTACACTAGTGACAATGAGCACGATCATCCAAGCTGCCTCTGCACCAGGACCCCTAATCAATCTCCCTCTCAAGTTAAAGGAGGTATTTCAAGAGACTCTCATCTCTGTACACTCACAGTCCAGGCACCCATTCTGCTACCTTATTGGCTGGAGCTGGCCGTAAGAGACAGGAGGAACTACCCTATCAGAAAATTTTTAAGAAAAAGGAAACAATAGCTCTATAAATACAATTCCTGTGTTTTTTCCTTCATAGTACTTGGTAACTCAATGAATGAATGAATGATAACTCAATCATTATCATATAGTTATGTGTGTTGTTCTTTATTTAAATTCTATCTCTTCCACTAAAGTTCTACTAAATGAGGTACGTAACTGTGTTTCTCTTGATCACTGCTGAATGCCTAGCCCAAGGTTTGGTGTAAAGTACAATTACAAAAAATATTGTTAAATGGGTAAATGAACAAATGAATAAACTAAATGTCAAATATTTTAAAGTGAATACTGCTGAATAGGCAGTAAAGTAACTGAAGGTTTTCTCACCTTTGACCTTTTTTTTTTTTTTTTTTTTTTTTTACTGTTGATGACTTTAACTGGCACAAGGGTTTTAACCAAAACACTGAAGTCAGGGACTCTGTAGATACAGTTATAGTGCAATGTATAAAAAGAAGTCAATTAAGGAAGGATATTAAGTAAGGAGAATTTTATTCTACAGACATTCTTCAAAAAGTAGTTTGTCCAGAAGTGGATTATGCAATGGCTGGGATATGTGTCCCCCACCACCAGCAAAATTCATTTGTTGAAATCTAACCCCCAGTGTGATAGTATTCAAGGTGAGGCCTTTGGGAAGTAATTAGGTCTGAGGATAGAGCCCTCAGGAATGGGATTAGTGCCCTTAGGGGCCCTAATTAGGGGCCCTAATTAGGGGCCCTAGTGAGCTTTCTAGACCCTTCACTATGTGAAAATACAATGAGAGGTTGGCTGTCTGCAACCTGGAAAAGGGTCTTACCAGAACCCGACCTTACTGGCACCCTGATCTCCAACTTCCAGCCTTCAGAACTATAAGAAATAAATTTCTGTTGTTTATAAGCCACCCAGTCTATGGTATAAAACAGTTTGAACTAAGACAGAGCATTCACAATATTATCTTGGTTTAATAAATGTTTGCTTCTTAAACTAAATTACAGGTCTTTCTCTCTTTGTTTCTCTAGTTATATTTTTTTATATCTTGGTGTTTTTTGTTTTTTTTTTTGCGGTACGCGGGCCTCTCACTGTTGGGGCCTCTCCCATTGCGGAGCACAGGCTCCGGACGCACAGACTCAGCGGCCATGGCTCACAGGCCCAGCCGCTCCGCGGCATGTGGGATCCTCCCAGACCGGGGCACGAACCCGTGTCCGCTGCATTGGCAGGCAGACTCACAACCACTGCGCCACCAGGGAAGCCCATATCTTGGTGTTTTTACATTAAATGCTTAGACAGATAGTCAGACATTTTCCTAGTCCAACTTTTGGTTAATATTTAAAAATTTTTCTACCCACTTTTACATATACCTCCTGCAAACATACTATTAGATATTTTGAAAGTGATATGTCATTTATTTTGACATAACTACAGATTAAACTTTTAATTAATGAAAAGCAGAGATCCTCATAATAAATTGTAACTCATTTTAACTCAGAACAAACATAGGATTTCTGCTTTTGGATATCTTTAATTGGAACACCTGAATGTCTCTTTATTAGGCATGAATGCCAGCATGCTATTATACAGTATATTTTTTTTAATGTTAAGGCTCTATTGTTAGATATGGGGAAATATTTATGTTAACTCCCTTTGGGGGATTCTAAACAGAGTACTCTGTCATTTACTTTCTTAGAATCATAGTTGAATAAGATTACAATATTTCATGAAAAATAGTTTCAAAAGATATTTGCCCCATAAGGAAATTGTTGATAATTTCTTTTTCCATGAAATATTCAAAAGAACAGCCTATGTATGAAAATTCTTAAACACAGATAATTCTTGAGAGTTATTATTTGTTAAGTTCCAACATAAACAATGTCCGTAATAACAATGTCCACCTTGCTTCAAGAAGACAGTGCTCTTAAAATTCCAGATGAACATATAGAAGCTATTTGCTTATGTTTGGCATGCTTTGCCTCTAAAATACAGGTTTTGAGCTGGAGTTGTCCTCCACACAATTCCCTTGAACTCTTATTATATGGATCAGTGGCCACCTTGGTTTGGTTAACTCAATAATCAGTAATGGTCGCAAACTAGAAAGCCTTGTGATTTCAGGGAAATGATTATATTCTAAGGAGACTGAAGAAAGATGGAAAGTTTTTTAGTAGTTTCTCAAACAGAAAATCCAAACAGAACCTCTCTCTACGGTTTTTCACAATTTCTACTTTAAGTTCTGTTTTCAAAAGATGAGCAATTAGGCTCAGATTAGAATTTTGCAGTCAAATGTTTTCTGTTTGAGATAGCAACAAAAACTCTGTGTGAAGTCACAAAAATACTGATGGCCACTGTTTTTTCGTTCCTAGTCTTCCAGACAGGGTTTGAGAGGGAAGAGAAAACAAAAGAGTGCTAAAAAGCCCAGAAGGAAATGACGGTGATAATTAGCAAGTCAATATTTACCCTAACTTTCATAGTAGTGATAGCATTACACAAACTACTTCTGACCTTCACTAATTTAAAATAGGTATCTTGTAATAATCTGTAGTTTTCATACATACAAAATATTGTGTACAATTCCTAAAATATATTTTGATAAATAGTACATATTGTTGAAATATCAATATTTATGCCAAAGTCGATATAATCACACACAAACTTCTATTTAAATGAATTTATACTTCCCCAAATAATCAAATAACTGAAAAATGCATACTCTAATCTCATCCTACACAGTGTCAAAGAAAAATTGCACTGGATTTAGTTAAACAGACAAGGAAGACTTTTTTCAAGTGTATTGCAGTAGAGGTCAAGACTATGGCAAAGGGGAGAGACAGACTGAAATCTACTCCTCTAAAACAAAAGTGGGGTGAGCTAGTGGAAAAGTACTGGAGGACGTTTGTGGGGAGGTTGTCAATGTGATTAGGCCAACTGTATGGGCTAACTGATTCTAGAAATTAAGCTCCTACCTCCCACATAGACTTGGAGAGAGAGGTTCTATCTAGCGTTGATGATTACTTTTCAGAATGGTTGCTCCTTGAGAAAGATACTCCTGGGTTCTAAAACTGGCAAAAGACTGGGAGAAGATTTACATCTTAAAGGAGCAAAGAAATAATTTACAGTTGCAAGTTTTCTAAAGAGTTCTAACAAAAGGGAGGTCAAGAGCTGATAGGAAGAAACCTGGCTAAAGTTTAGTCAAGCTGAGGGGAATATTAAGGCCATCTTGGTCAATAGATAGAAAGAGGAATGTGGCAAAACAGACTGCAAGCTGCAATGGCACATGAAGTAAATGTTGGTATAAACTAAGGACAATTTATGGAGACTTCATATTAAAATGATGAGGTTGCTCTTGTAATTCACTCACCAACAACTCAGTAATTCTTTATAGTGATTTCTAAAAGATGGTTTGCGTGAAACTGTTAAAAAAAAAAGGTAGTTGGAGGTCAAACTAGACCAATAGGTTGTATCAGTCAGAGTTCAACCAGAAAAACAAAACAAGTAGGGGATATACACTGATGAATTTATTGTAAAAAATTGCTTTATGGAATTTTGGGGGCTGACTAGGCAAGTGTGAAATCTATAGGGCATACTGTTAGGAAGAAGAGGCTAGAAAGTAAGGCATGAGTTAAAGCTGCTACACACAAGCAGTATTTCTTCTCTTTCCAGAAAATCTCAGTACTACTCTTAAGGTCTTTCAGTTGATTACAGCAGACCACCTTGATTACCTAGGATAATCCTCCCTACTTAAATTCAATTGATTATGAATGTTCATCACATCTACAAAATACCTTCACAACAACACCTAAATTAGTGTTTGATTGAACAACTGAGGACCACAGCCTAGCCAAGTTGACATAATAGACTCACCATCACATAGGTTGAATTGAGGCGTTATCAGAGAGATGTAACAAACGAATTAACATCACCAGTCAAAACAAAGCGGTTCTCCATAAGGGTCTAATTGGTTTGTGTATTTAAATAAGTTAGAATATTTCAATTAATTTTAGAATTTGAGGGGATATATGTCACATGTTTTTCATTGATTCCAGAGCTTTATTCTCTAGAAAAATATATGAACATATATAACATTGTAATACATAACACTTTGCTTAATAACACATTATAATTATTATCTGTAATTTTAAAAGTATATATTTGTACAAATCTATAGAGTAACCTAAATGTTCAGCATTTTATAATGTTCTAATATATACCTTAACTACAAAAAACTATAGTATGATATGAAAATAAAAAGCTTGTTATAAAAGTGAAGAATGAGTAGCTACTAAAGCATCATAGGAAAATGATATCCAACTTTCACGGTAGAACAGCATTCAAAACTATTGAACATTTTATAAGTGAATTAAATATAGATATTTTAATATTTACCCTTTTCATAATATAAATTACTTTAATGCCATTTCTTAATCATATTACAAATTTTTCAAAAGATTGACTAAAATATGACTATTTTCATGATTTTATATTATTTTGTGTACTGTTTTTCCAGTATGCATTTAAGATTTTGAGATGTAAAAATATGGTTGAATTGAGATTCTCTTTTACTTTTACATATGTCTTTAAATGTAAGAACTAAAAATCATTATTAGAATAAAGATAACGAGAAAGAAAATTAATGTCTGTGTCCAAGAATTCCTCTTCTTTCTCTCAGTCTATATTACTGCAATATACAGTAAGTCCCTACATACAAACGAGTTCCATTCCAAAATTTGTCCTTAAGTCCAACAAAGTTAGGCTAGGTACCCAGCTAATACAATCAGCTATATAGTACTGTACTATAAAGGTTTATAATACTTTTCACACAAATAATACATAAAAAACAAACAAACACAAAAAATAAAGAAAACATTTTTAATCTTACAGTACAGTACCTTGGAAAGTACAGTAGTACAGTACAACAGCTGGCATACAGGCAAGAAGAGTTACTGACTGGAGGAGGGAGAGGAGGTGGGAGATGGTAGAGCTGAAGGATCGTCAGCAATAGGAGACGGAGGGCAAGCTGCAATTTCACTCATGCCTGACATTGATGGCATGGGTTCTGGTTCCTTGCTAGATTCAATTCTATCTACCCTCTTGAAAAAACAATCCAGTGATGTCTGGGTAGTAGCATGTTCACATCTTCGAAAGTTCGCAACTTGAATGTTCCTATGTAGGGGACTCACTGTGATCCCCAAGACTCATAAACGCACGTTCAGCACTGACACCAGTGACTAGCTATTAACAAAAAAACACTGAGATGTTATTTAATCAAATGCCCTTAGCATGCAACAAGTGTTATCCTGCATCTCCCAGCCTTTAATGCCTGCTTCAGTGTTCTTATCCAACTCATTCTAAAACTGAATATTTTATATTAGGTTTTGGTGAATCCTAGTCTTTCTTATTCTTGCCTAGATGTGAAAATTGCCATTTGCCATGAGTTAAGGTTAAAGTAGTCACATTTCTGATAAACAGAATTGGCTCTTCTGTTAAGCTCCTTGCATTTCATTTCCATTTTATATTCTTTACTCCAGAGCATTGCTAACCCCCCAGATGTGCATGGGGCAGGAGGAGAGAGGTGTGGAAAGCAACACACACACACATACACAATCCCACCCATACTTAAGAGAATAATAATAGGCTCCTGTGACTCTGGAGACAGGGTGAGAAAAAGAGTAGGTTTGTATAAAATACAAGCAGTCATGAAGAGGACAACAGGGATAGCTGTGAAGCTGAGGCTGCATTCATTCTGATGTGCTAACTCATTGGAAAGTTGCCAGTGAAAACTAGGAAATTCATCTGAATCACTTTAAACCTCTCAGAGGAAATGTGCTATAAAAATTCAAGACAGTGTTGCCATTATTAAAGCTATTATTGCTAACATTTCTCATTATGAACACAAAGTCAGAAAAGGAAAAAAGGCTGGTAAAGAAATCAGACAGATAATAGGGAGGAAGGCTGACAATTATTATTCAGATAGGTAATGAATTTGGTAATGTCTAACCTATATAGTACAATGGATCTGTTACAATCTTTCTTAGATTGTGAGAAATAACAAGTTTCAATACAAATGTGGGTATTTAAAAGAAATGACTACCTCAAAGTTTTAGATATTAAGTTTAGTTCTCGTAACATCTGTGTGACAGCATTCTATTGATCAGTTTGGGCTGCCATAACAAAATACCATAGACTGGGTGGCTTAAACAACAGCAATTTATTTCTCACAGTTCTGGAGACTACGAAGTCCAAGATCAAGATGACTGAAAGGCAGGTTTCATTCTAAGGTCCCTTCTCTTGGCTTCTAGGGGGCTACCATCTCCCTGTGTGCTCTCATGACCTCTCCTTTTATTCAAGGAAAGACAAAGCAAGCTCTCTAGTGCCCCTTCTTATAAGGGCACTTATTCCATCATGAGGACCCCACTTTCATGACCTAACTTAATCCTAATTACCTCTCAAAGGCCCCATCTCTACCATCACACTGGGGCTTAGGGTTTCAACACAAGTATTTGAGGGGAACACAAACATTCAGACCATGACAATTATTATATGTATAGTCTCCATTTAAAGAGAGCTTTAAAAGGATGCTTTACTCTGAGTGTATAAGCAAGTACAATATTTAAAAATAAAAAGAGAATCCTATGTATTTATCTACCATACCCCACTAGAGTCATAGTGTTTAGCAGATGCTCTTCTTACTGTTAAACAAAACCTGTAGATATATAAAAGTCAAGACATCAAATGTTTTGTTAAAAGACTTCACTTTGAACATCTACTTGAGGATACTTCATAGGGAAATAAAATATTTTATAAGTACAAACATACATGATGACAATATGAAGATAGGAAAGACTGGGGAAGAAAAATAGTCACATTGGAGTAATTAAGTCACCAGGTTTACCCAGGTAAAAATCTCTGTTCAATAGCTGCCTAAGCAGAATTTACTTATCTGCCATCAGGCCCAGCCTTTACAAACAATCAGATGACAAACAAAAGCAGTCTAAAGAGGAGAGGAAAAACAATCACTGGTAGCTAAGGACTCTGTTTTTGGTTAACAATTTGGGGAGTTTAAGTCACCAACTTGCCTATTCACCTTTCTTGCCCTAGCAAAAAAATTTCTAGTTACAAAATGAATAAAAGCTACATTATCACTCATCCATAGTAAATTTCTATTTCTAGGTTACTTTAAGCAGAATGTGCTTGCTCATCAAGGCACACTTTGAAGAGCCTTGTCATAAATACTAAGAGAGGCAGTGAATCAAGTGAAAAGAGAATATGGAACCATATAGAGCTAGATACAAATTCTACCTCAACCATTTACTATATTGGAGGCCTTGGGTAAATATGTAATCTTTCTTATTATGGAAGAATATTTGCATTATTACTTCATTGTATTATCTAACACCACAGAAATACAAAGGATCCTAAGAGACTACTATGAATAACTATATGCCAACAAATTGGATAACCTAGAAGAAATGGAAATTCCTAAAAATATACAACCTATCAAGACTAAATCAGGAAGAAATAGAAAATCTGAACAGTTCAATAATGAATACGGAGATTTAATCAGTAATCAAAAACCTCTTAACAAACTAAAGTCCAGGACCAGATGGCTTCACTGGTGATTTTATCAAACATCTAACAAAGAATAATACCAATCTTTCTTAAACTCTTCCAAAAAATGAAAAGGAAAGAACACTTCCAAACTCATTTTACAGGCCAAAATTACCCTGATACCAAAGCAGAAAAGGACACTAAAAAAATAAAATTACAAGTCAATATCCCTTATGAACATAGATGTAAGAATTCTCAACAAAATGCTAGCAAGCAGAATTTAATGGCACAGTAAAAGGATCCAGGATCCTATACCACAATCAAGTGGGATTTATCCCTGTAATGCAAGCATAGTTCAACCTAGGCAAATCAATCATTGTGATATACCACATAAACAAAATAAAATATAAAAATCTTTATGATCATCTCAATAAATGCAGAAAAAGCATTTGACAAAATTCAAAATCATTTCATGATAAAAACTCTCAACAAATTAGGTATACAAAGAATATATATCAACATAATAAAGGCCATAAATGACAGCCTACAGCTAACGTCGTACTCAGTGCTGAAAGCTTTTCCACCAATATCAGGAACAAGACAAGGGTGCCTACTCTTGCCACTTCTATTCAGCATAGTACTGGAAGTCCTAGCCAGAGCAATTAGAGAAATAAAAGGCATTCAAATCAAAAAGGAGGAAATGAAATTGTCTCTTTGCAGATAACATGAATATATTTCTTTTCATACTTCCCTAAGGACGCCAGCAAAAAACTGTTAAAACTAGTAAATGAATTCAGTAAAGTTGCAGGACGTACAATCAACATAAAAAATCAGTTGTGTTTTTATACACTAACAATGAGTTACTCAAAAAGAAATTAAGAAAACAATCCCATTTACAGCAGCATCAAAAACAACTAAATACTTATGAAAAAATTTAACCAAGGAAGTAAAAGATCTTTACACTGAAAACTATAAAATACTGATTAAAGAAATTGAAGAAGACACAAATAAATGAAAAGATATCCCATGTCTATGCATTGGGAGAATTAACATTGTTAAAATGCCCATACTACACAAAATAATTTACAGATTCAGTGTAATCCTATCAAACTTCCAATGACATTTTTCACAGAAATAGAAAAAATAATCCTAAAATGCACTTGGAATCACAAAAGATTCCAAATGGCCAAAGCAATCTTGAAAACGAAGAAGAAAGTTGGAGGCATCACACATCCTGATTTCAAACTATATTACAAAGCTGTAATAGTCAAAATAGTTTGGCACTGGCATAAAAAATAGACATACAGGTCTTCCCTGGTGGTGCAATGGTTAAGAATCCACCTTCCAATTCCGGAGACATGGGTTCGAGCCCTGGTCCGGGAAGAACCCATGTGCCGGGGAGCAACTAAGACCATGAGCCCTAAAGCCCATGCTCTGCTGAGCCCTAGAGCCTGTGCTCTGCTGAGCCCTAGAGCCCGTGCTCTGCAACAAGAGAAGCCACCGCAATGAGAAGCACGCCGTGGCCGCAACAAGAGAAAGCCCATGGGCAGCAATGAAGATCCAATGCAGCCAAAAATAAATAAATGTATATTAAAAAAAAAAAAAGACATACAGACCAAGAGAACAGAATTGATAACCCAGAAATAAACCCATGCATATAGAGTCAATCTTTGACAATAGTTCCAACAATATGCAATGGGGAAAGGATAGCCTATTCAATAAACGGTGTTAGGAAAACCAAATATCCACATGCAAAAGATTATAAGTGAATCTTTATCTTATACCATACATGAAAATGAACTCAAAATGGATTAAAGACTTAATATAAGACCTGAAATTGTTAAAGTCCTAGACGAAAACACAGGAAAAATGTTCCTTGATATTAGTCTTTACAATGATTTCTTGGATATGACACCAAAAACCCAGGCAAAAAAAGCACAAATAAACAAGTGGGACTACATCAAACTTAAAAGCTTCTGCACAGTAAAGGAAACGATCAACAAAATGAAAAAGTAACCTGAAGAATGAGAGAAAATACTAGCAAGCCATATATCTGATAAGGAGCACTATCCAAAATATACAAAGAACTCACACAACTCAATAGCAAACAAAACAAAACAAACAACAACAACAAAAAAAGATTTTTTTAAATGGGCAGAGAACCTGAATAGACATTTTTCCAAAGAAAGCATACAAATGGTCAACAGACTATGAAAACGTGCTCAACATCATAAATCGTCAGAAAAACTCAAATCAAAACCATAATGAGGTATGACCTCACATCTGTTAAGATGGCTATTATCAAAAAGACAAATGATACATATGCTGGTGAAGGTACGAAGAACAGGGAACATCTGTGCACTGTTTGTAGAAATGTAAAATGGTACAGCCAGTAAGGAAAAGAGTATGGTGGGTCCTCAGAAAATTGAAAGAGAACTACATATGATGCAGCAATCCCACTTCTGGGTGTACCTTGAAAGGATATAAAATGACTATCTCAAAGAGATATCTACAATCCCATATTCATTGCAGTATTATTCACAGTAACCAAGATGTGGAAACAACCTAAAAATCCACTGGCAGATGAATGGATAAAGGAAATGCAGTATACACACACACGCACGCGCACACACACACACACACAGGAATATTATTCAGCACTAAAAAAGGAGGAAATCTTGCCATTTGAGATAACATGGATGACCTAGAGGGCACTGTACTAAGTGAAATAAATCAGACAGAGAAAGACAAATACCATATGATCTCACTTACATGTAGAGTCTAAAACAAAACAAAACAAAAACAAAAAAAGAAGAACTCACAGATACAGAGAATACGCTGGTTGTTGCCATAGGCAGAGGGTGGGAGGTAGGTGATATGGGTGAAGGGGGTCAAAAGGTACAAACCTAAAGCTATAAAATAAATAAGTCATGAGATGTAAGGTAGAGTATAGTGACTATGGTAAATAATACTGTATTGCGTATTTGAAAGTTGCTAAGAGACCAAATCTTAAAAGTTCTCATGACAAGAAAAAAATTGTAATTACGTGTGGTGATGGATAGAGGGATGTTAACTAGACTTATTGTGGTGATTATTTCACAGTTCATACAAATATTTAATCACTATGTTGTACACCTGAAAACTACTATGATATTATATGTCAATTATATCTCAATTTTTTTTAAAAAGGAAATCCTGCCATTTGTGACTACACGGATAAAAAAGGAGAATGTTATGCTAAGCAAAATAAGCCAGGCAAAGAAAGACAAATGATTCATGATCTCACTTACATGTAGAACCTTTAAAAAAAAGTTTCAACTTATAGTGACAGAGAGTAGAATAGAGATTACCAGAGGTTGGGGAGTTAGGGGCAGGGAGAGGCAGGTAGGGGGAAAGTGGAGCTAATGGTGGAAGAGTACAAACTTTCAGTTACAAGATGAATAAATTCTGGAAACCTAATGTACAGCATACTGACTATAGTTATATTATAGTTAATATAGTTAATTATAATATAGTTAATTATAATGTATTGTATACTTGAAGTTTGCTAAGAGAGTCAATATACACAAACACAAAATGTAACTCTGTGAGGTGATGCATATGTTTATCAGCTTGATTGTGGTACCATTTCACAATGTATACACATATCAAAACATCACATTGTACAACCTAAATATATACCGTTTTTATTTCTCAAGCATACCTCAATAAAGCTGGAAAAATTAATTAATTAATTTAAAAATTATTATATTCCTATTTTTTAAAAAAGGTATTTAAGTTCTAAACACAAAACATCTCTGATAACATTGTCCTTTTCCATCTCCCCCACCACTCTCTGTTGTTAACACCTTCTCATTTTAGACATTATGTCCTCTGGGATACCTGTCCAGGTGCCCATGTCTGGGTTCAGTCACTCTTCTCTCTCCTTGTACTTCTTCATACTTTGCTTTATCAACCAATTATTTATTTGTTCATATTTCCATTAGACTGTAAACTCTATATCTTCTTCACCACACTAGGCACTTAACAATTATTTGTTGAATGAATAAACAAAGAAATTATTTCATATTTCAGAATGTCTCTCTGAAACCCTCAAAATACAGATTTTCTACTACACACTTAGTTTGCAACCTTCTCTCTCCTTTAATCTTTTATGTAACTAAGCTAGCTAATTTATTGCTTATCATTTCATTGAATTGTCTTACTTTTTTCAATATGTTCTATCAAAATACACTGTCCTTTTTAAAACTAGACATTGAATATTAGGGAGCCAGGTAAAATTATGATAATTAATTACTTGATGATTTCAGGTAGATGGAATAATCACCTGGATTGTGAGTGGCAGTTCAACTCCTATTGTCCATGCCTAAAATAGACTACCTGACTCAGGCTTATAAGACAGAAAATCAATCCCATAAAGTTATTTTGATGGTCAATTCTAAATTAGATCAGCTGTTTAGAAAAAGGATTGTTTGGCAATTCCTTTGACAGAATTAATATTTTAATAAAGTAACTGAATGTTCTAGAAAAAAGGAACAAGAAAGTCAGTCCTCATCTAAAAGACCCAGAATGACTAAGTCACATAAAGAGTAACGGCAAAGTTATACTTCAGGACTTACGACCTTCAATTCAATTTTCTTTCTATATCAATATCAAATCAATAGCTAACATGAGTTGTTATACTAATTCAGTCTCCTCTCTACCAAATCCATTATCTAACTGCTTCTTTGATGTTTCTGTTATAATGAATTTATACCAATATCCTACTTTGTCCCCTAGTCTCTAGCTGTGCAGGCTCATAATAAACTCTTTGATAATGAGAGGAGAGAACTCCATCTATCTCTTTTATCTACCCACCCCCCACCAAACCAGGCACAGGCAAGCCTTCTTAGCACAGGGGGAATGTGAAAACAACTTATTCAGAAATCTGTTCTTCTGAAAAGCAAATGAATCTTCCAGAGAATCCTACTTCACTCCACTCTTCGCTCAAAACCCCAGTTTGAACCACTTCACCACCACCACCACCACTTGCCTAATCAGGAAGCCATTTTCATTTTCATCCAGATCAAACCAGCATGAGAAATTTTCTGGGTCATTATTCCCTGGGTGAAAAATTCAGTTTTAAAAAAAGACATAGGGCTATGTGTACATTTATACAATTTGTTTTATGTACCTAGTTAAAAGTTCACACGTTACCTGAGCAAATATTAGAATGTTATATTAAATACTGTTAAGCTCTTGGTCTTTTTGTATTTTGACATATTCACCACTCTTCCCAGGTTTATGTTATCTGCAAATTTGATGGGTATGTCACAAATGTCTGCATCAAAGTAACTGATGATAATGTTGAACAGAAAAAGAAACCTTAATTTATGTTCCATAAACTTGCAAGGACAGGTGCAGGTCACTAAGGGCAGGAGGCAGAATTCATCTGTGTCACTGCTCAAAGAAGATAGTGATTTTTTTTTTTCAAAAACCAAAAAACCCCTGCTTTTTCTATACAGAATATTTCATTAATGCAGGTTAATTAAAAATTTCTTACCACCCGACATGTTGTAATATTACAACTCTACACTATTTAAAGCATTCAGCGATATTTTCTTTTTTTTGAATTTTATTTTTTATATACAAGGTTCTTATTAGTTATCCATTTTATACATATTAGTGTATATATGTCAATCCCAATCTCCCAATTCATCACACCACCAGCACCCACTCCACCACGTTCCCCACTTGGTGTCCATACGTTTGTTCTCTACATCTGTGTCTCTATGTCTGCTCTGCAAACCAGTTCATCTGTACCATTTTTCTAGGTTCCACATATATGCATTAATATATGATATTTGTTTTTCTCTTTCTGACTTACTTCACTCTGTATGACAGTCTCTAGATCCATCCACATCTCTAAAAATGACCCAATTTCAGTCCTTTTTATGGCTGAGTAATAGTCCATTGTATATATGTACCATATCTTCTTTATCCATTCATCTGCCAATGGGCACTTAGGTTACTTCCATGACCTGGATATTGTAAATAGTGCTGCAATGAACACAGGGGTGCGTGTGTCTTTTTGAACTATGGTTTTCTCTGGGTATATGCCCAATAGTGGGAGTACTGGGTCCTATGATAATTCTATTATTAGCTTTCTAAGGAATCTCCATACTGTTCCCGATAGTGGCTGTATCAAATTACATTCCCACCAACATGCAAGAGGGTTCCCTTTTCTCCACATCCTCTCCAGCATTTGTTGTTTTGTAGATTTTCTGATGATGCCAATTCTAACTGGTGTGAGGTGATATACCTCATTGTGGTTTTGATTTGCATTTCTCTAATAATTAGTGATGTTGAGTAGCTTTTCATGTGCTTCTTGGCCATCTGTATGTCTTCTTTGGAGAAATGTCTATTTAGGTCTTCTGTCCATTTTTTGATTGGGTTGTTGTTTTTTTAATATTGAGCTGCATGAGATATTTATATATTTTGGAGATTAACCTTTTGTCTGTTGATTCGTTTGCAAATATTTTCTCCCATTATGAGGGTTGTCGTTTTGTCTTGTTTGTAGTTTCTTTTGCCGTGCAAAAGCTTTGAAGTTTCATTAGGTCCCATTTATTTATTTTTGTTTTATTTCCATTACTCTACGAGGTGAATCAAAAAAGATCTTGCTTATTTATATCAAAGAGTGTTCTTCCTATGTTTTCCTCTAAGAGTTTTACAGTGTCCAGTCTCACATTTAGGTCTCTAATCGATTTAGAGTTTATTTTTGTGTATGGTGTTAGGGAGTGTTCTAATTTCATTCTTTAACATATAGCTGTCCAGTTTTCCCAGGACCACTTATTGAAGAGACTGTCTTTTCTCCATTGTATATCCTTGCCTCCTTTGTCATAGCTTAGTTGACCATAGGTGCATGGGTTTATCTCTGGGCTTTCTATCCTGTTCCATTGACCTATATTCCTGTTTTGGTGCCAGTACCATACTGTCTTGATCACTGTAGCTTTGTAGTGTAGTATAAAGTCAGGGAGTCCAATTCCTCCAGCTCCATTTTTTTCCCTCAAGACTTCTTTGGCTATTCGGGGTCTTTTGTGTCTCCATACACACTTTAAGATTTTTTTGTTCTAGTTCTGTCAAAAAAGGCCATTGGTAATTTGATAGGGATTGCATTGAATCTGTAGATTGCTTTGGGTAGTAGAATCATTTTCACAATAATGATTCTTCCAACACAACAACATGGTATCTCTCTCCATCTGTTGGTATCATCTTTAATTTCTTTCAACAGTGTCTTATAGTTCTCTGCATACAGGCCTTTTGTCTCCCTAGGTAGGTTTATTCCTTGGTATTTTATTATTTTTGTTGGAATGGTAAATGGGAGTGTTTCCTTAATTTCTCTTTCAGATTTTTCATTATTAGTATATAGGAATGCAAGAGATTTCTGTGCATTAATTTTGTAGCTGCAACTTTACCAAATTCATTGATTAGCTCTAGTAGTTCTCTGGTGGCATCTTTAGTGTTCTCTACGTACAGTATCATGTCATCTGCAAACAGTGACAGTTTTACTTCTTGTTTTCCAATTTGTATTCCTTTTATTTCTTTTTCTTCTCTGATTGCTGTGGCTAAGACTTCCAAAACTATGTTGAATAACAGTGGCAAGAGTGGACATCCTTGTCTTGTCCCTGATTAAGCTTAGAGTAAATGCTTTCAGTTTTTCATCATTGAGAATGATGTTTGCTGTGGGTTTGTCGTATATGGCCTTTATTTTATTTTATTTTATTTTTTTTGTGGTACGTGGGCCTCTCACTGCTGTGGCCTCTCCCGCTGCAGAGCACAGGCTCCAGACACGCAGGCTCAGCAGCCATGGCCCACGGGACCAGCCGCTCCGTGGCATGTGGGATCCTCCCAGACCGGGGCACGAACCCATGTCCCCTCCATCGGCAGGCGGACTCTCAACCACTGCGCCACCAGGGAAGCCCCATGGCCTTTATTATATTGAGGTAGGATCCCTCTATGCCCACTTTCTGGAGAGTTTTTATCATAAATGGGTGTTGAATTTTGGCAAAAGCTTTTTCTGCATCTATTGAGATGATCATATGGTTTTTATTCTTCAGTTTGTTAATATGTTGTATCACATTGATTGATTTGCATATATTGAAGAATGCTTGCATTCCTGGGATAACTCCCACTTGGTCATGGTGTATGATCCTTTTAATGTGCTGCTGTATTCTGCTTGCTAGTATTTTATTGAGGATTTTTGCATCTCTATTCATCAGTGATATTGGTCTATAATTTTCTTTTTTTGTACTATCTTTGTCTGCTTTTGGTATCAGGGTGATGGTGGCCTCATAGAATGAGTTTGGGAGTGTTCCTTCCTCTGCAATTTTTTTGGAAGAGTTTGAGAAGGATGGGTGTTAGCTCTTCTCTAAATGTTTGATAGAATTCACCTGTGAAGCCATCTGGTCCTGGACTTTTGTTTGTTGGGAGATTTTTAATCACAGTTTCTATTTCATTACTTGCGATTGGTCTGTAGATATTTTCTAGTTCTTCCTGGTTCAGTCTTGGGAAGGTTATACCTTTCTAAGAATTTGTTCCTTTCTTCCAGGTTTTCCATTTTATTGGCATAGTGTTGCTTGCAGTAGTCTCTTAGGATGCTTTGTATTTCTACGGTGCCAGTTGTAACTTCTCCTTTTTCATTTCTAATTTTATTGAATTGAGTCCTCTCCCTCTTTTTCTTGATGAGTCTGGCTAATGGTTTATCAATTTTCTTTATCTTTTCAAAAAACCAGCTTTTAGTTTTACTGATCTTTGCTATTGTTTTCTTTGTTTCTATTTCATTTATTTCTGCTCTGATTTTTATGATTTCTTTCCTTCTACTAACTTTGCGTTTTGTTTGTTCTTCTTTCTCTAGTTTCTTTAGGTGTAAGGTTAGATTGTTTATATGAGATTTTTCTTGTCTCTTGAGGTAGGCTTGTATTGCCATAAACTTCTCTCTTAGAACTGCTTTTGCTTCATCCCATAAGTTTTTGATCATCGTGTTTTTGTTGTCATTTGTCTCTAGGTATTTTTTGATTTCCTCTTTGATTTCTTCAGTGATCTCTTGGTTATTTAGTAACATATTGTTTAGCCTCCATGTGTTTGTGTTTTTTACATTTTTTTCCCTTTTATTGATATCTAATCTAATAGCATTGTGGTCAGGAAAGATGCTTCATATTATTTCAATTTTCTTAAATTTACTGAGACTGGATTTGTGACCCAAGATGTGATCTATCCTGGAGAATGTTCCGTGCACACTTGAGAAGAAAGTGTAATCTGCTGTTTTTGGATGGAATGTCCTATAAATATCAATTAAATCTATCTCATCTATTGTGTCACTTAAAGCTTGCATTTCCTTATTAATTTCTGTTTGGATGATCTGTCCATTGGTGTAAGTGAGGTGTTAAAGCCCCCACTATTATTGTGTTACTGTAGATTTCCTCTTTTATAGCTGTTAGCAGTTGCCTTGTGTATTGAGGTGCTCCTATGTTGGATGCATATATGTTTATAATTGTTACATCTTCTTCTTGGATTGATCCCTTGATCATTATGTAGTGTCCTTCCTTGTCTCTTGTAACATTCTTTATTTTAAAGTCTATTTTATCTGATATGAGTATTGCCACTCCAGCTTTCTTTAGATTTCCATTTGCATGGAATATCTTTTCCCATGCCCTCACTTTCAGTCTCTATGTGTACCTAGGTCTGAATTGGTCTCTTGTAGACAGCATATATATGGGCCTTGTTTTTGTATCCATTCAGCCAGTCTGGGTCTTTTGGTTGGAGCATTTAATCCATTCACATTTAAGGTAATTATCTAAGTGTATGTTCCTATTACCATTTTGTTAATTGTCATGGGTTTGTTTTTGTAGGTCCTTTTCTTCTCTTGTGTTTCCCACTTAGAGAAGTTCCTTTAGCATTTGTTGTAGAGCTGGTTTGGTGGTGCTGAATTCTCTTAGCATTTGCTTGTCTGTAAAGCTTTTGGTTTCTCCGTGGTACCTGAATGATATCCCTGCCAGGTAGAGTAATCTTGGTTGTAGGTTCTTCCCTTCCATCACTTTAAATATGTCATGCCACTCCCTTCTGGCTTGTGGAGTTTCTGCTGAGAAATCAGCTGTTAACCTTATGGGAGTTCCCTTGTATGTTATTTGTCATTTTTCCCTTGTTGCTTTCAATAACTTTTCTTTGCCTTTAATTTTTGCCAATTTGATTATTATGTGTCTCGGCATGTTTCTCCTTGGGTTTATCTTGCCTGGGACTCTCTGCACTTCCTGGACTTGGCTGGCTATTTCCTTTTCCACGTTAGGGAAGTTTTCGACTATAACCTCTTCAAATATTTTCTCGGGTTCTTTCTCTCTCTCTTCTCCTTCTGGGACCCCTATAATGTGAATGTTGTTGTGTTTACTGTCGTCCCAGAGGTTTCTTAGGCTGCCTTCATTTCTTTTCATTCTTTTTTCTGTATTCTGTTCTGCAGCAGTGAATTCTACCATTTTGCCTTCCAGGTCACTTATCCTTTCTTCTGCCTCAGTTATTCTGCTATTGATTCCTTCTAATGTAGTTTTCATTTCAGTTATTGTGTTATTTATCTCTGTTTGTTTGTTCTTTAAATCTTCTAGGTGTTTGTTATTTAATTCTTCTAGGTCTTTGTTAAACATTTCTTGCATCTTCTCAATCTTTGGCTCCATTCTTTCCTGAGGTCCTGGGTCATCTTCATTATAATTATTCTGAATTCTTTTTTTAGAAGGTTGCCTATCTCCACTTCATTTAGTTGTTTTTCTGGGGTTTTATCTTGTTCCTTCATCTGGTACATAGCCCTCTACCTTTTCATCTTGTCTATCTTTCTGTGAATATAGTTTTTGTTCCACAGGCTGCAGGACTGTAGTTCTTCTTGCTTCTACTGTCTGCCCTCTGGTGGATGAGGCTATCTAAGAGGCTTGTGCCAGTTTCCTGATGGGAGGACTGGTGGTGGGTAGAGCTGGCTGTTGCTCTGGTGGGCAGAGCTCAGTAAAACTTTAATCCACTTGTCTGCTGATGGGTGGGCCTGGGTTCCCTCCCTGTTGGTTGTTTAGCCTGAGGGGACCCAACACTGGAGCCTACCCTGGCTCTTTGGTGGGGCTAATGGCAGACTCTGGGAGGGCTCGTGCCAAGGAGTACTTCCCAGGACTTCTGCTGCCAGTGTCCTTGTCCTCACAGTGAGACACAGCCACACCCTGCCTCTGCAGGAGACCCTCCAACACTAGCAGGTAGGTCTAGTTCAGTCTCCTATGGGGTCACTGCTCCTTTCCTGCGTCCTGATGCGCATACTACTTTGTGTGTCCCCTCCACGAATGGAGTCTCTGTTTCCCCCAGTCCTGTCGATGTCCTGCAGTCTAATCCCGCTAGCCTTCAAAGTCTGATTCTCTAGGATATCCTCCTCCTATTGCCAGACCCCCAGGTTGGGAAGCCTGACATGGGGCTCAGATCCTTCACTCCAGTGGGTGGACTTCTGTGGTATAAGTGTTCTCCAGTTTGTGAGTCACCCACCCAGCAGTTACGGGATTTGATTTTATTGTGATTGCACCCCTCCTACCATCTCATTGTGGCTTCTCCTTTGTCTTTGGATGTGGGGTATCTTTTTTGGTGAATTCCAGTGTCTTCCTGTCGATGATTGTTCAGCAGTTTGTTGTGATTCTGGTGCTCTCGCAAGAAGGAGTGAGAGCACATCCTTCTATTCTGCCACCTTGAACCAATCTCGCATTCAGTGTTATTTTCAATCACACCTTCAGTAAAATATATACCTGACACTTCCTTCAAAGACAGCACATAGAAATTCTGAAAGCTGCCTGCAAACCTGCGGTTGAGGATTTCCACACCTCTGGAGCCTGAGTGCTCAAAATATCTAACTTCTCAGGGCAATCTCCGTGCTAAATCAGAGATTACCAGGAACAGGGCCCTACTCATTTCAGAATATCAATAGTGTTTTTTATGCTGTTTTTTTTCCTGTGAACAAATATGTATTGACTTCTTACTGTGTACTAAGTACTGTTGTCACTTAGAATATATATAAATTTTAAAAACATATCACCTATTTTCAAGGTTATCTCAATGTAGTTAGAAAGAGAGAAAGACATGTAAATAAACAAATGCAATAAAGAGAGTATTGTACATATAAGTATCCACATGGTATCAGAAATATACAAGGGGAAAAAGTATCAATTCTGCCAGAAAATATCAGAATAGTATGTATAGAGTCAGAAACACTTTAATTAAGTTGTAAATAATAATAGCAATGAGAACAGCAGCAAGGCAGGTGAAATGTACTATGCTTATCTCACTTAATCCTCTTGACATCCTATATGATAGGTACTATTATTATCCCAACTTTACAAATTAGAAACTGAGGAACAGTGCGATTAATTAACATTAACCCATAGCTAGTAAACAACGGAGCTGAGACTTGAACCCAGGGTTTTCTGACTCCAGAGCAGACATCCTTAAATATTGCAGTATCAGAAATATTTCAGATGACACACATGCTGTTAGGAGAGGGAAACTTAGGGAAAGAGACCTAAAGAGAGAGAGAGAGAGAAATTAAATACAATAATTTCTCTGGGTAAGTGGTAATATCCCTAACAGAAAACTGAATATGAGAAGCGAAGCAAAGATGTAGTGAAAATAAGAAAGATGATGTGCCAGATTTTGACCATACTGAATTTTAGTGCCTGTGAGACATCCAGGGGCAATGCCTAGGAGTCACAGGATGTATGAGTCAGAGTTTAGGAGACATGCTGAGCTCAGGCATGCAGTTTACTCTCTAGGTCCCAGATGTGTCTCACCTACATGCACATTTGAAATATAAAAGTGGTTAAAACTATGCTTCTAAGAAGAATGTATAGTATGAGAAGAGGGGCAACAATAGGGATCTGAGAAATATCATTATTTAGACTAAAATAGAATAGTAGTTAAAAATCCCGTTTTATGAGCTCTCACAATCTCTGTGTACTTTTTCTTTATAATATTATCAATGGTGCAAATTTACAATTGTTGACAACTTATTTGAATAATTTCTTGTACTCAATGAGTCAAGCCCCCTGGGCTTAGGGGTTAGCTTTTGCTAACCATTCATTATATTTCAAGCACTTAGCATGATGTCAGCACATGATAGGTGCTCAATACTGAATAAATGAGGAAGGGAAACAGATAAACTCGTTAGAAATGTGGAAAGAGAGGCATGATAGAGTGCTGTCAAGAGATTCCAAGGTTTCTAGCATAGAATATACAGTTAGAATAGAAATGAATCTTTGAAAACCATTTGGCCATCCTCACTATAACACAAGAAGAAGCACTATAACAAGAGAGCAGAAAGCCCTAAGAGGGCAATAACCTAGATGAAACTGAAAAATAACTGAGTAAAATAAGGGAGAATTAAAAGAAATCTAAAAGTACAACACAGGATCAATATGTCTATTGGAAGCAATAAATGGAAGAATAGACACTGCAAAAACCTGTTATTGAAATATATAGGGCAAACTTGAGAAGCTTCATCAAAAATATAGAGGAAAAGGAAAGGCATTAAAGCTATGCAAATACTAAGAATAAAAAATGGACACTCAACGTAACAATCATGGATATCCTTTAAAATAAGCAAAACAATTAAACAGAAGCAACGTCAAAATTATAATTGATGAAAACTTTTCTGAATTAAAAAAAATGAATATGCAAATAGATGTGGCTCACCAGATCTAAATAAAATCTAAGAAAGGTATTCTACATGCAAACACTCCTGAGTAAATTCTTGAGTTACCAACAGAAATAAAAATCCTCTGATAATCCAGAAATTTCCTTTAAATAGAAATGTATAAACTACTCTTAAAATAAAATAAACATGGTGAATAATGCATACATTAATAATGATAAATTGTATCCAAACCTCTAGTTTTTAATCAACTAGACATGTTGTAAGGAAAAGAGAAGAGGAGAGGGTTTCAGATGCAACTTCAAAATGTTTAATAAAATTCTTTATCTCACTTTCAGGGGACTTCAAAGATCCTATTTCATTCCTGACTTTGATAACTAGATAAATATAGCTTCAAAGAACTGCCTCCCTCCGTGTCCCAATCAATTCCAAAAAGCAGAAACTGCACAGTTCACATTTTCTAACTGCAATCCACTAAGGCTTGAAACCTTTTTTTAAAAATGTTTAACGGAGAAAAATTAAATCTTGGTAACTGAAAATACTCTTAACATTCTCCTAAATAACCACTGATTCAAAGCCAATCTATAATGAGAGACTACTTGAAAAATAATAAAAATGGGGCCATAATATCAAAACCTGTCATTGATTTCCAGGTCTGATTTCAGATGTAAATTCAAAGTTTTCAATGCTTTTTCAGCATTATTTGTAATATTAAAAATTGAAACAGCATAACAAAAATAAGGCAATAGTTATTATTCAAATATTAAAACATATTTTTAAATATTTTTAAATGGCATAGAAAAAAGTTCACAAAATAATATAATGTGTAAAATGCAGTATCAAAAACTAAGTATATTATCATATGTGGTTAAGTGAGAGGTGACATGCAATAATAACTTCTCTGAAAATTCAGAGAGAATTAGAAAGTAAAGGAATAGAGAAATAACTGCATAAATATATCTGAGAAAAGCAAAGTTTTTGACCAAATATACTTTCTATATGTCAAATCATTTTTAAAAAAAGTTTAGATCTGGCTGATGTATATTTTAAACGTCTTACCCTCAATACAATTTTCTAAACAAGCATATAAAATTTTCAGTACTCAGTGTGTTGATATTATTTTCTTTTCAATATGCTAAAATTAATCTACTATGATTGTGACCAATCTTAGGAAAAATCATACATCTAATCTCTACGGAGTTGTAACAGAGACAAATGATTTGATCTCCATGGACATAGATGTCATTGCATATTCTAAAGATAAGTTTTAAGAACAAGAACTGAAAATGGATAGACCATAGTAGGTCAAATCTCATTATAACTATCTCTAAAAAAACCTATGAGACAAAACAAAGTTAATAGTAGTGAGTGAGTAAAAAGATACCTATTTACTGACCTCAGAGGGTGGAAAATGTAGCTGTAGGAACAAATGCATGAGAAAAAAATTATTTAAAAATGCAGTAAGAAACTCTTATTCTAGAGACTTTGTTACATTGACCAGGTATGTTGATCTTTTGTGATCAACTTTCTAATTCAAAAATCAATTTATGTGTAGATTATAAAGACTGCTGGTATTCGAACTGGGCTCCTAAAAAGTCAGTATCATTCTGGGGGACCACATAAAGGATGTGCAGTTAGGAATCTAGTTCCTCATTCCTCACCCCATCCCAGTGTAAGCAAAGCAATTCTGATTTTATCATTTTTACATAATGAGGTTCAATATAATAGCTTACTGACAGGTTCAATATAATATACTGTTGTCCAAAGAACAACAAACAAAGCTTGAAAGTAGCTGCTAATTATTTCACTAAAGCAAACTACTCAGGTTAAAATATCATATAATATGCACATATAATCTTTAAATTTTACCAAGGGTATTGTGGGAAGGTCTTTCTGCACAAGTGACATTTGATCTAAGATGTGCAGAATGAAAAGCAACAACTATTCAAAGAATTCAGGGAAGAGCATTCCATGCCATAGGAATAATCAGGGCAGAAGCCCTGAGTCAGTAAAGGGTAGACAACAGTTTCAAGGAAGAAAAAAGACAGCAAGTGTGGCTGAATTACTGCACATGAAGGGGAAAGTGGAACAGATGATGCTGGATCAGCAGGTGGGTTTCAGATAGTCAGGGCCTTGCAGGCCACAGTAAAGAGTTTGTATTTTATTCCACAAGCAATGAGAAGTCACCAAAGGACATGAGCAGGGGAGTCTTTATGAAAAATTACTGTGGCTTCTATGTGATAATGGATTGTAAGGGAGCAAGAGGAGGAAAAAGAAACCAGTTTACAGATAGCACTAGAGTTAAAGGGGGAAAGCATGGTATCTTGTCTTAGGGTGACAGCAATGGAGTTACAGAGACATGGATATATTTTGAAGACAGAATCTTCCTGAATTCACTGGTGGACTGGATGTGGTAGATAAGGAAAGAGAAAAATCAAAGATATTTCCCCTAATTTTGTGGACAATGGATAGTGCCATCGACTGAGACAGTGAACACTGGAGGGGAGATAAGTCTGGTGAAAAACATCAAGAGATCTGTTTTGGACATATTAAGTTTGAGACGCCTGTTTGACAACCCAGTAGATAAGCAGGTAGCCAGATATTTTAATAGTAATAACAACAATAATAATAATAGCTAAGAACTATTGAGCACTTCTATTACATAAGAGCTACTATTCTGAGTGTTTTACATCTATCACTTACATTATAATTTATCCCTTAAAACAACTTATGAAGTAAATACTATTAATACTATCCTTATTTTATAAATGGGAAACTAAGGCACAGAGAGAATAAGTAACTGGGTCATACAATTGTATGGAGCTGGAAACTAAGCCCAGATGGTCAGGCCCCAAGGTCCATCATCTTAACTTCTACTCTTCATGGCTCACAGGACTCTGGGGCCGAGGAAAGCAGTCTCAGTTATAAACAGATATTTAAGAGTTATTCATTAATTCATCAACTTTTTCATTCAAAATGTATTAATTGAGCACAAGCTCTGTTTGTGCCAAGCTCTGCTCTAATCAATAAAACAGATAAAAGTCTGGAGGAAACTCACAATACATCAGATGGTTATGAGTGTTATGAAGAAAACTAAAAATGTGTAAGGACAGTAGAAGTTCCTAGAGTTGGAGTATTATTTTATATAGCAACGCCAAGATGGTCTCTCTGAGAAGGTGACATTTGAGCAAAAAGATAAAGTGAAGGTGCAAGCTGTGCATGTACCTTGATAGATGGAAGTATCACAGTAACTACAAAGGCCCTGGGGCAGAAGTACACTTAGCATGTTCCACCTTCCAGTACTAGGACCTAAAGAGGGCCTTTGAACTTGACCTATGCCTGACAGCATTCCTCCTTAAGGGGGAAATATGTTCCTGGATATGGGGTGCAGGGAGTTGCAGGAAAGGGGTGGGGGGGTGGTGAGGTAGGAGGTGGAGGGCAAGAATAGCAAAGAGCAGAGCCCTGGGGTCCCCCTACCAGTCTATATGCCCCAGTTTGCTTAACCAGTTTTCTGCCTTCTTCTATTATGACTAAGTATCTACCTTAAAAATATTCTTAGAACTAGAAACATTCCACACTCTTTCCATTCTTTTCCCTTCCAACCTGCCTCAGGTTAAACTCTCCCCTACAATCCAGCTCTGAAACCATGTCTTGCTCACTTCAATATCTGCTGACAAACTTCTTGGATGCGAACTGCCTGCCTATCTGGACATCTAAGATTACTGATGTTGAATTATCTCTCATTGCACATTGTCACTGAACACTGTTAGACCCTCCAGGAAGGACTCTTTGCCTACTCATTGACAGAAATTCTGGATATCATTTTTGCCTCCTACTGGATTTCCTCCCAGCACCTGCAACTGCTCATGTACTCCAAACACCTGCTCTATTCCTATAGTTCAATCTAATTTCAGATTTCTATTCTGCTTATACAGCACTATCCTGTTACAGTAGATAGGCAATAACTGGCCATACCTAAACTACATCTATAGCTATTCTTAGAATTGATTTGAAAATGTTATTTACCATTATTGAAAAGAGTAAAGCAACTATTACTTCAAACTGTGAGACCCTGGAGAGCAGTGTTATGTCTTAATTGCTTTTAATCCCCAAGGCCTAGCCCACCCCTGGCATAGAGTAGATGTTCAGTAAATGTTTTTAGATGGACAGAATAAATGAGTGACACTTTCAGGCATTTGCAAACTAAGCTAAATGCCATGGGGATGGTAGCACAGTCCTGCCTAACTGACTTTATTTTTCAAGTGGTAACATTAGACCAACAATTTTTCCAAATTTTCACCAATCAAGCTGACTTACTATAGGCTTTTGCTACTGCCCTCTCCAAAAGAAAGGCAAGAGTGATCAACCTATAATTTAGAGGTTCAAGGATTGTCACTAACATCTTTTGAGGATATGTCCTGAGTCATGAGGTGGAAGGAACTAAAAGTGGACCCTGGGATAACAAAATTAGCTTCTTTCTAAGGTAAATGGAGACTTTTTCTAGTGTCGTAATGCCTTCATGACATTTCCCAGGCACCTGAATGATCTGATCGTTTCTCTTGCCAAGGGTTTTCTCAAGAGGAAAAAAAAAAAGGTAAATAAAAGAGGTCTGTCCATTTCGTAATAAATTGCCTTGAGTTCCATATGGATGTTTGCATTTAAAAGGTAATGGTTTTAAATGGCAATTACAAGGATTGATATGAGTTCTTAATAGGCAGAAAGGTAGTCAGATATGTTTAAATAATTTACATATTTATATCACAAGTCATGGGGGAAAAATAATCTTACTTAAAACTGGCCAAAAAAAAAATGGCAAAAATGAAACTACCTAGGAACTATTGTAGGCTTAAAGCATCATACTGGCTGTATGACCATGACATCAGTTACTAATGTTTAAATGTCATTTAAAAATGAATTGCTATGGTTTTTAACAAAAGAC
This sequence comes from Pseudorca crassidens, assembly GCF_039906515.1. NCBI lineage: Eukaryota > Metazoa > Chordata > Mammalia > Artiodactyla > Delphinidae > Pseudorca > Pseudorca crassidens. Next base: position 71,305,359 of record NC_090303.1, on the reverse strand, counting down.
CTCTGTTTTGCCTGGTTTTCTTCTTACTCCACTTATTCATCAATCATTACCGAGAGCCAGCTATGTAACAAGCACTCTACTAAGCACTAATAATAGACAGAAGCACAATGGCTCTAACCTCAAGAATTCTTATTCCAGTTAAGTAAAAACTGTTATGAGCCATTGTAATTATTATCTCATATTTTACTAAATTAACAAGGCTGACCAGCTAGTTGGGAGACAGAGAGACCCAATCAACTTGCTAATTCAACAATTTGTGGTACAATATATGGATTATCTATATAGGTTATCTCTCCTCCATTTCAGTCCTGCTGCTTAATATTTCACTTTTTACTACTCAATAACATGCTCATGAGAAAATGGGCTAGGAAAATTAAAAGAGGTTAGCTAAATTATTCTTCAACTGATAGATTAGGAAGAAAGATTTTCATGTTTAACTGATAAATATATATGTATAAAATCCTTTTGTATGTATATCCATAAGAAAAAAATAATAGCCCAAAAGAAATATAAATAAAAGATATAAACTGATAATTCACAGAAGATGTTCAGCCTTATTATAGTAAAGAGATGTGACTTTAAACAGTAAGATGCCATGTTTCACCTGCTGCACTGATAACATTTTCAAACTTGATAATGTCTAGATGCTAAGAATATGACCAAAACAAGGTCTCATATATTACTGTAGGAGCAAACAATTTAGACAATGTTTTAGGAAGAGAATTTGGCAATATTTACCAAAAATTTAAATGCATATATTTTTCGCTCAGTAATTCTACTTTTAGAAGTCCATCCTACTTACACCATCTCTCAGAACAAGAGGCTGTTCATTTAGGCTTTGTTTCTAATAGCAAAACTAGAAATAATCTGAATTATGATCTTTTAAAAAAGGGGAATGGCTAAATAAAACATTTCACATACCATATAATACTATGTAGTGATTTAAAGTAATGAGGCTAAGCTTGTGTACTGACATGGAATGATATCCCTTATATAGCTTTAAATAAATGGAAAGCAAGTTGCAAATGATGTTCTATATGAATCCATTTTTTTGAAAAAAAAAGCTAACAAGCCTATATGTGCATGTGTTTATGTGTTTATGTTTAGAATAAGTCTAGAAGGATATTTATGAACCATTACGGTAGACTCTCTATGAAGAATGAGATTGTAGCACGAGAAGGGAGGAATAGCACATGTGTACATCATTTGATTGTCACTAATGCCTATTACTTTAAAACTTCTTTATATTTTAACCACTCTTTTCCTCTCCATTAGCAGAGGAGGAAAAATTTTTTAAATTTAGATAAGAAGCTGAAACCACAGTGTAAAAAGTACTCACCATGATCTTCAGGTTCTGTGTTTGTATTGATGCATATATGGGAAGCCTCTGCCCTAAAATCCCATGCTTTGACACCTGAAGCAGAGAGAGATGCTACCTGTGAGTACTGTTGTTTGTTGCTGTTGTTGTTTTGTTGTTCCTTTAGCACTCTGGGGGAGCTGTATGGCATTTCTCAACCCGGTCACTACAAGTTGGTTAACAACACTGCCACAAACCTCCTGGGGGGTGCAACATGGCAGACAGGCAGGTAGGAAAACTAGGAGAAAAAAGAACTCCTGAAAACATCCTGAAATAGTGTCATCCTGTTACGGAGTCCAAGCTTGTACTGCTCCCCATACAACAGGCCAATAAATAAAGAGATGAGTTGTTGGGGCAAGGAACAGCAACCTTATTTGGAAAGGTTGGAAAGGCAGCAGACCAAGAAGATGGTAGACTACTGTCCCAAAGAACCATCTTACCCAAGTTAGAATTCAGGCTGCTTTTATACTAAAAGGGGAGGGGGTGTGGTTGGTTGTTGAAAACTTCTTGGGTGTCAGAATCCTTTGTTCTTCCATCTGTCCACTTAGGTCAGGTCATGATGTTCATGTAAACCTCCAACAAGACAAATGTTATTCTCTGTTCTATAACTTTTTACTTCTATATGAATGGAAAAGTGTTATGTTGCTACCTTTAAAGGTCAGCCTTGAGAATGGGCTATCCAGTATATTTCAAGCTGTAGGCAACATTCTTAACTTATAGCAAGAACAATAGAATACAAAGGTTAAATTTAAAGAAACAGATCCACTATGGAGTCAGATTTATTCTTCCTTATTACAATCCTGTATAAGTAAAAGCATTAATTATTCACAAATGCTAAGTTATATTTAAACATGAGAATTAACAAATGAACAACTAATGAACTTAAATTCTACCATTCTTTTTTTTTTTGGCTGCACCACACAGCTTGCAGAATCTTAGTTCCCTAACCAGGGACTAAACCCGCACCCTCAGCAGTGAAAGCACAGAGTCCTAACCACTGGACCACCAAGGAATTCCCTAACTCATGAATTTAAAATTGTAGGCGTAGAATCCATTTCCATATAGGGAAATATATGCACAAATAATAATAAAACTGGCTTTAAATCCCAGTTATTTTTCCTTTATTCTACTATTTTATGCTTTCCTATAGAATTGAGCTACATACTTTCACTCCAAACAAATCGCTGTTGTACAGAAATCTATAAGAAATGTAGCTGCCTTTTGAACCTTAATTTTACCTTAACCTACTTAAGAATTCTTTCTTTTCATTACATTGTAGATATCTTTTTTCAGTCTTAACCAATTTGTGAGTTGGTGTTCACTTCTTGACCTACATATCTTTTGGTGTTTTTAAACACGAATGATTAAACAAGAAAACTCTATGAATCAAAAAGATTGGCTTCAAATCCTGACTCAGCAACTTCTAGTTGTGTGTTTTGGACAAGGTATTTAAGACTCAATTTCCTCATCTGTTACATAGTTAATAGTGGTGCTTACTTTAGTTGTCCATGTGGATTCCCTAAGAGAATGCAGGTAAAGGGCATCCCACACTGTAAGTGTTTACTGAAGTATTATTATAACCACTCCCCTCAAATAGATAATGTAGTTGTGCATTAGCTCACACATGATGTTACAAGGTTAGTCTTTATCTTAAATAAGAAATGCAAAACATATTACACTAAGTGAGAGCTGTTTAAAAACAAACAACTTTATCTAATTGTCTGAATTCTTTTAAATACCTTTAAAAATGCCTGGAAATACTTTCTTCTAAAATTTTAAATTTTAAATGTTGGCAGGAGTCACACAGATGAATGGCAGTCTGCAGAGGCTATAGTACACCCCTTTCCATTCTGACAGATTTAATGTGAGCCAGGCTTCTAATATTACCAGTCCTCCCCAGCAGGCCCCCAACCATGTTCTCAGTGGAGCTTGATTAGAGAGAAACAAATAAGACAGGCAAATGTAGACACAATTAGATGACAGGGTTAATTCCCATTTCCCAAGCCTGGAAATAGTCTGCTGCGTTGTTCCCATTCTCCTCCACTGGCAACTCTGTACTCAAGAATGGGAGAGAACTTGGTGTTTCCCTCCAGCAGTTGGCCCAGATGCACTCCCCAAGAACTGCTGTTTCATCCTTCTTGAGGTATGGGGTGAAATGTTATACAACCTAAGAAGGGGGCGCACAGCCAAAAGCTGCATTGCCCAATTCGATGTTACCGAAGACTCAAAAGTGGGACACAAAAGACCCTTGCAACTTTATCCTCATGAGGCATACCTGAGGTATGCAAGTACACAAAAGCATTATTGAATTGTAGGATTCTCCTTGTAAGATTATAACAAGATTGCTTTTGTGAAGTATTTTTCAGGCTACTAGATATTTCTTTCTAAAAGTAGCTACTTATAAGATCTTGAGATAGGCAAATTCTGCAAGAGTTCTTCTTCCTAGCATCTTAAAACAACACTGCATTTCTTTTTCCAAATTACGTAAGTTGACAGCCATATTGTTAAATTAAATGATGGCAGCCTTAATAATGTTCTTTTTTTTAAAATTTATTTATTTTATTTATTTATTTTTGGCTGCGTTGGGTCTTCATTGCTGCACAGGCTTCTCATTGCAGTGGCTTCTCTTGCTGTGGCGCATGGGCTTAGTTGGTCCATGGCATGTGGGATCTTCCCGGAACAGGGCTCAAACCTGTGTCCCCTGCATCAGCAGGTGGATTCTTAACCACTGTGCCACCAGAGAAGTCCCTATAATGTTTTTATTTTCAGTCATGTGATTATTGTTCTACATTTTACCTTCTTCCTAAGAGCAACATGATCAGTACAATATATCTTTTCTCCAGAAAAGTTTAACAGCTTCCAGAATTTTCTTGGATATTCTACAATAATTATTATAATAGTAGTAACAGTGGCTAACATTTATTGTGAGATTACTAATGACAAACACCATTCTAAGTGCTTTACATAAATTAACTTACATAATCTTCATAACAACCCTACCAAGTAGGCACTATTATTATTCCCATTTTACAGAGGAAGGAACTAAAGCACAGAGAGGTTTAGTAATTTCCCATAGTTACAGCTGGTAGCTGGGGAAACCTGAATTCAAACCCCAGCAGTCTGGCTCCAGAGTCTGCATTCCGAAATTCTAGGCCATGCTGCCTGGCTATCCACAAACAAGATGCACCTGTGATCAGACAAGGGTCTGATGAAGGTAAACACTGCAGTATTGGTTCTTGTTACATTGCAAGCTATGCTAACCACTACCCCCACAAGCTTCACCCCCAAAAATGAACAGTGAAGGAAATAAAAGCCCATTTCAAATATGCATATTTTTAAAATCTTACGTTTTTCTGAATAGTATATGGTTGTGCCGTTTTGATTCATATTTCTACCTTCTAAAAATACAGCAGACATGTATTCATTTTAAAAATTTACTCTGAATTTTGTAAAAGTCCAAGATATGACACTTTATCCAATGTATTCTGAGACCATAAAATAGCATTAGTGTATAAGATCAATTATTCTGATTCACCCTAAAGTCTTACAAGACCTCAGGCTCAGCATACATCCTTCTGAACACTCCAGGAAACCTCCAAATCCTTGGAATCCTCTGAATCAGAGGTTGCCGACACATTTCTAGAGGGTCCATGCAGGTAATTTTAATACATAAATCTTATGGAGTATAATATAATCAGGAGTGGGGGAACCTAGGGTTAACTAGAGAGGGCACATCCCATGTAAGAACATTCAAATTCAATTTTTTTTAAATCATGTGTCAATCACATAAAATATGGCTAAGAATACATTCTGCTCTAAATGGAATAGCAAAGCAATATGCTTCTTGGCCTGACCAATCTGGCCAGTACATCTGATACGATGTACTCTTTTCTATAATCGCTTGTTTATTAGCTATCAATCTCCCAGTATAAGTTCCCTGAAGGGACAGAGTCTCTTTCACCCTTATATTCATTTAGTCATTCAAAAAATAGTTTTTAAGCTCCTACTAAATACCATTATTTTAGAAACTGGGCATATAGCAGTGAACAAAACAAGTGAATTCTCTGTACACATGCCTTTTTGATCTTATGGGGAGATACAGAATAAATGTATAAATAAATAAGAAAAATCAGACTATGTTGCATGGTAATAAGAAATAAGGAACATAAGGTAGATAGGACAGAGGGTTTTGGGGTGGGAGTGAGGGTTGATATTTTATAAATGATAACAGAGATCTCTCCAAGAAGGTGACATTTGAGCAAAGACATAAAAGAAATGGTGAGTGATCCACATAGATATCCAGGAAGAGCTTTCCAGACAAAAGGAACATTAAGCACATACGTCCTTGAGTACAAAGTGTTTTGCCTGATTGAAGAACAGCAAAGAACCCAGTGTGGCTGAAGAGGAGGAAGCAAGGGCAGGAATAGGAATTTGCAGAGAAAGGTAAGAGAAGGGGGAGCTGTTCATGCAGGGTCTGGCAGACCACTGTGATGACTCTGGCTTCTACTCTAAATGAGATGGGAAGCCACTGGAGGAGGGATGTGATCTGGCTTATGTTTTAATAATATTACTGTGGCTACAAAACTGAGAATAGACGGAAGGAGGGTAAAGGTCAACAAAGGAGACCAGTTAGGAGGGAACTGCCATAATGAAATGCAACAAATGATGGTGGAGTGGACCAGACTGGTAGCAGACAGGATGGTAAAAGGCTATCAGATTCTGTATATATTTTGAGGTGGAGACAACAAGACTTGCTGATGGATTGCATGTGGGGTATGAAAAATAGAGAGGAGTCAAAATTTTTGGCCTGAGAAACTAAACAGAGGAAGTTATTAATTTACTGAGGTGGAGAAGACTATGGGAGGAATTAGTCTGGGGTGAGCGCAAGGGAAGAATCAGGAGTTCAGTGCTGGACAAAAATTGTGATGCCTATTGGGCATCCAAGTGGGAACGTCATGGAAGCAATTGGATGTTTATGACTCTGAACTTCAGAAAAGATGTCCAGACTGGAAATATAAACTTAAGATTAGCCAGAGCATAGGTAATATTCAAAAAGACAGACAGGATGGAATTACCAAGGACATTATTGTAGAAGGAGAAGAGGTCCAGAGACTCAGAGCTTGCCAAGGTTTAGATGTCTGGGAGATGAGGAGAAACGACCAGATGAAACACAGTCATGACGAAGACAGTACCATGGAAATGCACCACCCAAATTCCCCCTTCAAGGAAGGACTTGCTTCCCAGTTTAAGGAAGCATGGGCAGCAGACAGTCACAGCTGTCAGCTACTTTAGGGTCCACCTCAGCAGCAGAGACCACCTCGGTCAAAAGCATGCACTTCTCTGATAAGTCTACTTGGGAAAACAATATTTTCTATATGGAAGTCTATTCTGGCAGTTTTGAGTTAAGTGGTACTATAGTTAGTAAGACTGAGGGAACCATCGGATAAAGACATTTACATGAAATCCCATAATCCAATTCAGCTTTCTTCCTGTTTTGAACTCTAATATTTTTAAATGGCATTTTAATTCCAGTAAGTTATATGTTTTTTATCTAAATTATTAACTGTAAGTACTTCCCTAAATATTTGGGAAGTTCTAGCACTTCCTTGGTTATGCAACTATAGCAAGAGGCAAAAATACAGATTAAAGACAACTTCAAATGGCTTATTTTACCCAACTGCAATTATTTGCTAATTAGTCTATATTTCCAACAGACAATGAGCTTCTTGCAGTTAAGAACCATGCATCTTTGTATCTGTGGTATCTAAGCATGGACTAGTTCTGGTATGTGCTCAATAAACCTTTGATTAATTAATTAATTAATGCATCCTCACAGAGCTATTGAGAAGCAAAATAAAAATCATTTAAATTTTACCTTCTCTTCCTTCTTTTACGATAGAAATGCCAATAAAGAATGAAATGGCAGAAAAATAAGAGGAGGGAGGCAGGAGGCATAAAGATAATACACAATTAATTGGGCTTCCTTGGTGGCGCAGTGGTTGAGAGTCCGCCTGCCAATACAGGGGACGCGGGTTCGTGCCCTGGTCCGGGAAGATCCCACATGCCACGGAGCGTCTGGGCCCGTGAGCCATGGCCGCTGAGTATGCGTGTCCGGAGCCTGTGCTCCGCAACGGGAGAGGCCACAACAATGAGAGGCCCACGTACCGCAAAAAAAAAAAAAAAAAACCACAATTAATTAATGGCTGATTGTATGATTATCTCTTTCACATTTGCTCATTTACATAAAAGCCTAAAGTGTGGCATGGTCAAACAATTTGTGCAATAGAGTACAGATTTCTTTATCACCAGTATATGCACTATCTACCAGTGTCCAACCACAATTGTTGGACTGTTTTGTTCACTTTTGAAAAATTGCATTTCACATCTGTAACCTCAAACATTTACATTGCAATATATTAATTGGATTTATGTATTTATAATTGATCGTTTTTACTCGTCACATTTCTAATCATTTAAAATGCATTAGTTACCATGGAAATAATGTCATCAACTAAGGGGAAACCTCAGTGATATCCACAAGTGATGAAATATGAAATCAATTAATATAATGGCTGTGCAATTTATAAGAGTTACTTAGAAAGGGTTATCTGATCTAATGTAAAATAAATATCATAGCATGAGAGAGGGTGTAGTCACTTTTTTACTCCTACAATCTCAGGTAAGTTCTATCATCAGCCACCCACTTAAAATGTATGCTTCTTTTGGATAAATTTGTCATATAAATCATCTCAGAAGTGGTCCATAGATTTAGTCATCCTCAGAAAAAATGAGAAATGAAATAAGGCAATTCATAGCCTATGCACTGCTCTTCCATTCCAGGATCTTTGCCTCCTTCTGGCTGTGTCTCACACAGAAGTACTGATTTCTCCATCCAGTGACTTCCTTTGTAGATGACAGACTCACCTCAGGAAAAGCCACAGAGTAGGCAACCAATCAGGTGGTGAGACTTCAGGGCAACAGGAAAGTCTCTACATAAAAATTTTACCTCTCACCCCATGGTCTCTTGTGCATGAAATTCTACCATTTATTTCCATTTTTTGAGCATTGTCTTCCCTAGAAGACACCTTTTAAACTGCAGATCTGAAGTGCAGAAATTTGAGACAAGAACATATCTCAGAGATCCTCATATCTTATAGATGAGGAAAGTTCAGCCCCTAAGTGAGGAAGTGGCTTCCATAGGATAAAAATATCAAGTAAAGAACAGGGCTAAATAAGAATCCCTATCTCCTAACTCACAGGAATAGCACTGGGAGCCTGCAAGAGGGGTTTGGAGAGAGAAGGAAAAATGGGTACAGGTAGTATGAGATGTGATCCCAGGGAACATAAGTGAGGAACCATGGAGAGTAAAGGAAGGAAAGCCAATATAACAATGCTTAGTGAATGGTTTGATATAGAATACCAATCAGGAGTGAAAAAGAGCCAGCCACTAACACCTAAAAACAACATAGGTGAACCCCACCAGCATAATACTGAGTATAAGAAGTCAGACCCAAAACAGGATATACAATATGAATCTATTTATATAAAATTTTAAAACAGAGGGGGCACAAGCTAGCATTCTGAGGTGCTCAAAATATTCTATATCTTGAACTTGGTAGTAGCTACATGCATGTATACAATGTAAAAATTCATAAAGCTATACATCTAAGATTTGTGAAGTTTTATGTAAATTTTGCCTCAATTTTTTAAAATATTTAAAAAAAAAAACTTTATTGAGCTGACCAACACTGTAGGTAATAAATGTTTAATTCTGCCAGGATCTTCAAGGTATTATTTGGAATGAACCTTAAAACTGTTTACCCAAGGGATGAAAGGGATAAACGCTTAACCATCACATCCCAGAACCTATTGATTGAGGTTTGCCTGATACGGCATTAATTTCTCTGCATGTGCATGAGTGCCAATGTGTCCCCCAGGTGTCCACCATATGGACTAAGAGAAGCCTCAAGGCAGAAATCAGGAGATGCACAGTTCATGCTTGTGATGAGGCACTGGCAAAATTTAAAAAAAAAAAATGGAAGTCTGATTAGAACTGTTCTCCATGGCTATGGTTGTCTGATTAGAACTGTTCTCCATGGCTATGGTTAGATTCAGAGGTAAAGCTGAGAAGATATGAAACAATGATAGGGACGTGTCTGATCCACACAGACTTTCCACACATGACAGCAAAATGGTACTATAGGTGAGGTGTAAATGTCAAGTCCTGGTGAGTGTGAAAAGGGTAACCTTAGTAAAAGCAATGAAAAAATGATAAGGCAACAAAATTATGCCCCAAATAATATATAACCCACTTGGTTCTGTGATGCTCTAAACCAGGAGTCCCCAGCCCCCAACCACGGACCGATTAGCGGTCCGCGGCCTGTTAGGAACCGGGCCACACAGCAGGAGGTGAGCGGCGGGCAAGCGAGTGAGTGAAGCTTCATCTGCTGCTCCCTATTGCTCCCCATCGCTCCCACTACCGCCTGAACAATCGCTCACATTACTGCCTGCTGAACCATCCCCCCCATCGCTTGCATTACTGCCTGAACCATCACCCCTCCAACCTCCTCAACCCCTGTCCGTGGAAAAATTGTTTTCCATGAAACCAGTCTCTGGTGCCAAAACAGTTGGGGACCACTGCTCTAAACTCACTGATCCCCACAAGAAAAAGCATTATGTGTGTGTGTGAAATAGAGGAATGAAAGGGGTTGTACTGCATTCTCCACAGCCTTCCATTTTCACAGTGAGACAGGGGTAGGTCTGTAAATAGATGCATCAAGATCAATATCAGTGGAGATAACCTGACCAATGAGGAGATGCCTTTAATGACAGAGAGCTGAGAGAGAGTTTGGGATAAATGTGAAGATTTCCCAATCACCAAATACCCTGTAGTGCAGGCACTGAAACTTCATTAACTACTTATGAAAGTTCCCTTTGGAGCAAATAACTTTGAGCACTTAGAGAGGGGGAAGGACTGAGAAATGCATTCCTTAGCAATAAAGTTAAGTACATTCATATAAATTAATCTCTCTAAGGGACCCCAATTATATCACTGACTTGACCCTCTAGCAGGATTCAGCTGCTAGAATAACACCTTAAATTTGCTATAGCAAATCCTACCACAGGCAGAGAAAGAAACAGAGATTGTGTCACAGGCAGAGAAAGAAACAGGTTGTGTCAATCATAAAAACCAATGTTACAGATACTACTGTTGCCTGACTGTAACCAACCTTCATTCTCTACTTCCTCGTTTCTGTCAGTTAGCTCTTCCACAAACAACAGATATGACTCAATCCCACTATGACTGTATATGGCTTAAACCAAACAGAACATTCACTTTTCCTAGCCTTTATTACTGATTCAGTGTCATATGACCATGATACACAAGCATTTCCTCTTTTTCCTTGGAATTTTTCCCTAGGTGATTGATTGTAAAGCCAGGAACTGTAGCCACCATCTTGTTTATAGCCTATGGATGAATCATACACATGGAGGAAAGTATGTGAAGAGAACACTGCTCAAGGCAACTATGAAGCCCACAACACCTTTTGATTTAGAAATATGGAACCAACGACTTTCTGTGTTAAGATAGTTAGAGCTGGATTTTCTGTTGCTGCTGATTCATTTATTTTTCTTTTGTCTCAATTTTTAATAACTATGAACCTTCACCAAATAAAAGCTGGATAAGCCAAATACCAACTGCCCCACTAAAACACAAGCAGGACATCCTGGCATTTCCATTTTCTACTGAGGTTCACCATCATTTTCCATAATTTTTGTAGCTATATGGGATATTTCTAAATTATTTAGAATAAAACATATTTCTTTTCAGATAAACTGACTTGTTTATCTATTCGTATTTTTTGAGCATATTGTTATGAATTCCACTCCAGTCCAGAGTGAAACTCTGAACCTACCCAAATTCATCCCGAAACATCTCTGAGGATCTAAGCTGTAGCAGTATCTTGGCCTAGAACTTCATCGGAGGTAAGAAATTGGAAGAATAAATGATGATGCACTATTCTTTTTTTCATTTGTTTTTAAACAATCTGAGCAATTAAATATACACAAGCATGATTCTGGGTGATGACTGAGTTTAAGGTAAAAGAGAATTTTTTTTCCTCCTCCATCTTGCAAAGCCATTCACTTAGGAATTTTTTTAAATGCTGTTAAACTAAAGTGGAACAAAGACAATAAAGCCTCTTATTATCAAATTGTTGTTATAAGGTTTGCATTGAAAACTATCTACCCTCTTTAAACTATATATAAATGTGTGTTTCCATTTTTGTGTTTTTTATATATAATATATACACATATTCATGTAAATATATGTATATGAAGCCCTATGTATTGAAATTGTTTTTAACTGGACACTAGTTATCTGTTGAAAGGATTTTATAAAACCACTAGCTTTCACATACTTTTACCATGAATCGAGATCTGGTTTTCTACCATCTTTTTCTGTCCTTAAATTCCTAACTGTGCCTTGATGTTTTGGTAGAAAAGCAAGTCTTCTTGATGTTTTCAGGAACCCACAAGTCCCTCATTTTGTATATCTCTCCATATCATGCTTTTATCTTTTCATTCTATGATAATTTAGAAAGGGGATATTCTAAAGTAGGTGTTTAGCAATGAAGCTTTCCTTCCTGCATTTCCTTCCTTCCTTCCTGCATTTCCTTCATGGCCTGCTTGCCCTTTACTTTTTTAAAACTATTCAATACAATATACCTATTCTGCATATTTCAAAACAGTGGTTTTGTGATATTATAACTGTGAGTCTTTACTGCTTCTATGTGAAAAAAAATTAAAGTCCTGAAATAAATGAACATGTCAGTCATTTCTTCTGTTTTCAACCAATTGTATAAAATTGATAAATGTGATTGATAAACTAGATAGACTTTAAAAAGAAATAATTTCACTTCAGGGCTCATCTTAGAAGGATTTCCCTTCTCGCTTCTCAAAGAAAATACACGCCGCAATTATAGTTCCAATAGACTAGGTTACACTGCATCAACAGTCAATCCTAAAATCTCGGTAGCTCCAAAAAAAGAAATCAAGATTTATTCTTCACTCATGCTACCCATTCACTGTACATCACCTGGATCTGCTCTGTGCTGTCCTCACTAGAATGCTGGCTAATAGAGCAGCCACTCTTTGGAATGCTCTTAATCACACTGGCAAAGGGAAAAGGAGAGAGTGTGATAAATCACCCACTGGCTCTAGCAGTTTCAACCTAGAAGATTTTGCACACATTTTAATGACCAAAGCAAGACTCATGATCACTCCAAGAAGGCAGAAATCCCAAAATGCCTGCTGGAGAAACCAGAAATAACTGGCAGAAGTACTAATGATTACCACACCACCAGACATAAATTCCTTCACTTTCCTGCTACAAATCTATAAACTTTCCTTCATCCACCTACTCATCCTTCCCTCCTATAACAAGAGAAGTCCTCCTTCCTGACTAACATTTACCCTCCCTCCTCTGCCCCTGATATCTCAGGACTCAGCTCTATAAACTACTCCTTCTTCTCTGTATCTTTAACACTTTGTGTTCTCTTGTCCCTTCTCATCATAATTTGTAATTGCTTCTCCTAATTTAAAACATTAAAACCTGCCCTTAACCTTCCCATTTCTATTTCTTCCTATCACTCTGCCTCGTACCTCTCACAGCCACATTTTTGAAAAGAGATGTGTACATTCCCGTGGCCATTTCCTCAACTCTCATTCATACTTCAACCTACTGGATCTGGTTTTATCTTCACCGTGCAATTAAAACCATTTTTATTAAACTCACCAATGACTGACCTCTTATTGCTAAATCCCTTGTACATATTTTAGTTCTCAAGTTACTTAACTATTAGCAGGACTGTCTACTCCCTCCTACTCCTGAAAATGTTCTCTTCATTTGACTTTGTAGTACTACTTTCTTGGCTTTTTTCCTACCTCTCCAAGAGGTCCTGTCTCAGTCATTTTCAAAGTACCTTGTTCTCTATCTGTTCTTTAAATGGTGGTGTTCTCAGGCTCCTGCTCTAGTTCCTCTTTTCTTCTCACTCATTAGTCTCAGCCAACATGAGTGATTTCATCCATTCTCACAACTTCAATTATTGTCTCTATGCTGATGACTCTCAACTCTGACCACAAAGAGCTGAAACAATTTCACAGTCATCCTACCTACCACACTACCCTTTCAGTGCTTGCCTGTGTCCTAACTTCCAGATACACCAGATTTGATTTACAGGAAACCAGTCATCTTTGAAGCCAAAAATAAAAAGATAAAAACTGAAATAGAGTCCTTTATTAGCAGTTACCTACATTTTAATAAAATTATGTGTTTGTTTACTATCTCTCCTTCCCTGGTCTATCTGGGGTGGGAAGGATATAGTGTCTTAGTTATTATACTGTACCTCTAAGGCCTGGCATAGTGGGTGCTCAATAAATGGTTGTTAAGTAATGTTGCAATGCCACCTGGTGCTTCTCACCTAAATGTCACCATACTCAAGCATCCTTTCTGGGTAGTCTAGTATACCTGATTATATGCAGGGGCATAGCAGCGCAGGAACTACTAAAAGGTGTCCTGTCTTGTTAAATGGAAAAATATGCTGCTGCTCAATTCAGAGAAAATATAAACCACAGTTATTAATCTGAATAGACTGTGTTGTTCTGAATTAGCAAGCAATCCTAAAATCTCAGAGGCTCAGAAAAAATCGTATTTATTTTTTGCTTATGCTACATCTCTACTGACATTCTCCACCAACAGAAGCTGCATGAGAAGTGTTATGGATTAACTTGTCTCCTCCACAAATGTTTATACCCTAACTCCTGTATTTGAAACAAGGACTTTGAAGAAGTAATTAAGGTTAAATGATGTCATATGGGTGGGACTCTAATTCAATAGGACAGGTGTCTTTACAAGAGGAAGAGACCCCAGGGAGGCACATGCATAAAGAAAGGTCATGTGAGATCACAGCAAGACGAAGGCCATCTGCAAACCAAGGTGAGAGGCCTCAGGAGAAACCAAACTGGCTGGCACCTTGATCTTGGACTTCCAGCCTCCAAAACTGTGAGAAAATTAATTTCTGTTGTTTAAGCCACCCGATCTGTGGTATTTTGTTATGGCAGTCCTAGTAAACGAATAAGAAGTAAAAATGAAAAACTCTGGGACTTCCCTGGTGGTGCAGCGGTTAAGAATCCACCTGCCAATGCAGGGGACATGGGTTCGAGCCCTAGTCCAGGAAGATCCCACATGCTGCGGAGCAACTAAGTCTGCGGGCCTCAACTACTGAAGCCCGCCTGCCTAGAGCCCGTGCTCCACAACAAAGAGAAGCCACTGCAATGAGAAGCCTGCAACGAAGAACAGCCTCCACTCGCTGCAACTAGAGAAAAGCCCGCGTGCAACAACGAAGACCCAACACAGCCAAAAATAAATAAATTCATTCATTCATTCATTTTAAAAAAGTGAGAAAGTCACTGGTGTCAAAAATCCTCTTCATGTTGGGATGCTGCTCTGCTCCTATGAAGTTCCAAAGATCAACATGAAGAGCAATTTTCATCCATTGTCACTGGCAAGAATGTGCTGAAGCGCACGTTAAATGATCTCACTCTCCAGATGAGACCCAAGTCCCTCCAAACAGTCACTCTTCCCTGTATGACCAGTCTTCTTCTGGGTATAGTATTGAACATGCCTGAGGAGAGCAATTCAATAGAAGGCAAACAGGACCCAGCAGCAGGACACAAGCATATCTTATGAGAGAAGGTTGCCCTAGAAGATATAGCTATTCCTCTCCTTTAGAAGAGTTTTTTGAAATATTGCATTTCCTCCCTAGTAAGAATGATAGAAGTGTTTGGTCCTCGGGGTCAGCCCACTCCATCCCTCTCCTAGTCTAGATTCTTCTTACTGTGCTTCCTTATGCCTCCCCCTGACTTCACAGTCTCTATACTGAGACACATTCTAGCAGTGTTACTCAGGGAAACTTCCTTATCTGCCTCACCGATTGCTTCTAGCTCTAGATTAATGAGTTCATTTTTTTTTTTACAATAAACTTAGCAAATCACAACTCTAATTCAGGACCAAAAAACTGAATTCCATCCTTTAAAAAACAGTAAGTTATCACAAGTTCCTACATATTCTATCACTGCA
The DNA here is from genome assembly GCF_039906515.1 of Pseudorca crassidens. NCBI lineage: Eukaryota > Metazoa > Chordata > Mammalia > Artiodactyla > Delphinidae > Pseudorca > Pseudorca crassidens. The sequence continues at coordinate 71,289,862 of NC_090303.1, read as the reverse complement.
TTTATACCAGAAAATGACAATTTTTTATTTTATATATTCTTACATGAGGCAGAAATATTATTTTAATTTTGCTACAAATTAGAACAATACTATTGATATACTGTCCTTAATAAGGTTGGCTACATTGAACATCAAGAAACAAATGCTCTGAAAGGTCATTTTTTTTCTGGTCATTTTTGTTTAATCCTGTGATATACTGGCAATGACTTTATTATCACTTACAGTAACAAAAAATGAAATACGCAGTTATGATTTCCATTCCTTGAAAAGACAGAAAAGAGACCCAATCTAAACTCTCTATATATGAGCCCAGACATAAGGAATGTGACCAATAGCAGTTATCATGGAGACTCTTTAGAGTCAGCTCCCATCTGGCTCTGGTGAAGTCTCCAGTTTACCCAGAAGGTATTATTACCTCTCAAGACAGATTCAGGAAACTCCTAGACCAAAGAAGCTATAGTTTTGATGGAACAGCAGTTTTGGGGGTAGGTTACCAGAGAAAGAACCAAGCTGCCCTGACAAAATACTTGATTATCATCAAGCTACTGTTGGCACATCTCTACCCTTTGGAAGTTATCCTAGAATTGCCTCTAATCCCAGCACCTGCTCCTCCCCCACATATTTTGCTTCCTATTTGTCTTCCCATTTTGGGCTCATGACTACATCATAGGTTATACCATTCTCCGGCCCATTTCCTAGCCCTTTTTTTGACTTTCAGATCCCTGAAGGTTATCCAGTGTGTCCTCCCGGTCTCACAAGTGACTCAGGTAGTGTCCAAATACTCACAATTAATATACTTATTCCTGAAATCACTGCTGATGTCATCTTTCCATAGCCGCCCCACCACGGTATCTTGGACAATAGCCATTCATCCCCAGGACCACCCCTACCCCAACTCTGCTGTGGGCCTGCAGAGATAAAGAAGATGCTTTGTAATGACTGAGTTTAATTTGGTTCTTTTTGTTTCTATCTCCGACACTCTGCTCAATAAAGAAGTGGTTTCAGACATTCTTCCCCTCTTCCCAGTAAGGATAACAGTTCCTGGCTCACACCCTACCCTCACTATCTCAGCCAGGGCCACGAAATACCTTCCAGCAATACCCTACTCCTTCTGTCAAAAAGTTCAGCCAGTTCTGCCCTGAGTCCTGTTGGTAAAATTAACAGAAGACTCGTGTTTCCTTTTCAACTTTGCTTACATCGGTGACTTTCCATTTCTCTAAATGTTTTCTAAACTCTCTTGCACTTAAACCATGTTGTAATGTTATAAGTCATTAAAGCAAAACAAAACAAACAAATTATCTTCAGGGTGTTGCTTTTTAAAAGCCTAAAAAATGAGGTCAAAACCAGAGTTTCCAGAGTGGCTCACTGAATAGGATCAGCATCTTGAAGCATATACACCCTGTTACCCTATCTCAGAGAGAGGCATCCCATAATAGCTCATCTCCCAGCAGTTGCCTTCCCTGCAATGCCGCCTGCTGTCTTGCTTCTGTGCAACCTTGGAGGAGGTCCCTGCCCCTTCCCTCAGAGGCACTCATTTCCGGTTGCCATCTCAACCTGACTGAGGTATTCAGCTGTCACTCATTCACACCATACATCCAGGAGTGTGATTATGATGCAGTTCTCTCTTTGAAAAAAATAAATAATGTAGATCTGCCAGTTTCCGAATTTGCCCTGCGGAGGTCAGTTCCAGAAAAACTTTTTGCTTTCTCTACAAAGCTTCTTTACTCAGACTTGTGCAAATAGCTGCTGCTTATTATCCCTCTTAGTAAAGAAAGGAAGGGGTAAAAAATAATGAAAAAAGTAACACATATATTGGGCTGAACACATATACTGACATCTGAAGCCACACCACACGTTAAGTGTTTGCACATGCATTTGTATTTTTGCAGAAACTGAGTCTGATTTGAGCACTGTTGAAACACTAAATCCATATCTCTTCACAATACATCATGCTGCCATGCCCCATACAGAGCTGGTATATTTTTAAGAAACTGGGGAAGAAAAAAGTATGGGATGAGTGGCCATTGTGCTAAAAAGAACTGCCTGTGAAACATCTATGGCGTTCTAGTCTCTCACTAACCTTGATTCACCAAGTCTCGTATTTGTTTACCTTTTACCTACACAGTGTGATCTAAGAAACAAAAAAATGTGCTTCCACCTTTTGAAGACAATGCCTGAAACTTTAGCCTCACTTCCCTCCACTCCCTTTGGATAAAGGATTTGTGGTCATCAAGAATTCCTATTTAGAAATGCTACATAGATTCTGAGATATATTTGCTTATACCTGATAGGAACACCTAATAGATGAATTAATAGAATACTTACTTAATTTACTAGTTAACAGAGTGAACCTCAGTAATGGAGCATTAGATAGCTTAGTTTTGGTGAGGGAAAAGAGGAAGAGAAGATGGAGGAAGTGGAAAATCTAAAGTCCAAGGCACTGAGGTAGGGAGAGTTTGGGGAGGGCAGTCAAGGGGAAACACAACCCAATTTGTAACAATCAGGGTAGAGTTGAAACCCTCAAGGCAGGAGGAGGCGGTAGAAAGAGAAAAATAGAAGGGTACCAAACCCAATCTTGGCCTAAGGGACAAACCCATGGAAACTAATTAGGGGAAAAGAGCTAGAACAAATAATGAGAAACTAGTAAAAGCGGAGGTAAATTGGGCACAACAGACTCCTGAGCCTATCTCCGTTACAGAATAAGTATCACATATCGCTCTTTGTAGAAACGATTTATTTGCTTGCACCCTTCTCCAGGTCATGGGTTTTTAGAGGACAGGGACTCTGTGTATATTTTATTTGTGTGGGACCAGAGCCTGGTGCACCGCCTCGCACACTGTAGAGGCTCAATTCATGTTTGAAGGGTAAATGAATGAAATCAGTTTCCTTTATTTTCTATTACATAAAATCCTTGCTATGAAGAACCAGATGTACTTCATATATGGTGGCACTTCAGCTGTATACTCAGGATTCTTAGAGGTGCTAAGGCCCTTTGAAAAGTATAAACTGTTTCATTTACAGAAAAGCAAATATCTTTTCTCAGAAATGTAGTAATGTCCAATATCTAACAAATACTGTTTAGGTGATAATTATTGTCATTTGTAATAGGCATTTTACTTATTTTCAGGGGTCTTTATTTATGGTTAAGCATGCTTCTTTACATATTCTATTTTTATATAAATCATTTAAATCAAACTCTATCTTGACTTCTACTGCATTATACTTCAATATTTGTAAGACAGATTTAGATAAAATATAGCTAATGGGGCTTCCCTGGTGGCGCAGTGGTTGAGCATCCGCCTGCCAATGCAGGGGACGCGGGTTTGTGCCCCAGTCTGGAAGGATCCCACATGCCGCGGAGCAGCTGGGCCCGTGAGCCATGGCCGCTGAGCCTGCGCGTACGGAGCCTGTGCTCCCCAACGGTAGAGGCCACAACAGTGAGAGGTCCGCAAAAAAGAAAAAAGAAAAAAAAAAAAAAAAAAAATATATATATATATATATATATAGCTAATGATTCCAAAATAGTTCCTCTAGACATGCTATATGTTTTAACTTAATTTCCTTCTTACGTATCAGGAGAAAATTGTATGAGATTTTTTTTCCCATGCATCTCTCTTTCCTCATTATCAAAGTATTCATACTGAATTATTTTAAAAAGGCAACGTTTAGTATTCAATCAAATAATAAGGAGAACGTGTTCCTTCTCAGTGGTTTAATAATAATTCTTGCATCACCAACCCTGAATATTCATGTTATGGAAATGTGTCCTACTTCTATAGATTTCATCACTGTCAGCTGGTGCCACAGCAGAACACAGGAACACTTAGTCAGTCTTAATACATTCAGGATTTCAGCAATTACCAAAATGTCTTCCCTGACTTAGCATCAATAATTCAACTTTTGAGGAATATAATACTGAGACACAGGAGGCTGACCAATAAATATGCTGCTATTCTTTGGAAAACAGGGACCTAACTGCATAAAATTGTGATATCACTTCACTCAAGTCTTACTTCAGCTATATCTGCATGACACAAAGACGACTGATCGATTCTGTGGGGGGAAATAAATCAATCAAGCCAGGTTTTTTCGTCTTTAGGTAAATGACCTATAGCATATTTATTTTTTCCCTCATTTTGCTGTTAGAACATAGTTTGTCACTGGTCTGATATTCATCATCCTCCCTCAAAACGTATTTATCATGCTTTAAAACCTCAATTCTGACCTTGGGCTAGTCAATATCTCTAAGATCAGTTTCTTCATCTGTAAAATCAGAAAGTTGGATTGTGTTGGGATCAACAAATTTGTTCTGTAAAGAGACAGATAATAAGTATTTTACGCTTTGAGGGCCATACAGTCTCTGTAGCAACCAATCAACTCTGCAGTTTCAATGCAAGAGCAGCCATATATAATACGTAAATGTGTGGGCATTTCTGTGTTCCAATAAAATGTTATTTTCAAAAACAAGCAAGCAGCAGGACAGATTTGGCTTTGTGCAGTAGCTTACCAACCCCTGTCAAGGCTCTTTCAAATCTATGATTCTATATGTTAGATACATATAAGGCACCTGAACACCAGAAGAGGGAATGAACTCATCTAGCCCCTCAATAACCCAGGATTAAAGGTGCACAGAAATTCCCCATTACTGAAAACTTCCTCTGAAAAAATCAAGTAGACCTAAGTAAACCCAGCTGATTAAAAGATTAACAAAGGTCCCTCCACTCTGGTCAGTCAGCATACATTTTATTGGTAGCCCAGAGTATACAGACACTAAAAAATCCAGGCCAAGTCTCTAAGTTATTTCTGGATGAGGGGAGAATATGCACATGAGCTTACAAGAATAATAGGATTTCACTCCAGGTTTTGTTGCTTTTGACTGCGCTGAAAGAACTCATCAGCATTAAAACAAATATTAGGTCACACTGCAGCTTCAAACTTAGAGAAAAAAAGAGAACCATTTTTCATCTCTATATAGAGTACCTATTTCATTGAGTAGCTCAGGTGGTGAAAGCCTCAAAAGTCAAGGTCAATAAAAAAGTCAAGGTCATGTGTTAATCCCTTGTGAATGTCTGTCTATGAAGGTCTGCAGTTTCATCTTGTCCCACCACTATGAATTACGCACATACAAATATAAACACAGAGGGACCATAGCTTGAGAATGCTCATCTGTGGAGAACAAGTAGATAACTGTGTGCTGAAAGATGATTCTGTGACATTCAAAATAAATTTTTTAAAAATTGTAGGGGGTATTACAACTGCCTAAGAAATATGTCCATAGTGACAAAGAATCCTAAGATAATAAAAAGAATGACAGATCTCATTTGGTTTACAGCAGTTTCTCAACCTCGGTACTACTGACATTTGGACTGGATAATTCTTTGTCGTCAGGAGCTCCTGTGCATTGTAGGATAGTTTACAGCATCCCTGGCCTCTCCCCACTAGATGGAGTAACAGCAGCTCCCTTTTCTCCCCCCTTAGTCATGACAAACAAAAATGTCTCCAGACACTGACAGATGTTCTAGATAGAGGGAGGAAAGGGTAAAATCACAACTGGTTGAGAACCTGTGGATTACAGAAACTTAAGATATAGAATTAACCATCATCCACACTTCAGGAGTCAAGTGGTACCCCAGACCCAACCTGATATTCACAAATATTTTATTACAATGACTTCCAAGATCCCTTCTGACTAATTATTTCCTCATCCCAATACATCACAGAATCACCCAGACGACAATGAGAACAAAAGTGCAAGGGATATTATCTGGAGGAGGATTACTACTGTCTTAGTCCTTTGTCCTAATCCTAAGCAGTATCTAACCCTTGCCCAATGGCAATGTTACCATTTCTAAATTTTACACACAGGGAAATCAGACCCAACTCACTATGTATCCCACTTAACTCCTAAATTATTGTTCATGATTGCTTGTTCCAGTTACTGGTAAAAAGACTTACAGAGCCTTAGGCCATAGCTCAGTGACCCAGCACTGAGTCAGTCTGTATGAATTTGAGCTCTTAAATCCCTGATTTCAAACTTTGTTCCAGGACTTAGGTCTCTTGTATTCCTACCATTCCACAGTTTTCTTAGGCAGTAGTGCCTATTCTCCAGACCTCACTGTTGGGTCCCCACTACCTGCTACACACTTCCCAGCTAACCATAATCTATTTGTTGAGATTTCATTGGGTAATTTCCTGCTAATATCTTCCCCTATCTGCTCTTGTGGGTAGAACCTTGTGGTTCTACTCCACTTCTGTGTTCCAACTAACTCTGTTCTGTGAGGTCTCATTGTTGCATCTGGCCATGAAATCAATCATCTATTTATTCATTCCAAAACAACAGTAATCACAGAGGAAAGAGAGGAGAAGCAGTTGTGTGGTTACTTCAAAGGCATCCCACCCTGAAAAGCTTTCTAGTACAACCTGACAACCAGAACTCTGATTATTAAAAGAAAAATCTGCTCAGGATATGCTGTTATGTTGTATTACTATGATATGAGGCTTTCTAACATTCTGAGTCATGCAGAAATTTCTACCACTCTCTGATATTACAGGTAGAGAAGACAAAACCAGAAAAAGTCAGCAACGTGATACCAAGAAGAACCATCCATGAATGGTTCTTCTCTGCATGATAAAGTAAAAACAGTAGAAACAATAAAAAGTGAAGACAAAACATGAGATATTCATTTTTAAATCTTACACAAAATCATGTTTGACCCCAATTTGAGGGGAAATAATATTAAGTCATGTTTAAATATAAACATAGGGATGTATATTAATGTACCCTTGCTTTAATAGTCATATACCCAGGAAAAGTTTATTCAAGCATAAAAGTGACCGGGAAACATTTAAACACAAAAGTGAATTTTATTTCACCTCTGAGGTGAGGTTAAGGAGAAAGTGTTTTCTTGGCTTGTGCTGCATATAATAAGCACCAGTGAAAAAAATATCTGAAATATAAACATCCTAAACTGTAGAGGCTTAACCACATGACATGTAGAATCTCCAAAGGTACGCAGTGAGAAGAGCATGGGCCAGGATCCCAGGGGGGGTAAGGGTGGGCAAGAGGCTGGGGTTGGGACAGGGGCAGATAGAGCTCACGCAGCTGGAAGTATACAGCATGAGAGGTTGGCTACTACGCAAATCCTAATGACAAAGAGGACTGCCCCAGTGCTCAGGGTGAGGTTACTTCCACAGAGACATTTCGAGTGGAGCCCAGCAGCAGGCAGAGACCATAGCAATACCATGATTCAAGGAAGGTCCACCTGGTTGGAAGTAAATCCCCAGCCACTAGCGCAAAGGTGTAAATAGTGAAAGGAAGAAGTGTGAGATGGACAAATTCTAGAATGGCAGTCATGCCTCAGTCAAACATCCTGGGTTCCAGACGGAAACAGAAGTGTAAATCAGGTATAAAGTCAGAAATCCAGGAAGTCAATTTCTAGAATCTATCCACTAGAAAAGACAAAGTTCTAGCTGAGCCTTGCTCATTCATTCATTCATTCATTTATCCAATCCTTTGTTCACAAATTCATACTAAACACCTACAAAACATTGCTAGACACTGTTCCTGGCCCTATGGATTCAACAGGGAAAAACAAGCATCATCCCTGCCCTTGTAAAGAGCTTTGCTGGAATTGCTTCGGGGCTTGAGTAGTGGTGAATATTTAGGTTAAAAAACTTCATCAAGACAGGGCTGTTGGACACTACCAGTGTTAGCAAGATTGAACTGCCTGTGCCCATGAAAAATTCTGCTCCAGCCCACAGGCAGCCAGATCAGTAGCAAGAAAAGAAATGTAGTTCTATGACCTTATAAACATATATTAAATAATAAATGGAGGACAAGGTGATGATGATGATGAGTAGTTATATACTTGTTTCATGATCCAACCAAGAGACTGAAATCACATCATTTATTTAAACAGAAAGTAATATAAAGAATTGTTATATTCACTAGTTTGTTGTATTTTTTAGATTCCACATATAACTGATATCATATAGTGTTTGTCTTTCAACAAGCTAGTGAATATAACAAAAAAGAATCAGACTCACAGATGTGGAGAACAAACTAGTGGTTACCAGTGAGAAGAGGGAAGCGGGGAGAGGCAATAAAGGGGTAGCGGATTAAGAGGTACAAACTATTTATGTATAAAATAAGCTACCAAGATATATTGTACAACATGGGGAATATAGACAATATTTTATAAGAACTATAAATGGAATATAACCTTTAAAAATCGTGAATCACTATACTGTACAAAAAAGAATTGTTAATTCAGTAAAAGTTGTTAATTAGCTATTGAAAAGACAAAAAGAGAACTCTAAGTTATCACAGAGATAGTAACTGCAAGATGCAACTGCCATCACTGAGTTTGGAGAAGTAAAGGAAGAACTGGGAATTATTAACTGTTAGAAGACTGGAGGACAGACCCCATGGTGTTGAAACTCAGATTTCTGAGAAGAGGAGATACTCAGATGGTGCTAGGTCCCTGAGCTCAGAAGTAGGAGGCATCCCAGACCTGGGGAGGAGATGTCCCAGAACTCTGAAAATGGGGAGCTATCCAGCTGCTACTGGGGTCTTTAAGGGTTGGCTCTATGGGTGTTGGGAAAAAACTGCAAATTGGACTCAACTGCTGCTATTGGAACAAACTGCTGCTACAGAGGTAAAGAAGCACTGCTGGGGTGACACTCACGGGGGGAAAAAAAGCCAATAGAAAACAAATAGGAAGAAAAACAGAAAATAAGAGCAAAGAGGAAGAAGCATGTTCCATCTACTTCCTCCTGCTTGCAGTCTCCCTCTAGCACCTCCAATGACAGTTAAACCAATTGACAAAGCAGAAATGTGATTTGCAGACGCCCAGCCCCAGTATCAAAAAGCAAAGTATAGAAGAGTGGCTTTGAAACTGAGAGATGATAGTTTAAATAACCATCCCAGCAATCTAGCGCAAATTATTTACCTTTTGGAGACACAGTTTGTCAAATAAGGACAATAATGCCTACCACAAGATGTTTTGAGAATTAGACAAAATATATATAAAGTACTTCACATAGTGCCTGAAAAATAAAATGCATTTTTTCACAATTAATGGTTTCCACTCCTGATTCATCCTTCCAAGTACATCTGCCACCTCTGGTGCCTTCCTTAAACAACTACATTGTAGAACCCCATGTGTGGCCTAATCTATTGCCAGAATATATCTCAGCAGGAAAAGTCTATTTATAAGGCCTCAATCAACAGGGAAATCTTCTAAGTTGGGGACCATATTTTGGCTGTTGTATTTTCACTTCCATTCCTCCCTGTCATCCTGAAAATCTGGCAAAAAATATCACCTACACACTTCCTTGCCCTTGCCACCATCAATCCAATAGGCTGGCTTTCCATTAAGACACATTCAAGTTCCTTCCTTCCACTTCGCAAACAGTTCTAGCAATGTTTCATACTTGATCCAACACCTTTCACCCCAAAGAATTGTCTTCAATACCTTGTGGCCAGGAGGATCACATGCCCAAAAAGCAGACATAGGAACTCACTATCATTTTCCTGATGTTCTCTATCCAGCAGCCATTTTCCTCAGCAACATTCCAGACATCAGACACCTAAGGCCTAGGTAGAATTACTGAAAGCAGAGCAGTATCAGATGCGTTATGGCACATTTTAGAGGCAAGAGCCACCGTGGCCCTGAATGGCCCATAAAAACCAACTCTTACAAAAAATCAAAATATAGCTCTTCCACAATCTTGCCTAAAATTGTGGGTTCCTAATAGTTCATTCCCTTCCAGACCATGGCTCATGAGGTTCTACCTTTATTAACTCTAAGACCTCGGGAAATTTTCTTAAACCTCTAAGCCTCACTTAATTCCTTGTGGAATGGAATCCCTAACATTATCTCACATTTTGTTGTAGGAATTAGAAAAAACCACACAAGTTCAAGGAGAGGGAAGAAATGGGGAGTTGTTGTTTAGCTGGTATAGAGTTTCAGTTCTGCAAGATGTAACAAGTTCTGGAAATCTGTTGCACAGCAATGTGAATACATTTAACACTACTGAACTGTACACTTAAACAGATACAATGGTAAACTTTATGTTCTGTGTTGTTTACCACAATTTAAAAAAATATTTACTGAATGAATGAATGAATGAATATAAAGTTCCTATCACATGTGCAGGCACACACACACATACAAACACACACACGCACAACACAGATTCATCACAATGTCTGGCACATCACAGGTATTCAAATATCCATGAGGTTTTGCCTTTTTTGCCTTTGAGTCTCCCAACAATCTCTTGACTTCAGCCTCACCTGCATGAATTACTAATTTTTCTTCCTCTGAACGCTGTGTAGACCTAATCACATTCTGTCCAGTGTTACTCCTTAACATTTCAGTTTGGGCATGCTTTATCTTGCCAAATAGATTGTCAGTTCCTGCAGAGAAGGGACCATATCTTATACTTCTTTTAATGTTCCCCCCTTCACATCCAGTGCAATCTTTGCATTAACTGTTGGCTGAGATTCTACTTCAAATGAGATGCACCTTCCCAGAGACAAAACATTCCAGTTGCTGCTGCCTGCTCTTGGTCCTCTATCATCATAGATCAACATTTATTGACCTGTTATTTATATAGAGATCTCTGTTAGGAAGACGGGGTAAGAGCAATGGACAGGGAAGACAGGAAGACAACTAAATGATATGTAAGATATGATTATTGTCCTCAAAAGGCTTACAATCTATTTGCACAGACAAAACAAACATACAGAGGTTGGTAAAATTGCAAGGAAAAAAAGCTAAGTATCCACTGAGTGTTACGGACAATGCAGGTATTCAAGAGGCCATGGATACTTCATGGGAAATTAAACAAGAGATGAGCTTTAGAAAAACACAAGCAATAGAGTATATATTCTTTAGAGTTAAGATGATTCTTCAGGGGAAAAAAATGTATCTTCCTACTAACTCTGAGATAAAATTATTATACATTTTCAAGATAATACTAATAACAACATTATTTCAGGCACTGCAGTAGACTCTACATACTATCACTAATCTAAAAAAAAGGAGGGGGTGGTATAATCCCTGTTTATACATAAAGAAACAGTGTGAAAGAAACTAAGCTACTTCTCTACAGATGCAGATAGTAAGTACTGGATTTGAACACATCTGTCTGACTCCAAAGCATGAATTCTTCCCACTATACAACTCATTCATTCATCAAACATTTACTTAGCAAGTGTTGTGCTGAAGATAAAAAACTAAGTAAAACATGATTTCTTCCTTCAAGTAGTTCTGGTCTGGTGAGGAGGCAGTTATAGAAAGAAACCATTTCAACCAAATGTGGTGAGTCCAAGAATAGAGACTTGCAGAAGAAGTTATGGAGTACATAGGAAGGAAAGTTAATCCATCCTGGAAAATCCTGGAAGATTTCCTGGAGGAGCAGAATTCTTTGTTAAGTCTAAAGGAATAAAAGAAACAACAATAGCTTACATTTATGTACTTACTAGGCAGATACTATTATTAGCCCTGATTTACAGTTGAGAAAAATTGAAGCACAGAGAAGTGAGCAACTTAAACCATTTATAAACAAGTGGTAGAGCCAGGATATGAACCTATTCTCTCTTAACCTCTACAGTATACTGCATATGAGTAGGAGTTTGCCAGAAAAGTAGACTGAAGAGGAGCATTTTTTGCAACAGGAAAATTGAGAGCAAGGCAAAGGCAAGAAACTGCCCTGTACGGGACCATATAAGTACCGTATGACTGAAGCAGGAAATAACAAGAGATGAAATTAGAGAATTATGGGCCAGACCACAAAAAGTCTTGTGTAACATGCTAGGCTCTTAGAATTTATCCTATAAACTATGGAAGAATGTCTTCAGATTATGCCAGCTATTTGGAGGATGAATGTCAGTTAAGACTAAAGGGAAGGGAGTCCATTAGGAGACAGTCGTCGTTATTATTATTATTATTATTATTATTATTATTATTATTACTGTAAAAAACAAACAACATGAATTTATTCTAATAATTTGTAAGTATACAGTACAGTAAGGAGACCATTTTAAAATACAACAGAAAGAGAATGAGAACTTGAACTTGGGTGGAGAGAACAAGATGGAAAACTAGGAAATAAGACATGTCTAAATGGCAAAATAGGCAGAACTTGGTGATGAACTGAATATGCCTACCTCCCTATCCATCAGCATTTCCTTTTTAAAATAATTTATTCAGGAAAAGAGACAGCATAAATGTATGCATTTGTCCTTCTGAACTGGTTACACATGGTGCTAGGCCCAGTAGCATTAAAAATGATTGAGACACACTTCCCATCCTAGAAGAACCTGCAGTCTGGAGTGGGAGTGAAGAACAAGACAAGCGCAATAAAGGGTTATGTGGTTATGAAAGAAACAGGTACAACATGCTCTGGGGATCCAAGGCAGGAATAGTTATCCCCAACCTCGGGAGATCAAAGAAGGGTTGAAGGAAAAGATGCCCCAAACTGAATCTGAAGAAATGAGCAGACACTTCCAGTGGATCATGTATTACTTGACGTAAATGTTTCTCCAGTGTAGTGTGGCAGGAACACAACAGAACAAACAGTTTCAATGAATTATGCAGAGGAGGTGAGGGGGGGGGAAGATAAATATGTGGACCCCTGAAGGTATCAAAAGTAGAGCAGGAATTTGTTAGCTGCTAGTTCCTCCATTAAAACACCAAAGCACAAGTGGGAAAGTGAGGTCACAAAAAGATGAAGGTGGGGAACAAGATAGTGATCTGCAATAAATCTACAAGAAGTGCTTTGGTTTTATAGTGCTGTCTGTGGCCACACCATCACACTCCATCTAGCTCCACCTTGAGGCACAGAGTCAGAGCTCAGTATGCTTGGAGAAGTATATAAGTCTATTAGGTATACCCTGAAACCTAGCATTTCCTATAATTGTAGGATGTTATCTTGAGATTCACAGTTATGGCTATGTGCATCAGGCAGTTCCTACTGCTCTTCTAAAGGATTTTAAATCACCTCATAACAACTTATGTTTAAAAGCCTCACTGCCTCAGTCACAAATATTGATCTTTGTGAACAAAAGTACCTTTTTTTGACAAATGTGTTTATAGAGACATTATTTTTTTCTAAATGCAATGCCCAATGTCAGAAAAGCAATATTATTCATGAATATAAACTCTCAGACTTGAAAAAGAACACCTTTGTTTAACCTGTTTAATATACAACATCTATGCAAACAATTCCTAAATCTCAAGCATCTTTCTGGAAATGGCTATTCATTCCCTTCTAAAGTCAAATTTCTACTGCTGTCCCTAACAATTAAACAAGAAAAAAGGAAATTCAGTTGCTGAAATTGATCACAGATTTTCAAGTTCATTTAACATACTGTCTTCAACACAACAACATAGGCTACAAATCTAGTTCTTTGATTTTGAATAATCTCAATATTCTTTATAGGGCAGTTTAGAAGTATTTTTCCTTAAAAAAATAAAATGATTTATCTAGAGGAAAAAATGTCTAATAAAATCATTTTAATTAGTTGTACACATTAATCATGAAATTGCACAGAATAATTATAGTGACAGTTCTCCACTTACTATAATGAAACATAGTGAGAATGGTTAGAATATAAACAGATCAGAGGGACTATGAAGGTAAGTGTTATTTGGCATAATTTTACCATGATTTAGTAAAGACTATGTCTCCCAGGATAAAATAATAGGTTCTCATTATATGAAGGTGACTTACTTGGAATCAGGAACCAAAAACTCTTTATTTCTCATGACCAGCCATCCCCAGTCCAAATCCCACATTCAGGAACATCAAAATCTCTGACCACATGCCAAAATGAAGACAGATGGATACAGAGCTGTCACATATTCAGTACCTGCAAAAAAAAAAAAAAAAAAAAAAACTGGAGTTATGACATCAGAAGACAGTAGGCTAAGGCCTAAAGAGTCCTGCTTTTTCACACATAGTAGCATGTTTATTCATCCCATTGTACTTCTACAGTTCCCCAGAGGGAAAATAAGTACCTGAAGTTTCAACTGGGAAAGATGACTCACCCCGAAACTTGCTGAGTAGTTTATGAAGGTTTACAATGCTTGTGAATTGCTGCTTGTGTCTTGTGTGCCAGGTAATGGTCAGGATGACATGAGGCAAAAGGGTTTGATAAAATGGAAAATAAAAATCTATGGCAGTCACATATAAAAATGACAATGTGTGTATCATAAACCTTTACACAAACATTTTAGCATATGGTGTATATATTTCAAGTGATATAAATGCAAAAGAAAAGGCCTTTAGCACAAATTGACCAGCTTCGACACTGGAAAAATACAAATTAACAAAAAAGAAATTCAAAGGGAAATTAATGGATCTCATAAATGTCTCAAGGGTGAAAATATTGTTTTCTCCTCAACACAGGAAAGAAACAATTTCTCGTAATAAATTCTACCAGATATTTTAGTGATGGTGTTATTTCTGTTGCTTTTAAAAATGTATTTTTAATTGTCCTACATATTTCCTTAAGCATACAAAAAGAAATGAGAGTCCTGGGGCGTAGCCAAGATGGCAGAGTAGGAAGGCCCTGAGCACACCTCCTCCCACAGGCACACCAAAATTACAACTATTTACAGAACAACTGTCTATGAGAACAAGCTGAAGACTAGCAGAAAAGATTTTCCTCAACTAAAGATATAAAAAAGGAACCACAATGAGCTGGGTAGGAGGGGCAGAGACACTATGTTATCAATACCCACACCCCTGGGTAGGCGACCACAAATGGGAAGATAATCACAACTGTGGAGGTTCTCCCTAGGAAGCAAGGGATCTGAGCTCCACCTCCACATCAGGCTCCCCAGCTTGGGGGTCCTGCACCAGGAAGACAAGCCCCTATAACATCTGACTTTGAAAGCCAGCAGGGCTTATATACAGGAGAGCCAAAGGGCTGTTGGAAATGAGAGACTCGAGGCACACAAAAGCTCACATACTCCCAGTCCCAGCACAGAGACCGTAATTTGAAAGGAGCTTGGGTTAGACAACTTGCTAATCTTGGAAAGCTTCCTAGAGAGGTGGGAGGCAACTGAGACTCCCCCGAGGACATAAACACTGGTGGCAGTCAATTTTGGGAGCTTGATCTACCAGGCAGACACTGGTGCTGGCATGCACCATTTTGGAGTCCTCCTTCTAGCCTATCAGTGTTAGGGGCTTACCTGCCCACCAATGGGACAGTACCAGCCCCAGGACCCACCAGGTCATGCAGACAGCCATGCTGGGACCTAAGTGTCCATTGATAGATGAATGGATAAAGAAGATGTAGTATGCAACGGAATATTACTCAGCTATAAAAAAGAATGAAACCTTGCCATTTGCGACAACATGGATGCACCTAGAGGGTATTATGCTAAGTGAAACAAGTCAGACAGAGAAAGACAAATACTGTATGATTTCATTTATATGTGGAATCTAAAACAAATAAACATAACAAAACAGAAACAAACACAGATACAGAGAACAAACTGGTGGTTGCCACAGTGGAGGGAAGTGAGGGGATGAGTGAAATAGGTGAGGGAGATTAAGAGAGGTATAACCTTCCAGTTATCAAGTAAATAAGCCAGAGGGATGTAATGTACTGCATGGGGAATACAGTCAATAATATTGTAGGGCTTCCCTGGTGGTGCAGTGGTTGAGAGTCCGCCTGCCGATGCAGGGGACATGGGTTCGTGCCCCGGTCTGGGAAGATCCCACATGCCGCGGAGTGGATGCGACCGTGAGCCATGGCCGCTGAGCCTGCACATCCGGAGCCTGTGCTCCACAACAGGAGAGGCCACAGCAGTGAGAGGCCCGCGCACCACAAAAAGAATGAATTTAAAAATTTTAAATTAAATAATATTGTGATACCTTTGTATTGTGACCGATGGTAACTATATTTATCATGGTGATCATTTTGTAATGTATAAAAATACTGAATCACTATGTTGCACACCTGAAACTAATGTAATATTTTAAGTCAATTATACTTCAATAAAAATTTTAATTAAAAAAAAATTAGAGGGCTTCCCTGGGGGCGCAGTGGTTGGGAGTCCGCCTGCTGATGCAGGGGGCGCGGGTTCGTGCCCCGGTCCGGGAGGATCCCACGTGCCGCGGAGCGGCTGGGCCCGTGAGCCATGGCCGCTGGGCCTGCGCGTCCGGAGCCTGTGCTCTGCAGCGGGAGAGGCCACAACAGTGAGAGGCCCGCATACCGCAAAAAAAAAAAAAAAAAAAATTAGATTCTCCACTTATCACAGAATAGCCCCCAAACAGGCAATACTATTCCCATTGCTAAAAGTATTTGAAATATATACCAGCATACCATACAAGTCAACTGTTCCCTACAATGCCCTCTCACCAAACTGAGGTGTTTTCACAAACAAAAGGATTCAAAAGCAGCAGAAGTCAGGATGGCTTTTGCAGTTTCTCAAAGCATGACCTACAAAGGAACTCCCTCTCTCTGTGTCATGCAGGCTAATCCCTACTGGTAGCAATGATAACGCTAATATACTGGCTGCACTCATCTGATGTTATTTATGTACCTCCAACTGACGACTAGTAAAATGAGGCTTTAAAAAAAATTCATTAGGTCCCCTTCCTTTCTTCCTTCCCTCCTTCCTTCCTCCCTCCCTCCCTCTCTCTCCCTTTCTCCGTCTCTCCAGATTGTCTTTTCTTTTCTCCAATAGTGAAAAAAATGGGTGCTAGTAGGTCTACATGTACCGCAATCCCTATCTCAGGCTACATTGGAAGACCAATGGATCATCACCCAGAGTAAACCTGTCACTTCTTCACATCACCTACCCACAGAGAAAAAATTCTGTTTCTTATCTATCTAGGTGTCTACATCAAAAGCTTAGGATGTCACCTTTGTTTTTTATCTTCTAATATCCAATAAGTTACCAAGACCCACTATTCTTGCTAATACTCTCAAATCTGTCCACTTCCTACCATCTCAATGTCTCCACACAATCTGGGTCTCCACAATCTCTTCCTTGTCTCCTCACTGACCTTGATGCCTCTACTCATAGCCTTTCCATCTGCTCACCACACTGCAGCTAGAGTAATCAATCAAAAATGCAAATCTGGTCAAGTTATTCCTGTTAAAGACACTTCAGTGGCTCCCCCATGTTCTTAGGATAGTCTTGTATGCTCACAATATATGTTTCTGTAATCAGACCCCTGTTTATCTCAACTCCTCTTCACCTTACTGACCCTTACAAAAGTAGTCTGTTTTCACTATCATGAACTACAGCCAAGCTCTAAGGCCTTTGCACCTGTTGCCCCCTCTTACTAGAAAATCCTCCCTGCCATATCCCTGCCTTTAACATGGCTGAAACTTACTCAATCTAAAGGATTCATCTCAGATGTTAGTTCCTCCAGGATGCCTTCTACCTTACCTGCTTGGCACTCCCATAGAAATTGATTATCATCAGTCAGTGTTCACTTTTAGCTTCCCCAACACATCAGTAAGTATTTGTTGAAAAAAAAATTTTTAATTCAAATCATTTTGTTGCATGACTGTTGGTTTTACTGTAGCATATGTGTATAAAGATCCAACTTAACTAACAATGAACCAAGCTGCTTAGCTTTGCATCCCACATTTAACTACTTGGACACACATAAACTAGGCAATTTTAACTTTATACTATTAAGGGTTGACAGAGACCCTGATATCATTAAAGCCAAGTCCTATAAATATAAAAATATATGGGTTTATATTTACCAGAAAACCAAGGTTTGAGTTTGCAAGAGCTCACTCTAGTTTTATTAATATAAAAATCAACCTTTATTGTTTCAGGGTCATCTCAGTGACACAAAACTGTCTGAAAATTTATCAACTGCTTCCTTTTCACAGTGATTAAGAACTGCCTGGTTAACAGAGGGTAGAGAATTGCACAGCTATAACATGCTTAGTGTTATCTGAATGTAAACAAATGTGATAACTGAAAGCAAATTCAATCAAAAGAAACATTACCACTTTCTCAATGATTAACATGAAACTAGTTATCTAATGAAAAAAATTTAGAACAAAAACTTCAAGGTGACCCAAGACTTAGGAGTTCCTAATGTGAAAGCTTAATTCTGTTATAAGTCAGTCAGCATCAATATAAACTCTGTATCTGTCCAATTTAGAAGAATCTCTTGGATAAAAAAAATCTAAGGTTCAACTGTCAAACACAGTACCTAAGCTTTGATTTTCAGGATGATGGGTGAGGAAGGTGATGGGTGAGGAAGGGGGGTAAAATGTGAATATTCTCTGTTTGCTTTGATGGTCCACAGTAAGCACAGTTCTAATTAATCTTGCCAGTAAGAGAAGCCATAATCCACAAGGACTCACCTTCCCAGCCAAGCTGCTATTCTACATCCTGTATGGCTGAGTGCAGAATACTGTGCTACCTAACCAAGTATAATTGGTACTGGATGCTCCACCCAGATTCCTTCCTCATCCTTCCCTCAGCTGTTGGGAATACCATCTTTTGACAGTTCACATTTGTGTCCCTCACAGAGAAATGCCCTTGGCCACAAAGAACTGCCTCACTTAAAGTTAAGCTCCCTCTCAGGGGAGAGCTCACAGTCAATGAGCTACTCATACAAAGGAACAAAAACATCTTTGCTTCAATATAGAGTATCTCTGAAGGAACATCCCAGCTCAAGAGCTCCCTAAAGGCTCTACTGATGCCTCAGTTGCACTGTGGGTCAGGTTCTCCCGCTTCCTGATCCTCCTTTTCTCACTTCCTTACAGATGCATTTCTGGAGACGACTTCTCAGAAAACCTCTTCATCTGAGAATCTACTTCCAGGCAGCCTAATCTAAGACTCAAGTCAGTAACTATGAAAGGCAAATATACTAGTATACAGTAATTTTGCTGACTTCATAGGTCTTGGTATCAGTCTTGGTCTTTTGTTACAGATGTCAACCTATTAACTGAGGCAAAGACAAGATCTAAAATCTAATCCACCACTAACTGACTCCAGTTCCCATTTAATTGTAAGAAAATTTAGGAACCAACTCATTGGTACTATAGGTTATCTTACTTTACCCTTTATCCTCAACAATTTTGAATGTTTGGCAAAAATTACTGGATAATTTTATCATCACCCAATTATAAGAGAAAAAATATTCTAGATGAAATTCTAATTAAAAGAGCATAAGAAGAAAAGGAGAATAAAAATGATTTGTCCACAGTAGATCTCTATGTTCTCAAAGATAGGGGAAATGTACTTTTGTTGGACTTATAAAGATTCAGGCCTTTTCTGATCAAAATATAAAAGAATTATTAGAATAGAATCTACTTTTTATGTTCTCAATCAATCTCTTAAAATCTCCTTTGGAAATGAAAGAAAGGTTGCCATGAAATCAACTGATTCATTTATTCCATTCACTTCTCAATCCAAAGGATATGAAAAGATCCTAGGTTTTGAGGTCTTTGTTTTTTCTTTTTTGTCTTTGTTTTTTTGTTTTTGTTTTTTGAGTTTTGTTGTTGTTGTTTTGGTGTCACCATTTTGAAGAGGAGAAATTAAATCAGTTGGTCTGCCTAACTGTAGTCTCATTTGTCTTAGTTGATACAAACCTAAGTTTCTCTTCTAGAGCATATGGACACAAAAACTAAATAGATCACGGTACAACAGCAAATGCTGATGTGCTATCCTTTTAAGAAAATATAATTTTTATATATAGATGCAAACTGCCAAACAGAAAAGGAGGCTTGCCCACAAAAATAAATCTGTTTCCTTTAAGTAGAAATTTCTGTCAAGTACAAATAGAATCACTAACTTAAAAGTAGTTTCCTATAACTGAATGACAAGGCCCTATTCCTGTTGGGGAAAGGAAGATGCAAGTGGAGGCAGAGATCCATTCTTTTATGTTTTACAGGAAAAATAAAATGATATGTGTCTTTCTCTTTCACTCCCAGTGTATCAAACCTAGACTAGTTTTTCTAGATTTTTCTACAGTTGTCCCTCAGCATTCACAGGGAATTGGTTCCAGGACCCACCATGGATACCATGATCCAAGTATGCCTAAGTCCCATAGTGGGCCCTCTGTATCCATGGGTGCAGAACCAGCAGATTCAGAATCAGCATATGTGGAGAGCCAACTGTATATTTATTGAAAGAAATCTGCTTATAAGTGGACTTGTGCAGTTTGAATATCTGTTATCCAAGGGTCAACTGAACTATGTACTTTTATGAATAAAAGTGTTTTAAATATTCATATATATAATATATAAATTATATCCATTACTGTGCTAGTAGGTACATTTCAAAAACACAATAATAGAAGTATTATAAAAATAAAACAAAAATGAAATTAAAACTTTACATAACTTCAGTTTATTAATTAGTGGTCCAAAAATTTTTCCTCATACTAAAATATTCTTTTTTTTTTTTTTTTTTTTTTGCGGTACGCGGGCCTCTCACTGTTGTGGCCTCTCCCATTGCGGAGCACAGGCTCCGGACACACAGGTTCAGCAGCCATGGCTCACGGGCCTAGCCGCTCTGCGGCATGTGGGATCTTCCCAGACCGGGGCATGAACCTGTGTCCCCTGCATCGGCAGGTGGACTCTCAACCACTGTGCCACCAGGGAAGCCCCTAAAATATTCTTAATAAAAATTCTAAAATAAAGATCAATGCAATCAAATATACATCATTTCTCTCAAACTTAGCTTAACATTTATTGATGCTATGATTCAAAAGTATGGTTCTAAATTCAATTATGATTGTCATAAGCTAAAAATAAAATGCTAAACAAAGATAAAAAGATCCAAATAGATGAGGCACATTATTGGCTGTGTTTATTAAATCATGAAATTCATTTTACAATCCTTTTGAGTGGTTAGTATTATATTTAACCCATGGTTTTTTTGCAAGAATCTTTGAAAGTTAATCAAAACCAGATAGGACGATATGGTCATCTACTTAACCAGAAAGACAAACACTACAGTAAACAATTATATGTTGAAAGTGAACTAATAAATATGGGCACTATGGTTGACTCTCACTCTTCCTAGAATAGCTGGGAGACTCTTTAGAACACATGATTATTTGACAAGTTGGCAGTGTAAGGGCACCAGTGTTAAACCACGTGATAAATATTAGTAAATCTGTATTTCTTACTTTCAAGAGGAAATTAATTTTAAAAAGAATTTGAACATTTCCTTCCCAAACTCTCTGGCAATCCAGGGAGAAAATCTCTTACCTAAACAACTGATTCCAAAGAATTGTTTAGAAAAGAAGACACCAAAAATTTAACCTTGGTGTTTTTTCAGGCTTTGCTTCCCTGAGTAGTTAAGCACCTAGACAGTATGATAAGCAGGGTCAACATGTTTCCAGATCAGCACACTGCACATATTTTGGTACTCACATGCTCAAAAGTCAAATATACTATTGACCCTTGAATGACACAGGGGTTAAGGGAACCAACTCATATGCAGTTGAAAATTTCTGACTCCCCAAAATCTTAACTACTAATAGCCTACTGCTGACTGGAAGCCCTACCAGTAACATAAACAGTTGATTTACACATATTTTGTATGTTATATGTATTATATACTGTATTCTTACAATAAAGTAAGCTAAAGAAAAAACAGTAAGAAAACCATAAGGAAAATTTACAGTACTATACTGCATTTATAGATGCCATAAGTTTACATCAACTGTTGACAAGATGAACTGTCTGTCAGTACCTACATCAATACTCTATTATATGGTATAAAACACTGTAGATGTTATACATAATACTAACACTAGACATCAAAAACAAAAAGATAGGGACTTCCCTGGTAGCACAGTGGTGAAGACTCCACGCTCCCAATGCAGGGGGCCTGGGTTCGATCCCTGGTCAGGGAACTAGATCCCACATGCATGCCACAATTAAGAGTTCGCATGCCACAACTAAGGAGCCCACATGCCGCAACTAAGGAGCCTGCCTGCCACAACTAAGACCTGGTACAACCATATAAATAAATAAATATTGAAAGAGAAATTCATTTTTATTTACAGGTATAATGATTCATGTATTAATAATGAAGCAGCAATATAATTGCTTTAGAGTAGCCTAGTGTAATCTATAGGAGTGCTTCACAGTAGCCTAGCCTATATGCTAAGGAATGAATTGTTATAAAACTTTCATGGCATACAGTATTATGGTCACATTCATAATACAGTATAGGAAACATCGTTACTTTAAGAAAACACAAAAATTTCTAATACAGTTCTTGCTACAAAACAAGCTCACCACAATAGCAACAAGAGGTGGCTATGAAATTATTACATTAGGACAATAATGTACTACAGATTTTATACAGTTATAATTATTTTTTTAGCCGCGGCATGCGGGATCTTAGTTGCCTGACCAGAGATCGAATCCATGCCCCCTGCAGTGGAAGCATGGAATCTTAACCACAGAACCACCAGGGAAGTCCCTATATGCTTATAATTTAAAATTGCATCTTGACATTTGTTTACATTTCTCTCAACTGCAAATGGTGCCATGTACAGTCTGTAAGTATATGTGTAAGTTCTGATAAATTTTAACTTTTTATAATAGATTTGTGTACACTTTATGGTATTAAATGATAAAAGAGGCTTGTATCTACGTGTATTTTATGCATTCATGACACATTTTTGCTTAATTTTTTTCTATACTTCTGGGCTACACAGTTCATCTGAGAGCTTTATCAAATTGTCACAAATCTCCACAAAACTTTCCAATACATTTACTGGAAAAAAATCTACGTATAAGTGGACCCACGCAGTTCAAATCCATGTTGCCCAAGGGTCAACTGTACTTTGATGTCCAATGTTTCATGGATTTACTCATTCAGAAATTAAA
Source organism: Pseudorca crassidens (assembly GCF_039906515.1). Taxonomy (NCBI): domain Eukaryota; kingdom Metazoa; phylum Chordata; class Mammalia; order Artiodactyla; family Delphinidae; genus Pseudorca; species Pseudorca crassidens. The sequence goes on along the minus strand of NC_090303.1, from coordinate 71,267,004 downwards.
TCAAAATAGTTCATTTCCCAGGAAAGCACAATTTGAAATTTAGAATAAGAAGAAATATGAAAACTTACTTTGGCCCAAGATTTAATCACCCAGAAATGTACAAATGTACAGTACAATGACTTGATATCCACAAGTCTGTTAAGATCATTCTGACTAATGGCAGGAAGCATTTTGTAGGTATTCCACAACAAATCCATTTTCGGGACACATCACATTCAAAAGCCTGAATAAGCTTTTATCTTGATCCTCAGATTATAAACTTTCGCTGGTCTGAATAAAATATACAGAACCCACTTTTCATCTGTTCACTTTAGTATTACACAATAGTTTAGGGAACAGTATCAGTTACACAGACTGGTGATAAAATATGAACAATATTAACAATATATCATATATACTTATGTATTTATAAATATTAAGAAATCATTAACAAAGTTTTCTTTTCAGAAATAGAGAAAGAAGTCCATTTTCCCTTCCTATTTGAAATAAAGAAAGAAATACTAAGAATAAAGCCTTTGAAAAGAGAAATAGCAGTGTCTCAGAGACTCTTGAATAAACTCTTAAAATGAGCACCAGACAACTAGCATAAGACTTGGGTGGTAAGAGGAGGAGATAAGAGAATGAGAGAATGTCAAGTTCAGACAGAACCTTCAAGGACATGTAAACTAATCATCCTTTTGAAGTTTGAATCCTTTCTACATCATGTAAAGTGTTCATTAAGCCAGCCTATTGACTGATCAAGAATTCACTGCTCACCAAGATAGCCATTTCTCTTAAAACATTAGAAAGCTTTCCCTTATATTGAGCTAATACTTGCCTCTCTATCTCTGTCACCCACTGGCAATCCAGAGCAACTCCAATTCCTTCCCTTTAGTTTAAGGCCTCTCCTATGGGATGAGCTATCAAAAATACTAGTTAGTCTCAATGAGTCCTTTCCTTTACATCCCATAGTCTTTCAACTATGTTTTTCAACTAACGATTCTAGTGTTATCATAGCACAGTCCTGGTTAATATCCAGTTTGTTAATGTTTCTCTGAAAGTGGGGAACCCATAAAAGAACACTATATTGCTAGACTTGGCCCAAAGTGGAAAGAGCAAAGCAGAACTTCCCCTCTCCATTCGAGATACTACACATCTATTCCTGCAGCCCATGATTACATTCACTGTTTCCATGGCTATGTCACACATATTGATTCAAACTGAGCTTTATGTTGACTAAAACTTTAGTCTTAGTGTGTCAACTAAAGACTGCTGCTCACCATCTGCCTCTACAAGGATGAAGTCAGTAGCCACTGCAGTCGCTGACCCTCAACATGCCCTGAAAGGAGTTCAGGGTGGAGATCAGGAATGAAGCACTCTGTGCTCTGGGAAAAACTGGCACAACAGGCCTTCAGATAGTTAGATATTTTCAAGAGAAGATTTTATGAGACCAATTTCTTGTATCTTCTCATATCCAGAAAAGCACTAAAATCACTAACAGAGACATCTGCTCTTCATGACTAGCAGCCACCTTCTGCCAAAATGTGTGCCTGATTGCACGTATCCCCTCTCGCCAAAACCATATATATATTGACCTCTCCTCCTCTACCTCTTTGGAGCAATTCCTCAGAGCTATCTGAGAGGCTGTCTCCCAGTCTATAGTCCTCATTTTGCCCCAAATAAAACTTAACTCACAATTCTCATGTTGTGCATTTTTTTCAGTTGACAAGTTATTCATTTACTCAATAAATATTTATGTAATGCTACTACAAGGATATTATAATACTTGGAACAGTATGAGAAATTAGTGAGAGATAATTGAAAGAGGTAAGACCTGGGCCCAAGCCCCACTTTATCCAGCTGTAACTGTGTGGGCAAGAACACTTGTTAGACCTACTCAATTTTCAGAACTAGCTTGCTACCTGCTGGTCGCAGTTCCAAAGCATATGGATGGGCCTTCAGCCAGCAATTTAGAATACCAGCACTCCAGGTTATCCATTTCCCTTCCAAACACCTATTGAGAGAAGAAATGTTTAGGGAAGATAGGTCCAAGGCTTTAAAAATTCAATCCTTGGTTAATGTTGAATCACCAGAAAGCTACACGTTAGGAACCAACCACATAATACCTTTCTGATCACCTTCCGCGAGTTGCATTTAATGCTTTGTCCTAATCTTTAACAGAAGATTGTTGTAAAAAGTAACCATGTGAAAATCACAACTGCATTATTATGTTTTAAAGCTGCTGATACTGTCCATTTTGTGGCTGAGTCCCTTTTACTGCTAGGAAAGGCTTTGTTTTCTCTGAGGAATGAGATGTTTCTACAATTCCAAAGATGGAAATCATCAGAACGTTTTATACATTTTTTAAAAAAGTAAGTTTTAGAGTTTGGGAGCTTGGGATTGACATATATATACTAACATGTATAAAATGGATAACTAATAAGAACCCACTGTTTAAAAAATAAAATTAAATTTTTAAAGTTTCTTTTTTGTATTCTACTTATTTTATTATGAATATATTTGTGTGTACATATATATATATTAAACAAATATTTTTGTTTTCTTTCTTCTATTATTTCCGTATCAGATAACATAAGATATATTGACTTTATATTTTAAAAAAGTAAATTTTAGAGAGAGACAGGTAAGTCTGTAAGAAATAATGAGAAAAAATGCCACTTGAAACATGAACAAATAGCAAGAAATATTTGTATTTCCTGCTTCATCAGCAGCTGGAAAGGGGTCCATGAGAGCAAGATGGATAATTCAAATTGGGTCTTAATAAACTTATTATTAAGTTAAAGATCGTTGTTCAGTTGCCTCTATGTTTCCTCTTCCCAAATAATCAGGCCCAATAACTTATTCTCCCCAATGACAAAGGTTCTAAGAGCTGATGAACCTAAGAACTACCTAGAGAACTTGTTTTAGAAATTTGCATTTTTAAATAAACTCCCCATGTAATTGGGATGCAAGTGAACCACATAATACATTGTTTAGAACCCTCTTCCAGGACCAATTTTTGGATCACTTGAATTAACTCTGTCACTCATCCCTGGGCTCTCTGTTGTCTCTTGAGGGCCCTTTAAAAGCCTGGTGACCGAAAGGTATGTTGAGTATTCTACTAAAGCAGAGCAGATGAAAGGGTTATGTCTCCACTCTTATGCAGCACACCACATTCACTTTAATATGCAGTAGTGTTGATAGGCATGCTCACAAAAGCAGTGCTTCACTTTGACTGTCAGATTGAGTTCAGTGACTTATTTTGACTCTCTTGACAAATGAGAGCTTAAAATGCATTAAAGTGGGTCCAAATCACAATCAAATGAAACTGTGAAGAGCACTGTTTGGGACTTTTTCCTCAACTGAACCAGCTGCAATCAGTTTTTAAAACATAATCTACTCCATTTTTTAAATAAAGAATTTTCCTTTGAATAGAAAATCTGGCAACCTCCTTGAGTAAAGTCACTCTTCCAGAAAGTAAGATCTTTTTGTCATAATTTTTTATTCATGAAGATTTTAAATTCAAACAATACCACTTTTAGAATATCTACAGGCAAGTAACCTGTTGTCAGGGAATAGATTTATAAACAATCAAAATATTACAGGCAAGAGTAAAGCAACTTTATTGTTGTTCTCTAGCTCACAATTTCATGGATGAAGAAATCATTCCATGACAGAAACTGGTGTTATACCATAAAGTTCTCTACCTGGACCATCTATATGATTTAGCAAAAGAAACAGATTTAAAAACTAAAGTGACCAATCACTTACAACATGTCAACTGAAAATTCACAGTAAATATCTACATAAAAGGTTCAGGTACTCATATAAGTTCCCAAGATCAATCTAAACGTTACCACTTCCAAGATATTTCTTACCTATAAAAACTCTACTCCAACACATTCTATCATGTCTAAACTGACTCTAGATAAAAAGCATTTTCAAAGAACAGGTTAAGATATCCAAAGAAGAAATTCAGGATTTGAAAAATGAGTGATTTTACTCAGAAAATGCCCAGATAGAAATTTTTTAAGTCTTTAGACTTAAGAGAAATCACGCAAAGACCAGTTGGGGCATGATTCACTCTCCTATGCTACCTGCATTTTCTATCTGGTATGTTTTTAATTTTATAAATTTCATGCTGTCTCCATGGTTACCAGTGCTTAATCATAATGAGCCCCTAGTCTATACACAGGAATTATTATTTCCTTATGAATTGCACAGACTAAATTGTTAATAACTTCTCTATACTTTTGCAATGACTAGTTTAAGTTTTTCACTTCTAAGCAAAGATTTTCAAAAGGTTCTTTTGACTTTCTTTTCTTCCTTTCTGAATCTTGTATATTATATGGACTTCAGTGATTTCATGATAGTTGAGATTTGCCAACACATCACAATCTATGTTCTTTGATATATGATGTCTGTGCCCATCAGTAAGTGCTCTTCTGAGCCTCAGTCAAACATCCCTTAATTTTTAAAAAACATTTTTTGTATATACCTATTAAATCTAAGTCAAACTCAATTAACAAATTAGGTGAATACTGCTATTCATTCATTCACCAAACTAGGGCCTAGAGGGGAAGTATATAAACACCAACAGCTCTTCAGTGACTCACCACAGTTAGGCTTCCTAAGCAACACTAGAGCACCTTATTTCAAAGATAATTAAAATGCAGTTTGATACTGTGGACATTTTCCACATGAAACCATGTGGGCAATGACTAAGAGTCAGTCTTTGTCAGATTTCCTGGGTTCATAATCTGATTCTACCACTCACTTATGTGACCTTAGATAAATTACTTAATCATGCCTCAGTTTCCTCACCTGTAACAGGGGATAATAATAGTGTCTCCCTCACAGGATTATTTTAAGGAGTAAATGGATTTACATTTGTTAACGTGTGGAATAGTTCCTGACACATATTAGTCACTATTTAAGTGTTTATTAAATATAAATCAATCAATCAGTCCTAGCCTATGTATCATGAAACCGTGTTTTCTAAGAAAATATTTTTTCCCATGAGAAATATTTTTTCACCCTCCCATGAGGCAAGATAATCCTCACTTTAAATTTCCTTGTGCAGCACTTAAATATTATCTGATCAGCTAGTCTCATATCTATGAGAGTTATAGACACTGACCATATTGAGCATTTTATGTGTCACTTCATTTAATCTACAGTGGGAGTCCTACAAAAGATTGGTGATTTTCTCATTACAGATGAGAAAACTCAAGTTTAAAGAAGTTAGATAATTTGTACAAATTCAGTGAGTTAGTAAGTGGCAGAGATGGGCCAACTGATGACATATCCAAAGCCAATGTTTTTAATCAGTCCATTACCATGGATAAAGTACTACATAAAAAGATAATTTCACAACTTTTCAAAACTATAAATTTGTCCCGTCCAGGTATTCTTAGCCTGCTCCTGGAAGCCCAGAAATGTTAAATTTGAATCTGTCAGTGCCTGTGGGTGTGGTTCCTCTGCTTCCTGGACACCATAGGCTTGTGTGTGTGTGACTGACTCCCACAGATTACTGAGGTTCATCAGGGGAAATCAAGGTTACATCGGCAACAGGCTCTAGATGGTGCCGGGAACCATGTCAAAAATGACCTTCTGCAGTTTGCCCATTCACGTCTGTAAGATACTGACACCAGAGTGTTTAGATTCAGCAGCAGCTGATTAGCTCTGGAAAGTGCAGCGTATCTCATGCTGTTAGCTTAGTTGGCTCTAATGTAACAGTCTCAGTGATGAATGTCCTATTACTGATGGGAAATACTGATTAACTCTGGGTTGGCCTTTTTTAATTGTGAAGCTCCAATAAAATGTCTCCACTCACTTGGCTTGGTTCAATTGCTAATGAGGAAGTCTGGGTTGTATGAACTTCCTGACACAAATCAGTGACTGCAAAATCTTGATGTCAGCCTATCATGCCTTCTCTGATTGATACCAGAAGTGCCTTCCTTCAGGGCCTACCAATGCCTCACTTCTAACAATTATAAAATAAGCAGAAGCCACTTCTTCATTCTTCTCTGAAACCACTTTTGAGTAACAATTGACTTGTGAAATTTTGCCCTCCACCACTCAGACAAGTGTCTAAAGTAAGGTTCTTTGTCTCTGAGTATCATCGGCTACCAGTGATCTCTGTTTCAGTGAAGGATAGTATAAGCTTAGGTTCTTCCGAATTGAAAGACTACATTTTGGATCTGATAACACTAGACACTTAATGCCAAAAGAGGAACTATATAAAAGCCTGCAGAAGCATTCAGACAGCTTGGGCGGGGCAACGTCAGGGGAGATGGAATGTGGCACTGCTTCAGAAGAGCTGTGGTTCACGTTGCTATCAGAGATGTTCACAGGCAGAACTTGTAGCTAGCAGACGCTTGGCACAGAAGAAGCTGCTCATCTCCCTAGTACTGCTTAAGGAAATGATCATCTCTTTTAGAAGAGGGAACTACACATGTACAACATGGCAGTCATTGTCCTGGTCAGTGATCTGGACAAAACATCTAAATCTGAGTTATAGCTAAGAAATAACAGTTCATTAAGATGGTTTGCAAGAACGTCAGAAATCAAAAAGCAGCTTCAGGTCAAAGGAGTGGAGGAGATCATTATATTCACTGTATCCCAGAAATTAATCCCTGCCTCTACATTACTTAATACTAGTAAACCCTGAGTTGACATTTCCAGTTACAGTATACAATATAAACTAATGAAAACCAATTATATGACTCTTGACTTATAAGTCAAAGACAAACTTTAAAAGAAACAAACATGATTTTTTGAAGCTATCTGGGAAAATAGAGTTCCTTCATCCATGAGTATAAGCAAATTAGTTCTAAGTAGGGGTTGTAAGAATAATGTTTATCCTCTTCAAACAGTGGACCTTACTGAAGCCAAGGAGGTAAGGTAAAAATCTTGGTACCATGTTCAACACAGTGCCATCTCTCAGGGGTAATACAAAAGTATTTCCTTCTGTCCTGCAAGCTCTGCAATTAAGTATCCCATAACAATCTATCAAGAGTAATACATTCCTCTGAGCCTACAGTCTCAGTTATTATAATTCCCTCTTAGCAAATCTTCTAATGCTGTCATTTCCTTTGCTGCAATTTATAGAAAAAGCAGTGCAGAGTTATAGACTAGCTGCTGTAACTAGAATTCAAAAGGAATTAAGAGTCTTTGTTTGTTTGCTGGGTTTTCTTGGGGTGGCCACAGAGTTCATTCCAGCTGACTGATTTCTTGGAGCTATTCACCCGTATCTAGACCCTCCCAATCACATTTTCAAAACCCTTTGGACCTAACATGATCAATCAATGATGTGACAATAACTGAATGGAGAATATATTTTAAACATAAACCTAACCACCAGTAGGTATGAAATAAATAGTAAAATCCCATCAAGGCAACAAACGGACAGCTTTTGAGTACCAGGGGAGTGTTTTCCAGTCAGCTCCCAACCCAAAGCCTAGGAAGCCTAAAATGCCTCTGTATCCAGGGAGTTCCACAGACATTTTCTATTTACCATGTTTGTCTGCAGAAGAGCATATTCACAATGGAGAGAAGCCACATCCTGAAGACCCCATATATTTCATGGATTTGTTTAACAGAAAATAGTAACAACAGTTAATATTTAATGAGAGCTTACTATATGCTAGCCACTAATTCTGGAAATTAACTCATTTAATCCTCATAATATACATATGAAGCAAGTACTATTATACCCCATTTTATAGATGGATAAGCTGAGTCTTAGAAAAGCTTACCAACTTGTCTATTGTCATACAGTTAGTAAGCAGCAGGGCCAGAATTCTAACCAACTGGTCTAACCCCAAAGACCCTAACTCTTAATCAGTAACCAGGGGAACAGACCTACAAATAAGAGGGAATTGATAAGTACTGAGCTCTGGTAACTTTTTGGTCACTTTAGAAACATTTCATTTAATTCTCACACAGCATATTTTATAAAAGGAAAGTAAGTTTCAGAGAGATTAACTACTCAAATCCATAAAACTAGCAAGGGAAAAAGCTAATATTCCATATACTACATCACAGCACCTCTCCACAGCTTAAAGACTAAGTGGCAGAAATAAAAGCAGAAATCTCACCTCAATTTGCATATCGGTGCTGTTATAAGAAAGTGACCGAGATGTCCCTGGTGGTCCAGTGGTTAAGACTCCGCAATCCCAACGCAGGGGGCCTGGGTTCGATCCCTGGTCAGGGAACTAGATCCCGATGACGCAACTAATACCCAGCGCAGCCAAATGAATAAATAAATAATTCTTTAAAAAAGTGACCAGTGGAAACTGTCTGGCAAGGATGCTGATAGGACACAGAAGAAAATCTGTAGTTAACAACAAAATCAGCATAACCAAGGAAGAAAGAATCTAAAACATTAGAGCACTGCAGTGTTGATGTTGGGGGGGGTGTGTGTGTGTGCGTGTGTATGTACTATTTCATTGTTTTCAACTACTCCTTTTATTTTCTTGACAAAATCTTGAGTAGTTCTCAACTAGGGACAGTATCTCACCAAAGACTATCTGGCAATACATGAGGGCAGTTGATTATCTTCACGATTAGGGGATTCTACTGGCATTTAGCAGGCAGGGGCTAAAGATGCTAAATATCCTGCAATATTATGTTGGCACAACAGAGCACTGTCTCACTAAAAATGCCAGTATTGCTCGTCCAACATTAGAAAGTACTTAAAGAAACCATTCAGGTATTGCTAAGAAAAAAATACACCATCCAGATGGGCTTAATCAGTATTTGCACCCCAAGTGGACAGAGGAAGTAAATAGGGACCATTATAGACAGGTTTCTGAACAAAGTAGTTCCTGTTTTAGGTACTACTGTGTCTTATACATACATAGACATAAAGCCTTGCTATTAATATTATGGAGAAAGTATGTGAGACCTAAATTTTGAATAAAGACTCAAAATAATCTCAGTCGAAATACCTTATGGTTTAGCCTAAAAGCAGACTTCCTACTTATAAGGTAGTTTCTACTACGAACAGTGTAACAGTGACTAAACATTAATCAACAAAATTTGATTCAATAAAAATATGAATCAATAAAAACACAAAATTGGCATGCTTAAGAAACAGCAAAAAGATGAGTGTGATTGGAATGAGCATGAGTGAGTAGTAGGCTGATGTCAGAAAGGCAGGCAGAGGCCAGAATGTGTAGGGGGTTGTAAGTCTTGATAAGGAGCATAGACTTCTGCTTATTGTGATGGAACTGGAGAGCTTTAAGCAAGGAATAAATGATCTGACTTTTTTTTTAATTTTTGAATTTAATTTTATTTATTTTTTTATACTGCAGGTTCTTATTAGTCATCCATTTTATACACATCAGTGTATACATGTCAATCCCAATCGCCCAATTCATCACACCACCCCCCCACACCACCCCCCGCCGCTCTGCCCCCTTGGTGTCTGATTTATTTTTAAATCACTAGTTAGGGTAGTAAGAAGAGAACACTGAGAACTAGAATACCATTCTACTTGGAAACTAGGGTTGTAATAAGGCAGACAAAAGCATATACAGCAACACCTTTGTTAAGTTGCCTGATGAGGGTAGATGCTGGTTAGGAAAAGTTAACCAATTTTATTTTGAAACTACACGGGCCCAAAACATCTCTGCACAAACTTCTGCCACTCTTTTTCAGATAGGCCAGGTCATCATGATCTCTTAACATAATAAAGAAAAAGCATTTTATCATCAGCAGACCTTCAAATTTAAAACTAACCCATTATCTTCAACACTGACACCCCTAGAAACAAGTCTGTAATAATACTAAATTTACCGTGGTCTCTGCTGACTTCAGCAAACTGAATAAACATATAGGGAAAAATTAAATCCCCAAATTGTTCACACTAGAATGCAAAAGAGTATTTTTAAAGAGCTGCTATTTCAAATATAACTGATTAGAAAGGTACAAAACCAGAAGTAGCACAAGGCAAATGAGTCAAAGACAGAACTTGTTAAAATAATCAAGTTTAGAGAAGCAATGCTGACATTACTGTGTAATTTTCCATAGACTTCCAATTTGCAAGACACCTTGCTTTGGTTTATTTGGCACTGCTTTGTCTCTCAAGAAATCCTGCTGGCACATTTATTTATTCAAATAATTGTTATTAACCAACATTTCTGAGCACCTGCTGTGTGTGTGTTAGAAGCTAGGAATGTAAAGCTTTGCTGTCAGTCCAGAGAGATTAGTAAAGTGTAAGAAAAAAGATGAACAACAATAAAAAAATTACGTGCCAATTATGGGCACTGAACTGAAATATACCTGCTGTGTCTCAGAGTCCTAGGGGGACTTTCAGACAGGGCAAGTGACTTCACCCCTAACCCACATCACTAATAACTGATCATTTCCAGGGTACCAAAAAAGTCCTCTAGTCAGTAAATGAGAGTTCAGAAGACTGGGTGATTAGAAAGGTTCAGTAAGGACTTCGTAGATTAAATTAGACTTCAAGAAAGCCTTTCAGAAAGGGCTAAGACTTACATATGCAAATAATTTATCCTTATGACTTAGAAGTATTAATTTACAACTTTCCATAAATATTTGGGGATACATAGGGTGGGTATCATAAACATATGAGTGAGAAGAAATCTCTAAAGCGTACCATACACTGCACTCCTGAAGTAATAGGGAAACAGAACTCTAGAACCTGAATCCGAGACCCTCTTATAGTGCTTAACCTGTTTTTCCTCAAACGGCCTGTTTTTCCCTACAGATGTTTCTGACATTTTCCAAAACGTCTTATTAAACATGTTTTCCACCATTGCTTAAGAGTTAACAAATATCATAAGGCACATTTGGAAAATGGTGTCAGGGGATTCCCTCCTTCAAAAATGTTACAAGCCTCTAGGTTAAATGCATCTGAAACAGATGGCTCTGCTCGGGTGATTTCTTCCGGCTGCTGTGTCTGCATTTCAGTCAAAGAAAAGGACATAACTTCTTGTGTCTTGAAACCTTGAACAGGGTGAAAAAAAACACTTGCTGTCATTTTTTTTACCTTTTTGTGTGTGTGTCAGCTTCCGTACAACTACACTAAACTACTTCACCAGTGACAGGTTCGGCCACATGAAGAAGCCCCGGGAGCTCGCTCCTCAGCGTCTCCGGTAGAGCGCGACCATCTTCCCGCAACCAGTTACAAGGGAGCGCGCCGGTGCATCCTGTGAGTTGTCGTCACAGGGGATTGTGGGAAGTGTAGTTTAGAGACTCCGCCCTGCTCGCCATTCCTGTAATGGCTGCTTCCTGGAAGGTAATGTACGAACTTGTCCCCGAAGGCTACTTAGATTGCCCAGGGTATTTGTAAAACAGGCGGCAGATTTGCACGTTGCCGGGCCAAAGCAGGGATTCTTTTTAAAGTCCTACTATCAAGTCCTCGAACGAACTTGTTTTTTTGGTTTTGGGTTTTTTTTTAGCTTTTCCTTTATAGGCTAACTGACCAACTTTTAAATCTAGTTCCCCTGCTTGAACAAACTGTTGTCGTTAGTTATTACCCATTCTTCTCCCTTACGTACAACCTCCCCGCTCTGCACTGACTCTAGCTGCTGCTTTAAAATAATAATTAATAATGTGCGATTTTTTAAATCCTGCTACGCCCCTCTGATAATAGGTGCTGTCACGTGGAGCTTAGCCTTAGCATCCTGAACTGGTAGAATTAAAAAAAAAACGCTTTCTTTGGTAAGTCTTACTATTTCCCCCACGACTTAACAGAGTTATATGTGGTTTGACTTTGCCAGATTTGTTTGCATTTCCTGGATGGGAGAGACCCTAAGAAAATATAATTTTCATTCACTAGGATAGTTTCCAAGTTAGTATCTTGTGCCTCTTCTGTCTTTTCTTATTCTGCTGTTCAATTTCTGTTTTGTTGATTCACACGGTGTTGGCGTTATAGAGTGGGGAAAAATCGCTGGAGTAGGGGAATTATCATGAGAAGGGGCGATTAGCCTCAAATGACCATCTTTAAGTACCGTTTACTTCCCTCAGTTTCTTCCACCATAAAATGAGGAGATGGGTCTGAATATAATTTATAAAGTCTCTGATTTAAAAGGTTGTATGAACTGTTGTCATGTATTCATACTGTCATTTGAAAAGGTAGGAATTTTTAATGGTTCCTTTTTGTTTCCATGTTTTAATTTCTAGGAACCTTCAGCCTTTAAGAACCAGTCACCTCAAGATCTCGACATCATGATCTCAGTTTCAACACAACTGTTCCTAGTTTTCTTTTCATTGCTTCTGGTGCTGCCTGTTGTGGAAGCAGTAGAAGCCGGAGATGCAATTGCTCTCTTGTTAGGTGTGGTTCTCAGCATTACAGGCATTTGTGCTTGTTTGGGGGTATATGCACGAAAGAGAAATGGACAGATGTGACTTTGAAGGGCCTCCTGAATCAAACCTTGCCCTGAAAACCTTTGTGCTATTGAGGTTCAGAACTGAGTTTTGGTGTCTGAAAGTTCTCAAGAAACAGTAAATAGGGTAGCTTCATAGTCTTGGTTATTTCCCTATAAATAGGAACAAACTGATATGTTAAATGGAAAACAAAACGTTTTCTTCACAACAAATAATGCACTGAAAAATGCCGTCTGTAATTTGCATTTGCTAGTTAGAAAGAAGGTCAAAGAAGTGAGATGGCTGAACTCTGCATAAGTAATATTTCATAATTTCAGAATTCTCAATAATAAGAAGAAAACTCTTGCCCAGAATCCTAGGAAATTGCCACTGTTTAGTTATAATCACTGCCTCCTGCATCACTGAGGAGTCTTTTCTCCATATTTTTAATGCATTTTTGTTTTGTTATCTCCCAAGTTAATATTGTACCTAGATATTAAATACAGTTGGTCAAAAAATTAAAACTTATCTCTTTGTGGGGGAAAAAGTTTAGAAAATGTATTCGATGTATCTAACATTGAAATGGAGAAAAGATTTAATGTAAAAAAATTATATTGACACTGAAATGGAGAAAAGATTTAACGTTTAACAAAAACAAAAAAATCTTTATAAACTGCTAACATCTCCATGGTGAGAAGTACTATATTAAATATAAACCCATTATGTAAGTTACTGTGTGGTGTTTATTTCAGACTGCTTTTATCTTTGTGTGAACTTTTTATAAAGTAAGTGGAGAAGAGTAGGATGCCTTACCTTAACTGATCACACTAGCTTGTAGAGATACAATCAGTGAAAAAATGAGAAATGGGCAGCATCAAGGGAGGGGAGAGGCCTCTGGTAGAGAATCCACAGATGCAGAAGGAAAATGTAATGGCCTATACTGATTTACACACAAGCCAGATGAGGCGTAATCTCCCTGACCTTGCTACTTAAGGTGTCCTCACACCAGCAGCATCACCTTAGGACTTGTTAGATCTGCAGAATCTCAGGTCCCACCCAGACCAATTGGATCAGAACTTTTGTTTCAAGAACCCAGGATAAGTTATATGCACATTCAAGTTTAAGAAGATTGCTCTAACTTGTTTGAGCCCAAGGATCACCCAAAGCACTTGATAAAAACTGTTAGATTCTCAGGTTCCTCTCCTGGTTGCACTGTAGTAATTGTAGGTTGGGGTCTGGAATTCTATGTTTAACAAGGGTCTCCAGTGATTCCTTTGATTGTGTAGATGCAGCCAGCATAGAATTGTATGAGTAAATCAAACTACTATAGGGTCTTAATGAAAGCAGGTAGTCAAATTTTTTCCTAAAATAATGCATTATCCCATCTCTAGCTCTCCAGGTAACACTGGGAGCCTTAATTTTGATCAGAAAACAGGCAGCAGCAACCTAAAATCCTTAATGTGCATTTCTCCAGGTGTGAGCAGACCTGGATTTCATGAGGGATTTGGTAGAGGGTACAGAGAGAGGGACAGCCACACTGTAGACACAGAAACCACATGGATCTGTTTTTGTTATACTTGTTTTTTCACCAAAGAAAACACTAATAGTTTTTTATTCTGATAAATTGGCTGTTATACATTGTGTAATCAATAGAATTTTTTTAATTTTTATTGGAGTTTAGTTGCTTTATAATAGAACTTTTTTACATGTTTTTTTTTGAAAGATGGAAAAAGGAATGCAGATTGCGGGCCAGTTTGTCCTATCTCATAAAATACCAGCCTATTGGTACTGATGTAGAGAGGCTGCTCTTGCTTCCTTGTATGTCTGAACTTTTTGATTGGCATTGGGAGAAATCATACCTAAAGTACATTTTTTTAAAAAACAGGAAAGCCTGTTTTTGTTTTTACTGGAGGCTCAGGTAGCACATGACAGTTCATAAAATGGCTTCAGGGGTAGGGGAAATCTAAAGTACATTTTGAATCACGGTGCACTGTTTATTTAGCCACCTATAGGTACTATTTTTTAAATGTTCAAAATAAGACTACAAGCAAACATTCTTTGATAAACCTGTATTTCCACAAGTGCCTAGAAGAAATCAGAAAACTGCCATTTTCCTATTTTCTCCTTAAAAGTAGAGAATTATGAGGTGGCTTTCAGGAATTTTGATGTGTATGATGGGGAATACCTTCTCTGTTTTTAGCTCTTTTCTATCTAGGTTGGATTATATAGTTTTGCCTGAAAAGAGCAGAAACTCTTAATGGTGGCTCTTAACGTTTTGGGAGCCACCAGCTCCTTTGAGACTCTGATGAAAGCTATGGTCCTTTCCCTAGAAAAATGCACATACATGCTGGCATTTTTTTAGATTAATTTCAGGGAGTTCGCAGAACTGAAGCCCATCCAGAAATCCCAAATTACAAACTTCTGCCCTTTTATTTCCTTTTTTTGAGGTTCTTTCCAATTCTGAAATTCCTTGATTTGCTCTGAGGGATAATACCCACTGTGGAGCAATTACAGGAAGAATGGGATTAGCAAATGTCCCCTGGGTGCCCAGCATAATTTGCAGATAACTAGTAAATGCTCTGTACATGTTAGCTTGGTTGAGTCTGGTTAAAAAGAAGACTAATAGCCAAAATCAACAAGGGAAGCGCTGGTAACCAGCCTATTCCTCCAATGTCAAAAATCAGTGTGTTTCCTGTCATTTCTCTCTGGCTGCTTTCAAGATATTTTTTCTCTGTTCTTAGTTTTCAGAAAGTGATCTGTGGTATGTCTTGGCATAAATATCTTTGGGTTTATCCTGTTTGGGATTTGCTCAGCTCGAACCTACAGGTTTGTTGTGTCTTTTTCCCAAATTTAGGTAATTTTCAGCCATTATTTTTTCAAATACTCTTTCAACCACATCTACTTCTTTCCTTCTGGGACTCTGTCTGCCATATCACTGCCAGACAGAGGTAAAAGTCCAGAGGGAACCTCATTACTGTTCCCTATGTGCCCTCCTCTGACCCTGCAGGTGGGGTGCCTTGTGGCTACTGGGTGGGAGCAGGAGTTCAGACTCCGCATGTGTTCTCCACTGGCCCATGGCCATGTCTAAGCACATTGGCATTTCTGGGTTGCCACCTTGTCCAGTACCTAGTCAGAGATCTATGAGGCAAAAAGAAAATCTAGAGAATTCACCACCGTGTCTTCTGGTCCTGAGGTCCCTAGCCAGTCTGCCTTCTTTCTGCCTTTCAGAATCTTATGTTTGTTTTATAAATAATATCCAGGATTTTTAGCTGTATTTAGTGGGAGAAATAGGAAAAAAGATGTCTACTCCATCCTCCTGGAAGCACAAGTCTCCTCAGTGTGTATTTAAAGAGTGGAGGGATTAAAGCACCAGGTAAATGATCGATTCAAGGAATTTTACTCACAGACCTTTGTCCTAGGATCACTCACATCTACCCTCCCCTTTTCACCCATCCAATAATAAATATATTGTTTATTCCTGTCTCTTACCCAATAAGCTCAATCAAGAATGCAGGAGTGCAGATGAAGTTTAAAAAATGAACTGTATCCATATTTTGTCTCAGCATTGAGAGTGCAATGGCAGCTTTTTGAAAAACTATCAAATGTACCACCTGTGAAGGAGCCAGCCAGGCCCAGGAAATCTCAGAAGCTACACATCCCATGTACCTTAACCCTCTTAGGCTTTCTAAGCTCTGCAGAAGCTTGTCAAATGCCATTTCCAACCTTGAGTGTAGGAAAAGTGATGTAGCTATATAGCCTGCAGCACATAATGAAGGGAGAATTCTCTGCATAGGAACCAAACCATCTCCCTCCCAGAGATACATATCAGCCTCTTTGATGGTATCACAATAGTGATTAAGAGCCCAAGCTCTGGAATCCAATAGATCTAGATAGATAACCAGATTCCATCACTTAAAATGTGATCTTAGACAGGTCACTTAATCTCTTGTAAATTTCTGTCTCCCTATCTGTTAAATGGGGAAAATAATAGTACGTGCCTCATAGATGGGTGAGGAATACATGAAATAATGACTGTGAAAAACTTGGCATGCTGGATGTTATTATAATTGGTATTTGGAGATATCTTCTAGACACAAGGGGAGAAAAACCTACTAGCATCAATTTTGTATTTATATATAAAGAAGACATCTTTAGAAAGTTATGTAAACAAATCCCTTATTAAACAGTTCATTATATTTTAATTTTGACATTTTCTTTGTCTGTTTTCTTTATTATAGTTTTCCCCTCATCATTCTAGGCTTACAAATTGCTAAAACTCAAAGACATCTGTGAAGAAAAGAAAATTTGGCTTCCCTAAGTTTCCTCAAGCCTTTTCTGTACCTGAGTCTCCTGAGGAAAAGAAACAGGAAAAAAAGAAAGAAAATAATTGAATCTGTTTTAGTAATTCCTAACGTGCTCAACCATGGGTCTTTACTAAGTGACATAATGAAAGCTTAGCAGCAACTGCCCAGGTCATTTAAGGAGATGCAAGGAATTTGCTTCTCTCTGTTCAGGAAAATAGAAGATCTGGTCCATATTCCACTAGGAAAAATACTCTTAACATATCTCATCTCATTAGAAGTCATAAAGATATAAGCACCATAAAATGTGTTTAATGTTTGTTTCCTACGTGGAGAATGTAGGGAAAGCCCTTATATTGACTTACGAACCCTAGACAGGATTTTTATTCTTAGGTGAGAATAGGTCCAAATCAATAAATATGTGTGCAGAATAGCATATTTAAGGTTTTTTTCTAATTTTTAGTAACTTCATTTTTCTAAATTGCTTCTGTGATTAATATACACCAAACATCTAAATGCAAAAGGCAGACCAGAAAAATATGACTGCTGTAAAACACTAAAATGTGGTTTAATTTCTCATTGATTTGTAGTATCAGAGCTACAATACCCCTCTCACACATTATTTCCACTGAATCCACTATATATGGCTGATTAAAATTTTGAAAATATTAGCTCTTGATAATCTGAAATGAAATTACAAAATTTTATATACAAGAAGGTTAATTATTTTTAAACGGCTAATCATGAAGTGCTTCGTTAAACACTGGGATTTTAAATACCATATGTCTCAATATTAATCAAGATAATTATGCTCCAGATAAATGTGCATAAATCACTTAACAAAAGACTTTAGAAGCAGGCATGAGCACCAAGAACAGAAACTATACCATATTCTATTTCAGATGATTTGTCAGAACAACTCTCATTTTGCCACAAAAATTACCAGGGCATTGCGATACCTACATAAAACAGTTTTATGGGCCCTGTGACGACATGTGCACACTTTCACTTGTTTAATCAACACTTTTCAAGACATCAGTACAACTTAGAAAGAAATTAATCAACTACCAGGTGACTGACCTTGAGCCAATAATTTAACCTCCACAATTTTTCATCTGTAGAATTATTTGTCACTAATCTCTAAAAGACTTCCTAGTGATAAAAATGTGTGGCCCCATATAGTTTTCCTAATTTCAAAAATAACAAGGTCTAATGTGTTAAAAAATATTGTAATTACCCATTTTCATATGGCAGCATGAGGAGCTGATTTCCTCTTTGAACTCTTCAGTGAAAACTGTAGTCTAGTCATTTGGCACATTTTTGGATTTCAATTTAGTGAAGCAGGGGCAGCTCATTTTCTGTACTGAATGAGTATGATTAGGGATTGTCTCAAGAAGGAAGAATAAAAACAAACCGTAGCCCTGCCACTCCCACTCACAGCAAACAGCCCACACACTAATTGAAGTCAGCCTGGCAGGATCCAGGAACAACCTTGAAGTTTCGTGTGCTCAGTCCTTTATGGCACTACTGGTGAGACTCAGCTAACAGACACCATCTTCCCAGTGGCCAAGACAGACACTTGAGAGGGTGTGTGGCGCCTTCCTCTCCCTTACACTCCACATCCAGTCCATCTCTAAGTCCTATGGAACCCAGCTCCAAATTATGCCTAGGATCCACCCACTTCTCTCCATCCTCAAGGCTTCTACCCAAGTTCAGACCACCATCATGATGTGGATGAGATCCACAGCAGAACCCTAGCTTGTCTTCTGACCTCCCATCTTAACCCTCTGCAATCTTATCTAAACACAACAACCATGGTGAACTTCTTAAAACACAAATCTGACCCTGTTACATACCAGCTCAAAATTTTTTAGCAGATTTCTTAGTTTTATGAAATCCTTAACAAACCTTAGCACTGTTCATCTACCCTTATTTCCTCCCCTACTTTTCCAGTCTCTTCTATGTCCATGACCCTCAACCAATTTCACACTCTAGCTTTCAGCCACACTAAGCTATTGCCTTCCCAGAAAAGCACCATGTGTGTTCCTTTCCTCTCTCTCTCATTCCCCCCACTTACCCTGCTCTCTTCATGTGCATGTTCCTTCCTCTGCCTGGCCTAGTTTTCCCAGTTTACCTGCCTTATTCCTAAAATCTTAGGCTTGGACAGCACTTCTTTAGGACGTCTTCCCTGACCCCTCCTCTCTGAACTACGCAGGCTACAGTACGCTCACACAGCATTCTTTACATCTCGCATCAGGCACATACCACCCTGTATTTGAATCTCTGTCTACTGTATCTCAACCAACCTCAACCCCATCTTCAGGATTGTAAGTTCTATGAGGAGAGGGACTGAATCATTAATTCACTGTTGTATTCCTAGTTTCTAGCACAATGCCTGGCGAATAGAAATTGCTGCTCAATCTTTTTTAGAATGAATATATGATACAGAGTTAATGTAGCAAAGGGTCACCCCAGCCCAGGATACACAGTGGATCATGGCACTCTCTCACTGGGCCTGTGTGTGCCCTTAATGTCCTCAGTACAGTGCTACCAACCTTTCAGATTTTGCCCAGGACAGGTCTGAGATTCACTGCAAGATTTTAACATTTTCTTGAACATCTAAATTATAATTATAGAACATGATTTTAGTAAATTTTAAGATACAGTCTAGTTAGTTGATCTGAATGTTTGCAAACAGTTTATAATATCTTGCATTGTACACACGTTTAATGACTTGTTTAATTTAGTTTAGAAATGGTCCACCATTTTGAAACACAAGATGTTTCCTGTTTATTTCTCATTCTTTTATTCCTACTCCAGCAACACCAAACTACCTGAATTACCAAAATCAAATGCCTTGCCGTGCCTCCACGCTTATATTTCATTTGCTTTATAAATGTCATCTCCTCCATGAAGTCTTTCCCAAAAGAAGTTAATGATATCTAAACTCCAGAGTCCATAGCTCATTGTTTATACCTGTCGTATTGCATTTCTTGTAGTCTTGTTTTATGGTTATTTAGATACTTATTGTCCCTTTTGTACCACCAGCCCTACCAACCCCTCCCCTTCCCATCGACCCCTGCCCCTGTCACCTTTATCTTAAATTTCTTGAAATCAAGATTGTGTCTTTTTATCATTGTAAGTACTAACATACCTTGTCTACACTGTTAGAGGTTTCAGTAAATACTTGTTTATTTGTGCACTGAATTTATTTCCTAAATAATCTTGAAGAATTAACACAGCATTGAATAAACAAGTCTATATGCTGAAAAAGGTACGATATTGAAGCTAATATAATTGCTTTTTAATAATACTGCAGGTTGGGAGTTTTCTTTTTTTTTTTTTTTTTTTTTTGTGGTACGTGGGCCTCTCACTGTTGTGGCCTCTCCCGTTGCAGACCACAGGCTCCGGACGTGCAGGCTTAGCGGCCATGGCTCACGGGCCTAGCCACTCCGCGGCATGTGGGATCTTCCCGGACCGGGGCATGAACCCGTGTCCCCTACATCGGCAGGCGGACTTTCAACCACTGCGCCACCAGGGAAGCCCGGGAGTTTTCTTTTTACACACAAATGTGTGAACTCTGTCTATCTGAAAGCAGTTCGTGTTTACTCTAAACGTCATCCATTGAAAATCATCCACTGTGAAGTACTCACAAGACAGTTGTCAACACACTGTAGTTCTTAGATGATGCTACCATAGGTGATGTCAAAGCCTACATTTCATTCAGATGAGAAGCCTTTATCAGACAAAAATTTAAAAAGAGAAGAAAAGATAACTGAAGCTCAAAGTCCTTCTACATTTCCAAAGATGACTCTCAAGTAAAGAGCCCCAAATAGGGTTCCACTTTTCACCCTTAGCCATGGCAAATGGATCATGTAGCCACTCTATGATTCCGCCTTGCTGTTATGTTGGATCTTATGACTTTCCCCTTCTGAAGAGTAAATCAATTCAGTGTCCAGGTATGACTAAAGGTATAAAGAAGCAATAAAATTCACCTTTTAAATATCAACTTGATCATCCAAATGTTTGGGCCTCTATAAAATAGTTCTCTTAGAAAAATGTGGGCTTAATTTCATTGATGCTTCCATTACTCAAAGCATATGTGGCCTGTGACATGCTCCTTCGAACAACCCCAACAAAGGGAAGACTTCACCACTGAGCATTTGGTTTTGGAAATGAGCCAGAAGTAAATCAGTGCTGAGCCCTGTAAGTAAGGTAGGTGACCAGAAACAGAATGAACAACCACTTGAGATAATTCTCAAATTGTCTGAGAGCTTTGTGCTCTCACATTTTACACTATTCTCACTTTTGAAGGCCACCTTCCACAACATAAATTTAACAAAACTGTGGTAGAGCACACATACCATTTTGTTTTCCCAGCATTTAACATTTAAGTATTTAATGGATATTTTAACAACCAAATAATATTCCATCCCATACATTTGCCATCATTTATTCAAAATCAATTTTTTAAATAATACTGGACATGGCAGTGCTTTCCAACATCTTGTCATTTATTGATAACACTGCACTGCAATAAGCAAAATAGGCAATTCTTACCAGTTGCCAAATAGATATTCATATCCTTTGAACCAGCCTAGAAATTGACTTTTTTTAATTGAGGTAGAGTTGATTTACAATATTATATTAGTTTCAGGTATATAACATTAGTAATTCAAAATTTTTATAGATTATACTCCATTTAAAGTTATTATAAAATATTGGCTGTATTCCCTATGGTATACAATATATCCTTGTAGCTTATTCATTTTATATATAGTAGTTTGTACCTCTTAATTCCCTACCTCTATCTTGCCCCTCTGCCCTTCCCTCTCTCCACTGGTAACCATTAGTTTGTTCTCTATATCTGTGAGTCTTTTTCTGTTTTGTTATATTCATTTGTTTATTTTTTAGATTTTACATATAAGTGATAACATACAGTATTTGTTTTTCTCTGACTTATTTCACTAGGCATAATACCCTTCAGATCTATCCATGTTGTTGCAAATGGCAAATTTTCATTCTTTTTTATGGCTGAGTAGTATTCTGTATATATATACCACATCTTCTTTATCCATTCATCTATTGATGGACAGTGCAGTTGCTTCTGTATCTTGGCAATTGTAAATGATGCTGCTATGAACACTCAGGTGCATGTATCTCCAAATCAGTGTTTTCATTTTCTTTGGATACATACCCAGGAGTGGAATTACTGGATCATATGGTAGTTCTATTTTTAATTTTTTGAGGAACCTCCATACGGTTCTCCAGAGTGGCTGCACCAATTTATTTTCCCACCAAAAGGGTTCCCTTTTCTCCATATCCTCGCCAATATTTGTTATTTGTGGTCTTTTTGACGACAGCCATTCTGACAGGTGTGAGGTAGACATTGATGTTTAAATATTAATTTTTAGATTATAATTCGACAGATATATGTACACAAACGTTTTTGTAAAGTATCTGTTATCTTAAACCTCTAAAGAAGCCATGTTTTCTAAAATGGAGGATTGGGGAATTCCCTGGCAGTCCAGTGGTTAGGACTCCGTGCTTCCAATGCAGGGGGCACGGGTTCAATCCCTGGTCGGGGAACTAAGATCCTGCATGATGCACAGCGTGGCCAGAAGAAAAACAAACAAAAAAAGACAATCAACAGTGGAGGATAATTGAGGTTACTATACAGTATTTTACCAGATATGCTAGAGGTCTAGGTTTATAAAAGACTGTTTGAAATCTAATGTGGAAAGAAAGGTTTCTACCCAGGGAGAAAAGATAACAAATCTCTTATTAGAGAAGAGGCCCAGAGTCATTGTGTACTTTTATAATAAGCAGTCTATAATTGGGAGCACACGAAGTGAAAAGAAAAATCATCATGTATTCTTGAATATTCATTTTCAAGATTATTCTTATTGTTTTCATAATTTAAATAAGCATTACTTGTCCAGTGATCCCTACATTTATTATTGTTAGTGGTCAATATAATGATAGCTATCAAGAAATCATATTAATTTGATCATTATTACAACAATGAACAGCAAACCACACACAGTGAAGTGTTTCTTTCCTCAGTGTCAGTGCTAAGTGACAGAAGTTTATGGCTAAGAAAGGCTGTGTGATGTAATGAAAAGAGCAGTAAGTGAGGAGTCTAGGAGATAAGGATCCCAGTTCTGGCTGCACTGCAAACAGGCTAGAGGTCACTGGGCAAATCACTTACAAGTTAATGTGGGCCTCATTTTCTTAATGTGTAAAAGGAAAATATAAATAAGTAGGAATGGTCTACCCAACATATCTATTCCACTGACAGGAACTTCAAACAAGAATTCCTCTTTGATGGAGGATGTGCAAAGTGAAGGAAGGCCTTGGCAAACAGGTTACCAGAAGTGGGGCCAGCCTTGAAAAAAGGCAGAAGTGGTTCCTTGATAGACGACATGATTTAAGAAAAGCCAGCAGGAAGCACCCAAAACCAAAATGCCTCTGTTCTATACACCCTTCAATATTTTTGTGATACCTGCAATTCCACCGTGAATGGTACCTCTCTTCTGGGTCTTAAAGGCCTAGAGGTATTCTGGCTGAGTCTACTGAATGATCACATGATGTGAGGCTGCATCTTAAGCTAAAATCAAGAACTTCCAAATGGAAATCCAAATTGGGATTAGACTCCTGAGATTGAGACTAGGAAGAGGGATGAAGGGTAAGGTTTCCAGAAGTGGGGAGAGGTCAGGGGTGGTCAATGCTCCCAGAATATATAGACAATTATACCATGTGACTGAGGATTGGTCCTGCTTAAAAGAAGGTTAACTTTTGTTTTATCATCCGTTAAATTAACCAGGTCAATCTAATAGCAATAGTCTTAAAAGCAGAAAACTTGTCTTTTTTATTTTGCATTATTCTAGAATACCCAAGATAAAGCATAAAACATAATGAGCACTCAATAAACATTTGAAGACTGACTCAAGGACTCTGTCCATAGAAAAACCCCCAAATGGTTTAAATGACAAAATAAAGGATTTCATAGGAAATATAATCTACTTTGGTAGCCTGGCAAAAATCAAGTAAAATCAAAATAAAATTCAAAATTAGTAGCATTATCATAAAAATATAAAATCAAAGCAAGGAAGGAGCATTTCATGATTTTATATTAAGTTGGCTGTTGCCAATTTGTTTATATGTTTTATTTTTCTAAATAAAACTGGCATAAAATGGTTGCTTTCATATTTTTTATGTGAATGGAAGCACTCTTCCAAATAAGAGATTCCCCTCCTACCTCGGGCCTGGTAAGGGAGACTACATCTCATTGTACTCAAATGACAGAACTCAAAAAATAAAAGGAGGCAGGAAGGAAGAAAAGGGGGGAGGAAGGAATGAAGTTATTCTATTTAAGAGAATCCATAGTCATTTTAAAGATCTTTTACTATAATGAATAATTGTATGGATAAAATAAATTTTCACTTATGCTTTTATTTGCTGTAAAAGCAAAAAAAAAAAAAAGATACTTGGTCCAATTACAAGGCTGTTACAGTGCCTTTAAGAAGAAAGGCTGGTTGTTTTGTCAAGGGAGCCTCAGGGAGGGGCTGAGAATGGTGGGACTGTTTTCCTCATACCTCTCTGCTACTCCTTTACTATCTTCTTAACTGTTTTTTCTTGCTCTTCTGATGCCTTAATGTTCATTCATTCTTGAAGTCTCAGACTTTGGCCTTCTCTTCTGCCAATACTCTTTCTTAGAAAATTCCTGTCTCCATATTACTTCACTCAGAGTAGGGCCCCAGGGCTTCCATTTGGAGTAGACAACTCCATATGGCTAGCTCTGACTCTCCTCACTCCAGTTCAAGAGTGTCTAGCACTTATAAATGACGCCATGTGAATGGCTGGCTGTTACTTTACATTCATTTGCTAAAATGAAACTTATCTTCCTGCCCAAACTGAATGCTTTGTCTGATTTTTCTCTCTCTCTCTCCCCCTACCACCCCCTCTGTGTGTGTGTGTCCCCATCAATCTACTACCAGCCAAGTTTGAACTTGTTCTACTCTCATACCCAAGCAATAATTCTGATTTACCTTGGTTCTTTCTCATTACAATTTTTTCCCTTGACTGTTCTATCACTCTAGTACTCACACCTGGACCATTTTTCATAAAGTCAAATATTTTAGAATTGTAAGTCTGTGACTATCATCAGCCTGGCAAGGAGAAAAAAAATGGGGGGAGGGGGTTTTTATGGACTAAAGCTGTGTTTTTCACTGTGTTAATTAGACATCTAGGCTCCACAGAGCTGCCTTGGCAGCTGCCAAATCAAACAGTAAAACATCAACAGAGTATGGCCCCAGCCCCAATCCCACTTCACTCCTAGCAGCTCCACCATTATCTGTTTTATGTGTGAATTCCAAGTATGATCTCATCTGAAAAAACCTGTGCTATTACCTTAAGGAAAAAAGTTCCAAAACCACTGTCAGGTGACTTTTTAAGGCCCTCTTACCTCTAAAATTCAAGTCCTGTGAAATATAGTAATACAATTATTAAGAAAGAATTAAAGAAATTACTAGTTTAAACTTCTACTTATTAATATGCATCTTTAGATCAATTCTGGCTCTGGCAACTTGAAGGGTTTGAATAAATTTAGGGTAAAAATACATAAGTTATTCTGGGTTTCCAAACAGTCAACAGGAGGAGAGTGTAATAAGCCTTTAAGAGTCCACAGCATCTGTGAAGAAATAGGGAAACATCTCTAAGACAGCACACATTCTGAAGTCCATAGGATTCCAGCCTTTTTCCCAAACAGAAGCACTTTATGACAATATGCTTTCCACAGCTCATTTGTAGTTAAACAGCGAATGAATCTAGGAAAAAAAGAGTTTAAAGGCTCCTATGTTCCATGGAGATTTGAATTTTGGCTCGCTCTTTCCGTTTCATGCAACTTGGCAACAGTAAATAAACAAATAGGGTTTAACATGTGTCTCACTGGAGTGAAACCAGCTGGTTTCACCTTCAAGGTGTGGAAGATGAATGTAGTACAGTGGATTCTGGGTATTTAGGTCCAAAGACTGGCTGTTGATAGAAACCATGCAGGAGGTCCCTCAGAGCCATAACTCACACAACAGGGCAGCAGAGGATTCACCGGGCTTCAAGTCTTGGCAACTGATTTTTCTCTTCAAGTCTGGTTACCAACATGACGTTTATGCACCTGATTAACTCTGAGTATGGGAATTCACTTCTCCGAGCTTTTTATTCTTACCTATATGTAAAGACTTTAGGCTTGATGGCTCAGGCCCGGTTTGCACACTGGAAATGTGGTAGTCTGAATTAAGATGCCCTGTAAGTGCTGCAAAATACACACTGGATTTTGGAGACTTAGTAACAAAAAATATATAAAATATCTCTTTAATACTTTTGAATTATAATATGTTGACTTAATATTTGGGATACTATTTTGGATATACTGATTTAAACAATGTGTATTATTAAAATTAGTTTTACTTGTTTCTTTTTACTTTTTTTTAGCTACTAGGAAATTTAAAATTACGTATGTGGCTCACATTAAACACCTCTGGACTGGTTTAGATGCTAGAGTCAGATTTAGTGTAAGAAAAACCTAAATCAAGTTTATGGTTTTACCACTTCTTGAGGTAAGTCACTTAGCACAAATCTCAACTTTTCCATTGACCTTGGGCAGGTTCTTTTATCATTCTGTGCTTTAAGTTTCCTCACCAGTAAAATGAATCATACAACCTGTCTTATAAAGTTTTGTGAAAATCAAGTAAGTTAATGAATGCAAAGAACAACACCTGTCACATTATAAACACCATATAACTATTCATTATTCCTATCTCTAAACTTGTCTTTTTTTATATTGAAAGGAGAATGATACTTCATAGGATGAAGTTAGAATTCAATAAAATAATGTATTATAAATCATAAAAACTAGGTAAATGTTGGTAACTGTTCAGCTCTAAAAGTCAATAAATCTGTGCAACCCTGATGGTCATTACAAAGTTTCAGTCCTCCAAGATAAACATGAGTTCAGCACTTACAGTCCTTTACCCTAGGGTATCAGTAGATTAGTCTACTGTACATATTTTTTGTATTCTATCGCAGGCTATGTTCAGAATGAGCTTTTAGTAAAAAGTCAAAAAAGCTCAGGATAGATGCCAACCTTTTCACAAAGCTGTGTATATACACATATACTGGGCATTTAACTTGCTCTCTTGCTAATTTTGATACTGCATAGTTTTTAAGTTGACTTGGGGCTCTCTAGAACATATTGTACTTAGAACTATTTGAGCATATTATAAGAAAAAGAGTTCAGCCATAATATATGGTACAACTCCTGAGGGGAAGGAAGAGATTATTCTTTAATTCATTTTCAAAGTACCATACGTACTTGGAGATTTAGTAGAAGAAATATATGTAAAAGAAAAAGCATTTAATTCTTAGTTATGATGATGTTTTTAACAGAAATATTTACTCAACTAATAATTACTAAATGCCTATTATTTGCCAGGTACTATTCTAGCCACCAGGGACACAAAGATGAGCAACATAGACAGAAATCTTGCACTCATAGAGCTATGCAGTATCAAAATTATTGAGAGACAAAGTTAAATATTGAGCATATGTGTATATGCCCAAGTTAGAGGGTGATGTTGGCATGTATCAATCCTGATTTTTGACTTTACTAAAACATCATTCTGAACATAGTGTGTGAGTAGAATCAAACCTTCAGTCCATCTCTTCACCAAATGTCAATGTATGTATGATCTTCTACAGCACTAGGACATCATGAAACATCAGCAAGAATCTCACCAATTCAATGCCAGATGGCACAAAAAACAAACCAATTATAGAGTGGATTATAAGCAGGCTATATACAAAAGTGCTGTCTCTGCATGATTCCTAGTTTTTCAACCAAGTGCCAAGGATTTGTGTGCTTAATTCCCATTAGAATTTACGGGAATTAACAGTGCATGAGGGCTTCCCTGGTGGCGCAGTGGTTGAGGGTCCGCCTGCCGATGCAGGGGACACGGGTTCGTGCCCCGGTCCGGGAGGATCCCACATGCCGCGGAGCGGCTGGGCCCATGAGCCATGGCCGCTGAGCCTGCACGTCCAGAGCCTGTGCTCCACAACGGGTGAGGCCACAACAGTGAGAGGCCCGCGTACCGCAAAAAACAGTGCATGAATGGGTAAAAAAAAATTTTTAAGTGGAAGGTGAAATCTTGAAGAGCCCCAAGATAAAAGTGCACATTTTATATATGTTGTTGATAAGGGCCTTTTAAAGATAAATTTTAGAACTGTTTAGGTTGTAAGTGGGGGCGCAGATTAAGCATGTGCTGACTTGGCTTAACAGAGGCTGAATGTTGAAAAGGCTGCATGGTGTAGTGGAAAACATTCCCTGGTCTTATGTACAGACAAACTGGCTTTTAGTCCCTGCCTCAAGAACTTACAAGCTTCTTGGTACAGAAGGACCAATGTACGTGGAACTGTTTTATATAATGCTAAGCAATAAATACACCTGGACCTGCACACAGTATATATACCTGAACCAGTGAATACCTAATGAATAGAGAATTTTAAATTTTAAATGATGGATTTGTTGTTTTTAATTAACTGACCGATTTACTATGAAAGAAACTCAAGAGATCCATGGTTCCACTGGAAGAAACCTGATAGTAAAGACCTGGAAGCTTAAAAAGACTCCTGATTGTTAAAGAATTTAATACAAATAGAATAAAAGGACAGCAGTCCTGGAGCTACACCACAACCCCATAGTGACTGAAGGAGACACTACACCAACTAAAACTGTCAGAAATTTCCACACTAAGAATTCTCACAGGAGGACAGATTATTTACCTGGACCTAACACAGGTCTGTATCTCTCAGACAACTGCTTGCCCAAACAACTAACAACTACAATCGTAGCTCTACTCTACAGTTTTAATTGGGATCAAGTGATATGAAATCCACAGTCAAAAAATATTTCAAATATTGGAACTCTTGGCATGGAACCATTTCCATTTCCACCTTGTTAAGCCTGCCCACCTCTCTACAGCACAGTGACATTCAAGGAGATGGTGGGTAACAGCAGTACAGACTATAGAGTTTAGAGGTATAAGGCATTTGGTATTTTGAATCTCTATAAACAAGACTCACATTTTTCATAATACATGCAAGCAACAGTATTCCTCATACCCCATGGAAATGATTAATGACCCATTAACAATAGCTGTGCCAGAAAAAAACTGCTATAAATCACATACCAACTGTCAATACCATGCCATGATTCTAGATCAGATAAAGGAGAAAGATAATCTCAAACAAATTCTATATGGTGAAATTGTATACACCCACTCTCAGTCATTACCACCTTCTGAAAGTGAGCTATCATCCTATTTCAAGTTGTTGGAAGCATTTTTCTATGCCCTCCTTGTTCCAGGATTACAAACTCTATCATCAGCTCTGGGCTTTGTTCAATCTAAGAGGACTTAAAGAATGATTTAGCTTTTTTTATTGTATTCAATTAATGAGATGAATCAGCACTATTTTATAGAAGAACCTCTTATATTCAGCTCTAATTTATGCCTGGTAAAGGAGGGAAAGGAATATCTTCTAAAAAGAAGACAAAGTGTAAGAAAAGATAATCCTGATTTTCACCTAAGAGTAATATCACCTTTGTGAAGTCTTTTTCCAAGTAGCTAAATGGCCAGATTCTGTTTCAACCCTTTTCCTGTCTGTTCTATAATTATGAAAATCCATTTGCAAAATTAAAGAGTATTCATCATTTAAAATTTTCTTTTTATATTATCAAGTTTTCACTTCTGTATTGGTAAATCAGATTTAAATTTGTTTTCAGGACACACCACCCTTTTGGCTGTTAAAAAAGTAATGATCAGGGCTTCCCTGGTGGCACAGTGGTTGAGAGTCCGCCTGCGGATGCAGGGGACATGGGTTCGCGCACCGGTCCAGGAAGATCCCATGTGCCATGAAGCGGCTGGGCCCGTGACCCATGGCCGTTGAGCCTGCGCGTCCGGAGCCTGTGGTCCGCAATGGGAGAGGCCACAACAGTGAGAGGCCCACGTACCGCAAAAAAAGTAATGATCGTAAGTCCAAGGCCAGATAAAAGCTGAGATATTCTGTCATGTATGTGAGCACCAGGTTAGGAGCTCAAAGCATAAATTTCTGCTCTTGGCTCATAATCTGCATGACAGACACTGTTATTAAAAAATGGTTTGAAATTATTAAGTAGTAAGGCAAATAAGGAATCATGTAAATGCTAATGTAATAAGGCTAAGAAGCAAACAAAACTTGCCCAAATCCAGAGTAAATCCTTGGCCAAGAAAACTTTCTGCCCATAATACAAATAATTATCCCAGCCTTATTAAATTAAGAAAACATAGAGTTCAGCTGGAGCCTGTGTCACTGTTTTTTTTCTTCTTTTTCTTTCGTGTCCTCCTCACAGTGCCTAGCACAGCACCCTTTATGTAGTAGGTTCATAATCACCCATTCAACAAAAAGGGTGGAGTGCCCTCTATGTGCTGGATCTGGGCACCAGGGAAGAAAAGGGCAAAATAAGATACTGTCTGAACTCTCATAGGGTTCCTATTCTGATGGAGACTGACATTTATAGAAGGAATGAAATAATGTTGTGCCAGGACTTATGTCCTTTCCGATGTAAAATTAGGCAGATATCACACTTTTATTTTTACCAAATGTTAACCACGTTAAAGTAGTAACCATGTTTATGAAGTATGGGAATTTTGTGTTTGTCCTTGTTTTATAGAATTATTACTCTGTAAAGAGAAAATTATAAAGTTTTAAAAATTAGGAGAAATGAAAGTGAAAGGGCTAACCAGAAAATCAGAATGCAGGACTGGACAGTTACTACGGGAAGCTCTTAAATTAGAGTCTAAGGTTCTTTACTTTCAGCCATGTTTTAATAATGCCCATTTATCAAAAAGCTAAACACCACAAAAGCTTAAATAACCATAATCCACTCATATTATCATATAACTGGTGCTTATAATAATGGCCTTAACTCACTGTATTACTGAGGTAACCCTGAATAATCAAAGAAAAAATGTCTTAGACTTCTTGAGTTTTTAAAATTATATTGCATTTTTATTCTGTGAAAATTTATAATCCATATAAGATATGTATGACTCTCCATTAACCTGAATATTAAATTAAATTTCCCAATTCTTAATTATTTTACCAACACTTGCTTTTCCTCCCTACCTCGCTCCAACACACACACACACACACACCCCTACACCCACAGACCACACTCACTCAAACTATACCACATAGGTCACTTTTCTCTTTTTCATGGTTGAGACTAACTTTATCTTTAAAAAAAAGACAAAAAAGAATGAGACAACTTAGAATATTTTAATAGACCAAGGGCTTTTGATCAAATCTCTAAAGTTTTACCAGGCATGGTAGGGAAACTTGCATTTGCTCTCATTCACAGCATCACATTTAAACAGTGCGTAATAGAAGAAGAGTTTTAAAGACTTCCAGAAGAAGAAGGCATGCTATATTTATTTAAATAACTAACACTGTTCACAAAACATCAAGAGAATTCATTAAAACCTTCATCACTAACAGTGCTGTCATTAATAGCAAAATAGTTTCTGAACCTGACCTTATAAGCCTTTAAGCCTATGCCCCTCACTTGTTAATCCCTTTCAGTGTGACTTGCTCTTCTGAAACTGCTCTCTCCAAGGCTGCTAATGATTTCCTCACCACCAGATTCAATCATATCTTCTAATCCTTCATCCTTTTAAACCTCCTAGATACAATTTATACTGACGACCACTCCTCCCTTGAAATTCTCTCCTCCCTCAAGGTCTATGACACTGATGTTTCTTCCTTTGTTCTAGCTGTGGTTCTTACATGTTCCATCTTGTTTTGTAAATATAGACATTATCTTAGCTTTGCAGTTTGTTCAGAAAGAGAAGGATGGGCCTGTTTATTTATTTAACCTCAACCTTACCTCTCAACAGTCTCTCCCTTGGCAATGTCATCCAACAGTTAACCTATTTCCACCATCACCTACCTATAAGTACTTCCTGAATTTGGGGTCTTCACTTCCAACTGCATATAAAACATCAGCATTTAAATGTTCCACCAGCATTTCATATTCAATCTGTCTAAAATTAACTCATTATCTTCCTTACAAACCAGCTCCCCCTTTTTTAACTTTTGCTACCTCTAGTTAATGGCATCTCCTATCTCCCAGTTAGTTATCCAAGCTCCAAACCTTAGAGTCAATTCTTACTCCTCAATCTCCTTTGCTTCCCTTATCTAATCACTTGATTAAAAAACAAACAAAAAAACACAGCTTCTACCTTCTCTTACCAATCAGATCTATCGCTTTGTTTCTGTTCATTCCACCCCCTCAACTTCTACCAGTTCAGGCTTTTCCTACATTGATGCAACTGCCTGTACACTGATCCTATGTCTTGATTTTTCATTCCTTGCAAGATCTAGCACAGTGATTCCTAGAGAGTAACCTCAACAAATGTTTGTTAAATTAATTAAATAAAGGAACAAGTTTTAAAGTTTTCAGAGAGAAGGAAATTGTGAACAATAAAGATCAGAAAAGGTAAATTGCTAAGTTTTAAAAGCCTGGATCTTAAAATGAGAAGGAAGGTCTTAGAGATGCTAGCTTTAAATTTTTAAATGTATTATATTTACACATCGGAACCTGTTCTGTGACAGAGTAAAGAGAAAAATCTGACAAATGAACTTTTAGTATTTTGGAAAGAAACATGCCATATTCTTAATCTTTTAAAAACTCATTAAAATTCTGAAGAAATCTCACTGTTTGAGGTGTTCACACTTATGGTTATTCCAAACTCCAGAGGCATGATTTTTTAAATCCAGTGGCAGTTTTTTAGGTATAGTATATTCTTTCACCATTCTGTTCCTCAAGCATGAGTACAAAGCCCCCTAGAAACTTTCAGTTACTTAGATGTCCCTGTGAAAAAGGTCATTTTTTGCCACAGACTAGCAGGTGAAAACCATTTTCAAAATATAAATGCACACTCTCCCTTTCTGTTGGTCACTTATTCTAGGTTAGTGATTTTTTTTTAATAATCTATTAGAAAATGTTTCTGCGCAAAAGTCCCTGGTGAGAGCCATTCTTACCAAGATCCAGAAATTTTATGGAAGCTTCTTTTTCATATATAACTTTAGACTTTACTAAGAGTTGGGACTATCAAAGATACATATTTTTAAAGGTTTAATGACAGGCGTTAAGTGGGAGAGATAGTACTTTAAATGAATGGTCACAAAATCTTTAGAACGCTTATCCTAGCCTATCATTCTCTGCATTTGTGAAGGATTGTTTACTTCCTGACACATTTTCACATAATGCATAGAACAAAAATACTGCATTTGTCCATCATGAGACTGTGAATTTGGCAAAAATCGGACATGTCCAATTAATTTTGAAAAGAAGATAATTGCTGCTTGAAATAAAAACTGTATATATTACAAGAACCAAATTAAGCAGATTACATCAGTCTTCCTAATCCACTGATCAATACAGTAAATGTAATATGACGAGAGTTTGAAAACCGTTACACTTCTTCAAACTTTTAGAATCCTTCAAACCCAGGGTATATAGTATTTTGTTGTTTGCTTTGTCTCTTTACTCTCAACCTGAAAATCAATTTTTCTAGGTTTGGTGATATAAGGAATCAAAAAGAAATTAGCTATGATCAAATAAGGTTATGATCTGAACAACTGAAGTGATAATTTTATATTTGAGAATCTGTAGATGATATGAAGCTTTTGTCCATTAACGTATTAAATATATTTTTAAAAATCTCTGTTGATGAAAGATGCAGGCTTCCATGTTTTCTCCAGTAGAGTTAATGAACTAAATGGAAAATATCTCACTAATTTCTTAAACCCCCTTGTGAGGCAAGAAAATGACATTCTCATCTAACAGCTGTAAAAACCGAAGAACTAATAGATGTAACTGCACTCAATTGCAGAGGAAAATAATAGCTCTAATATACCGTGAGTTGTGGATATGAAAGAATATTGCATACACATAACCCCTCCCTCATTTTTAAGGAATCAATCTTGGATCTTGGCCCTATACCTTTTGGCAGAGTAAATTATTGCCTCAAGGGCAGGCTGTGCAGTCATCCTTTTAATTTACTTTTAAATAGCTCTTCCCTAATCCATACCACCTAAGATTGGGCCAATCATGAATTTTCAGCAAACTTAAGTCACTTATTCTATAGATTTTTTAACTAGAAATTTTTCTAGTTAAAATTTTTTTTTAAGTTTACATTTTCTAGATTTTTCTCCCTAAATTCAGGAGATAATAACTCTTTGCAAAGTACATTGGGATACTAATTGGGAAGTAAAAAGGAACAAACTGAATTGATTTGTAGTTTCACAGAAATGAATTTGACATTTCACTTACAAGTTGCAAACCCACGTATAGTTTTGAACACTTCTGAATTTATTTGTTTTGCAAAAAAGTGGAATGTTTCACTAGAATCGAAATGCCCTCAAGTTATTTCCAGTACTGCTGTAGAATTGATTTTTCTAGGTTAAGGGAACGCCAAAGTGAAGAGATACTTCTTTTTTTTTTTAATCATTATCTATTTTTCTTAACTGGGTTTAGGACATCCCAAAACAAATCAGGAAAATGTAACTTCATTTCAGTATTACCAACATAGGGCATTTTGTAATGACTGTAACATGACTGTGACATTATGACAGTGAAGTATTCATTTTTAATCTTTTTAAGCTTTAAACAGAGAAAGCTTTTCCTCGGTATGTCCAATAGAAATACAATATGTAAATTAATCCATATTATCTGTATGCTGATTGGCTTGAGTTCCCCCAAATGTCACAATCTCACCACCCAGCAATGAGGTATTTTACTGCTGTCTGGAGATCAAATTATTGCTGTAGAGAAGATCTTTATTTTTTCTGTTTCATTAACAGATTATTATAAAGCAATAAGCATGCAGGAGGAGAATCAGACGTTTTACCTTGGGAATTAATGAAAGCATTTCTGCTCGTTTTTTGGAGGTGGAGTTGTCGTTTAAAATCTTATACCACCCCCACAAACAAAATTCTTACGAAATGGTAAAATAAGGAAATCCATGATTCCAGAGATATCCCTAAGCACCCAGGTGTCAGGCTATGTACTGTCGTGTGATATCACCAGACCTTTTGGACGGGTATAAGTTTTATGAATCGTTATATTCCTAGTATTTTTCTTCCTTAACAACAAAGGGGGGAAGGAAACTCACATACATACAACTGCTGTGACATTACAATCTACTGGTCAGCTTTACTTGCAAGAAGCAAAAGAAAGGCTATTGCTTGGTGGGGTGGAATGCAAGGAGCAGTCATTTAAAATTTGTGTAAGCCTCGTTCTATAGTCATATTCGTTAAAGTAGAATGGACATAAATCATTTTGCAGCTTTCCTCTGAACTTAGTTTCTTCCTACTTAACGCATATCTGCGTGCACTGGAGAACAGAAGAAGACTAACAAAGGGCTGCCCTAACCTGCCTTCCCTTCTTCCCCATTGACAAGATTTTTCCTGACTATGCCTTTTTTCTTTTTAAAAAAAAATTTTTTTTTTCTTTTCCTTTCTTTTTCCTTTCTCCCCTCCCCTCCACTCTCCCCCACACCAAGCTAACCTGCAAATGTAGTCAGCTGGGGAAATCATTAAAGAAGAAAGCTGAAAGAAGCTCCCAATGCTTTGGACCGCTCTAAAAGAGCATGGAGGAAAATGGGGAAAGCGAGGGTTCCCGGAAGCTGAGGTGGAGGCGGGCACCCCGGGCTCCGGGGTGCGCTGCCCTAAGGGAAGAGGGTGGGCCTGAGGTCCTGAACGAGCCTTTCCAAACCCCACTCCCAATGCAGGGAGGGAAAAGTTCAGAAGCAGCCGCAAGGGGACACAGGCCAATTTTGCCAGTTCAACAGGACAGGACATTCAATAAACCCAGCCCGCTCTGGAAAAGGGTCGGGGCTCCTGTTGGCTCCACAGAGGCTGAGGTAGCCCCCTGCCGCCGCCCTCGCCACCGCTGCCGCCGCCGCCGCCGCTGCCCCTGCGTTACTGGGGGAGACGGTGCCGCTGCGACAGGGGAGGACGCGGCTGGAGCTCAAGGAGGCTCCAGCGCGCAGGCGCCGCCGAGCCCTGCCTGGATGTTCAGTCAAGGCACTAAGGCAAAAAAAAAAATCAGCAGTTTATAGAAAGAAGAAGCTATAGTCTGTCGGGATATCCAACACCAACAGGTAGGAGGATATACTCTCGGTTAAGTTTGGGGGGAGGGGGCACACTGTTGATGAAACTGCAGGTTCACCGGGAAAGAGCCCTCCTTGAGTTTTTTTTTTTTGTTTTTTTTTTTTTTTTGACAATAAACTGCATAATGGAAGTACATTCAGACAATGCATCTTCAGTAGGGCTTACTGAGAGCTCCATTTCTGGAAAGCGTTGCAAGACTGAGGAATATCAGACTGCGAATCACCGGGAACAGTTCCCTTGCAGCACAGAAGCAATCTCTCCCCATCTTCGCGTATGTAATGCATGTCTCTCTCCCCCTCCCCCTCCTCCACCCCCCCATTATAAATCCAGGGGTGGCGGATTTCAGGTTTCGTAATGTTGCATGATGCGATCGGTATTTACCCGGGGATGTACCGGTGGGGAAATTAAAATCATCGAACGCAGTGTTGCCTGGGCTTCTATCAGCATATTCCGGGCAAGTGAGAAGTGGCAAAGGAAACATGCTTAGTGGGAATAACAGAGAAAGCCGATTTCCCTGGTGGGGCTCCCCAACACCTAGGAGACAATGTGCATTTTGTTTTAAAATGAAGCCACTTGCGATTTGCAACGAAGATAATCAGTGTAAATGGGAAAAGCTTAATTGCCCAAGAAATACAGGTTCATGTTAAATTCATTTGAATTCAGGCAGCCCCGGTCTACAAATGTAAGTGCATTATTCCTCTGGGTGTTTCCCTGACCAATATTTACATTAACCATTTTTAATAATCATGTGGGTTTAAAAGAGAAAAGATTTGCCAAAAATGGGGGGGGGAGGGAAAGACAAAAGATTAAATCACATCAAATCCTGGGACAAGTTCCTATTAATTTAGAAGTCTAATGTTGAAATCATGCTTTAAGATGAATCAACAAATATTCCTCTTATAATATGCAGCATGAATAGTGGCACTTGAGTCAAAAGACATATATTTTGGAAGGGTTCTTTGGATCCGTATCAGCAGAGAAGCTGCAGGGAAAACACTGACAGATACTAACAGACCTCAGATAAATGTGGGTTGTCTCTTCTCTGTCTCCTATTAGCAATCTTGTAGATTCCATTGCAACACTAGTGATTAACTCCAGGACTGGCATATTTTACAATTGGGGAACATTTTATTCCTTCTCTCCTAAAGGTGCCCAATCAATTGTATGTTCTTTTAAATAGAGACATTTTAAAATTCATCTAGCTCAGAAAACTGAACAAGCCAATTCTCTGAAATCTCAAGCAAAAATACTAAAGCAAATAATATTATTCAAAATTAAAACTTTATTTGCTTCCCCATAAATGAACAGCTTTATGTTAGCACTGCCTGACATCATTGCTTGTTAACTTTAGAACTGATAGCTCTTTTTTTTTTCCAGATATTCTGATGGCAAATCAAATGGAAGAAAAGAGGAAGCATGACTGCAGATCGGATCAGTTCTCTTTGTGGATTACATTTTCAGTAAAATGCATGGATATATCTTTTCCTTGTTCTTATATCTAGATCATGAGACTTGACTGAGGCTGTATCTTTATCCTCCATCCATCTATGGCGAACTATAGCCATGCAGCTGACAACATTTTGCAAAATCTCTCTCCTCTAACAGCCTTTCTGAAACTGACTTCCTTGGGTTTCATAATAGGAGTCAGCGTGGTGGGCAACCTTCTGATCTCCATTTTGCTAGTGAAAGATAAGACCTTGCATAGAGCACCTTACTACTTCCTGTTGGATCTCTGCTGTTCAGATATCCTCAGATCTGCAATTTGTTTCCCATTTGTATTCAACTCTGTCAAAAATGGCTCTACCTGGACTTATGGGACTCTGACTTGCAAAGTGATTGCCTTTCTGGGGGTTTTGTCCTGTTTCCACACTGCTTTCATGCTCTTCTGTATCAGTGTCACCAGATACTTAGCTATTGCCCATCACCGCTTCTATACAAAGAGGCTGACCTTTTGGACGTGTCTGGCTGTGATCTGCATGGTGTGGACTCTGTCTGTGGCCATGGCATTCCCCCCAGTTCTGGATGTGGGCACTTACTCATTCATTAGGGAAGAAGATCAATGTACCTTCCAACACCGCTCCTTCAGGGCTAATGATTCCTTAGGATTTATGCTGCTCCTTGCCCTCATCCTCCTAGCTACACAGCTTGTCTACCTCAAGCTGATATTTTTTGTCCACGACCGAAGGAAAATGAAGCCAGTCCAGTTTGTAGCAGCAGTCAGCCAGAACTGGACTTTTCATGGCCCTGGAGCCAGTGGCCAGGCAGCTGCCAATTGGCTAGCAGGATTTGGAAGGGGTCCCACACCACCCACCTTGCTGGGCATCAGGCAAAATGCAAACACCACGAGCAGAAGAAGGCTATTGGTCTTAGATGAGTTCAAAATGGAGAAAAGAATCAGCAGAATGTTCTATATAATGACTTTTCTCTTCTTAACCTTGTGGGGCCCCTACCTGGTGGCCTGTTACTGGAGAGTTTTTGCAAGAGGGCCTGTAGTACCAGGGGGATTTCTAACAGCTGCTGTCTGGATGAGTTTTGCCCAAGCAGGAATCAATCCTTTTGTCTGCATTTTCTCCAACAGGGAGCTGAGGCGCTGTTTCAGCACAACCCTTCTTTACTGCAGAAAATCCAGGTTACCAAGGGAACCTTACTGTGTTATATGAAGGAGCATCTGTACATCTTTAGCCTTGTGAAACACTAACCTTCTCTGCTAAGCAATTGTGGCCTGTAGCCATTTCTTGAGAAGAAAATCAAGAATGGGATCAGCAGTTATAAGGATTTGGGCAACATTCTGCAGTCTTTGCAATAGTTCACCTATAATCCTATTTTAAATCTCAGAGTGATCCTGCTGACTGCCGGCGAAGGTTTGTAATTAAGAAAGGACTGAACCACTGCCCTAAGTTTCTTTATGTGGTTGAAAACTAGATAATGAAAGTAGCAGGTGCTAAGTATCAGTGCTAAACGCTGTGTATATCACTACTTACGAAAAAACATCAAAAAAAAAACCAATTAGCATTGGACATCTTAATAAATTAAGTTGACATGAGGTAAATGTGTTGATAAAAACTAATTTTAGAAGTTTGAAGACTTTAAAACATTTCATACTATTATTGTTTTGCAAGGACTAAAATACTTGGGGACTTAAAGTACTGTAATTCACTAAAGACATGCCATGAATTATTGGATTACCACACTTTTAAAAAATCGCCTTGTAAGTTTTGGGGAGCATTCCAAAGCAGTATATTGGTTCCAATTAGAGTTTACTTTTTTTGTATTAATACATTACTGTTTCTAAATACCACTTTCCTTACCTACTAGTGAAATTGCTAGCATCGAACTGTATTATGTGGTTTTTGTTGATTTGGTATAAAGTTTTTCCAATTCATCTATATTTTACAAATACTAGATACTGGTCTGGGAGGCAACATTAATGGTACCAACCGGTCACAACTGAGCAGTTCTAATAATGCAGAATAAACACATGTTGCCTTAAAGGATTATCTAGTATCTTTCATCTTATTTAGCATTGGAGCAAACTGGAGTCATGGGAAATTGAATCAGTAACTGGTCATGGTCATGCAACTGGAAGTGCATGGACGATCATTTAATACTCTTTCCTTTTTCCTCACATGGTTTGAAAATTAAGGTGCACATCACTGGGATAATGAGATTTTCTTCTGAGTTGTGCTACCCATTCTAGTGTGTTCTAAGAAGGAGGCAGTTGATGTGTGTTTATATTTTAAGTCAGCTGTCAAGGGGAGACCACAGCCTTAGTATGACATCCTGCACAATTTGTAAAGCCTTTATTCTACCGAAGGCACAGTCTTGTTTATACTTTCTGCACATTCAGTGTATTGGTCGTTTAAATTATTTCAGTTTTAACTTGTGAAAGCTTATAATATGATTTCTAGTATTTCAGAAATACATTAGAGTCTGTGAGTCTCATTCTTCAAGATACAGATGTGTGAATTTCAATATAAAGTTGCATTTGCCAAAATTTACTTGTGTAGCCTGTTACTTTTCTTGGAATAAATTTTACATTTTTGGCAGTTAATTTTTTTTTTAATTGGGAGGCAAGCACAAAATAGGAAGACTAGCTTTATTATGGTTTTGTTTCTTTATTTTTGTAGCTACTATATTCTGGAACTGAAAATGCATGAATGATGGGGAACCTAAAGTTGATAAACTGACAAATAATATTATCTGCAAAAGCATTATTTGGTAGCTTTTGTCGTATTTATCCTATTTATTCTTACAAAGCCAGTAATATTTAAAGATGTAAACCTGCTTAGTTGGTTGGTTCAGAATTTTAATATAAACATCACATTTTATTTTGGGCCGTGGTAGAAATTTTGGATTCTAAATACATAACTTGTAAGAAGAATGGTTTACAATTACATTATGACAAAACCAGAAAAGTTGTTATTGTTTTTGTTTGTTGTTCATTGTTTTTGTTTGTTTGGGGGTTTTATTTTTATTTGGTACTTGAAAATTAAGATTAGGAATCTAATGGAACAGAATTCTTTATTGCTACAGTGTTTCTGTAAAGAAAACATCAATATAAATATAAGTAAGGAAAAATAAATCATTGAAATATTTCAATGATATATGCAACAATTCAGTTTTGCTCATATAAGGACAGCTCAAGCCATGATTTAGTGAGCACTCTATTTGAACTCATTTTTACTTTATATCAAAGTTGATTGGATCTGAGACAAAATTTAATGTACAACAGTGAACTGAATCTAGCAATAAAGACCCCTTTTGGTACTAAAATCATTATCTAAAATACAATTAAGGAAATGCTATCAAAAGGTATTGGGATAACATTATGTTTCCAACTCAAAAAGTTTACAGTAGAGACATAATTACCATGACTATATTTATAAAGAGCTTCGCTTAGAGGTTCAAATATCACCAGCAATCAGTAGAAAATTCAACAATGATCTTGAGGCCAGAGAGACCAGGTTTTATTAACACTGGCCTCCATTATATACACAAAAACCTGGCATGGATTAAGACTAGGAGACTGGGAAGTCAAGAGCAACAACCAAGTGAGATTGCCTGATTCTACCTAGCTATTTGGAACAACATATTTCAACAGCTTTGGTAAGTGATCAACCCCAGTGATAAGTGAATAATACGGAACTGTGGTGACTCTCATTTAAGCCTACTCTTGACTAACTTGGCATTTCAGGTCAAGGGGCAAGCAGTGGGTGAGATACATCCCCAGTTAATCAATGCTATTTGTAAGTCAATAAGTAATGGTAGCAATCATATAAAATAAAAGTCTGCTTCAGTGACTCAAGGACCAAATCACATTATCTATTTTGGCACCCATTCCAATATTCAATATTGAAAAACTGTTGCAACTAATTCAATTTGAAAATGTTACTAATCTTCAACCCATAAAAATACATTCCCACTGGGGAGTCCAACTTCCCTGTGAGAAAAACCCTTTATCAGTAATAATGTGTCCCTCTAGGACTAATTACATCTGAGTTGAACAGGCTTTAGATTGTTTTCCTTAATAGTGGTAATGTGTTTGCATGGATGTGTCTATAATCTCATCTGGTTCCTTTTGTGCACAGTGGATTTATTTGTGAGATGCCTGGCTGGAGCTAGGCATTAAGTCTGTGACTGTGAAACCCTATGCAGATATTAACTGAGGCAGAAGGAGGTGAGTAACTGGCTCAGTTTCCCGTGGAGGCTCCATTTAAATAATACAAAATTAACCATAGTGATTAGATTTTAAAATTATTTGTGGGACAACCTATTGACTGAATTATCTTCTCAAATGTTAGCTGGTTGGGTTTCAACACCAGCATTTTTCATAGAGGTTAATAACTGATTTGTCTTTACATGGTTATGGCCCCTTATCCATTTGCCTCTACATCCATGAATACTAACTGAAATGCTTATTTATTCATTCATTCAACAAATATGTGTTGGTCACTGAGCTTGGTGCTGAAAGCACAGTAGAAAACAGGCAGAACAGAATTAAATATGTAGTAGCAACAAGTTACAAGTGTTACAATAGTAAATGTTTCTAAAATGGACTTGATATTAATGACCATAAATGGACTCTCTTCCATTTTCCCTTCATGCCTTACCCCCATCTTTCCCAGTATTCCCTGGGATCTTTTATATATCATACTCCCTCAATTCAGAGGGAGCCCCCCCATTCTGCTCACATTTCATTTAGATGAATCACCCGTGCTGTGTTTTGGAACCCTGAGTTCCCTCATTGTTAGTGGTTACACAAAGTAACAGCAAACCCTGAGTGTTAAAGTCCTCCCACTCCTGACTCTCCACTTCCATGTGGAGATACTTCAATTCCTTCAAATGACAGGGAGAGGTTCTTTCTTCCATACTCATACCTTCCTGCAAGTTAGCATGAGAATGCCTGGGTAAAGTGCAATCAAAGGAAGGCACTAAGATGTCAACTCCCAGGGGGCCTCCCATGGTGCTCACAGGGTACATATCTTTTATTATGAAAGCATGCTACTCCTTCAATGTTTTTCTTATTCCTTACTAGAGATAAAACAAAACTCCCTACCCCTACCCTCATCAGCTGAAAAGTTTATTTGGCCTCCAAAATTTACTTCTATTGCAAATACAATGAAATGTACTTAAAATTATAGAGACGTATCCTTTTCAGCTAAGGCATGTAATAGCGCATTGTGTTGCAATGGGAATTACTGTAGAACAGTTGCAAACAGAACCAAAACCCTTCACTTCTGTAGATAAATTTACTTTACATTAGATAAATTTACTTTGTTCCATTCTTTATTCCACGTGTAGCATAAACTATATTGTTATTAAAACAAAGCAAAACAAAAACCCCAGCTTATATTAACTTTATCTTAAAAAGAAAATTAAAAAGATAAGACGACAAATAGCAGTGTTTCAAGTACTGGCTAAATACAAGACCGATGATTACCAGAATTATGGGTTATTTACGATTCTAGAATCACGTGAGTCTGTTTTTTTATGCAAAAATGCATCATTTTCATGTTTGTTAATAGTCTCATAAATGTTTTTAATGGAAACTGCAAGGTCTACTAAGATAATTGTTTGTTGCTGACATTTTTATTTTGTTCTTAACTCTGGGTATGCTAGTGTTCTGTGACTTTCCTAATTCTCTCACAAACTTTTTTTATACCATATTAAAATGATAGAATTGCTCAATTTTGAGGCACAAGTTCACAGTTAGTCTATACAGTGGTTAAAACTAAGGGAGCATTTGGAAATGACTGGATTATTTTTTGCCATGAGTCGAAGCAGTCAAATAAGCTAAAGGGCTATTGAGAACTGGGGCAATGGAGAAAAGATTGTTTTGGCTAACTCATTTTGCCATTTACTGCATTGTAACAAGCTCTAAAAAATATATTTAAACCAAGAGGCTTTAACTTTATAAAAGGATTATATAAATAAGACTTTGTTTTTAAAATGGAGAAGCAGTTTTTATATCACATCCTTTTGCCAAGAGGATGATGTCTATTAACTGCTCAAACCCTTTAGATTAAAAGGCTTTTAAAGCTAGTTTTCCTCCCACCAGATTAAGCAGTTAATACAAGGGCTGGAGCCCTGAAAGGCCCCAGAGCAAAGTAAAAAAGAGTGTGTTTCCCTCTGAGTGACTGTGAAAAAAGACCTTAAAGGAGTAACAGGTGGTTTGGGGGTTGAAATTAATCACACCTGGCATTCACAGCTAGTCCCTTAGCTCCTTCTGGTGCCATAGGATCTCATCATCCTCAGAAAGACAGGTTCTCAAGCTTGGCTTAGAGGCAGAAAACAGTTCCTTTTTTCTCTTTGTGTTTGGAAAATTATAGGTTCTTGACACAGTATTAAAATTGACACTGTAATGCATGTCCTGGATTATGAAGTTTTGAACAGATAATAAAATAACATTTAACTTATATGGGTATTCGAGATCATGGGAATAATGATCAATGGGAAGTAAGTCATTTACTACAGCACAGGAAAAAGTTATTATATTATTTAAAAACTTTAAAGCTGAATTGATAATTGAGCTTCAACTAGCTAAAGTTAATTAGCTGTTTCTTTTCATAGCTTTAAGAAAAAAAGTTGGACTAGATGAAAGAGGAGTTTGTTCTTTTCTCCT
Source organism: Pseudorca crassidens (assembly GCF_039906515.1). Classification (NCBI taxonomy): domain Eukaryota; kingdom Metazoa; phylum Chordata; class Mammalia; order Artiodactyla; family Delphinidae; genus Pseudorca; species Pseudorca crassidens. Next base: position 71,222,994 of record NC_090303.1, on the reverse strand, counting down.
CCATCCTAAAAGATGTTGAATTGAGAGATTTCATCTTCTCCAAGGAAAAAAAGAAATTTTGATCATTTTTAGTAAGCATTTTTACTTAAATATAATTCAACAATCATTTATTGTGTGGCTACTGCATATATCATCTTGGACAAGTTACTTAACCTTTCTATGCCTCCTCAATAAAAAAGGGATAATACAGCATACATCCTGATGTTATTGAGAGGACTCAATGAGTGCATCCTTATGAAGCCTTTAGAAGAGAGTCTAGCATCTTAAATAAATTTTAATTTTTACTGGTTCTCTCATAGTTCACCATTTAGCAGCAGAGACATGAACAAATTATGAGACAATGTGATAAGTGCTGAAAGAGAGATATGTGAGATAAGTGTAAAAGAAACACAGACAAGCAATTAACTCTGTGAAGATGGGAGAAGGAAGGTGAGAGAAAAGGTGGCAGCTGAACTCAGTCTTGAAGGATAATTTTAATTATATCTACTTGACAAAGTTAGGAAAGCCATTTCAGAGAAAGGAAATAATAAAATGAGCAAACTGTATAGAGACTTGAAAGCTCATGAAGTGTTCAACATAAGGATCCGGTACTAATCAGAGAAGTTTAATGTTGTGTGGCTGGGGCTTAGGTGCCTGGAAGGGGAGGACCAAAATGGCAGAGGGGTTAAAAAGCACAAGACATGGAAGTTTAAGTCCTTATTCTGTCCCTTACTATCTTTATGATCTTGAAAAAAGTTCATTAAACTCTTTGAGTCTCAGTTTGCTTATCTGTAAATGGGGGAGTAAGTAGCAGCAACCACTACTTTCGAAGATTAAAAAATGAGATAATAATAACTATTATTAATTAAATACTATTTGCTAAAAACTGTTCTAAACACTTTTCATATATGAACTCATCTGATTAACATAAGAAGTAGATGCTATTATTCTCCATACTTTACAAATGAAGAAACTGAAGCACAGAGAAGTTAAGTATAGGGTTGGTCAAAATTTTCATTTGGATTTTTCTATAAGATGTTCCAAAAATCCCGAACAAACTTTTTGGCCAACCCAACAGTAATAGGCAAAAGATGGATGTAAAGCACTTAGTACAGCGTGCAGCCCAGAGTGAGCATTCACTAAATATCAGCTATGCTGCCGCTGCTATTGCTATTGTTCATTTTAACAAAATAACTGAAGAAGGTTAGAGATTAATGGGAGCTGAAGTGACTGAGCAGAAACAGCTCCAAAAAAAAAAGAGCTCCAGCCCTCAGTCTTCAGCTCCACCTTGCTGTTCTCCCTTTTTCCACTAAAGGAAGCAAAGAATAGTAAGTAGTCAGTTGTCTAACAGCCCTCTCCACTTTCATGTAGGATCATATTAGCACAGAAACAAGAATCCATCTGATCTTTCAAATGAATATTTAGAAGGACATTGCTCACATTACATCACTCAAATTTTGAAAGTGGACTACACAACTCATACCATGTGGAGAGTTTTACCTACATCTAGCTCATATTCTTCAGTCCTACATCAGTTTTGTCACATTTTATATAAAGTGGAGATTTTAAAGGGATGATTATAGTAAGCTGGGTAAAATCCTTTCAAGCATCTGTTACCTAGTCTCCCTTTAAAGTTCACCTTTCAGGATCACCATTCCCAGCCACGTCCCAACTACTTACACTTATTTCCCTACTCTGAAATCTCTCCAGAGCCTTCTGTAACTCTAGCATTCATAACATTCAAAACTACACATAGTAAAGGAATGATTAATTGAGAATATAATGGCAGAATTACCTCATGAGTCCTGCCCACTTGGCATTCATGCATCCACATGGTCCTCACACTTGTATGACTATTAACTCATAGTCATTGTTTACATGCCTGGTGATCCTTCACTGCATTTTCTAAAGCTGATGTTTTGCCCATTTGAACTCCCCTATATCCATCCCAATTCAGCTTCATTCTTTTTATTTGATCTCTTACTTTACCAGTAACAGTACCAAGGAGATTTCATCTTCTAAAGTGACAGCCACTGCCTGAGAGCCAATTCTCACATACAATATTTCAACTAACTAGGTTCCTACCCAAGCAGCTGTAGGTCCAAACTAATCCCAGCTTGTTGATATCAATGCTAGAGAATATCTATAGCATATTAAGATGCTATTTCACCAGGCTTCTCCTTTATTCATGTGCTAACTTCATAACAACACATTATTTATTTTTTTAACATTTTTAAAAAATATCTTTCTTGGAGTATAATTGCTTTACAATGGTGTGTTAGTTTCTGCTTTATAACAAAACGGAATCAGCTATACATATACATATATCACCGTATCTCCTCCCTCTTGCATCTCCCTCCCACCCTCCCTATCCCACCCCTCTAGGTGGTCACACGAAGCTGATCTCCCTGTGCTATGCGGCTGCTGCCCACTAGCTATCTATTTTACATTTGGTAGTGTATATATGTCCATGCCACTCTCTCACTTCGTCCCAGCTTACCCTTCCCCCTCACCATGTCCTCAAGTCCATTCTCTACATCTGCATCTTTATTCCTGTTCTGTCCCTAGGTTCTTCAGAACCATTCTTTTTGGTTTTTAGATTCCATATATATGTGTTAGCATAGGGCATTTGTTTTTCTCTTTCTGACTTACTTCACTCTGTATGACAGACTCTAAACCCATCCACCTCACTACAAATGACTCAATTTCATTTCTTTTTATGGCTGCGTAATATTCCATTGTATATATATGCCATATCTTCCTTATCCATTGATCTTTCAATGGACACTTAGGTTGCTTCCATGTCGAGGCTATTGTAAACAGTGCTGCATTGAACATTGTGATACATGTCTCTTTTTGAATTATGGTTTTCTTAGGGTATCTGCCCAATAGTGGGATTGCTGGGTCATATGGTAATTCTATTTTTAGTTTTTTAAAGAACCTCCACACTGTTCTCCATAGTGGCTTTATCAATTTACATTCTCACCACAGTACAAGAGGGTTTCTTATTCTCCACACACTCTCCAGCATTTATTGTTTCTAGATTTTTTGATGATGGCCATTCTGACTGGTGTGACGTGATACCTCATCGTGGTTTTGATTTGCATTTCTCTAATGATTAGTGATGTACAACATCCTTTCATGTGTTTGTTGGCAATCTGTATATCTTCTTTGGAGAAATGTCTATGTAGGTCTTCTGCCCATTTTTGGATTGGGTTGTTTGTTTTTTTGATATTGAGCTGCATGAGCTGCTTGTATATTTTGGAGATAAATCCTTTGCCAGTTGCTTCATTTGCAAATATTTTCTCCCATTCTGAGGGTTGTCTTTTCGTCTTGTTTATGGATTCCTTTGCTGTGCAAAAGCTTTGAAGTTTCATTAGGTCACATTTGTTTATTTTTTATTTTATTTCCATATCTCTAGAGGTGGGTCAAAAAGGATCTTGCTGTGATTGATGTCAGAGTGTTCTGCCTATGTTTTCCTTAAGAGTTTTATAGTGTCTGGCCTTACATTTAGGTCTTTAATCCATTTAGAGTTTATTTTTGTGTCTGGTGTTAGAGTGTTCTAATTTCCTTCTTTTACATGTAGCTGTCCAGTTTTCCTGGCACCACTTATTGAAGAGGCTGTCTTTTCTCCACTGTACATTCCTGCCTCCTTTATCAAAGATAAGGTGACCATATGTGCATGGGTTTATCTCTAGGCTTTCTATCCTGTTCCATTGATCTCTCTTTCTGTTTTTGTGCCAGTACCATACTGTCTTGATTACTGTAGCTTTGTAGTGTAGTCTGAAGTCTGGGAGCCTGATTCCTCCAGCTCCATTTTTCATTCTCAAGATTGCTTTGGCTATTTGGAGTCTTTTGTGTGTCCATACAATTTATAAAATTTTTTGTCCCAGTTCTGGGGAAAATGCCATTGGTAGTTTGATAGGGATTGCACTGAATCTGCAGATTGCTTTGGGTAGTATAGTCATTTTCCCAATGTTGATTATTCCAATCCAAGAACATGGTATATCTCTCCATCTGTTTTTAACGTCTTCAGTTTCTTTAATCAGTGTCTTATAGTTTTCTGAGTACAGGTCTTTTACCTCCTTAGGTAGGTTTATTCCTAGGAATTTTATTCTTTTTGTTGCAGTGGTAAATGGGAGTGTTTCCTTAGTTTCTCCTTCTGATCTTTCATTGTCAGTGTATAGGAATGCAAGAGATTTCTGTGCATTAATTTTGTATCCTCCTACTCTACCAAATTCATTGATTAGCTCAAGTAGGTTTCTCATAGCATCCTTAGGATTCTCTAGGTACAGTATCATGTCATCAGAAAACAGTGACAGTTTTACTTCTTCTTCAACGATTTAGATTTTTTAATTTCTTTTTGTCCTCTGATTGCTATGGCTAAAACTTCCAAAACTATGTTGAACAATAGTGGTGAGAGTGGACACTGTTCTATTGTTCCTAATCTTAGAGGAAATGGTTTCAGTTTTTCACCATTGAGAACGATGTTGGCTGTGGGTCTGTCATATATGGCCTTTATTAGGTTGAGGTAGGTTCCCTCTACGCCTACTTTTTGGAGAATTTTTATCATAAATGGGTGTTGAATTTTGTCAAAAAATTTTTCTGCATCTATTGAGATGATCATATGGTTTTTATCCTTCAATTTGTTAATATGGTGTATCATATTGATTGATTTATTTGCATATATTAAAGAATCCTTGCATTCCTGGGATAAACTCCCCCTAATCATGGTGTATGATACTTTAATGCACTGTTGGATTCTTTTTGCTACTGTTTTGTTGAGGATTTTTGCATCTACGTTCATCAGTGAATAGCATCTATGTTCACCAGTGATACTGGCCTGTAGTTTTCTTTTTTTTGTGACATCTTGTCTGGTGTTGGTATCAGGGTGATGGTGGCCTCATAGAATGAGTTTGGGAGTGTTCCTCCCTCTGCTATATTTTGGAAGAGTTTGAGAAGAATGGGTGTCAGCTCTTCTCTAAGTGTTTGATAGAATTCACCTGTGAAGGCATTTGTACTGGGCTTTTGTTTGTTGGAAGATTTTTAATCACAGTTTCAATTTCAGTGCTTGTGATTGGTCTGTTCATATTTTCTATTTCTTCCTGGTTCAGTCTTGGAAGGTTGTACTTTTCTAGGAACTTGTCCATTCCTTCCAGGTTGTCCATTTTATTGGCATATAGTTACTTGTAGTAATCTCTCATGATCCTTCATATTTCTGCAGTGTCAATTGTTACTTCTCCTTTTTAATTTCCAATTCTGTTGATTTGAGTCTGCTTCCTTTTTTTCTTGATGAGTCTGGCTAATGGCTTATCAATTTTTTTATCTTCTCAAAGAACCAGCTTTTAGTTTTATTGATCTTTGCTACTGTTGTCCTCATTTCTTTTTATTTCTGATCTCATCTTTATGATTTCTTTTCTTCTGCTAACTTTGGGGTTTTTTGTTTTTCTTTCTCTAATTGCTTTAGTTGTAAGGTTAGGTTGTGTATTTGAGATGTTTCTTGTTTCTTAAGGTAGGAACGTATTGCTATGAACTTTCCTCTTAGAACTGCTTTTGGTGCATCCCATAGATTTTGGGTCATCGTGTTTTCCTTGTCATTTGTTTCTTGGTATTTTTGATATCCTCTTTGATTTCTTCAGTGATATCTTGGTTATTAAGTAGTGTATTGTTTAGCCTCCATGTGTTTGTATTTTTTACAGATTTTTTCGTGTAATTGATATCTAGGCTCATAGCATTGTGGTCAGAAAAGATACTTGATACGATCTCAATTTTCTTAAATTTACCAAGGCTTGATTTGTGACCCAAGATATGATCTATTCTGAAGAATGTTCTACAAGCACTTGAGAAGAAAGTGTATTCTGTGGTTTTTGGATGGAATGCCCTATAAATGTTAATTAAGCCCATCTTGTTTAATGTACTATTTAAAGCTTGTGTTTCATTATTTATTTTCATTTTGGATGATCTGTCCATTGATGAAAAGTGTTAAAGCCCTCTACTATGAGTGTGTTACTGTTCATTTCCTCTTTTACGGCTGTTAACATTTGCCTTATGTATTGAGGTCCTAAATATTTACAACTGTTATATCTTCTGTTATATCTTCTTCTTGGATTGATCCCTGATCATTATGTTTTCTTTGTCTCTTGTAATAGTCTTTATTTTAAAGTCTATTTTGTCTGATACGAGTACTGCTCCTCCAGCTTTCTTTTGATTTCCATTTGCATGGAATACCTTTTTCCATCCCCTCGCTTGCAGTCTGTCTGTGTCCCTAGTTCTGAAGGGGGTCTCTTGTAGACACCATATATCAGGTCTTATTTTGTATCCATTCAGCCAGTCTGTATCTTTTGGTTGTAGCATTTAATCCATTTACATTTAAGGTAATTATCAATATGTATGTTCCTATTACCATTTTCTTAGTTGTTTCGGATATGTTTTTGTAGGTCTTTTCCTTCTCTTGTGTTTCCTGCCTAGAGAAGTTCCTTTAGCATTTGTTGTAAAGCTGGTTTGGTGGTGCTGAATTCTCTTAACTTATGCTTGTCTATAAAGGTATTAATTTCTCTGTCAAATCCGAATTATCCTTGCTGGGTAGAGTAACCTTGGTTGTAGGTTTTTCCCTTTCATCACTTTAAATATGTCCTGCCACTCCCTTCTGTCTTGCAGAGCTTCTGCTGAAAGATCAGCTGTTAACCTTATGCTGATCCCCTTGTATGTTATTTGTTGTTTTTCCCTTGCTGCTTTTAATATTTTTTCATTGTATTTAATTTTTGATAGTTTGATTAATATGTGTCTTGGCATGTTTCTCCTTGGATTTATCCTGTATGAGACTCTCTGCGCATCTTGGACTTGGGTGGCTACACCCTTTCCCATGTTAGGGAATTTTCAACTATAACCTCTTCAAATATTTTCTCATTCCCTTTCTTTCTCTCTTCTTCTTCTGGGACCCCTATTATTCAAATGTTGGTGCGTTTAATATTTCCCAGAAGTCTCTGCGACTGTCCTCAATTCTTTTCATTCTTTTTTCTTTATTCTCCTCTGTGGCAGTATTTCCAGTATTTTATCTCTCAGGTCACTTATCCGTTCTTCTGCCTCAGTTATTCTGCTATTGATTCCTTCTAGAGAATTTTTAATTTCATTTATTGTGTTGTTCATTATTGTTTTTTTGCTGTTTAGTTCTCCTAGGTCCTTTAGTTCTTCTAGGCTCTTTAGTTCTTCTAGGTCCTTCTAGATGTAGAAAATACAACGTTTCTTTTATTTGCTCCATTCTATTTTCAAGATTTTGGATCATCTTTACTATCATTACTCTGAATTCTTTTTTATGTAGACTGCCTATTCCCTCTTCATTTATTTGGTCTGGTGGGTTTTTACCTTGCTCTTTCATCTTCTACATATTTCTCTGTCTTCTCATTCTGTTTAACTTACTGTGTTTGGGGTCTCCTATTCACAGGTTGCAGGTCCGTAGTTCCTGTTGTTTTTGGTGTCTGCACCCAGTGGGTGAGGTTGGTTCAAGGGATTTTGTAGGTTTCCTGGTGGAGGGGACTTGTTCTTGTGTTCTGGTGGGTGGGGCTGGATCTTGTCCTTCTGTTGGGCAGGGCCATGTCCAGTGCTATGGTTTGTGGTGTCTGTGAACTTAGGATGACTTTAGGCAGTCTCTCTGTTAATGGGTGGGGTTGTGTTCCTGTCTTGCTAGTTGTTTGGTATGGGATGTCCAGCAATGGAGCTTGCTGGCCATTGGCTGGAACTGGGTCTTAGTGTTGAGACATGATGTCTCGGAGAGCTCTCGCCGACTGATATAATGTGGGGCCAGGAGGTCTCTGGTGGTCCGATGTCCTGGACTCGGCTCTCCCACCTTGGAGGCTCAGGCCTGACACCCAGCCAGAGCACCAAGACCCTGCCAGCCACATGGCTCAGAAGAAAAAGAAGAAAGAAAAGTAAAGAAAAAAAAAAAACAGAATCCCAAACCTAATGATAAAAGCAAAACTAAACAGAGAAAATCACACAAAGAAACATACATACACACACTCATAAAAAGAAAGCAAAAATAAGAATGATCAGAACCCTAGGACAAAAGGTATAAGAAAATCTAAGCAGACAAATCACACAAAGAAACATACACACTCACAAAAAGAGAAAAAATGGAACAAAACAGAATAAATTTAAAAATTTATAGAATAATAAAATTTTAAAAAATAAAAAGAAGAGAGTAACCAGACCAATAAACAAATCCACCAATGAAAACAAGCACTAAAAACTAAACTAAGATAAACATAAAAACCAGAAACAAATCAGACACAGAAAGCAAGCCCCAAGTCTACAGTTGCTCTCAATGTCCGCTGCGTCAATTTTGAGAACATTTGTTGTCCATTCCGGTATTCCAGAGATGCAGGGTTCATCAAATTGATTGTGGGGATTTAATCCGCTGCTCCTGAGGCTGCACAGAGAAATTTCCCTTTCTCTTCTTTGTTCACACAGCTCCTGGGGTTCAGCTTTGGTTTTGGCCCCACCTCTGTGCGTAGGTTGCCCTCAGGCTTCCGTTCCCGCCCAGACAGGACAGGGTTAAAGAAGCAGCTGATTAGGGCTCTCTTGCTCACTCAGGCCATGGAGAGTGAGGGGTATGGTAGTCATAACTGGAATGTGGGGCAAGCCTGCTGCGGCAGAGGCCAGCATGACACTGCAACAGCCTGAGGCACGCCATGTGTTCTCCCAGGGAAGTTGTCCCTGGATCTCAGGACCCTGACAGTGGTGTACTGCACAGGCTCCTGGGAGGGTATGGGTAGTGACCTGTGCTTGCACACAGGATTCTTGGTGGGAGCGGTGTCAGCATTAGCGTTTCATGCCCGTCTCTGGGGTCTGATAACCATGGCTTGTGCCCATCTCTGGAGCTTGCTTAGGCGGTGCTCTGCCTTCTGTGGGAGCACAGAGTAGGAATCCCTCTCCTAGCACACCCTGAAACAATTGTCTCTTGCCTCTTCAGCAGCTCCAGACTTTTTCCCTGACTCCCTCCCAGCTAGCTGTGGTGCACTAGGCCCCTTCAGGCTATGTTCATGCAGCCAACCCCAGTCCTCTCCCTGGGATCTGACCTCCGAAGCCCGAGCCTCAGCTCCCAGCCCCCACCCGCCCCAGCAGGTGAGCAGACAAGCGTCTCAGGTTGGTGAGTGCTGGTCGGCACCAATTCTCTGTGTGGGAATCTCTCCCCTTTGCCCTCTGCACCCCTGTTGCTGTGCTCTCCTCCGTGGCTCTGAAGCTTTCCCCCCACCCACCCCCATCCCTGCCAGTGAAGGGGCTTCCTAGTGTGTGGAAACCTTTCCTCCTTCACAGCTCCCTCCCAGAGGTGCAGGTCCCATCCCTATTCTTTTATCTTTGTTTTTTTCTTTTTTCTTTTGCCCTACCCAGGTACACGGGGAGTTTCTTGCCTTTTGGGAAGTCTGAGGTCTTCTGCCAGCATTCAGTAGGTGTTCTGTAGGAGTTGTTCCACATGTAGACATGTTTTTTATCTATCTGTGGGGAGGAAGGTGATCTCCATGTCTTACTCCTCCGCCATCTTGAAGGTCTCCCATAATTGCACTTTTAGTTTTAATCAGACAGACTTGATGCTCTGCTTCCATTTCAAACGATCAAATTACGGATATCTGTGCCCTGTTATTCCTTTTTATGTTCTATTCTCAATTATAAATAATTCATAGATTTCTTTTAGAGGCCACTACATTTGTTTCAAGTTCCTGTTTCAAATATATGAAACTTAAAATTTAGGAAGACATTTTAGTATGCCACCACAGTTTGCAATTCTGAATGATCCATCTCTGAACATGCTTACTTAATAAGCATCTACTGTGTACAACGAGTTGTACTGTACGCTTTAAAAACCTTTTAATTGCATCTAGTATGGCTAAGGTTTTAGTCTTAAAGACTTGTGAAATAAACACAAATCTAGTTTTCTGTTTGTAGTTGTTTTTGCTATGCTTTACATGCATAAAAACACTGGCTTTTAAATTCAACCCAGTACAGAAGTGTTTTGCTATTATTTTTAATCACACTCTAGGCTTACGTTTAAATGGCTATAATTAACTGTGCATTTAAATTTACAATTTCTGATTTTCAGCAACAAAATGATTTAGTTATACATCATTTTTATATATTTTGAGTCTAGTGGCTTGACTTTTAAGAGAATGAACTAGGAAAAAATATTATTATGGTAGTAACTTTTTAGCTACTAATAAAGAATTTGGTGGGTAGCATGGGAAAATATTCATGCATGCTAGAATTCATAATTCAGGGAAACAAATGTTCCCATTTTTACATGGCCCTTATACACCCAACCTGCAGTAGGAATTCTGTACAATTATTGCATCAGTGCTTTTAGATATGATGCCACTCAGTTCCCTGATGCAGAAAGAACCTGTATTCTTCTCTGTAGTGCTATTATTTGTTATGCCTAGAAGGTCTTGAGCATTTTCTGCAGTGCCAGAGCCCCAGTGCTTTGTATTTCCATCATGGGCATGAAAAACTATCATTTTTAGGAAGAAAAACAGTATGAGAGAAAGACAGTTCTTACTATATTAACTTTAGCTGAGGAATATGTGCTCTCTGTTATAATTTTAAGAGCAGCTTAAATTTTATGTACATGATAAAATAGATCCTCATAAATATTCAACCGAGAACTATTCTATTTTCAGTCAACTAAAGCTATACTTATATTGATAATCATTATCAATTATAGAGTGTTCATTATAGTGAACAGGCAGAAATATAAAGAAAATACCAGACCCAACTTTCTCCTTAGATATTTATGACAGAAGACAGAAAAATATAGTTAAGTACATTTCACTATTAGTAGCAGAAACAAGATGTAGCAGGACATATGTACATAATCACCAAACAGAAGGCAGTTAAGAAATGATAGAGAATGATAAAATTGTTCCAGTGATGTGAACTAGTGACACTAGGGGGAAAAATCTTCATCTGTAGGAAAGTTAGAAAAGTTTGAAAGTAATAGGAAAAAAGGATGGGGCTAATATTTTAAGCAGTTGAGAATTTGACCTTACTTTAAAGAACTTCCAATGTCTCTCTATTGTATACATAAGACCAAGTTCAAACCCCATTATAAGACATTTTATGATATAGCACTGTTGTCATTTATCCATATTCTTCTCTTTTTCTTTTGTTTTCCATTCCTTATCAATACCATATAAACATACACATACACACACACACACACACACACACACACACACACACATACATACACACACACACACCTCCTCCAATATATAGGCACACACTTCTCTTCCCAAGCTATCCCAATCCACAGGCCCACTCAAGTTCCATCTTTGAACACTTTGACCCACGTTAACTTCTCAGTTCTCCAAGGCCTAGGTTATATGTGATCTGTGTGTGGTTTTACATGATATGATGCCGTTCTCTAACTGCTTCAGATTTCTCTAGTAAGATTGTAAGCTCGTGGGCCTTGTCATCTACCTATTTTCCACCCCCACAAAGTACCCTAGCTTACTACTAGGTGATAACTAAATGCTTAAGAAGTAGAAATATTATTTGCATATAAGGACAGAAGAGCAAAAATAGTAATTTTGGATATTTTTAAATTAGAAATATTTTTGCCTTGTCCCAGTTCAGAAGTTAACTCAAATATTATTTCCAAAACAGGCAGAGAGAAAGAGAGAGAGAATCTGTAATCAAAATCTAGATAATCCTGCCCTCTCCTTTGTAAATAAATATGCTACTAATCCTTTAATGGCAAACGAACTTTAAAGTTTTCATTAGTGGTGATGAATTCTGAACTATCATAGTTTCTCACTTGGTTTCCTTGTGATCAGTTTCAGACAAATGTCCTACATAATCCGAAAGGCTATGTGACGTTTTATTTACAACAGCTCTGCAATTTTAACATTAAGATGCTAGGCAATATTGAAGCTACATGTTCAAAAATTTTTTTTTTTTTTTTTTGCAGTACACGGGCCTCTCACTGTTGTGGCCTCTCCTGTTGCGGAGCACAGGCTCCGGACGCGCAGGCTCAGCAGCCATGGCTCACGGGCCCAGCCGCTCCGCGGCATGTGGGACCCTCGTGGACCGGGGCACAAACCCGTGTCCCCTGCATCAGCAAGCGGACTCTCAACCACTGCGCCACCAGGGAAGCCCCAACATGTTCAAATTTTTAAAGACATTTTTATGTTGGAACATTCTTCACGTTGGACAATATTCAGAGGTGGTCACATTGTGTTAATAAAGGATATCTCTTAATCTATTATTCAATAAGGACTTAGATTTTAATAATCACATCATGACTACAAAAACAGCATCATTTAGAAATCAATTAAGCTATAGAGGAATAAGGCACACAGATGCATTTTACATCACTAAGAACAAGAGTTAGGCTTATCAAGTATAAATAAATATTGTTTTAATATCAGTATTTTTCCCCAATAATTAAAATAAATTGTAAAATATATTCTAGAGTAACCCAATTTTTACCAGATGATTCAAATGACATGATTGAAAAATCTCTTTGAAATGCCATTAAGAATATGACCCTGGGGCTTCCTTGGTGGTGCAGTGGTTGAGAGTCCGCCTGCCGATGCAGGGGACATGGGTTCGTGCCCCGGGTCCGGGAAGATCCCACATGCCACGGAGCGGCTGGGTCCATGAGCCTGTGCGTCGGGAGCCTGTGCTCCGCAGCGAGAGAGGCCACAACAGTGAGAGGCCCGCGTACCGCAAAAACAAAAAAAGAATATAACCCTGGACTTCCCTGATGGCACAGTGGTTAAGAATCTGCCTGCCAATGCAAGGGACATGGGTTCGATCCCTGGTCCGGGAAGATCCCACATGCCGCAGAGCAACTAAGCCCTTGCACCACAACTACTGAGCCTGCGCTCTACAGCCCACGAGCCACAACTACTGAAGCCCACACACCTAGAACCCATGCTCCGCAACAAGAGAAGCCACGACAATGAGAAGCATGCGCACCGCAATAAAGAGTAGCTCCCACTCACTGCAACTAGAGAAAGCCCGTATGCAGCAACAAAGACCCAATGCAGCCAAAAATAATAAAAATAAATAGTAAATAAATAAATAAAACAAAGGAAACTTAGACTTAAAAAAAAGAATATAACCCTACAATTTTATAATACATTTTTTATGTGCTAAGAATATTAACCTTCTAATAGCAACTAAATTTTTAAGGTATATTCAAGTACACTTTAGAATAATTTTGTTTCATTTCAAATATAGACTGTTAACAACAACATAAATGCTGTTGACTTTGGTATATGAGGGCACTTATTATTTTATTATATCATTGTTATGATCATAGTTATTTTAAATCAAAATAAGTGGAGACAATTTGGGTGTCAGTAGGACATAAGAGTAAGAGAACCTTGAAATCTCAATAGTTTGTTAGAAAAATGAACACTCTGCGTATTAATCAGTGAAAAATAAAAATGGATGGTTGGATTTCTTGATTTTACAACTATTTAAAAGAAAAAGGAAAATGGGCATGTATCTGTATAAACCCATTCCTACAGCTAATACCTTTTTTAAAAACAAAAAACTAAAACTTTCAGTTCAGTGGTTCTCCTGAAAGTTAACTAATTGTAAGAATCAGGGACAAATAATTATAAGCCTTTATTTTATTAACCCAGAAAAACTACAAGTAATGACCTTCTCTATTCAGCTAACTGAACTTGGCTTATGGTTTATTTCTGAGAGACAGATCATAAAGAAGATTGTTTAATGATTGTAAATCAATGTTCAAGAGAATTCATTTACTCGTTCAACAAACATTTATGCGCCACCTACTATGTTCCACTGTATTCAGTACAATGATAACAATAGTGAATAAAACAAAGACACAATATCCACTTCGACTGCAAGGTAGTCAAGTAAGTTTGTTTTGTTTTGTTTGCGGTACGCGGGCCTCTCACTGTTGTGGCCTCTCCCATTGCGGAGCACAGGCTCCAGACGCGCAGGCTCAGCGGCCATGGCTCATGGGCCCAGCCACTCCGTGGCACGTGGGATCTTCCCGGACCGGGTCACGAACCCGTGTCCCCTGCATCGGCAGGCAGACTCTCAACCACTGCGCCACCAGGGAAGCCCTCACATAAGTTCTAATTTTTGCAACTCTAACAAGCCAGCACAAAAGTAAGTGTAAGATGAGGGAGAAACTGGATTCTCTGAGAAGCAGAAGAAATTTAAAATCACCTGTTACTTCTCTAGGGCCAGCTCTACTTCTCCCACTCCACAATGCATCTGCCATCCTTTCATAAAATGGCTAAAGACTAATACCAGCCTGACTCCATCATGTCAATGATAAACACATCAGCAATAATAAGAAATGCTTTTTGGGTCAAGAGATTCAAATGATTGTTCTGAGTGACCACAACCAACACAAAAATTTCCCTATTGAATTTGCTTTTAAAAAATGCAGGCTTCTATTTTGCACAAATTTCTATTGCTTTCACTCTGAATTTCTACACTATTTCAAAACTTTTAGCAAGCATTATTTTTGAGAAATTCAGATACAGCTACACTGCATCACAACAAAAGGAGGCAAATGAAAAATGCAATTTCCTATTTCTCTTCCCTCATCACCACTGTACAGACTTGAAATTGCTAGATGCTTCCTCTTTCTAAAGGATATACCGTAAAATTAAGATTTTCAAGGTTATTGTGGTAAAAGGGATTTGAATAAAACCATGTGTGAATGGATGCCCACCAAAGGGCAAATCAGGGTCCACAAAACCAAGGCTGCCCACCTCACACTGCCCTCAGGAGTCCAATGACTCAGTCTCATGAACCAACCAAAATAACAGAAGAGAAGACACAAAACAAAGGTCATGATTTCTACTCATGAAATAAATGGCATCGTGGGATGAATAATACAAACAGCTGTCTTAAGTCTATGGAAATAAAAAGGCATTTCTAAGGCATAAATGTCACAACAGGGATGAGTTAATGGGAAAATGGAGTCTGAAAGGCTCTGAAGAGGACAGACCCAATCGTGTCTAAGTTTATGAGTCTGATGAATATTCCTAGGCAATAATATCACAACAGACTGAATTCTTATTATAGCACATCATATTGTTTCAGTGAAATGAAAGAAATTACAAATCATTGGATAGAGTGAAACTTCACGGGAGCCGGAAGTATTTTGTTAATTACCCTGAAAGCCTTCTGGAAAGAAATTTATGACTTTTAGTTTCTATCTTATCAACTGACAGCAAGTCACTGGTTTATTAGCCTAGAACAAAAAAATTCGATGGGAAAAAAGGTTAGTTAACCTATTCATAGGTATTATGTAGCCAAAAACGTGTGTGTACTATTTACATTTTTTACCTTTAAATTGATTATACTGGCATATTTTAGAAATAACAAGAATATTTCTTTCTAAGTATCATGACAAAAAGTGCAGTTCTAACTAAGAGTCAGAAGACCTGAATTCAATTCTAATTCAATGCTGCTGACAACCTACTGAGTGGCCCAGCCAATGTCATCAATCTTTCTTGACTTCAGTCTCATCATTCTTAAAATGACCTCTGAGACAAACTCTTTCTGTTCTCAGAGTCAGTTTCTTCCACCATTTAAACTATGCTTTTTTATTCTACTAAGACTATCATGATGAAATTTTAATTCATACACACTGCATTGTTTCTTTCAAATAGATTAAAGAATAATGGATTCATATAATAACAATAAACTCTAGTTCCAAAAATAGCACCCAAATGCTCTAAAAGAAATTATGGAGATTCCAAATGTGTGAATTATGGAGAATCTGCCCTACACACATAAACCCCTCAGCATGTAGAAAGGAACTTTAAACAATTATATATCCTGAAAGTTATACAAGCTATAAAATGACTAAGGAGAAAATATTTTTTGATGTTAGGAAGAAAGATAATATGTCATTTTGATACTTTGAAGGACGTAAGTCTGAGAATGACTGAAATAATACATTAGATGGATGGGACATGAGACATCTAGATTCAGATCCTATGGGTACTTGGAAAGTAGAAACCAGGTATTATTTTATTTATGGTTCTAGGAACCAAATAGTGGCAGAAAGTAAAAGTGTGCAATGAAATCTCAAGAGAACTTAGATAACTTAAAAATAATTGCAGCTTTAGAAGGTACCTGTAGCTTGAAATCAACGAAAAAGTTATGTTATTGACGCACAGAGAGCAGAGTTAATGAAAGTAAAGGCGCTTGTAAATTGGACAACAGCTGGTTAAGACTAACGATACACAGAGTAGATGACCACTTACCGTGTGTAATTTGAGGCCACAAGATTCTGTCTCTCAAAATAATTTTTTCCACTTACTTGGCCTGAAATTCCTGCCCTGTAAGAGAAGTAGCCTCCAGAAGGACACTGTTAAGTTGTACATGTGTGACACTGGAGATGTGAGGAGGCCCCATGTCCCATCCCATTTTCTCCCAAACTTCCAAGAGACCTTGTTCTATCAATCACCACCACTCCACTCCTGGAACCTGACCTTTCTGCTAGCTTCTTATATTCAGCATTTAAATACATTCATGACTCTGCTGCCTCTAGTAAAAGGGGGAAACTCCTCTCAATTCTGTATCTCCCTCCAGTTACCATGCCACCTCACCTTTTCACAATCAAATATCATCTTCTATTCACTTCTCCATCCATGACAGCCAGATTTCCTTCACTATTTCTATTCCCAAGGTAACCAATAATGTCCTGGCTCCTAATCCAGAGACAGTTCTTGGTCCTTAGGTTGCCTGATTTCTCAGCACCATTTGACATAGTTTACCATTCTGCCCTTCTTATTATGCTCTTTCCTTGGCCTTCAAAATAGCATAAGCATCTGGTTTTCCTCCTACTTCTCTGCCCATGATCTTTCAGTCTCCTTTGCAGTTTCCACTTCTTCCTTAAATGTTGTTTTTGATCCTTAAAGAGCTACCCTAGGCCTTTCATGCCTCTCTCTTAACACTCTCTCCTTGGGAAATCTAATACCATAGACATAACAATAGTAATCAACTATATTAGGGCCATTATTAACTATTTCAGTACCTTGGTACAGACTACACCTGCCAGACAGATGTTATAATAAATACGCAAATCTACTATGTCTATGATATTAATGGTATCACCTTAGGTGTGGCACCTTTGTGATATGCACAACTCATACAAAAATGTATGGGGGAGGAGCTTCAACATGGTGGAAGAGTAAGAAGTGGAGATTAATAACGAACCAAGATGGCAGAGAGAAGGACGTGCTCTCACTCCCTCTTGTGAGAACGCCAGAGTCACGGCTAGCTTCTGGACAATCATTGACAGGAGGACACTGGAGCTCACCAGAAAGGGTACCCCACACCCAAAGACAAAGGAGAAGCCACAATGAGACGGTAGGAGGAGCGCAATCACAGTAAAATCAAATCCCGTAACTGCTGGGTGGGTGACAAACAGACTGGAGAACACTTAGACCACAGAAGTCCACCCACTGGAGTGAAGGTTCTGAGCCCCACGTCAGGCTTCCCAACCTGGGGGTCCAGCAACGGAAGGAGGAATTCCTAGAGAATCAGACTTTGAAGGCTAGTGGGATTTCACTGCAGAATTTCAACAGGACTGGGAGAAACAGAGAGTCCACTCTTGGAGGACACACAGAAAGTAGTGTGAGTATCGGGACCCAGTGGAAGGAGCAGTGACCCCAGGGGAGACTGAGCCAGACCTACTTTCTAGTGTTGGAGGGTCTCCTGCGGAGGCGGGGTGTGGCTGTGGCTCACCGTGGGGATGAGGACACTGATGGCGGAGGTTCTGGGGGTGCGCCTTGGCGTGAGAACTCCCGGAGTCTGTCATTGGCCCCACCAAACAGCCCAGGTAGGCTCCAGTGTTGTGCTGCCTCAGGCCAAACAACCAACAGGGAGGGAACCGAGCCCCACCCATCAGCAGTCAAGGAGATTAAAGTTTTACTGAGCTCTACTAACCAGAGCAACAGCCAGCACTACCCACCACCAGTCCCTCCCATAAGGAAACTTATACAAGCCTCTTAAATAGCCTCATCCACCAGAGGGCAGACAGCAGAGGCAAAAAAAACTACAATCCTGCAGCCTGTGGAACAAAAACCATGTTCACATAAAGATAGACAAGATGAAAAGGCAAAGGGTTATGTACCAGATGAAGGAACAAGATAAAACCACAGAAAAACAACTAAATGCAGTGGAGATAGGCAACTTTCCAGAAAAAGAATTCAGAATAATGATAGTGAAGATGATCCAGGACCTCAGAATAAGAATGGAGGCAAAGATCAAGAAGATGCAAGAAATGTTTAACAAAGACCTAGAAGAATTAAAGAACAAACAAACAGAGATGAACAATACAATAACTGAAATGAAAACTACAACAGAAGGAATCAATAGCAGAATAACTGAAGCAGAAGAACGGATAAGTGACTTGGAAGACAGAATGGTGGAATTCACTGCTACAGAACAGAATAAAGAGAGAATAATGAAAAGAAATGAAGACAGCCTAAGAGACCTGTGGGACAACATTAAACGCAACAACATTCGCATTATAGGGGTCCCAGAAGAGGAACAGAGAGAGAAAGGACCCGAGAAAATATGTGAACAGATTATAGTCGAAAATTTCTCTAACATGGGAAAGGAAATAGCCACCCAAGTCCAGGAAGCACAGTGAGTCCCATACAGGATAAACCCAAGGAAAAACACACTGACACACATAGTAATCAAATTGGAAAAATTAAAGACAAAGAAAAATTATTCAAAGCAGCAAGGGAAAAATGACAAATAATATACAAGGGAACTCCCATAAGGTTAACGGCTGATTTCTCAACAGAAACTCTAAAAGCCAGAAGCGAGTGGCATGATATACTTAAAGCGATGAAAGGGAAGAACCTACAACCAAGATTACTCTATGCTGCAATTATTTCATTCAGATTCAATGCAGAAATCAAAAGCTTTACATACAAGCAAAAGCTAAGAGAATTCAACACCACCAAACCAGCTCTACAAAAAATGCTAAAGGAACTTCTCTAAGTGGGAAACACAAGAGAATAAAAGGACCTACAAAAACAAACCCAAAACAATTAACAAAATTGTCACAGGAACATACATAACGATAATTACCTTAAACATAAATGGATTAAATGCTCCAACCAAAAGACACAGGCTTGCTGAATGGATACAAAAACAAGACCCATATATATGCTGTCTACAAGAGACCCACTTCAGATCTAGGGACACATACAGACTGAAAGTGAGGGACTGGAAAAAGGTATTCCATGCAAATGGAAATCAAAAGAAAGCTGTAGTAGCAATACTCATATTAAATAAAACAGACTTTAAAATAAAGAATGTTACAAGAGACAAGGAAAGATACTACATAATGATCAAGGGATCAATCCAAGAAGGTGATATAACAATTATAAATATATATGCACCCAACATAGGAGCACCTCAATATATAAGGCAACTGCTAACAGCTATAAAAGAGGAAATCGACCAGGACCAGATCAGGACCAGATGGCTTCACAGGTGAATTCTATCAAACATTTAGAAAAGAGCTAACACCCGTCCTTCTCAAACTCTTCCAAAAAATTGCAGAGGAAGGAACACTCCCAAACTCATTCTACGAGGCCACCATCACCCTGATACCAAAACCAGACAAAGATACTACAAAAAAACGAAATTACAGACCAATATCACTGATGAATATAGATGCAAAAATCCTCAACAAAATACTAGCAAACAGAATCCAACAACACATTAAAAGGATCATACACCATGATCAAGTGGGATTTACCCCAGGGATGCAAGGATTCTTCAATATATGCAAATCAATCAATGTGATACACCACACTAACAAATTGAAGGAGAAAAACCATATGATCATCTCAATACATGCAGAAAAAGCTTTTGACAAAATTCAACACCTATTTATGATAAAACTCTCCAGAAACTGGGCACAGAGGGAACCTACCTCAACATAATACAAGGCAATAGACGACAAACCCACAGCAAACATCATTCTCAATGGTGAAAAACTGAAAGCATTTCCTCTAAGATCAGGAATAAGACAAGGATGTCCACTCTCATGACTATTATTCAACAGAGTTTTGGAAGTCCTAGTCATGGCAATCAGAGAAGAAAAAGAAATAAAAGGAATACAAATTGGAAATGAAGAAGTAAAACTGTCACTGTTTGTAGGTAACATGATACTATACATGGAAAATCCTAAAGATGCCACCATAAAACTACTAGAGCTAATCAACAAATTTGCTAAAGTTGCAGGATACAAAATTAATGCACAGAAATCTCTTGCATTTCTGTACACTAATGATGAAAAATCTGAAAGAGAAATTAAGGAAACACTCCCATTTACCATTGCAACAAAAGAATAAAATACCTAGTAAGACAAAAGACCCATACGCAGAAAACTATAAGACACTGATAAAACAAATTAAAGATGACACCAACAGATGGAGAGATATACCATGTTCTTGGATTGGAAGAATCAATACTGTGAAAATGACTATACTACCCAAAGCAATCTACAGATTCAATGCAATCCCTATCAAATGACCAATGGCATTTTTTACGGAACTAGAATAAATCATCTTAAAATTTGTATGGAGACACAAAAGACCCCAAATAGCCAAAGCAGTCTTGAGGGAAAACAACAGAGCTGGAGGAAGCAGACTCCCTGACTTCAGACAATATTACAAAGCTACAGTAATCAAGACAATATGATACTGGCACAAAAGCAGAAACATAGATCAATGGAACAGGATAGAAAGACCAGAGATAAACCTACGCACCTATGGTCAACTAATCTATGACAAAAGAGGCAAGGATATACAATAGAGAAAAGACAATCTCTTCAATAAGTGGTGCTGGGAAAACTGGACAGCTACACATAAAAGAATGAAAGTAGAACACTCCCTAACACCAAAAATAAACTCAAAATGGATTAGAGACCTAAATGTAAGATGAGATACTGTAAAACTCTTAGAGGAAAACATAGGGAGAACACTCTTTGACATAAATCACAGCAAGATCTTTTTTGATCTACCTCCTAGAGTAATGTAAATAAAAACAAAAATAAACAAATGGGACCTAATGAAACTTCAAAGGTTTTGCACGGCAAAGGAAACCATAAACAAGACGAAAAGACAACCCTCAGAATGGGAGAAAATATTTGCAAATGAATCAACAGAAAAAGGATTAATCTCCAAAATATATAAAGAGCTCATGCAGCTCAATATTAAAGAAACAACCCAATCAAAAAATGGGCAGAAGACCTAAATAGACATTTCTCCAAAGAAGACATACAGGTGGCCAAGAAGCACATGAAAAGCTGCTCAACATCACTAATTATTAAAGAAATGCAAATCAAAACTACAATGAGGTATCACCTCACACCAGTTAGAATGGGCATCATCAGAAAATCGACAAACAACAAATGCTGGAGAGGGTGTGGAGAAAAGGGAACCCTCTTGCACTGTTGGTGGGAATGTAAATTGATATAGCCACTATGGAGAACGGCACGGAGGTTCATTAAAAAACTAAAAACAGAATTACCATGTGACCCAGCAATCCCACTACTGGGCATATACCCAGAGAAAACAATAATTCAGAAAGACACATGCACCCAAATGTTCACTGCAGCACTGTTTACAATAGCAGGTCATGGAAGCAACCTAAATGCCCATCGACAGACTAATGGATAAAGAAGTTGTGGAATACATATTCCATATATACAATGGAATATTACTCAGCCATAAAAAGGAACGAAATTGGGTCATTTTTTGAGACATGGATGGATCTAGATACTGTCATACAGAGTGAAGTAAGTCAGAAAGAGAAAAATAAATATCATATATTAATACAGGTATGTGGAACCTAGAAATATGGTACAGATGAACTGGTTTGCAGGGCAGAAGTTGAGACACAGATGTAGAGAGCAAACGTATGGACACCACGGGGGGAAAGCCGTGGTGGGGTGGGGATGGTGGTGTGATGAATTGGGACTGACATGTATACAGTTATGTGTATAAAATTGATAACTAATAAGAACCTACCGTATAAAAAAGTAAATACAATTCAAAAATTAAAAAAAAGAAAAACTAATAGTAAACTTTCTTTGGGTTATTTGTATGGAAATATGTTAATATAAATGTTTCAGACATTACATGAAATTTCTAAAAATCTTATATATTCTGGTATAATGTTATGTCATAATTCTAGTTATTACATTAAAATGTATATCTCAGAAACAACTAAATTTCCTTGTCAATTGCATTATTATGAACTTTCATCAAATCTTTAACCGTGGTCATTTCTAAGTCTTTTGTCATTTACAGACAGTTCTGGGTGTACTCTGATGCTTTTGCAAAAATGTTCCTAAAAAAGGGTTTCATCTTCAAGGAATTCATGGAAAAGACTCTGACAAGTACAGGATTCTGGTAACTGACTGTACTGCTGACTGAATGAATAAGCATTTTCAGAACTCTAATGGAAAACTGATGAATTCATAAAAGTGCTAACAAAAGATCAAGATGAAAAAAAATTAATTACATGAGACTGAGTGAACTGATGAGGATGATTATAATTTTTGTGACTTTGTTTAAATAAAGAAAAAAAACAAAAAAAAGTGGAGATCACCTTCCTCCCCACAAATACATCAGAAATACATCTACATGTGGAACAACTCCTACAGAATACCTACTGAACGCTGGCAGAAGACCTCAGACCTCCCAAAAGGCAAGAAACTCCCAAAAGGCAAGAAACATACCTGGGTAGGGCAAAAGAAAATAACAGAGACAAAAGAATAGGGATGGGACCTGCACCAGTGGGAGGGAGCTGTGAAGGAGGAAATGTTTCCACACACTCGGAAGCCCCTGCGCAGGCGGAGACTGCGGGTGGTGGAGGGGGGATCCTTTGGGACCACGGAGTAGAGCGTAGCAACAGGGGTGCAGAGGGCAAAGCAGAGAGATTCGTGCACAGAGGATCGGTGCCGACCAGCACTCACCAGCCCGAGAGGCTTGTCTGCTCACCCACCGGGGCAGGTTGGGGCTGGGAGCTGAGGCTCGGGCTTCAGAGGTCAGATCCCAGGGAGAGGACTGGGGTTGGCTGCATAAAGACAGCCTGAAGGGGCCTAGTGCACCACAGCTAGCTGGGAGGGAGTCAGGGAAAAAGTCTGGACCTGTTGAAGAGGCAAGAGACTTTTTCTTGCCTCTTTGTTTCATGGTGAGCAAGGAGAGGGGATTCAGAAAACCACCTAAATGAGCTCCAGAGATGGACACGAGACTCGGCTATCAGCACAGACCCCAGAGACGGGAATGAGACACTAAGGCTGCTGCTGCCACCACCAAGAAGCCTGTGTGCACGCACATGTCACTACGCACACCTCCCCTCCCAGGAGCCTATGCAGCTCGCCACTGGCAGCATCCCGTGTTCCACGGATAACTTCCCCGGGAGAACACACAGCGCACCTCAGGCTGTTCAAACATCATGCCAGCCTCTGCCACCGCAGGCTCGCCCCGCATCCATACCCCTCCCTCCCCCAGGCCTGAGTGAGTCAGAGATCCTAATCATCTGTTCCTTTACCCCCGTCCTGTCCGGACGGGAACAGATACCCTCAGGCGACCTACACACAGAGACAGGGCCAAATCCAAAGCTGAACCCCAGGAGCTGTGCGAACGAAGAAGAGAAAGGGAAATCTCTCCCAGCAGCCTCAGGAGCAGTGGATTACACTTCCACAATCAACTTGATGTACCCTGCATCTCTAGAATACCTGAATAGACAACGAATAATCCCAAATTGAGGTGGTGGACTTTGGGAACAATGATATATATATTTTTTTCCTTTTTCTCTTTTTCTGAGTGTGTATGTGTATGCTTCTGTGTGTGATTTTGTCTGTATAGCTTTGCTTTTACCACTTTTCCTAGGGTTCTGTCTAACCGTTTTTTTGGTTTGAGGGGTTTTTTTAGTATACTTTTTAGCACTTGTTATCGTTGGTGGATTTGTTTTTTGGTCTGGTTGCTCTCTTCCTTCTTTCTTTTTTTCAATTACTTTTCAACTTTTTTTACTTTTATTTTAATAACCTTATCTTATTTTATCTTGTCTTTCTTTTTTTCTCCCTTTTATTCTGAGCCACATGGATGACAGGGTCTTGGTGCTCTGGCCGGGCATCAGGCCTGTGCCTCTGAGGTGGGAGAGCTGAGTTCAGGAAACTGGCCCACGAGAGACCTCCCAGCTCCATGTAATATCAAATGGTGAAAATCTGCCAGAGATCTCCATCTCAATGCCAAGACACAGCTCCACGCAACTACCAGCAAGCTACAGTGCCGGACAACCTATGCCAAACAACTAGCAACACAGTAACACAACCACACCCATTTGCAGAGAGGCTGCATAAAGTCATAATAATGTCACAGACACCCCAAAACACACCACTGGACGTAGACCTGCCCACCAGAAAGACAAGATGCAGCCTCATCCACCAGAGCACAGGCACTAGTACACTCCACCAGGAAGTCTACACAACCCACTAAACCAACATTAGCCACTAGGGGCAGACACCAAAAACAACGGGACCTACGAACCTGCAGCCTGCGAAAAGGAGACCCCAAACATAGTAAGTTCATCAAACTGAGAAGACAGAGAAACACACAGCAGATGAAGGAGCAAGGTAAAAACCCAACAGACCAAACAAATGAGGAGGAAGTAGGCAGTCTATGTGAAAAGGAATTCAGAATAATGATAGTAAACATGATCCAAAATCTTGGAAATAGAATGGAGAAAATACAAGAAATGTTTAACAAGAACCTATTAGAACTAAAGAGCAAACAAAAAATGATGAACACAATAAGTGAAATTTAAAATTCTCTAGAAGGAATCAATAGCAGAATACCAGAGGCATAAGAATGGGTAAGTGACCTGGAAGATAAAATAGTGGAAATAACTACTGCAGAGCAAAATAAAGAAAAAAGAATGAAAAGAATTGAGGACAGTCTCAGAGACTTCTGGGACAACATTAAACAAACCAACATTCTAATTATAGGGGTCCCAGAAGAAGAAGAGAAAAAGAAAGGGATTGAGAAAATATTTGAAGAGATTATAATTGAAAGCTTCCCTAATATGGTAAAGGAAATAGTCAATCAAGACCAGGAAGCACAGAGAGTCTCATACAGGATAAATCCAAGGAGAAACATGCCAAGACACGTATTAATCAAACTATCAAAAATTAAACACAAAGAAAAACTGTTAAAAGCAGCAAGGGAAGAACAACAAATAACATACAAGGGAATCAGCATAAGGTTAACAGCTGATCTTTCAGCAGAAACTCTGCAAGCCAGAAGGGAGTGGCAGGACATATTTAAAGTGATGAAAGAGAAAAACCTACAGTCAAGATTACTCTACACAGCAAGGATCTCATTCAGATTCGACAGAGAAATTAACACCTTTACAGGCAAACAAAATCTAAGAAAATTCAGCACCACCAAACCAGCTTTACAACAAATGCTAAAGGAACTTCTCTAGGCAGGAAACACAGGAGAAGGAAAACACCTAAAATAACAAACCCAAAACAATTAAGAAAATGGTAATAGGAACATACATATCAATAATTACCTTAAATGTAAATGGATTAAATGCTACAACCAAAAGATACAGACTGGCTGAACTGATACAAAAAGAAGACCCGATTATGTTGTCTACAATAGACCCACTTCAGACCTAGGGACACATACAGACTGAACGTGAGGGAGTGGAAAAAGATATTCCATGCAAATGGAAATCAAAAGAAAGCTGGAGGAGTAGTACTCATCTGCGACAAAATAAACTTTAAAATAAAGACTATTACAAGAGACAAGACATAATGATCAAGTGATCAATACAAGAAGAAGATATAACAATTGTAAATATTTATGCACCCAACATAGGAGCACTTCAATACATAAGGCAAATGCTAACAGCCATAAAAGAGGAAATCGAGAGTAACACACTCATAGTTGAGGACTTTAACACTTTCATCAATGGACACATCATCCAAAATGAAAATAAATAATGAAACACAAGCTTTAAATAGTACATTAAACAAGATGGGCTTAATTAATATTTATAGGGTATTCCATCCAAAAACTGCAGAATACCCTTTCTTCTCAAGTGCTCGTGGAACATTCTCCAGAATAGATCATATATCGGGTCACAAATCAAGCCCTGGTAAATTTAAGAAAATTGAAATCATATCAACTATCTTTCTGACCAAAATGCTATGAGCCTAGATATCAATTACACGAAAAAATCTGTAAAAAATACAAACACATGGAGGCTAAACAATATACTACTTAATAACCAAGAGATCACTGAAAAAATCAAAGAGGAAATCAAAAAATACCAAGAAACAAATGACAAGGAAAACACAATGACCCAAAACCTATGGGATGCACCAAAAGCAGTTCTAAGAGGGAAGTTTATAGCAATACATTCCTACCTTAAGAAACAAGAAACATCTCAAATACACAACCTAAACTTACACCTAAAGCAATTGGAGAAAGAAAACAAAAAACCCCCAAAGTTAGCAGAAGGAAAGAAATCATAAAGATGAGATCAGAAATACATGAAAAAGAAATGAAGTAAACAATAGCAAAGATCAGTAAAATTAAAATGTGGTTATTTGAGAAGATAAACAAAATTGATAAACCATTAGCCAGATGCTTCAACAAAAAAAGGGAGAAACTCAAATTAATACAATTAGAAATGAAAAAGGAGAAGTAACAACTGACATTGCAGAAATACAAAGGATCATGAGAGATTACTACAAGCAACTATATGCCAATAAAATGGACAACCTGGTAGAAGTGGACAAATTCTTAGAAAAGCACAACCTTCTGAGACTGAACCAGGAAGAAATAGAAAATATAAACAGACCAATCACAAGCACTGAAATTGAGTCTGTGATGAACAATCTTCCAACAAACAAAAACCCAGGACTAGATGGCTTCACAGGCGAATTCTATCAAACATTTAGAGAGGAGATAACACCTATCCTTCTCAAACTCTCTCAAAATATAGCAGAGGGAGGAACAGTCCCCAACTCATTCTATGAGGCCACCATCACCCTGATACCCAAACCAGACAAAGATGTCACAAAGAAAGAAAACTACAGGCCAATATCACTGATGAACATAGATGCAAAAATCCTCAACAGAATACTGGCAAACAGAATCCAACAGCACATTAAAAGGATCATACACAATGAACAAGTGTGGTTTACCCGAGGAATGCAAGGACTCTTCAATGCACGCAAATCAATCAATGTGATACACCATATTAACAAACTGAAGAATAAAAGCCATATGATCATCTCAATAGATGCAGAAAAAGCTTTTGACAAAATTCAACACCCATTTATGATAAAAACCCTCTAGAAAGTAGGCATAGACGGAACTTTCCTCAACATAATAAAGGCCATATATGACAAACCCACAGCCAACATCGTTCTCAATGGGGAAAAACTGAAAGCATTTCCAGTAAGATCAGGACAAGACAAGCTTGCCCACTCTCACCACTCTTATTCAACATAGTTTTGGAAGTTTTAGCCACAGCAATCAGAGAAGAAAAAGAAATAAAAGCAATCCAAATCAGGAAAGAAGAAGTAAAGCTGTCACTGTTTGCAGATGACATGATCCTATACATAGAGAATCCTAAAGATGCTACCAGAAAACTACTAGAGCTAATCAATGAACTTGGTAAAGTAGCAGGATATAAAATGAATGCACAGAAATCTCTGACATTCCTATACACTAATGATGAAAAACCTGAAAGTGAAATTAAGGAAACACTCCCATTTACCATTGCAACAAAAAGAATAAAATACCTAGGAATAAACCTACCTAAGGAGGTAAAAGACCTGTACTCAGAAAACTATAAGACACTGATGAAAGAAATTAAAGATGACACAAACAGATGGAGAGATATACCATGTTCTTGGATTGGAAGAATCAACATTGTGCCCAAAGCAATCTACAAATTCAATGCAATCCCTATCAAACTACCACTGGCATTTTTCACAGAACTAGAGTAAAAAGTTTACAAATTTTATGGAAACACAAATTACCCCAAATAGCCAAAGCAGCCTTGAGAAAGAAAAATGGAGCTGGAGGAATCAGGCTCCCTGACTTCAGACTATGCTACAAAGCTACAGTAATCAAGACAGTATGGTACTGGCACAAAAACAGAAATATAGATCAATGGAACAGGATAGAAAGCCCAGAAATAAACCCACACACATATGGTCACCTTTTCTTTGATAAAGGAGGCAAGAATACACAATGGAGAAAAGACAGACTCAAAATGGATTAGAGAACTAAATATAAGACCAGACACTATCAAACTCTTAGGGGAAAACATAGTCAGAACACTCTATGACATAAACCACAGCAAGCTCCTTCTTGAACTGAAATGGAAATTAAAAACAAAAGTAAACAAATGCGACCTAATGAAACTTCAAAGCTTTTGCACAGCAAAGGAAACCATAAATAAGACCAAAAGACAACCCTCAGAATGGGAGAAAATATTTGCAAATGAAGCAACTGACAAAGGATTAATCTCCAAAATTTACAAGCAGTTCATGCAGCTCAATATCAAGAAAACAAACAACCCAATCCAAAAATGGGCAGAAGACCTAAACAGACATTTCTCCAAAGAAGATATTCGGATTGCCAACAAACACATGAAAGGATACTCAATATCACTTGTGATTAGAGAAATGCAAATCAAAACTACAATGAGATATCACCTCACACCAGTCAGAATGGCCATCATCAAAAAATCTACAAACAATAAATGCTGGAGAGGGTATGTAGAAAATGGAACCCTCTTGCACTGTTGGTGGGAATGTAAATTGATACAGCCACTATGGAGAACAGTATGGAGGTTCCTTTAAAAACTAAAAATAGAACTACCATACGACCCAGCAATCCCACTAGTGGCTATATACCCTGAGAAAACCATAATTTAAAAAGAGACATGTACCACAATGTTCACTGCAGTTCTATTTACAGTAGCCAGGACATGGAAGCAACCTAAGTGTCCATCAACAGATGAATGGATAAAGAAGATGTGGCACATATATACAATGGAATAGTACTCAGCCATAAAAAGATACGAAATTAAGTCATTGTAGTGAGGTGGATGGACCCAGAGTCTCTCATACAGAGTGAAGTTAGTCAGAAAGAGAAAAACAAATCCATATACTAACACATATATATGGAATCTAAAAAAAAAAAAAATTGGTCATGAAGAACCTAGGGTCAGGATGGGAATAAACATGCAGACCTACTAGAGAATGGACTTGAGGACACGGAGAGGGGGAACTGTAAGCTGGGACAAAGTGAGAGAGTGGCATGTACGTATATGCACTATCAAATGTAAAACTGATAGCTAGTGGGAAGCAGCTGCATAGCAAAGGAAGATCAGCTCGGTGCTTCGTGACGACCTAGAGGGGTGGGATAGGGAGGGTGTGAGGGAGGGAGCCACAAGAGGGAAGAGATATGGGAATGTATGTATATGTATAGGTGATTCACTTTGTTATAAAGCAAAAACTAACACACCATTGTAAAGCAATTATACTCCAATAAAGATGTTTAAAAAACAATGTATGGGTATGATTCCCAAATACACTACTCTAGCTTCAGATATAACATTAGCTAACACTTATTTAGGACTTACTATGTGTCATTATTCACTGTTCTAAGCACTTAACATATATTCGCTCATTTGATCACTTAACATATATTAGCTCATTTAATCCTCAAAGAAACCTGTAAGACTGGTACTATTATCTCCATTGCACAGCTGAGAAAACAAAGGTACAAGAAGGTTAAATAATTTGTCCAATCTTTATAAATGGTGGAATCGGTATTCAAATCCAGGCAACCTATGTACAAAGCTCACATGTTTAACCATTTTATAATATTGTTTACTGAAAAATTCTTGTTTGACATCTCTGGGATACCTCAAACTCAACATATACAAAATTGAGCTCATTATTCCTTAACCAAATATGCTTCTCTTCCTGAATTCTCTGGACACTAATTAGCCTTGCTTTCTTAGTCTTTTTTACCTTTGATTGTTAATCTATCTCATAAAATCTCTCTATCACCATCCCCTATTCTAGGTTCTTACTGATACCCGTGAATCAGAAGACTAGAAAGGAAAGCTTGTAGAAGAACATAAGCCCTATGACATAGATAATTTTTCTTCTTCACTACTATATCCTCCAAGAAGTGTTCTTGAAACACAAGAAATGTTTAATAAATATTTGTGGAATAACTGAATTTAGATCTGAACTTGCTTTTTACTTCTTTTACTTGTCTTTCAGTTGACCCCTAAAAGTATCAGCTGGGGGCTTCCCTGGTGGCGCAGTGGTTGGGAGTCTTCCTGCCGATGCAGGGGACGCAGGTTAGTGCACCGGTCCGGGAGGATCCCGCATGCCACGGAGCGGCTGCGCCCGTGAGCCACGGCCGCTGGGCCTGCGCGTCCGGAGCCTGCGCTCCGCGGCGGGAGGGGCCACGGCGGTGAGAGGCCCGCGTACCGCAAAAAAAAAAAAAAAAAAAAAAAAAAAAATCAGCTGGATACCCTCACTATAATACTCAGCACACAGTCCTAGCACTTATCGCAACCAGTCAGAATCCCCCACTAAAGCCTGGGACCCTCTAGCCTCTTTCATTCACCATTTAATCCCTAAAACCCAGCACAGTACCCAGCACAATATGTATTTGTTGAATGAATAAATAAATGGATGCATGAATGATTGCAGATTTCCTCTACTTCTCTGGCTCAAGCAATCTCACTGCTCACCTGAATCACTGCAGTAGCTTTCTAACTGGATGGACTATTCTCAGTATTTAGCCCCCGCTTCAAGACCATTTTCTGTACATTAGTCAAAATGAGCTTTCTAAAATCAAACCTGATAATGTCCTTGCCCTATTTAAAACCCCTGAATGGCTCCCTAATGCTCTTAGGATAAAGTCTAAGCTCTCTGATGTATCTTATAAAGCCACTTTTAACCTGCGCCCTGTGTACCTCTATCACCTAATCTATTTTCAATCCCTGTTTACATGCCATTCCCCAGACATACTGAATGTTTCCCGCTCCTGTAAGCAAGTCATGCCCTCTCTTTACTCAGAAATTTTATACTTGCTTTATCCCAGAATACTGACTTCCAACCACCCCTTTCTCTTGATTAAGACATTTCTCCTTCCAGGACGCCATCCCTGATCACTCAAATCTGGATTAGGTGCACATCCTAAGTGGTTCCCCTGCCATGGAAATCTTCAGCACACAGTGTTTTAACTGTCTATTTACTTCCCCATCTTACCCTCTTGACTGTAAGAGCTGTGGAGACAAGTACTGCATCCATCTAATTCACCACTGCCTTCCACAGCAGGTACTACAGTGCCTGGCATCTGGCAGGTCCTTAGAATATATATATATATATGTGTGTGTGTATATATATATATATATATATATGAATAAATAATATCCTCTAACTCTTTCCCGTAAGCGCAGAATAATTTATCAAATGAGTTCATTGTCATGTTAGATAGTATGAGATGGTATGAGAACCTAGACCTTAAAGAAGAAAATAAGGGAGAAATAAGTTTCAGGGGGAGGAAGGGTTGAGTATTAGTTTAAAAGCAAAACATTCTGAATTGAAAATAGAGTCAATCAGGACAAGTGTAAAGGACAAGCTCAGGGAGTCAGCGGCCATGGGATATGGCTCCAGTACCCATAGCAGGACAGGGAAGACTGAAAATTGCTGGGGACTTTAAATTAAGCTTTTCCAGTGAGAGGTGGAAGACTTTGGGAACAGACCTATCTGTCAGTATGGGAGGAAATCCAACACGGAGATCAGAAAAAGGGCAGCAACAGCCCAATAATAGATACATGTTGAATGAATAAATAAATGGATGGATGGATGAATGCTGATTTCCTGATTCT
Organism: Pseudorca crassidens; assembly: GCF_039906515.1. NCBI lineage: Eukaryota > Metazoa > Chordata > Mammalia > Artiodactyla > Delphinidae > Pseudorca > Pseudorca crassidens. The sequence goes on along the minus strand of NC_090303.1, from coordinate 71,191,023 downwards.
CTGGGTAATGTGCTTAGCCTCTAGGAGGCTGGCAAGAGAGTAACCTAGTCTTCTGATGGAAAAGCTGACCATAACAGTGAAGAAGCCAGAGAAGGCAATGTAGGACAGACAGCGTTAACTTGATTTCTTGCATTCTTTCTCCAGATATACCATAGAGTGTCAAGTAATTTAGAACTATTATCTCACTAAATCTTATGCGAAATAGGCACTATTATTCATTTTATTTTGCAAATGAGAAAACTGAGGCTCTGAGAAAAAAATAACTTGCTAGTGATGAATGGAATCAAGATTTAAGTATATGTCTGTCTGCCTCCCAAGCCCAAGCTCTGACTTTCCATGATCTCCTGCCTTGCATCATAATAAGCACCATATACTGGTGCTTACTCCTCTCTGCCAGATTAATTGCATTAATTCTCTCATTTAAGCCCCCCTACAACTCTAATTAGATAGAACATGAGACTTAGAAAGGAAGAGTATTTTGCCTGATGTCAAACAGGCAACAAGAGATGGAGTTGGATTTTAAACCTAGGTCTGCCTGTCTCCAAAGCTCAAATGCTTATCCTTTGCATTGTTATCCCCACTCTTAAAAATTAATCTTTATGAGGAGACGAGTCCTGGATTAGGGCCACACAATTAACAAGGGATTGTTGGGATAGAGTCTCAGCACTGAGCTAGAAATGAAGGGCTTGAATCTTTCCTGCAGCCAGCCCTGGCCATGACTGATCTTAGTAGCAGCCAGTCTGGTTGGGATGAGTGGTAGGTGAACTGGGAGGCGAGGTCCATGAAGAGAAGGGAGGAGGAGTGCCAGGCATTCTGGACAGAGCCTGTCCAGAGGACCCATGGTCCCAGTGATGCAGAGTTGAGAAATACACAGGCTAGATACCCAGCCAAGAATGAATGGCAGCTAATAGAAATAATAAATGGCAAAGGAATTATGTAGAATAAGCAATATAAAATCATCTTAACCACTTAAAGTTTGGTTAGCAAAACTTCTAACTATAAACCAAGACACATTTATACATGTTGCTGTTCACTTTATGACCTATAACTTGTTCATTCTACAATGTTGTGATGAGACAGAATTTTCACTGCTATAACCATTTAATACAGAGTATTTTTTTAGGTTATTTGGACACAGTCAGATACCATACAACTCATATGAAGAGACTGGAGAATGACCTTTTGTTTAACTCCAGGAAAAAATCCACAATATGAAATGATCTAGAAGAGATCAGCAGTGTGATGATTGTGAAAGGTTTTTTTCTCTCTCTCTCAGCTTGCCTTGTTTTCTCCAATGTTTGTAGTATAACTGGATTACATTAAAAATAATAATGACTGTTAATTAGAAGATTTAAACTAGGCTGCAAATATTTTTTCCTTTCTAATATTCTAATTGCCAAAGTCTATATAGAAACTCTGGGGAGAATCTACCAAATAAGAAAGAGCTGTCTCAAAGCAAATGTTCCAAGAGATGACTAATTCCTTTGTTTGATGGTTTGTTTCATACGTTCATACTGCAGGAGGGAAAAACCAACAGATGATATTTTTATTCTTCTCCTTGTTCATAGTTTGGCAATGTAGTGGGATGGTAAGAGTGATAGATTCACAGTTAGGAATGTGGAGTTGGGTTCTGGGTATACCACTAACTAGCTATGTAACATTGGGCAAATCTCCTCACTTCTGTAGGCTTCTTCTGTCACAGCTGTAAAAATATCCTAATCTCTTTCACTACTGAGATACAGTGATGCTAAACTAATTGATTCTAACAGCTCTAACACGTTGAGTGTTCCAGTATTGAAATCCTGATTGTGAGCGTACCTACACCACAGTAGTAGTTATGGTAGTAATTCATTTAACAGAAATTCCCAACTGGTGACCATTCACCCACTTCCTTCAATACCTAGTCCTTAGCCGTTTCAAAGCAAGAAATAATGCTAGAATGAAAACAGAAGCCAAATTTCCCCCACGGAACCCTGAGAGTAGTCCTGTAGCACCTGCTTCTCTATTTTGTTCATTACAAAAAATAAAATAAAATCTCCGTGTCCATCTGGTAGCATTCAAAGGTTGCCAACCTGGCACCATTTGTGGATATTAAATTCACTGACTCTTATCTAAAACAAATTTTATACTTTATGTTCATAGGCTTAGCATGAATGGAATTAGCAGATTTTGCCATAAGTAGTTAGCGACAATTATTTCCAATAAACAAACCACATATTCCATATAACTATTTTATCCCATGCTCTTCAAAAGAGGTTACAGAAATGGCAATTTAAATTTGGGGAAAAAATAATCCTAAAAAAGTGCTTAGTGTTTATTTTTAAATGACTAATAATCTGAAATCTAATATCATATTAAATGACTCATTAGAAAATAGAAAAAACTGGAAATGATTATTCAACTGGATGCACATAAAGATACATTATATACCACCAAATATATAAAATAATAGCCAAATAACTATTTTTAATAAAATGTAACTGTGGCTATAGACACAATCTCAGGAAACTTCATAATTAAAGAAGTAATAAGGAAACAGCAAAACAATGCATATTCATTCCAATAAATATAGTACCACAAGTATGTATAATCAACCTAATGAACTGGTGAAATGGTTCTATAACTATTATCACATGAAAGTTAAATTTTCTGTTTATTCTTAAAACATTGTCAAATATTCATTTGGGCTCTTTTCTTTAATATTCTTCTGGAAAATAAAAGTAAGAAAAATCACTAAATCTTTTGATGCTTTTAATTTGTGTGAAATTCTATAGTGGCTCTGTGTAAGCTAAAGTTCAGATTTCCTATCACAAAATTTATTTCTATCAAATGAAAGAATAATTGTTTTCTTAAAAATTTCATAACATCGATTTCCTAGAACAGGTTCAAATACCTAAAGATTTTTCTGAAGAGTCCTAAGTGGTTCTTCTCCTTTCCCAAGGAGCTAATTCCATGTTGATGTCCAATCTTGAGTAAAACCAAGACTTCGTGGTGAGAGAAGTTACATTATCCTTTGCCCAGAGCTTCACAGCAGACGTTGTTCCTGTATGTGGCACTAAAGATAGTTTTTCCTCAGGAGTAATATCCAGGGGAAACAGAAGACTGAAGATACATGTAAAGTGGGCAAGTTATATATGAATTGCATAGAAAAGACAGCGTATAGTCCCCTCCCCACTCTACCTGCAGTGGTTCATCAAACACAGGAGCTCATCTCTGTCTTCCCAGGGAAAGTACTTTCCAAAAGGAAGCTGGATTTGGAGGGCAAAGTGGTGGAGAAGACATGGGGTAAGCTCAATTCATATCTACGAATTGTTTAGCATTCTATAAAAAGAATTTATGGCCAATTAAATGTGTGTTATTTAAATGAAAATTATCATATGTCTCCCTAAATAGAAACAGAATACCCACCATTTATTACAAGCACTATGTGCCAAGCACTGTGTTATGTGCTTTATATACACTATTTAATGTAAAACTCAAAAAATCTCTGCAAAGTAAATGTTTTTATCTCCTTCTTAAAGATAAGGATATTGAAGCTGAGAAAGGTTAAATGATTTGCTCAAAGTCACTGGGGATATATAGTAGAACTGGAATCCAAATTTAGGTTTAGCTAATTCAAAAGCAAATGCTCTATTTGCCAATAACAAAATGTCTTATCAAGTCAACAACGTATGGCTCAAGACTATCAAAAAATAAAATGGTAAGCATTACTCATTTGTAGGTCCTCTAGTTCCATCTTTCAACTCAATTAGGCAGCAAAAATAAAAGGAAAGTTACAAACAGAATGATTAGAAGAAAGGAGGGGAGCTAATATTAAATGAGGAGAGGCCATACTAGCAACTCCTAGGCATATCTCAGAAAAGATATGTCTAAATAATGCACTCAAGCACTAGTTACAATGCCCATTGCTGCAAGAAAGAAAGGAAGGAAGGAAGGAAAGAAGGAAAGGAAGGAAGGAAGGAAGGAAGGAAGGAAGGAAGGAAGGAAGGAAGGAAGGAAGGAAGGAAGGAAGGATGGAAGGAAGGAAGGAAGGAAGGAAGGAAGGAAGGAAGGAAGGAAGGAAGGAAGAAAGAAAGGAGGGAGGGAGGGAGGGAGGGAGGGAGGAAGCCTCTTCCACCAGAGAGCAGCCAGCATAAGCAAAAAGAACTACAATCCTGCAGCCTGTGGAACAAAAACCAGATTCACAGAAAAACAGACAAAATGAAAAGGCAGAGGACTATGTACCAGATGAAGGAACAAGATAAAACCACAGAAATACAACTAAATGCAGTGGAAATAGGCAACCTTCCAGAAAAAGAATTCACAATAATGACAGTGAAGATGATCCAGGACCTCGGAAAAAGAATGGAGGCAAAGATCGAGAAGATGCAAGAAATATTTAACAAAGACCTAGAAGAATTAAAAGCAAACACCTCAAAGAATTAAAAAACAAACAAAACAGAGATGAACAATACAATAACTGAAATGAAAACTACAATAGAAGGAATCAATAGCAGAATAACTGAGGCAGAAGAAAGGATAAGTGACCTGGAAGACAGAATGGTGGAATTCACTGCCGTGGAACAGAATAAAGAAAAAAGAATGAAAAGAAATGAAGACAGCCTAAGAGACCTCTGGGACAACATTAAACACACCAACATTTGCATTATAGGGGTCCCAGAAGGAGAAGAGAGAAAGAAAGGTCCTGAGAAAATATTTGAAGAGATGATACTAGAAAACTTCCCTAATATGGAAAAGGAAATAACAACCCAAGTCCAGGAAGCACAGACAGTCCCAGGAAGGATAAACCAAAGGAGAAACACACCAAGACACACAGTAATCAAACTGGAAAAATTAAAGACAAAGAAAAATTATTGAAAGCAACAAGGGAAAAATGACAACATACAAGGGAACTCCCATAAGGTTAACAGCTGATTTCTCAGCAGAAACTCTATAAGCCAGAAGGGAGTGGCATGACATAGTGATGAAAAGGAAGAAACTACAACCAAGATTACTCTACCCGGCAAGGATATCATTCAGATTCGACACAGAAACCAAAAGCTTTACAGACAAGCAAAAGCTAAGAGAATTCAGCACCACCAAACCAGCTTTACAACAAATGCTAAAGGAACTTCTCTAAGTGAGAAACACAAGAGAAGAAAAGGACCTACAAAAACAAACCCAAAACAATTAAGAAAAGAGTAATAGGAACATACATATCGATAATTACCTTCCATGTGAATGGATTAAATGCTCCAACCAAAAGACACAGGCTCACTGAATGGATACAAAAACAAGACCCATATACATGTGTCTACAAGAGACCCACTTCAGACCTAGAGACACATACAGATTGAAAGACAGGGGATGGAAAAAGATATTCCAATTAAATGGAAATCAAAAGAAAGGTGGAGTAGCAATACTCTTATCAGACAAAATAAGCTTTAAAATAAAGAATGTTACAAGACACAAGGAAGGACACTACATAATGATCAAGGGATCAATCCAAGAAGAAGATATAACAATTACAAATATATATGCACCCAACACAGGAGCACCTCAATACATAAGGCAAACGCTAAGAGCTATACAAGAGGAAATCGACAGTAACACAATAATCATGGGGGATTTTAACACCTCACTACCACCAATGGAGAGATAATCCAAAATGAAAATTAATAAGGAAACACAGCTTTAAATGACAAAACAGGCCAGTTATATTTAACTGATATTTATAGGACATTCCATCCGAAAACAGCAGATTACACATTCTTCTCAAGTATGCATGGAACATTCTCCAGGATAGATCACATCTTGGGTCACAAATCAAGACTCGGTAAATTTAAGAAAACTGAAATCATATCAAGCATCTTTTCCAACCACAATGCTATGATATTAGAAACAAATTATAGTAGAAAAAAACGTAAAAAGCAAACACATGGAGGCTAAACAATACGTTACTAAATAACCAAGAGATCACCAAAGAAATCAAAAAGGAAATCAAAAAATACCTAGAGATAAATGACAACGAAAACATGATGATCCAAAACTGATGGGATGCAGCAAAAGCAGTTCTAAGAGAGAATTGTATAGCAATACAATCCTACCTCAAGAAACAAGAAAAATCTCAAATAAACAATCTAACCTTACACCTAAAGGAACTACAGAAAGGAGAACAAACAAAACCCAAAATTAGCAAAAGGAAAGAAATCATAAAGATAAAATCAGAAATAAATGAAATAGAAACAAAAATATAGCAAACATCAATAAAACTACAATCTGGTTCTCTGAAAAGATAAACAAAATTGATAAACCTTTAGCCAGACTCATCAAGAAAAAAAGGGAGAGGACTCAAATCAATAAAATAAGAAACGAAAAAGGAGAAGTCACAACGGACACTGAAGAATTACAAAGCAACATAAGAGACAACTACAAGCAACTCTATGCCAATAAAATGGACAACCTGGAAGAAATGAACAAATTCTTAGAAAGGTATAACCTTCCAAGATTGAACCAGGAAGAAATAGAAAATATGAACAGACTAATCACAAGTAATGAAATTGAAACTGATTAAAAATCTCCCAACAAACAAAAGTCCAAGACCAGATGCCTTCACAGGTGAATTCTATCAAACATTTAGAGAAGAGCTAACACCCATCCTTCTCAAACTCTTCCAAAAAACTGCAAAGGAAGGAACACTCCCAAACTCATTCTACAAGGCCATCATCACGCTGATACCAAAGCCCAACAATGATACTACAAAAAAAGAACATTATAGACCAACATCACTGATGAATATAGATGCAAAAATCCTCAACAAAATACTAGCAAACAGAATCCAACAACACATTAAAAAGGTCATACACGGGGGCTTCCCTGGTAGTGCAGTGGTTCAGAGTCCCCCTACCAATACAGGGGACACGGGTTCATGCCCCAGTCCGGGAAGACCCCACATGCCACAGAGCGGCTGGGCCCGTGAGCCATGGCCGCTCACCCTGTGCGTCCAGAGCCTGTGCTCTGCAATGGGAGAGGCCACAACAGTGAGAGGCCCACGTACTGCAAAAAAAAAAAAAAGGTCACAATGATCAAGTGGGATTTATCCCAGGGATTCAAGGGTTCTTCAATATATGTAAATCAATCAATGTGATACACCATATTAACAAAATGATGAATAAAAACCATATGATTATCTCAATAGATGCAGAAAAAGCTTTTGACAAAATTCAACACCCATTTATGATAAAAACTCTCCAAGAAAGTGGGCATAGAGAGAACCTACCTCAACATAATAAAGAACATATAGGACAAACGCACAGCAAACATCATTTTCAATGGTGAAAAACTGAAAGCATTTCCTCTAAGATCAGGAACAAGACGAGGATGTCCGCTCTCGCCACTATTATTCAACATAGTTTTGGAAGTCCTAGCCATGACAATCAGACAAGGAAAAGATATAAAAAGGAATACAAACTCGAAAAGCAGTAAAACTGTTACTGTGCACTGATAACATGATACAATCCATAGAGAATCCTAAAGATGCCACCAGAAAATTTCAAAACTAATCAATGAATTTGGTAAAGCTGCAGGATACAAAATTAATGCACACAAATCTCTTGCATTCTTATACACGGACAATGAAAGATCAAAACAAGAAATTAAGGAAACAATCCCATTCACCAAGGCAACAAAAAGAATAAAATACCTAGGAATAAACCTACCTAAGGAGATAAAAGACCTGTGCTTAGAAAACTATAAGACACTGATGAAAGAAATCAAAGATGACACAAACAGATGGAGATATACATACCATGTGCTTGGATTGGAAGAATCAATATTGTGAAATGACTATACTACCCAAAGAAATCTACAGATTCAGTGCAATCCCTACCAAAGTACCAGTGGCATTTTTTACGGAACTAGAACAAAAACTCTTAAAATTTGTATGGAGAACCAAAAGACCCCAAATAGCCAAAGCAATCTTGAGGGAAAAAAACAGCTGGAGGAATCAGACTCCCTGACTTCAGACTATACTACAAAGCTACAGTAATCAAGACAGTATGGTACTGGCACAAAAACAGAAACATAGATCAATGGAACAGGATACAAAGACCAGAGATAAACCCACGCCCATATGGTAACCTTTTGTTTGATAAAGAATGCAAGAATATACAATGGAGAAAAGACAGCCTCTTCAATAAGTGGCGCTGGGAAAACTGGACAGCTACATGTAAAATAATGAATTTAGAACACTCCCTAACACCATACACAAAAATAAATTCAAAATGGATTAGAGACCTAAATGTAAGACCAGATACTGTAAAACTCTTAGAGGAAAACATAGGGAGAACACTCTTTGACATAAATCATAGCAAGATCTTTTTTGATCCACCTCCTAGAGTAATAGAAATAAAAACAAAAATAAACAAATGGGACCCAATGAAACTTCAAAGCTTTTGCACAGCAAAGGAAATCATAAACACGATGAAAAGACAACCCTCGGAATAGGAGAAAATACTTGCAAATGAATCAATGGACAAAGGATTAATCTCCAAAATATATAAACATCTCATGCAGCTCAATATTTAAAAAAACAAACAACCCAATCAAAAAGTGGGCAGAAGCCCTCAGTAGACATTTATCCAAAGAAGACAAACAGATGGCCAAGAGGCACATGAAAAGGTACTCAACATCACTAATTAGTAGAGAAATGCAAATCAAAACTACAATGAGGTATCACCTCACACCAGTTAGAATGGGCATCATCAGAAAATCGACAAACAACAAATGCTGGAGAGGGTGTGGAGAAAAGGGAACCCTCTTGCACTGTTGGTGGGAATATAAATTGATACAGCCACTATGGAGAACAGTACAGAGGTTCCTTAAAAAACTAAAGATAGAATTACCATATGACCCAGCAACCCCACTACTGGGCATATACCCAGAGAAAACCATAATTCAAAAAGACACATGGACGTCAATGTTCACTGCAGCACTATTTACAATAGCCAGGTCATGGAAGCAACCCAAATGCCCATCGACAGACGAATGGATAAAGATGTGGTACGTATATACAATGGACTATTACTCAGCCATAAAAAGGAATGGAATTGGGTCATTTCTAGAGATGTGAATGGACTTAGAGACTGTCATACAGAGTGAAGTAAGTCAGAAAGAAAAACACAAATATCATGTATTAACGCATATATGTGGCATCTAGAAAAATGGTACAGATGAACCAGTTTGCAAGGCAGAAATAGAGACACTGATGTACAGAACAAACATATGGACACCAAAGGGGGAAAGCAGGGGGTGGTAGGATGAACTGGGTGATTGGGATTGACATATATACACTAATATGTATGAAACAGATAACTAATAAGAACTTGCTGTATTAAAAAATTAAGGTAAAATTCAAAGAAAAAAGAAAGAAAAGTTTGGCATGAATCTCTTTTTGTGTTCCCAAATGACAACATTTTATTCACTGTTGCTTTTTTGAGGTTACAGAACTGAGAAGTCCAGAATTTATCCTCATGGTTTTGTATTTGCATTTCTCAGCATTACGTTAGTGTGTCTTGTGGCAGACAAGACGAGGTGAACAACGCCTACACTGAAAATCCTCTGGGAAACAACAGATAGTATTCAGAGTAAATCTATAAAGTGTATCATCGACATACACACTAAAAGGGTGCTTTTGGATGCTTTGCACAACTTTACTCCTGCATATACAGAAAAAAACAGATCTGTCTTCTCATTTATCTTCACAACCCCCTTTTGAATTAGGAAATAATACCTTACAGTAAGAGAAAGCTAAAGAATACTGGTTACAAAAAATTGAGCCTCATGTATTAGATTCTCTAGTTTTTTATTTTTGGTTGGTTTTTGGTTGGTTGGTTGGTTGGTTTTTTGTTTTGTTTTGTTTTTTGGGGGGGGGGTGTTTGGTTCCTTTCAGTTTGGTTTTGGCTGATTATTCCATCGTCTCAAAAAATGATGTTTCAGGGCTTCCCTTGTGGCACAGTGGTCAAGAATCCGCCTACCAATGTAGGGGACACGGGTTCAAGCCCTGGTGCGGCAAGATGCCACATACCACAGAGCAACTAAGTCCGTGCCCCACAACTACTGAGCCTGCGCTCTAGAGCCCGCGCTCTAGAGCCCGCAGGCCACAACTACGGAGCCTGTGGTCCTACAGCACATGCTCTGCAACAAGAGAAGCCACTGCAATGAGAAGCCCGCGCACCGCAACAGAGAGGAGCGCCCACTCACCGCAACTAGAGAAAGCCCATGCGTAGCAACGAAGACCCAACACAGCCAAAAATAAATTAAGTAAATAAATTTTTTAAATGATGTTTCTATACTAAGATTTCTGTTTAAAAATCTTCCGATATCTAGATGAATAATTAAACATGCAACTAGTTATTTGGCTATAATTATTAAACAGTCATTTTAAATTATTTATTCATCAATATTTGTTTCAATACCATATGCAGGCAACACAGGAGATATAAAGAGTAATAAAATTGCACGTCTGCCCTAAAGAAGCTTAGAATCTATTAATATAAAAAGGACAATGCATACTTTATAATAATAAAATAATTATCATATAACTTGTGGAATATATGCCATAAGAGGGAAGAAGATCAGTACCAGCTGGGTGATGAGGAATGGCTTAATGGAGATGCAGTATTTGAGTTGGGTCTCAAAAGATGAAAATTATTTGATATGAACAAAATGAAGAGTGAAAAATAGCAGCATTCAGAAGCATGAAATATTCGCAGAGGCATAAAGTTGGGAAATTTTAAAGCCTGTTTGGGGGATGCCATATATTCTACTTTAACTATATCCAAAATATAAACAGGAAATGTTCCCAGGAAAGTAAATTTAGGCTCACATTTGGAGGCTTGCATTGGCTGACTGCACAGACAATCATAAGGAATTCAAAGAGTAGAGTTGTTTGTAAAAGGAATGCAATTAATTCCATTTTTAGACACTAAGGGCACAAAGTCATATGGGCTGAACCTCACCAAAGTAGAAGATAAAATGATTTACCAGGACCAGAGGTAAATTTGATTAGAGAGGAGAATAGAACAGAAGAATTGCTACGAAAATGTCATAATGGCTCTGCAATAGCAAGGGCCCAGCTGAGATTACACAGCATAAATGGATATTGGACCCAACAGCACTATTTTGTCATTTTATCCAACAAAGTTGGAACAGAGAAATGGGTGATGTGAGTAACTTATCATTGATAATGGATATGTCAGAAAGCCAAGACTGCAAAGAATTTTAGGATGCCACAGAAAATACTGAAGAGATACAAGAGGGCCAGCCTGGTTACGAAGGCAAGTGAATACTCTGGATCAATGGCCTGACAGAAGAGTGACAAGCCCACAATATGAGGATCACAAAAGGGAGGAAAAGAAAGAATAGGCATAAGGGAGGAGAAAACACGGTTGTAGCCAGACAGAGGAAGAATCACAGACCAGATACTGGTCACAGAGCATTATTTCATTACGATAGATTTCAAAGTATGTGTATGTCAATGCTCAGGACTAAACTGCCAGTTTTTATTTGAAGTGAAAAAAGCAGAAGAAATACTCAGAGAAGATGAAAGGTTTTCTCAAGGCACAATGGAAGAAACTAGTAGAGGATGAGGAGGGGAGGCAGTAGGCTAGAGCAGTTGTGAAAAGAGCTGAAATGGAAAAAATATATATTCCATAAGAGGCAGATAAGGCCCTGACTGTCACAGAGATGAAGGAAGATGTAAGATCCAAGAAGAGAGCTGCAAAATTGTTTTACTTGGGTTTGGAGACTCGACTAATTCTGGTGGACCAACTGAAATGTGGGTGTATTTGTTTGTTAGGGCTGCTGTAACAAAGTACCACAAACTGGGTGGCTTAAACAACAGAAACTTACTGTCTCAAGGTTCTGGAGGTTAGAAGGTTGAGATGAAGGTATGTTCAGGGTTGGTCCTTTCTGAGGACTGTGAGGGAGAATCTGTTTCATGCCTCTCACCTAGCTTCTGCTGGTTTGTTGGCAATCTTTGGCATTCCTTGGCCTATAGAAACATCACCCTGATCTCTGCCCTTCATATTCTTATGGAGTTCTCCCTGTGTGTGTGAGCCTGTGTACAAATTTCTCCATTTTGTAAAAACACCAAGTCATATTTGATCAGGGGCCTGCCCTACTCCAGCTTGATCTTATCTTAATTACATTTGCAACCACATTATTTCCAAATAAGGTCCCATTGGGAGGTACTGGGGTTTGGGGTTTTTTTTTTAATAGTTGTTCACATAATTCGTTAGATCTTTTTCTTTTTGGTTGCGCCAGATCTTGGTTGCAGCAGGCGTGCTCCTTAATTGCGGCTCGCAGGCTCCTTAGTTGCAGTTTGCTGGCTCCTTAGTTGTGGCGTAAGAACTCTTAGTTTTGGCATGCATGTAGGGTCTAGTTCCCTGACCAAGGATCGAATCCAGGCTCCCTGCATTGGGAGCGTGAAGCCTTAACCACTGTGCCACCAGGGAAGTCCCCTGGGGGATTTTTAAAGCTTCGAAATATGAATTTTGGGGCAATACAAGTCAACCCATGATAGTAGACTTAGCAAAATATTTGTGGAATTGGAGCTGTGAGATCCAGTCTCCCTAGGGGCTATGTTTGGTCTGGATGTCTTCTCACAGTTTCCACTAATGGAGAAGAAACAGGTAAAGGTGAGTTTCTGCATGTTTGACCTCATGCAGACAAAGCCTTTGGATAACTGACTACAGTATTTGCTTTTTGTCTGTTTAGACATTCATATATTCATAAACACAACCTGAGTGCATATAACTGTCTGCTAAAATGACTATATACAAGTCATTCAAATGCAAAGTCTGCAAGTGGGAATAATGTAAAGGATGGCAAATTTGTAGTATGATAATCCACAAGACGAGCATTACCATATTATCCTGAATTCCCATGGTGCTCTCTCTGTAAAACTAAAGGAAGAGTTCAGCCTCAGGCCACAAGACAATCAATATGAGGTTGATGAACCACAATTAAAACATGTCAAGATCTAAAAGTTATTGAAGACAAATCGTCCTTCAATGAAGATGTTTCTCAGAGAGAATAAATGATAGTCCTGGGAGAGCAGAAATCAGTTCTGGAAAGGTCTTAGCCTACTAATCCTTCAGGAAAAGCTGGCAACATTCAAAATGCTAAGATTGTCAGCAATCTAGAAAAATACTCACCTTGTATAGCTTTGGTTTTCCAAGGAATCTCTCAAAAGTAAGATCTAAGAATCTAATGATAAGAAAACTTGCCCTTTAGTGTTCAAAAAAATAATAAAAAGGCTACAGTGAAAAATTTATACAAAACGTCATGATCTATGAAACTATTGTTTCAAGTACACATGGAGAATGATATGAAAGATTTTACTTTGATTTTTTTATTTCCATCTTTTTAATTATTCCTCATTTTGTGATCTGTGTGATTAATTTGAAAGGTGCTCATTATATATGCAATTTAGCTTTTAGGAAAAGAGTCAAAGCAAAATGAGCATAAAATACTCTACCCCTTCACTTCTCACCTGGATTACACCCACCTATTCATTTTTAGATCTAAGCTGATTTCCCACTACCACCCTTGCCCCCACTTTAAGTAAGTTTCCTTGAACTTTTCCTTTAAAATAGTAGAGTTCCAACTTGCATATGTAATTTGTGAAAACTGTTTAATTCCTGCCTCTCTACACTAAATTCTAAACTTCACCAGACCAGGGATGGTGTCCTTCTTGCTCCCACTGTATCCCCAGGCTAAATAGGTATTCCACAAAAGAATAAGATTTGTGAATGAATAAAGACTGTAAGGTAGAAAAAGTAAACAGTAAACAATATTTAGTCTAAGCTGCTTAACATAGTTCTGATAACAGAGGGAGGATAATAGCATACCTACTTTATGATACTTTGTACACATCTACTTTTTCCTACATCTTTCATCATTTTCAGGCCTTCAGTTGCCCCAGGGAATGGAGGAGTCCATACTAGGGCTACTTAGGAGAAGTTTTGGCACCATCATCACTCCCTCACTAGGAACCAAGGATTCCACTCAAACAGCCAACTGCAGAGTTTTCACACAACCCCAAAATGTTGCGATCCCCCACTGGAGGAACAAAAAGGAAGAGGAAACCTCTTTTTCCAGATCTTAGTACCTAAGTGTTTAAAAACAGATGGGATGCCCACTAATTATAGAAGGGACACAGAGACAATGTTCACCAACACCTAGAATAATGGAAAACAAGCTTTGTTCTACTACTTAGAGATATAAAATAGAAAAATAATCTCTTATTACAGATTCATGTAATTTTTGTCTGGATAAGTTTTTGACTAATGAAATGCCTTTCTCTGTAATTGAAATGAATCATTCATTTCCTACGGAAACATCCTACTTAACATCCTATGCATACACAGTGAATTTCAAAACTTCATTTCCCCTAAAGAGAGTGATTTAGTATTTATACACCCGCCCACACACACAGTTTTTTCTTTTCTATATAGTACAGTTTGGAAACTTAGAAAAACATTTTTATATATCATGGTTCTGCTCTAATCACTCTCTAGGTACCAGGAAAACTACTTTTCCAGCTGTGAGGAGAAAAACAAACGTTTAAGGAAAACATCTGGTCTAAAGTGAGCAGTTCATGTTCTATGGAGGCATATAGGACCTTGGTAATGCAAATACACTACTCTATGGTTATGGAGGGGTGGGATGGAGCAGAAATACTGATCTGGTATGTAAAATGGAACAGTATTAACCAAAGGCCTATAGTAATATTTGCATTCAGATAATGAACAAGTTAGTTGTAATTATAAATGAGTCATATTTGATATAGTACTTGTAATAGTCTATGAAATTTTAAAGTACTGTTTATAATGTATATTCCATTTAATTGTCAAAAAGTTTTAGGACAGGTTATAATAAAAACACATCATTAGTATACAGGTCATTAAATATGAAAATAAGAGCTATCATAAATCTTGAAAATGAAAGATATTTGCAGAATAATGGTTGAAAAATAAGATAATTACTACAACTTGAACACAATTTGACTTGAGCATACTTGCAGACAATGCAAAAATGGAAACTTAATTGGATGTTCAGTTATTTCACCCCTTATATAAAGCAGATGTTGAATCATAATTCATTGAAGACATTTCTAATAGTAGCTAAGCTAATAAAGTCCAAATACCTACTTCTGAGTGATCTAAGGGATAGAACTGAAAGACCATAGAAAACTGTCATTCAAAAATTGCTTTAAACCAAGGAAAACTCAGTTCCAGGTACACCTTACTCAGAAGTTCATTCAAAAATTGCTTTAAGCCAAGGAAAACTCAGTTCCAGGTACACCTTACTCAGAAGTAAGACATGGAAAATAGATCAAAGTACAACTACTCTGGTTGAAGAAGGAATAGAGGAGGACTAGGACCCTATCTTTCAGTAATCCCTCTTTACTTTACCCCCCTACCCCATCTCTGGTCAGCTCCAATGATCAGGCAGACCTCCTCAGAGCACTTTTCAAAACCCACTGCCCTAGAAAAATTGGTTGGCTAACTAGTCCTTCTATCAACTATCCTTTGACAGGTTCTGAGTAGTCATCAGTTCAAGCTTAGGCTCCATGGTGAGAGTCTAGAGTACAGATGAACTGTGTTGTTGCAAAAAAAAAAAAAAATTTCACATGCAAGATACACATAATAGGGGAGCAGGTGTCCCATTGGAAATGGTTATGAACAGGCTGCAAAAGATACGTGTTTCTAGAGAGCCCCTCCCCCGACCCCTTCCTGGAACAAAATAAATCAGAATCAAAGAAGTTTCCCTGGTAGTTCTCATGAGTTTGTGAAGGAGTTTTTAAAAATCTACTTAAAAAAGTAAAATATGCATTTTCCCTAAATTTATAAGACATTTCTTATTATTGCTGAAAATTTAGAAAACTCAGAGAGCACAAAGAAAAAAGTGCTCTATAACCTTACTTTCCCAGAGGAAACCAACGATAACATTTTATTATGTTTCCTTTCTATCTTTTTTGTATGCATTGACATATACTTTGAAAAAAGATTATGCTGAATATGCTTCTTAGAAATCTGTTATTTTTACATACTACATAATAAGTATTTTTGTACTCTAGTCAATGTTTTCCCACAGGATCATTTCTCATGGCCTTGTGTTACTTGTATGGTTGAAACAATTTTGCAAATATCCAATAGTTGGCCATGTAGATTGCCTATACAGTTTCTATATTATCAATTGTATTGCAATCACATCCTTAGGAATACATCTTTTCCTACATTCATGACTATTTTTTCAGAAATAGAATTGCTGAGTCAAACAACAAACCATTTTTAAGTCCTTTGATACCCATACCCAGTTTACCCTCAGACAAAAGTAAACAACAGTTGCCCTCTGGAACTAGAATAGCTCTTCAGAATTGTCCTGAGTTGGGCTGAGATGCTTAGGAATTTATGCATCCACACTGATCAACCACTGGATGTGGACCATGTAAGGAAGGAATGTTACTTTGGATGAGGCTTTCTTCTGCTAAGGCAATCCTCGAATCCCTGCAGATAAGACAGCCCCAGAAACTGAAACAACAATGCTTCATTGAAGGAGGATCTGAGCCTTGCATAATGTCCCCCCACACTGACATCACCAGTACTGTATGAGAGTGCCTGGTTCACCTCACTTTGATGCCACATGCTATCATTAGTTATTTCATCTTTCTTGTTTGAAAGGTGAATAACGGTATCTTGTTTGTTGGTGATTTTTAAATTTTTTATGAATTGCCAATTTATGGTATTTGCCCATTTTTCTATACGGGTGATTTGCCAAGGGGGAGGTTGATTTGTTCTTTTTTAAAAAGCTCTTTGTATACTAAGAATACTAAACCTCCCATAAGCAATGCAAATATTCTTTCTCAGTCTGTAATATTTATATTCGATTTTTAATGGTATTTGACAACAGAAGCTTTTAGTTTATATGGTCAAATATTTTTATCTTTTTTCTTTATGATTTCTGACTTGAGAGTTATGCTTAGAAAGATCTTCTCCACCCCAAGATTATATCAGTATTGATCTGTATTTTTTAACAATTATGTACATACATATATATACTATATATGTATATAAATATATAATGCTTAATTTATCTGGAAATTCTTGGCATATACATATGTAAGGTAAGGAAATTATCTTTTCCCAAATAGTCAACTGTCCCAACATCATTTATTCAATAATCTATCTTTTCTTTGATGTTTTGAAATGCCATTTTTATCATGTTCTAATTTCTGAATATACTAATATCCAATGGATTTTTAATCACTGGAAAATGATTCTTGAAAAAATGCTCTCCAATGTGTGACACTGCATAGGATAGTGCTGTATATAAACATTTTAGTCAAAGTTTCCTACCATTTCTCAAAAAAGAATAGTGTGATATAAGGAAATTAAACTAAATATTAATAGGAACATAATTTTCAATTTTGAATGATGACTTTTAATTATGTCCAGCAACTGTTTTACCTATAAAATGCTAATATCATTTAGAATCCTTGTACACCACTTGGGCACATTTTGTTTTAACAGCTGAGATCATTCTCTATTACTCTGACCCATGAGATTAAATCCTATTAAAAGTAATTCACATTAGCATCATTAAGAAGATAATCCTATTTGGCCTACATACAGTTCATTTCTTTCTTTCTTCTTTTTTTTTTATAACAATGCAACTTAGCTGTGCGTTTCTTTTCACTAAAAATGAAACAGAAAGATAAAGGTGCTAATCTAGAAAATACTGTCTCTATCACTCTCACTGCTTTTACATCAAGCATTCAAAAGTGTGGTTTTCATTGCAGCCTATCTGTATACAAAAAATTAGATAATAAAATGGAAGCAAGACATCATTTAAAAAAACAATTTAGCTACTGAAATTCTATCCCATGAAGATAGTCACACTCTGCCTTTTACCTAAATGATGATGCTCAGTCTTCTTATATATTGAATGCTTCAGTTGCGGGGGAAGAACCCTGACCTCGTGCCTTGGGTCACCTGGAGGAGTCTGAGAGGTGTCACCAATCTCTCACATGTCTCATGGGTCCTCAGTGAAACGAAAAATTATTCTGGCCCACTCTACTAAAATATTAACTCTGCAGTTGGTTCAATATTAGTGCTCTTTACCCAAATAAAACGTAATTCCCAGTGCAATAAATTCTTGAAATGAAATTTAAAAGATGCTTCAGATATGCTTGCTTAGTACTTTTACTCCTGTGAAAATGTGTGGGATAATCAAGTCCATATTTCCATGTACATTATACCAGCTCCTGTCTACATTATCGCATGCTAAGAATACATAACTAAAATCATATGGAAATCTCCACAAATGATACGGTGGTTATCCGGTGGGAGGGGTGCAGGAATGAAGAGGAGAAAATTTGACCAATTACTTTCAGATAAACTGAAATGTCTTTATTTGCATCACAGACAGAAGTGTGGTGCTGGTAAAGGCACAAGATGAGACGTCAGCTCTGAACTCAGGCATCTTCTTTCCCATTCCCCGCCCTCCCAAGCAGCCCAAAATTCACCCCCACAAAATACACTTGCTTCCTCTACTGTTGTATCAAAAGGAAGAAGCTTTCTCCTGCAAAAACCTGTCCTTCCTGTGTGCTCTACACGGTGCCTCGGCAAGGGACTTACTCCAATATTTATTCTCTCTTCCTCCTCACCCTTCTCTTTTCATGAGCTTCCTGCTTTTGGCCTATAATACTCATGCCCTCACTACCTCTAATTGATCACGTATTATTTCTCTCCTTCAAGCTTCTGTATTCTGACTCATTTTCTCACCTACTTTTTCTTCAATTCACTAAAATCTGTCTTCTGTCTTTAGCACACCACTGAAACTGTTCTTGCTAAAGATCTAAATACCAAGCTCAATATATTATTTTCAGCCCTTGTATTATCTGTTCTCTTTGTTACATTAAACACTGGTAACTACGTGTTTCCTAACATTTTCTCCAACCTCTCTATAAGGACTCTCATCCCTAATTCTTTGGCTTTTTTGCTCACTGCTCAGCTGCTTGGATGATTCCTCTTCTTCTACCTGCCCTTCATACTGTAATGTACTGAGGTTTTTGCACCAGGCACTATTTTCTCCTACACACATTCCTGCCATCTATTCCATGATGTCAAGCAGCTGTACACTTATGAATCCCAAATCTCAATATCGAATCCAAATCTATCTCCTAAGCCTTAGACTACCAAATAGCTCCACAAGAGAGTTGATTACCTGCCCATTTGAGTCTACATGAAGATGTAACAAACTATGCAGTTTTAACTCCATAAGGTATAGAATTCAAAGTATAAGCACCTAATTCACGTCATTAAATTCATAATGCTAACGTGTGTCTCGCTATAACTGGAAAAAATGCTTCTCCTACTCTGAAGAAGAGATTTTTTTTTTTTTTACTCTGCCTAATACCACACAATTACTTTGACTTAAGGGAAACAGAACATAAATAAATGGTGATGTGAGATAATACATAAAATTTAATAATTGAATAATTCCAGATGCATTAGGTAGGAGCTCTCATTTGCATATTTTTCCAATTGCTATTTTCAGCTTTCTTAAATTGGTAGGGTCACCTACCCTACACTTGGTAACAATACACTATGTTTTTAATGTATATGAGTATAAATGTTTGAATTAGTTAAAATGTCACCAAAAGACCAGATTCTGTCTTGTAGATAACAGGGCTTGAGATGACTTCATTATCTAAAAATAACCACAGTAGAGTTTACTGCAACAAAAATTGATACACAATTCTCCATAAATGTATTGTACAGGAGCCTTAGATGTTGATCATGCCTTCTTGGTATAAATGAAGGCTGAAAGTATCTTTGGAAAACATAAATAAAATCATATCACTCTCCTGTTCAAAACCCTGAGAATAGAATCCAAAGCCCTTGTAACAGCCTACAAGGCTCTACACAATCTGCACCACTCCCTCCCATCATCCCATGCCACCTCCAGCGTCTCATCTCCTACCATTCCTTCCCTAAATCTGTGTTCCAGCCTAACTGACTTCTTTGCTGTTCCTGCAACAGACCATGGACATGCTCTCCTAAGGGCCTTGGCTCTGCCTAGAAGGTTCTTTCCCCAGATATAGGTAAATCTTCTCTACTTCCTACATCTTTCTGCAAACCAAGGTGCAAATCCCAGCACCACCCACCACCATTTCTATGACTCTACCATGTTTACCTATCCCTTCTTCTATCCCAGTCTCTTTTTCTGTAGATATGAAATAATACCACATACCTGGGCCTTTGTTCTTATGGTTCTCTTTGCTCAATAACCATTACACCCAGATTTCTGCTTAGGTCTACCTCATTTCCTTCAGGACTCTGCTTACATTTTTTTCTTTATCAGAAACCTTCTTTGGTCATCCCATATAAAACAGCATACATATCACCCCCTTTGTCTTCCATCTCACTTTACTCTGCTTTATTTCTCTTCAGAGCACTTTTTAACCACCTCCCATATTGTCTACTTACTCATTTGCTTATGGTCTGTCGTCCCTCACTAAAACAAAAAGTTCCTTTTTGATACTTTCATCTGTTTTGTTCATTGTTTTAACCCAGCATCTAGAATTGTGTCTGGCAAATACTCAGAGGTTAACAAATACGTATTTGTTGAACAAGTTAAAGAATGAAAGAACATGCATTTCACTCAAGGTGAATTCATTCTGTAAATTAATCAGAGGGATTATTTCTGAAATACTACATGGCTTTCAATATGACCCAAGTTTCTCCTATATTACACAATATATATATATGGAGAATGGTAGCCTTTACTTCAGCATGACTCACACTGTGTATGCTCACAAGATAAACTAGGGATGTAGCAAAATAAACACCAATCTAGATAATGCTGGCCCTCAGAGTAATTACAGAGCAGTTCAGAAATAATACATTTTAATCATCTACAATAATGAAATTATCTAACAACCTTCTGAAACCTCTACTCCATCTGTGTGTGTGAATGGTTTGGGGCATTAAATCCAAACTGAAGGATATCTGATATGATTATAAAAGCCAATGCAGGGATCTGCATTTATCGGCTCAAGAACTAAAACGATCATTGTTCCCATGCTAAGACCAGTTTTATTTCTTGTCAGCAGGTCTATTCATTGTTTTCTATGAAGAAGCCCTAAGAGATTACATATCTTTAAGTAACAGACTCGTTTTAATGAACTCTTTTCCATATTTAAAATGGCCCTACTACATATGTCTGCATCAAAGAGCCAAAGGAATTTAATCATCTCCAAGATTACATGCAAATGCAAATTTTTATGTTGGGGATTCTGTTTTATATTGGAAATATATCCTTCCTTGAGACCACTTCTTTCTCTGGAAATCATTCCTTGGCGAAAACAATATGAATTCCCTAGCTGCTTTCTCAAGCAGGAAATATATAAAGTTCAAATTAAACAGTGTAAAAAAAGACCAACTTTATTAGATTATTAAAATAGATAACCTCAAAAATAGATTTTCTGGTAAAATGCTAAAAATATTTTATATTAACTAAATCTATTAACTAACATATATTAAATTTTTGTCAGGTTATTTTTTTCTATTCAGTGTAACTATGGGTATATCTCATTTTATTGCACTTCACAGAGAGTGCTTTTTTTTTTACAAATTGAAGCTCTGTGGTAACCTTGCCTGGAGCAATCTATTGGCACCATTTTTCCAACAGCATTTGCTCATTTCATGTCTCCGCGTCACATTTTGGTAACTCTCAGGATATTTCAAACTTTTTCATATTAATATATTTGTTTTGGTGATCTGTGATCAGTGATTTTTGATGTTACTATTGTAATTGTTTTCAGGCACCACAAATCACACCCATATAAGACAGTGAACTTAACTGATAAAACGTGTGTGTTCTGACTGCTCCATTGACAGGCTAATCCCATCTCTTTCCTGCTCCTCAGGCCTCCCTATTCCCTGAGACACTATAATATTGAAATTAGGCCAGTTAATTACCCTACAATGGCCTCTAAGTGTTCAAGTGAAAGGAAGAGTCAACCAATGTGACAAACTTCATTGTTGTCTTACTTAAGAAATCACCACAGCCATGCCAACCTTCAGCCGCCACCACCCTGATCAGTCAGGAACTAGCAATAAAAAGGCAAGACCCTCCACCAGCAAAAAGATTACCACTCACTGAAGGCTCAGATTTTGGTTAGCAATTTTTAGCAAGAAAGTATTTTTTAATTAAGGAATGTACATTTTTTGACATAATGCTATTGCACATGTAATAGACTACAGTATAGTGTAAACATAACCTTTATATGCACTGGGAAACCAAAAAATTCATGTGAATCCCTTTATTGTGATATTCACTTTATTGCAGTGGTCTAGAACCTTAGTATCTCCAAGGTATGCCTTTATTCAAAATCCTTATAATATATTGCAAGATTCTAAAGGAGTAGATTAGGATTGGGTATTTTACAATAGGCTTAGTCTGTAAAGAAAATATAGGAAAGAAAAATGATTTTCATATTCACATGAAATAGAGCAATATAGTACAATTGCAACTCTACACTATATTAATATATACAATGTGTTTCCAAACTGCTATGTCTGTATGTAAAGTTGGCTTTCACAATATGAAGCCACTGTCAAACATATCACTTTTATGCTGAAGATGGTGTAAAGAAAATAAATCAAGCCCAAATCAAATGAAATTCTATTCCATTCTTTCCCTCCAGGAATATCAGAATTCATTTAACTATCCATTTGTCCTAATGAAATCTTCTGCTGTACTCATAATGCAGGTGAGCTGAGCAGCATCCCCAATTTGATCTGCTCTCACAAACCAGAACAAACTACCAGGATGGTGAAACAGAAAGCACTGCAGATCTGGTTACACCCTGGCTCCTCAGCCAACTATATGGTTTGATTCTGTTTCCTCATGTGGAACATGTAGGAAATAAACCAGAGGGCTTCTAAGGGTAAAGAAGAGAGAGAGTTTGTTTCTTCAATGATTGCAGCAATAACGTTTCTCTAAAAGTACAGAAGAGAATTTTAGAGCTATTGAGATCTAGAGATTGTTAAAGTGGGAGATTTGATGCTGTTATCCACTCCCTGCTTCCAGAACTTGTATCAAAGTTTTTGTTATAAAATCTGATGATGTCATACCTCTGGTTAAAAGTTTTTGCTTCTCCACTTGCTTAATGGCTGATCTGGACATCCTTATACTTAGCACTAGAGACAAAGATCCATGCAATTTGGTCCACTGAACCACTGGTGCCCCATTCCCTACCATGCCTTTCATTCTTTTCATACATCCCAGGAGACGATATCCTAAGAAGTTCTACACATCTGTACATATGGTTCCTCCACCTTCAGTGTCGTTACTCCCTTTTTCCCTTGGCAAACTCCCACCTAGAGGGATGGTCCCCATTGAGTACTTACAACTATTTATTGATATTTCTATCACAACCTTTATTACACTGTACTGTAATTTCCCTTTTAAAGTCTGTCTTACTCACTAAACCATTTCTTTTTGTGGGAAAGAGATCATGTCTTACTTATCTTTGTGTTGCAAGTGCCCAGTACCACGCCTGGCATGTAATGAGTGTTCTACAAGTATGTGCTTTATATGGAACTGTATAGATTTAGGCAATGAATAATAACTGCTATGAGCTAGCTCAGTTGCTGCCTGATGTTAATACAGTGACCTAAAAGCTACAAAAACA
The DNA here is from genome assembly GCF_039906515.1 of Pseudorca crassidens. Taxonomy (NCBI): domain Eukaryota; kingdom Metazoa; phylum Chordata; class Mammalia; order Artiodactyla; family Delphinidae; genus Pseudorca; species Pseudorca crassidens. The sequence goes on along the minus strand of NC_090303.1, from coordinate 71,167,274 downwards.
TCCCCAGCATACATAATATTCCTCTTCATAATAAGTATAAGGGTGAAAGGTTTCCTCAGTCAGAAAAAAATTAGCACATCCTTCACTATGCATTTTTTTAAAAGAGCAAAGAGTAGTTATCAACAGAAATTTATTCATAAACGCTTGTGTTTGTTCCAAATGGATGAAACAACTTTACAGAGCATGCTGAGTTTTGAGAAATTTGGAAAGTTTGAGAGGTCAGTTTTCCCCACAAAAAATCTGCCTCAGGACATCCTTTGTCACTTGCAAGCTCCTTTGAGCCTCACCATTTGCTTGCATATGAGGTTAAAATATAACTGAAAAGGCTCTCTCTGCAAAGTTAATAAACTCAAGTAAAGACTGGCTGGTGATTAGGGAAAAAATGACTATAAATCTGGTGTGTTTAAATTTATTGACACATACTGTTAATTATTGCAGTAGTAGGAGCAGCACCAAACTATTTTGGGAAGAGCATCCTATAAGCAAAAAGTTCTTGTTCTGAAATGGTTCTGCAAAATCAAAATAGATGATTTTTAGAGAGCCCAGAAATAAATCAATGCATCTACAGTCAACTAATCTTCATCAAGGGTGCCAAAATGAGGAAAGAACTGTCTCTCCAATCAATGGTGTTGGGCAAACTTGATATCCCCATGCAGAAGAATGATATTGGACACTTATCTCACACCATATCAAAAAATAAATGCAAAATTGAATAAAGACCTAAACCTAAGACCTAAAACTGTAAAACTACTAGAAGAAAACATAGACAAAAAGCTTACTGATGTTAGTTTCGGCAATGATTTTTTGAATATGACACCAAAACCACAGGCAACAAAAGCAAAAGTAGACAAATGATATTGCATCAAACTAAAAAGCTTCTGCAGCTCTCAGCCTTAGCACCATCTTCTTAGAAACCTTTGCATCATGAGAGCCAAGTGGAGGGAGAAGCAAATGCACAGGCTGAAGTGCAAAAGAAGAAAGATGAGGCAGAGCTCCAAAGTAAACTGCTAGCCTATGCACCTATGGAAGAGACAGGAGCAACAATATGGAAAGCTGGAGGCCAGGAACACAGGTAGAAATTGCTGGACTGGATGCTACTATCTAGAATTGTCTCATTGAATCTAGCACATCCATTGCCATCTGATCCTTGTGACCGACCACCTCTGAAAGACCTACCTTGCTTATACCAAAACAGTCCCTTTTGGTCCTTTGCTCTGGACTTGGTGACATTCTGGGCTACTTCTGTTCTCAGTTGTGGCTGACTATAACATGTGTACAATAAATCATCTCTTCTGCTGCCTTAGCTGAAGAATAAATAAATAAATAAGCTTCTCCACAGCAAAGGAAAAAATCAACAGATTGAAAAGTCAACCTACAGAAGAAAATATTTGTAAACCATATACCTGATAATGGATTAATATCCCAAATATGTAAGGAATTCATCCAAAAATCAAATAACCCAATTTAAAATGGCAAAAGGCCTGAACAGATATCTATCAAAAAAGACATACAAATGGCCAACAGATTTATGAAAAGGTGCTCAACTTCACTAATCATCAGGGAAATGCAAACCAAAACCACAATGAAATATTACTTCATACCTGTTAGAATGGCTATTATCAGAAAGATGAAAGACATGTATTGGCAAAGATGCAGAGAAAAGTAACCCTTGTATGCTGTTACTGAGAATGTAAGCTGGTATAGCCATTATGGAAAACAGTGGGAAGGTTTCTCAAAAAATTAAAAATAGTACTAACTTATGATCCAGAAATCCTACTTCTGGCTATATATCCAAAAACAAAAAAAAGAAAGAAAGAAAGAAAGAAAGAAATCAGTATCTCAAAGAGGTATCTGCACTCCCATGTTAATTTCAGCATTATTCACAATAGCCAAGATATGGAAACAACCTGTCTGTGGATAAATGGAAAAAGAAAATGTGGTATGTACATACAATGGAATATCGTTCAGCCTTTAAAAAGAAGGAAATCCCACTATTTGCAGCGACACAGATGAGCCTGTAGGACATTATGCTAAGTGAAATCAGCCAGATGCAGAAAGACAAATATTGCATAATCTCAATTATATGTGGAATCTAAAATAGTCAATCTCATGGAAGAAGAGAATAGAATGGTGGCTACCAGGAGCTGGGGAAAGGGGAAAATGGAGAGACATTGGTTAAGGAGTACAAAATTTCAGTTATGTAGGATGAATAAATTCTGGAGATCTAATGCACAACAATGTGACTACAGTTAACAATACTTTACTGTATACTCGAAATTTGCTAAGATGATAGATTTAAAGTGTTCTCATCTCACACACACAGTAAAGAAAATGGTAATTATCTGAGGTGACAGATACGTTAATGATCTTGATTGTGGTGGTAATTTCACAGCATATACATTATGTATATCAAATCATAATTGTATACCTCAAATATATACAATTTTTAATTTTCAAATATATCTCAAAAAAAATCAAAATGAATTCTATATCATTTTTTTGGTCACTTCCTAAACAAAGACAGAATTATGTATATTATAAAAGTCAGCATTTTACAGTCTTTTCAATATCTGAATCAATTCAATCTGCTAAAAATAAAAGAAAATATTTTCCTATAAAAACTCCTATATGGACTGCACGTGTTACAAAGAACATAATATAATGTCTATCTAATAACTTACATTTATTGAACACATACCATGTGCCAGGCCTAAATTGCTTGTCATGTAATAACTCAATCAACATAACCATCTTCTAGGTAGGAATTATGATTTTAATTTTTCACTTGAGGAGACTGAAGCACAGAGAGACTACATAATTTTTCATATCACCTGACTTGTTAGGGTCAGAGCTACATTACAAATCCAGAACACTTGTAATCATATCACCTCATTCTTCAACACTGGACTACACTAACTTCTATACAAGAGCAATTTTAAAAAGTAAATAACTTTAATTGGTGATTTTTTTCCTGATAATAAAAATGAATCATGTTCATTGGAGAACATTTTTGTAATCAAAAATATAATAAAATCATATTTTAAAAGAAAGTAACCCAAAGAGGTTGAAATAGTACAAATTGTACCAGTGTGGCAATAGAATTAACTGTGGAATTTTAGGACCCACAGAAAGAGAGCAGCAGACCTCATTATTAGTTTGAGTCATATTCCATTCTATAGATGACACTCTTCTTGATAAGAAAGTAGCCACGACCTCAGTATCATGAGATATTTTATACATAGGTCCAGCTCCAACACCAAAAAATAGGGCATCAGTGGTCAGAAACATCTCTCTATAGTTACTGTTCTTTACTATGATTCACAAGAGTATAAAAGCTTGATATAATGGAAGGCATTTTTGTGTCAGCAAAGCACGTAATGACTTTTTCTGGTAGGTTCCTCAACTGCTTCATTTTGTTTAAGAAAAACATAGAAGGAATTAGAGTAGCCTCAAGAATGCTCAAAGTTTTTCCTTTATTTTTAAAGAAGATGCATTTTTTTATTTTACATGATATAACTTGGATAGCATGAATATAAAAATTGCTAATGCTAAGACTAGGAAAAAGATACTAGAATTATTCTTATTACATTTTTATCTTTTTTCATTCAGATATATTGTGTATCAAATCACATAGAAATTTCTAAACTTTTCCTATGAGTTCTTAGTATGTTGGTCTTACATGAAATATGGATCTACCCTGAATGCTAGAAGGTCTCCATGAAGCACTAGAAAATTAAAGGAGGGAGCAAAACTTTAAATTTTTAGAATACTTCATATTCACCATATAGTTACATAATAATATCAACTTGGTGTTTGTAGTGACCTCAACAACTTAGGTTAAGTATCTTGTGAAAAATAATTATAGAAGATATATGTATGTATTACGTGTTTCGAAATACTAACATAGAAAGTTATAGATATATATTCATCCATCTAACAATACAATGTTGAAGGCAATAACAGCCAGCCTATTAACATCTAGCAAGTAGTAGGTGCAAAATAAATATTACTCACTGAAAGTAGATTTTCCAAAAATAGCACTTTCATTATTCTTTATTACAAAGATTAAAATGAAACAACAGAAACTGGCATGTGTGATATTGTCAATAATCTGAAATAGATTAGAATTGATTGAATAAAACTAAAATGACATGAGGTAAAGCATCTCTGTTTCTGAACTAAATTAGGATGAAATCTACATCTAAATCTACTTAATGCAGCCTAGGCTAGAAATGAAATAGTGGACATGAAATGATAAATCATGTCAGTATTTTCTAGGCCTTAGCTTTTTATTTATTTTTTTTTTCAAAATTTATTTTATTTATTTTTATTTTTGGCTGCATTGGGTCTTCATTGCTGCATGCGGGCTTTTCTCTGGTTGCAGCGAGCAGGGGCTGCTCTTCGTTGCAGTGGGCTTCTCATTGCGGTGCGTTCTCTTGTGGAATACGGGCTCTAGGCACGTGGGCTTCAGTAGTTGTGGCCCACGGGCTCTAGAACGCAGGCTCAGTAGTTGTGGCGCACGGGCCTAGTTGCTCCGCGGCATGTGGAATCTTCCTGGACCAGGGATCGAACCCGTGTCCCCTGCATTGTCAGGCAGATTCTTAACCACTGTGCCACCAAGGAAGCCCTAGGCCTTAGTTTTTTAAAAACAAAGTTCAAGTAGACCATTTGATCAGAGTCAAAGTAGACTGAAAATCAAGTGTGATGGATTTTAGCCATTAGTCATGATTAGAGCTATTAGAACAGTTAACAGAGGAAAACTTTTAGATACCAAAAAAAAATCCCATAAGATTGTTGGTATCTTTTGATTTATCTGAAATCAATGCAGTAAGCTTCATCAATTATGTTGTTTTGCCAAAATAATTAATTGCAAAATGTGTCTCATCTTCAGAGAGCCTGCCATTTAACTTTCTTTATCAATCTTACCACATGCATGATGGAGAATTTAATTCTAGATGTATTCAAAAATAGTTATATAGAAATAAGTATTTTTATAAATTTCTACCTTCATCTTTGTATATGCTATAAACTGATGCCAAAATATCACAGATTTTATGTTATTTCTGAGCCTTTCCTGTTTATGTTCTCTGGAGTTCATGTAAAAGAAGTTCTTAATCTTTTAGGAATCATGGATCTTTTTAGAATATGATGATACCTATGATGTTTCCCTTTTTAAAAAAAATGTACATATTCACAGTTTGCATCCAATTTCAGATCATCTATGGACACAGGTTAAGAACTTGTGGTCTATAACAAATACTTGATTTTTCCGGAGGGGATGTATGAAATGTGTTGGACTTCTCAAAGGAAAAATGGATCAGTGAGCTTACTGAATGGAATCTTAGAATATTTTGGGGGGTGATTACATACAGCATTGGAAGTGGAATTTATCCGTTTATTGAGAAACATATCTCATTTCCATAGATGAATGCTTTTATATCAACAAAAGGGCCTCCACTGGCTTATTCATCTCTTTGGTGAGATGTCTTCTCCACGGTTTTCATCATTGTGAATTCAAGTGGCTTGGTGCTGTCAGCACAAGTAAAATGGTTCTTCTCCCCCATTCATTCATTTATTAAACAGATATTTATTGAGTACCTGTTACATGCTAGGATCCTCCTAGAACTTTCTTTGTGTCTATACCCTCCTAGGCTTTGAGGATATAGACACAAACAAAAAAATACAAGGTTCCCACTCTCATGGAGCTTGCTTTCTAGTAGAAAGCAAGAGGAATAATAAACAAGTAAACAAATAACCAAGATAATTTCAGAGAATGATAGGTTCATGATGACCATAAATGAAGGTCATGTGATGAGTCACCGAGGTGAGGGGAAAGACTCTAGAATGTGATATTGATCTGAAATCTCAAAGGATGAGATTTAGCCAATAGTGGAAGAGAGTACCTAGCAAAGGGACCGTCAAGTAAAGGGCCCTGAGATGAGAGCGTGCTTGGCTTATTCAAGAAACATAAATATGATCAGTATGGCTAGAGTATTCTAAGGGTGAGATGAAGTCAGGTGGATGGGTGGAGTGCAGATCCTGTAGGACCTTGCATATTATTAAAAGGATTCTGGATTTTATTCTAAATGTGATGAGAAGCCATTAAAGAGTTTTAAGCAGAGAAGTGACTAGCATAACCAGATTTATATTTTGTAAAGATGATTTTGTCTGATATGACCTTAGACCCAATTGTAGCCACAATAGAAAATGCAGCATTCAGGGCAGATAAATGAAAATTTCCACTACTGATACCAAGCAAAGCAAGTTACAGACTGTAAGTAAGAAGTTACCTTATGACTAACAACATATATATTTTAAGATTTGCTATTAACCATTAATTTATAATAATGTGAGACTTCAAAAATCTCTGGTTCTATCTGTACCTTACTGAAAGATCTAACCTTCCATTTGTCCAATAACTAATTATTGAATAACTTCTGTATCCAGGTATCGTTCTGCCTAGTGCTTTTCAAACTATCTGTGGAGAAGGACCAGTTTTTTCATTGTTGACTAATATTTTTATAAAATACATAAAAATAAGTTATTAAAAATAATTTTAAAAGGTGAAAACAAGCTTAATTTATTATTATCAGATTTAACAAACATAAAATTACATTTCAATAGATGTAATCAGAAGAAACATAACCAAAGCAGAGAAAAAGAATTGCAAAACTAAGCAAGTTTAAAAGTGTGTGCACAGGTGATTAATATAGAGAATTTAATACATTTGTAATTTTTTGTCATTCCACAATAGTAACTAAAGAGTATTTGAGGAAATAGTGACTTCCCACATTAAATACCTATTCACACACTTCAAACACCAAGATATCAATATTTAAAGTTTTTAGTGCAATAAATGAGCTTTCTTCTTGCTTGTCAAATTATCTAATCAAGAGAGCAGTTTCTCAGAGTTATCTGAAACACTGTCTTCCAGGCTGCAGTTCTCATTTTGCCCCAAATAAAACTTTACTCACAGCTCTCACAGTTGTGCATATATATTTTTTTAAGTCAACAGTTATGGTGACCACGAATAAGGGACCCAGATTGGACTTCTCTCCTTCACCTGAACTCTGCAAGGAACCAGAGCCTTGGTACCAGCAGAGGCTGCTTGCACCCATCCACCTCCTCGGAGAGTCCAGACGAATCTGGACAATTCCACATGAGAATAGGCACCATGAAGATATATGAAGCAGACTGTGAGTTTCTGTGCCCTTAAGTGATCCATATTTGTTGTTTTCTTTTTGTTTTCCAACTTTGGTTAAATGAATAAGTATTGTTTCACAGTGACCTATGATCCTGTTGTGTTTTAAAAACTTTCTGATATTTTTAACGAACTTCTCAAAATCTAACTAAATTTGCTTTGGAAATTTATCTGAAATCCCTAACGTCTCATATGTCTTGATATAATGTCATAATTCCAGTTATTCTAAAATGCTGTATGTCACAGAAATATCCAAGTTTCTACTAATTGCATTATACTCAAATCTTTAACCATGCTATTTTAAGTTTTGTCCGATGCTTTTACAAAATGAAGATTTTCAAGAAGACTCATAAAAAGAACTTTTTAAACAAACACAAGTTTCTGATGGCCTTTAGATAATACCACTGAACTATGTAACAAATGACGGAAAACCTGATTACTTTATCCAAATCAACAGGAATCAATTACATGGGACTGAATGAACTGATGAATATGATTTATAACTTTATGACTTTGGGAAATATACTAGCTTTAATCTTTGTTTTTCAGAAAAACCTTTTCTCTTATGCTATGACTTACAAGTTGCTAAAGTAAACACTTGTAAACAAAGATAAAACATTTATCTTTTTCGCTCTACCTGATCCTACCAGAATTTGGCTTCTCCAAGTGGCTCTCCTATGGACTTGATGGTTTACTGCAACTAGATTACAACTAGTTATACTAATTGTTTTAATTTGTTCTTTGTTTCCAAATTGTTTATGATTGTGTCTCCCTGCTGCATTATGACTTTGCCAATATTACTAGCTGCATTACTTATCCTGTCTATTTCATAAGATTGTTGTCTCTTACAGCACTCAGTGATAGTAACCAGGCTACTAGCCTACTGAATTCTTAGGTCTCTATGATGAGAAAAGCAGTGCTACAAAACTGCGTGGTCCTTGACATCCTTACAGCATCTCAGGGAGGTACCTGTGCCACAATTCAAACTGAACGCTGTGTTTTCATATCTGATGAATCCTCTGATATAACACGTTTAATTAACCATATGAAAAATCAGATTTTTGCCTTAAGTGACCCACTCCCAAGTCTTGATGACCTCTTAGAAAAATGGTTTGGCATGGGAAGCTCTTGGCTTAAATATTTACTTATAACTCAATTAATGTTATTGGCTATATTATTTGTATTTTGCCTGTTTTACAAGATTATTATTTCTTGTATTACTAAATATATGACTGAGCCTCCAACAAAAATAATGACGACTAGGCGACTTGAAGCAGTTGATCAAATATATAGTTCTGTATGCGATCAACGATTGTAATAATGCAACTCTAGATACGGGAAGACGCAACTAGGGAAAACATTTCCTGGATCAAATTAAATTAGTAAGACAGAGGATCCAGAAATCTTTAATTATCAACAGGGCCTAATCCGAAAATTAGCACCTGGAGTGGCATATCAACAGCAATTTTCGTCTGATCTGGGATGAGCCTCCCAGCACCGTGGGACAAAATTTGGTCATGAAATGTTTTCCAAATATTGGTCGCATTCCTGACCAAGAGGAGGATATCTGAGAAATGAAATATTTTCTGCCATATCAATAAACAAAGGATGTCACAGTCATCAACAACTGTAGCCCTCCAACGTGAGCCTAGCCGAGGAAACTCAGGGCTGAAAAGAATACCTGCCATCTAGCAGCCATCAGACTGCAGCTGGTGAGTCCTGAGGAAACTCAGGATGTGTCAGGATACTGGCCCCAGATGGCTGAGGTGCATATCACAGGAATGATGTCAGTGAGCCAAGACTCTTGCATCTTCCCATAAAGAGAAAAGCGCTAAATTCCTTAACTTGAAATATCTGGTTTTCTTTAACAATAATCTTTTGACGTTTCTGACTACCTGTCCTTTGTTGCAAAACTCCTCTATATCCTGGCTTCTCCCCTCACCTCCTCAAGGCAGTTTCTCAGAGCTATCTGAAATGCTGTCTCCTGGGCTACAGTCCTCATTTTGCCCCAAACAAAACTACGCACAGCTCTCACGTTGTGCATATATTCTTTTTAAGTCAACAATCCCATGAGTGTATTATTTTACACAGCCAGGCCAAAGGGACTTTGAAGATAACGTTAAAACTGTAAACTTTAAAATAGGGAGAGTACCCTGGATTATTCTGATGGGCCCAGTATAATTACATGAGCCCTTAAAAACAGAAGGAGGCAAAAGAGCTGTCAAAGAGATGCAACCCGGGGAGAAGAGGCAACAGAAAGTCAAAGCATGACAGGGACTTGACCTGTCATTGCTAGCATTCATTATGGAGGAAGCAGACTATGAACCTAGTAATCCAACGGCCTCCAGAATCTGGGAATGGCTCTCAAATGACAACCAGCAAAGAAACAGTCCTATAAATGCAAGGAACTGAATTCTGCCAACAACTTGAAAAAGCAAGAAAACATTTTCATCTAGAGCCTCCAGAGAGGAACAGCCTGCTGACACCGTGATTCTAACCTGTGTCAGATTCGACCTGTGTCATTTTCTTACAACACTGTAAGAAAATAAATGTGTGTTAAACTGCTAAAAAAAAAAAAGAAAAATTATCTAATCAAGATCGGACTGACAACAATGTATTTCTAAACAGCTTCTGTTTTGTTTTTAATAACACTCAAAAGTAGAGAAACCAGTCTTGCAGAAGAATATTGATAGGAATGAAAAAGATTTTAAAGCAATTTTGGCAAGCTCGAGATATTCACTTTTAACTTTTATACAAAATAAAGTGATATATTTTCAAAATTAATCTTCAATCCCTCATCATAGTCAGATATAACAAATTACTCTATAAAAATATAGCTAAAACCCAAACTGCCTATTCCCCATTCAATGACTATAATCCTCTCTTATAAATCCACTGATCATGAACTTGGATGTTGCAACAATGTCAAATTACTATAGAAGTTTCCAAACCCTTACTTCAACTTCTGCCTGTTTCTCATCACAGAAGTTACACACAGTTCTTCGACCCACACCGCTTGTGAACTATAGTTTGGGGAGCACTACTCCAGACTACCCTTTCTATGAACAAAATAAAGCTGTATGTTTTCAAAATCATTGAATTCACTGTAGAGGGATGCTTTCTACTCATCAGTGTTATAAGTCACAAATATTAGAAATAGCAATAAAAGTCAGTGTTAACCTGGAGGGATATCTCTCCAGATAAAAAATGATTTGGGGTAATTTATGTCTCTGACTACCTGGCTCTATTTCTGATGTCTGGGATTTGTTTAACACAGAATTTCCTGCAATGATCATCTGTTTAGAAGTACTCAGATCTTTTTCCTGCTTCACTCCTCTCAAAAACAAACAAAAAAGAAACAAAAAAATACATATATATTAATTTAGCATATAACACAATCTATTAGGATTTTTCAAAACTTCATTTAAAACAATCTTATAATTTCAACTTTCATTAGGTCAAATGACGATTTATAAAAATGGAATTAAAACCACTGGTTGGCTGCAGTTGGCCCATACTGGTTTGGGAGAACCAATTATGTGCATATCTTCCCACTCAGCTTTCAGTGGTATCAGGTTGGTAACTGAAATCAGCCTTGGTGAAAGTATTTACACCATGGAGATCAGCAAACACTACTAGTCAAGGCTTTTTTCTTTCCAGAGAGCTGGTTATTAAACATTTACAGTAATAACTGGTTGTAATTAATGTTAATTTCAAATTTCTTTAGAGTAAGAAGAATTGACAGAAATGGCATTATAAAATTTGAAATATTTCAGGTATTATTTTCAAGATGGTCTCATTCATGGCCTTTAACATCCGGCTAAGAACAAAAAAAAAAGTCTTCCTGGATTATATAAAATAATCTGTCATTCAGGATAAATTTATATCATACATACACACACCGAATCACAAGTAAGAATAGCAACAGGTATACAAGAAGAATAATAGTATATGTGGGTTTATGAGTGTAAAATTGTTTTCAAATGTGATTTAATAAATTATCTTTATGTTGGTCATAATACACTAGAAAAACTCCAACAATTTATTCTAGACAATAGCAAAAACTAGAGCTGATGAAAAGCTTTTTGAAACAATAGGAGAAGCACAAGTCACTGTACAGGTGAAGGCTGTATTATTGAAGATAATAATAATAGCATTACTATTTCCAATAATAGTATTAAAGGTAGACCTCATGGCTTGCTTCTATAAACAAACAACAAGCTACACTAAAACAAATTAAATCCATTGTTGAGAAATTACATAAATTGTTTTTTAATAGTGTGCTCGGGGCACACTATCACCTATTCTGCCTTTTATTAATTTTATTTATTTATTTTTGCTGTGTTGGGTCCTTGCCTCTGTGCAAGGGCTTTCTCTAGTTGTGGCAAGCGGGGGCCACTCTTCATCGCGGTGCGCAGGCCTCTCACCATCGTGGCCTCTCTTGTTGCGGAGCACAGGCTCCAGACGCGCAGGCTCAGCAGTTGTGGCCCACAAGCCCAGTTGCTCCGCGGCCTGTGGGATCCTCCCAGACCAGGGCTCGAACCCGCGTCCCCTGCATTACCAGGCAGACTCCCAACCACTGCGCCACCAGGGAAGCCCCGAGAAATTATATAAATTTTTAAAACAAAATCATTTTTAAAAGAAATGGGAAAATGATAAATATAGGGATCTAATAAATGTTTGGTGAGAGAACAGATAAATGACTACCAAATAACATTTAAAGAAACAAGCGAGTTGCCTCGCTAATTAGAGTGTGGTTCCAAAGAAGTTAAGGGCAGGTTAGGTCACTCTAAAGCATGACCCTAGACTGAACACTTAGTCTGACTGAAAAATGAAAGCCTAGAGCCACAGGAGAAAGGCAGCAAATTCAATTCACCATTATGGTGAATAACCTACTGGTAACATACTAATTCATCGCTTGTGACTCTTGGGGGCAGTGGGACAGTAGCCCAGCTTTTGATATCAGGGGTTTCATAAATCATTAACATCTACCTTGTTTCTATACATTTCTTCTCCTGACAAGCAAAAGCACAGTGAAAACTAAATTGGAAATAAGAGCAATTCCAAACTTTAGGATAAACTATTTTTCAAATATGGTGAAAGATGTTTACAGCAAAAATGTTTAGTACATTAGCCTCATCTGCACCTTGCAATACTATCTGTTCAAAAGAAATCCTCTTAAGGATTGCTATCTTTTCCTTTGAATAGTTATCTTTCTTATGCTATTTGAATCTGAGCTGATTTTCACAGCACAACAAAAACAGGATCTTACAGAGATTTAAATGCCACTTAAAATAATGAAATAGAGAATTAAGAAGCTATTCTTATCATAATATGTCTACCTTTCCCATTTTGTAAGGATTTTCTTATATTGAAAAAATTTTTTTAGTGACTAGGAATCAAAAGTCTGCTGCTTTTTAAATTATATGACAGATAATCTCTCTATTCTCAGTTTCTTGCTTTCTTTTCTTATTCAGGGAGGAAAAAGCCCCATCACAGTGCTGCTCACAAGCTCTAGTTAATAGTCTTTTTTTTTTTTTTTAATAGTGTGCTCGGGGCACACTATCACCTATTCTGCCTTTTATTAATTTTATTTATTTATTTTTGCTGTGTTGGGTCTTCGTTTCTGTGCGAGGGCTTTCTCTAGTTGTGGCAAGCGGGGGCCACTCTTCATCACGGTGCACGGGCCTCTCACCATCGTGGCCTCTCTTGTTGCAGAGCACAGGCTCCAGACGCGCAGGCTCAGCAGTTGTGGCTCACGGGCCTAGTTGCTCCGTGGCATGTGGGATCCTCCCAGACCAGGGCTCGAACCCGTGTCCCCTGCATTAGCAGGCAGATTCTCAACCACTGCGCCACCAGCGAAGCCCCTACTTAATAGTCTTCTTAAGTGAGCTGTGTCAGGTGATTGATTCCCTGTTCCCTGACACCGGCAGCCCTTTAATAACTCCCAGTGATAGCTGAGTGCCCCGTGGTTTTACCAACTATATTATATCTTCCTCAAACATTTCTTACTTTCATAGACAAAATAAGGTTTATGTCAATATTAACTTCAACAATACTCGTTTAGCAGCTACAAAAATTTTTTCTTAAAATTAAAAAATATGCCAAATTTCAATTGATGTAAACATCAAAGAAAAACAAGATGCCCTCTCCATTTCCTGATCTTTCTATTACTGATTCACTGATTCAGTAAGTTGCTGGACTTACTTTGATGAAATTTTTAAAATTGAAAAATATAATGGCAAATATGATAGTATTCTTGGGATTTTCAAAAGGCTGCATAATTGTAGTCAACTGATAATAACCTCTTCATTTGAAATGGTTTTCTTGTCATAGGATTAGAACACACCTGACACTAAGCAATAGCAGTAAATAAGATCAAAGATTAATAAAAAAACCATTTGTGTTCAAGTTTCAAGGCAAGCTCTCAGGCATAATTATATATTCTCATAAGTCATGAACTTAACTTCACCTATTTCTTTACATTTTGGGAAATAACAAAAGAAATCTCAACACATTTAATTTTTAAATGGCTGTATTTTTCCTGCATTATCATATATAATCCCCACATGAAGAATGAACTATTATTATTCCCATTTTATGGATGAAACAATGGGGGCAGGATACAAATGACTTTAAGTTTTGAAGCCAATGCTCATTTACCATTCCAAAACTCCTAGAGCCCTTGAGAATTATGCTAAATCTACTCTGTGTCTATTCTATAAATTGAAAAACAAACCTTCTATGACAGCACATTTGTTTAAACTTGGTTTACTGAATGTTTTAAGGCCACTGTTGAGACCTATTGCTCAGAAAAAAAAGATCACTGCTTATTGACAATACACCTGGGTCACGCAAGAGCTTTGATGGAGATATACCACAAGATTAATGTTTTCTTGCCCGCTATCACAACATTCATTCTGTAGCTCATGGATCAAGGAGTCATTCTGACTCTCAAGTCTTATGATTTAGGAAATACAATTTATAAGGCTATAACTGGCATAAATATTAATTCCTCTGAGAGATCTGGTCAACGTTAATTGAAAACCTTCTGGAAAAGATTCACTATTCTAGATGTTATTAAGAACATTCATGGGAAGAAGTCAAAATATCAACACTAACAGGAGTTTGGAAAAAGTTGATTCCAACTCTCATGGATGATTTTGAGGGGTTCAAGACTTCAGTGGAGTAAGTAAAAGTGTTTCAAATTCCACCACTGCAGTTGTGGTGGAAATAGCAAGAGAACTAGAAGTGAATCTGGAAGATGTAAGTGAATTGCTGCAATCTCATGATAAAAGTTTAATATAGGAGGAGGTGCTCCTTATGGAAGAGCAAAGTGAGTTATTTCTTGAGGTGGAATCTACTCCTGGTGAAGACCGTTGAAAGGACAAAAAAAAAGTGATTTAGAATATTATATAAAATTATTTGAAAAGCAGAGGCAGGGCTTGAGAGGATTGGCTCCAATTTTGAAAGAAGTTGTACTGTGGATAAAATGCTATCAAACAGCATCACATGCTACAGAGAAATTATCAGTTGATGCAGCAAACTTCGCTGTCTTATTTTAAGAAAGTGCACAGCCACCCAGTCTTCAGCCACCACTACCCTGATCAGTCAAGAGCTATCAATATCAAGGCAAGACCCTTCACCAGCAAAAAGATTATGACTTGTTAAAGGCTCAGATGATGGTCAGCATTGTTCAGCAACAAAGTATTTTTAAATTAAGGTATGTACATTACGGTTTTAGACATCATGCTATTGTACACTTAACAGACTACACTATAGTATAAACATAACTTTTATATGCACTGGGAAGCCAAAAAATTTATGTTACTCGCTTTACTGCAATATTTGCTTTACTGCAGTAGTATGGAACCAAAACCACAATATCTCCAGGGTATGCCTGTAATCTAATTGATTGCATTGTACTTGACCATATCTGAAATAGCTAATATAAAACACAACTAATCATATCAGTAATTCAGTACTTATTAGGTAAACAAAAGAAAAACTAGATCTCTTTTGTCACACTGAAGTTACCCGCTTGCAGCTAGACTTTAAAAAATAATTTGAAACACTTTTTATCTAATAGAAATGTATTTTCTATTATAAAGTAATTCATGCATCTTGTAAAAAGTTCAGACAATATGAAAGTACATAAAGCACAAAATTAAAGTCACCTTGTAATATTAACCTTGTTTCTAGTTTTCTAGGGAAATCTTACTTTGCCCTTGCAAAGTGTATGTTTTTAGATCATCTTCTAAGTTCCTAAGCAATCATGTAATCTCAAAATTGTAAATGGAAAAATCAAATTGTGATATTTAGGCAAAGAAATGCTTATGAAGACAGAAAAAAACAAATTCCCTGCCACTTAGCAGAAAGTTTGTATTGTTTACTCTTGCTTCTTTAACACATCTGTTTATTATTTCTAAATTCAACTCCTTTAATCAATGAATATTTGGTGTTACAAGTTGCAATTTTTTCCATGATCATCCATTTAATTTTTAATTTAATTTACCCATCAGAAAATAACTATTACAACAAAACACAGAAAACTCATGTTCCAATTTGCATAAGTTGCTAGACTTACTTTGATGAATCAGATACTACATCTCTATTAGTGGTTCCCAAATTCCCAAACTTTAAGTGTGTATCAGAATCATCTAAAGGGCTTGTCTAAACACAGATTGCTGGGCCCCCATGTCTAGACTTTCTGAATTCCACAGATCTGGGAATGAGACAGGAGAATTTGTGTTTTGAACAAGTTCCCAGGCAACAGTGGTGGGGCTAGCAGAGACCACATTTTGAGAACTAGCGATCTATATAAAGACATTAAACACCACTTTAGAGCTCATCTAAGATTTATTGTCACTGGATCTTGATTTTAATGGACAATTTAGTGCCGTGTATATAGTAGGTTTCAGTAAATGTTATTAACTGATCAATTCTAAAATTAAATATAAAATAAATTGGGTTATAAATCTACCAGTTATTAAATAACCCATTTCCCCCCCAATTTACCAATTGAGAAAATCTTGGCCAAGTTTTCAGAGAGCATACATACATAAAATGGTCTTTGGATACAGAATCTTTCTACCTATTAAGTTTCTTTACAGTGTACTTTTATTTTACTTACTGACAATAACAATCACAGTCATTCTGGTACAGGCAATATAATGGTAAAATAAAATGTGCTTAATGAAACATTAGTAAAATTGCTGATTAGATTGTTGATTCAAAGAATTTTTTTAGAAGCAGTGTTTTGATAATAGTAGAGAATGATTTTTGGAACAAAGGAGATCACAGCTTGCTTTTTTTAGTTTTAGTACAACATTAAGCTCATGTTGCTAAAATCTGGAATGTGCCTATTAGTTTGTTTTGATGTCTATGTTTCACCCTGCATGACTAATTTAAGTGAGACATTTTTTCTGTTTCCAACCCTACAGTGAGATGTTTTAAGTCTTTTCCCATAGTTACACCAGTTCTATCAAATTCTGAATGCTAGTTGAAGTATCAGTAGTACTGGGAGAAAATACTTAATGATTTTTCCTTTTCCTTTGTCAATATGTTATGGTATTCATATGACTCCCTCTGGTGGCAAATGCAGTATGGAACGTTAATCTTTTTCAAGAAATGTACATGTATATATTTCTCTTCTTATAAAGTCAATGATTTATTTTTTCCCTCCTGCCTGAAGTTTTTTTCTGTATCTTACTTATTAATGCTATGCATAATCTAATGTGACCATTGGAAGTCATCAAAAATGATTAGTTCAATCAATACAAAGATGGACTGAATCTCTCTGTAAAAAATCAGCCTGGAAAATGGAGTCAAATAGTTTTTGTAGCCTTTTAATAATCACACCAGAATATTAAAATACTAAAACAACTGATTAAAGAAAATGACTCCCCAAAATTCAATCTCAATTCCTCTACACATAGTTCATTCACAGTCATGTATATACTTAGTCTAAGAAACCTAAGTATTGGACTTCCCTGGTGGCACAGTGGTTGAGAGTCCACCTGCCAATCCACGGGATACGAGTTCACACATGCCATTGAGCAGCTAAGCCCATGTGCCACAACTACTGAGCCTGCACTCTAGAGCCTGCGAGCCACAACTACTGAAGCCTGCATGCCTAGAGGCCGTGCTCTGCAACAAGAGAAGCCACCACAGTGAGAAGCCCACGCACCGCAACGAAGAGTAGCCCCCACTGGCCGCAACTAGAGAATTCCCGCGTGCGGCAACGAAGACACAACACAGCCAAAAAATAAATAAATTTATTTTTTAAAAAAGGGGGCTTCCCTGGTGGCGCAGTGGTTGAGAGTCCGCCTGTCGATGCAGGGGACATGGGTTCGTGCCCTGGTCTGGGAAGATCCCACATGCCGCGGAGCAGCTAGGCCCGTGAGCCATGGCCGCTGAGCATGCGCGTCCGGAGCCTGTGCTCCGCAACGGGAAAGGCCACAGCAGTGAGAGGCCCACGTACCACAAAAAAAAAAAAAAACAGAAAGAAACCTAAGTATCTGCATTCAGAAAATACCCTCAGAGCTCCATACAAATATAATATAGAGTCATTCAGAGATGAATTTGAATTCTACCTCTGCCACCTGATGGATGAGTAACCTACGTCAGGTTATGTAACTGCTGTGAGATATGATTTTCATATCTATAAAGTGAAATAATACCTACTTTATGAACTTTATAAGAATTAAACAAGACAATGTTAAAACCTAGCACTGTGCCTTATGTTTAGTAAGACACTAGCTATTATTATAGCTATTCCTTTTAACTAACAAACTGAAGCAAACACCTCTTATATTATCTATAGGAATTACTATCAACTGTCCCCTCTCCTACACTCTGTCTCACACAGGATCCTTTCAATTATACCATATTACAATGCCCCACATTTATCTACTCCTTCTGTCCTCTTGTGCGTCAGTCAGGGCCCCGGCAGAAAACAGATGGTACGTTAAGCTACATAATTTGATAGGAGCTTAATAATGAGAATATTTACAAAGGGCCTGAAGGAAACCATAAGGGTAATACAGTGATGCCTTGGGAGCTACCACACCTCGGCCAGAACGGGCGAGACTAGTAAGTGGCTACCAGACCTGGAGAGAAGAGTTATATGGATAGGGCTGCCAGACACAAGCTATAGGCTTTGCTGGCGGGATGCTGCCAACCTGCAGTGACCAAACTAAGAAAGATCTGCGGGGAACTGGTATCTCACCCTCACTCTTCTCCTTCCCTCTGATCACCTACGGGTGTCTCCCATTGGCCACATATACCTGGAAGCTGTAGGGCAAAGGTGATATAGCCCCTAAGGGGCAGCTTCCCAAGGCCCAGTGTAGCAGCAAGAAAGGCAGACAGGGGGATCAGGAGATGCAACAAAAGATTTCAAACACGTCCTGCAAACCCATAATTTTATTACAGTGGCCATCATCTCCTGCCTGGATTATTTCAATATCCTCCTAACTGGTCTCCTTGCCTCCAGTCTTGCTTCCTTCTAGTCCATTATTCATACAAGACAGAGTGATCTTTCTAAAAGTATAAATCTGCTTAGGTCACTTCCCTATTAAGTCATCCAATGGCTCCCACTGTTCTTGGGACAAATTCCAAATCCCTTAACATGTGTTTTATGAGGCCTTTGACTATCCAGCCTTGAAGAGCTCTCCAATCTCATTACTGACTGTTTTCCTGGTCACTTCACATAAGCTGAAGGGAATACAGGTCTTCTAATAAGTCGTGCTCACTTTCAGATCTATCTGCATGATGGTCCTTTTGCCTGAGTACTTTTTACCACCCTCTCTGCAGGTTTAGCTCAAGACTACCTCCCAAAAGTCTCCTCCTCTAGGGAGCTTTCTCCGTCTTCCCAGAATTAGGTCATATGTCTTCCTGGAACAGCTCCATCTGCTCCAGACATGGCACTAATACATTATTTTAATTGCCTCTTTACTTATCTATTCCCCCCCTAGAGAATCTGTGCTACTTGAGCACAAAAAGATTACACTGTTCATCATTGTCACCCCACCTCCAACCCAGGCCTGGCATCATGTGGGCACCAAGGGAACTTTTACTGAATGATTAAATAAACTAAAAGAAAAAACTCCAATCTCTTCATAATGACTTCCAGACTCTCCATAATCTACCTGACATTACAAAATCACTTCACCTCATATTATCCTATCTCCAACATCTGCTCCCCCAGTCCTACCCCCATCATAAACTCATCTGTCCAACCATATTTCCTCCCTAGATAGGAAATTAAAGGTCCCCTTTCCTTCCTTAACCCCTCTCCTAAAAATGGGTTAAAATGTAGGACTTCAATTCTATCTCCAAGGAGGAACAGTGTGCTCCTTTGATTAGACTACAGCACAAAAGTACAGAGTATTAAACAGGTTTGAAAGATTACACAAACATAAAGATGGTTCTTTGGGGGTTTTCCTTCCAAGAGACTGGAAGGGTAAGGCAGGGCTCCAACCTGCCCCTCTGTTTCCAGTCAGTGAGTAAGATAGGCCTGGAAGTCTTTCCCTTTCCCCACACCACACCTGGGCATTGAGGCAAACCCTCTGTCTCTTACACACTCTTCTGTTTTTTGCTGTCATATTGTCTCACAAACCACACTGGAATTGTAGGTAATCTTAGTGTCCAGGTTAACAGCGCGTAACACTGAGGTTTAATGTTAAGGCCTCAGCTTATAGTCAAGGGTTAGCTTACCTGGCTTCCATTGTGTGAATTGCTTTCTTGGGATCTCAAGCATCAGGTACTTCATTTGAAGTAAGATTCAGATCTTTCTGTGAACTGGAAAAATACCACCTTTTCAGTTTTTAAAGTTGTTGCTGTTTCAATTTTCTTTTTGTTTTTTAAATACCATATGTACATGGAAAAAAATTCAAAACTTTACAGTGAGATGTGTCCCTCCTTCCCAGGTTCTGTCTCCTGGGAATTAGAAGAAGTATCTGCTAATTATATTTTACTATAAATATGTTCTTCACAAGTCTGCATTCTTTTCTGGGGTTTTTATATATATTGTGATTCGATACACCAGAACAATCTAATATCATCCAGAATGATACCAACCTCCGTGGAACCAATTAAGACTACTTATGAAAAACCTTCCATGAAGCCTGAAATACCTGCCAGGAGTACTGCTCAGAAAAACATGAGCTTTAACATCTAAATTATTAGGAGTTATGCTCAAAGAAATAGCCCTGCCACTGTAACCCGTTATCTCCTTGACCTCATCTTCTATTACTCTCCCCTCTGGCCCATTCCACTCTAGCTTCAAAGAGGCCAGACTTGCCTCAAAAAGGCCTTTAAAACATTTGCATTGCCTCTTCCTTCTGTCTTGGGCACTCTTCTCTCAGATAGCCACAGGGCTAATTCCCTCTAGCTCACTTTCTGCATGTCACCTGAGTGGAGCTACCTTCCTGACCACAGAGAAATCATTATTTTATGGTACCTATACCAATTTGTATTTATTCATTATTTACTTGTTTGTCTAATTGAAAGTTCTGTGAAGACAGGGACTTTGTTTTGTTCCCCACTGTCTGTTTAACAAATAGCCATTCAGTACCAACTATGTGCCAAGCACCATTTTAAGGGACACAGCTATGAAAGAAGTTTATATTATAGAAGAGTGAGAGGGGGACAGACAATAAAAGTATACATGTAAAATAGCGGGATAGTTCAGATAGTAACCAATGATTTGAAGAAAACAGACAAGGGAATGTGATAAAGAGTGACTAAGGGTTGGAGGATTAATTTACATTGGCTGGTCAGGGAAGACCTCTCTAAGGAAGTAACGAGTTGAGATGGGAATTATATGAAGGAGACAGCCGTGAGACGTCCTGGTGGCTGAGCACTCCAGAAAGAGAAAACAAAGTGCAAAGGACCCAAGGCAGGAAAATCTTTGACATTAAGGGGCATGAAGAAGTCCATTGTGTCTAGGGCTTTGTGAATGACAGGAATGAGATGAAATGGGAATGGCAAGCAGGGGACAGCTCACATAGGGCACTGTAGATCATGCTGAAGCATTAGGTTACTTTGCCTGATATGTGTAGAATTAGATTATAGAAGAGCAAGAGCAGAGTCAGCAGGGAGGTGTGTCCTGGCAGATATAGGAGATTAACAGTGACTTGGATCAGGTATAGGTAGAGAGAAGTGGAAAAAGTAGAGATAGATAGTAGAAGTGATATTGCCAAAACTTGCTGATGGACTGAACGTGTGCAGTGAAGGAAAAAGAGGAATCAGGATGACTCCCAGACTTCGGTCCGGACTTATCTGGTGGACGGATGGCATTTCCACTTACTAAGGCAAGTATTCAGTGCTTGTCACATGATAAGTGCTTAACAGTTATTGAACACATCAATCAGTACTGAGGTTCTGGGTGAAATTTTGTTTGAATACAACAGTTTTGATGAAAACAGAGGTTGAAACTACTGCCGTTAGGGAGATCAGAGTTGTACATGCTGTTTTTAATCTCATTTGGGTGACTTAGAGGAGATGGCTCTTCTATTACAATTTCCCTTGGCAATGCCTCTGATGCAGTAACAATGGGTACATGCATTCACAGAGCTGGCTTCTGGTATGGTAAGGGTAATGGGTGGTCCTTGAGAGGTTTGAAGATTACAGCCTATGAAACTAGGGCACTTTGGTTGTGAAGAAGTTCTCAATTGCGAGACCAACGGCTTAGTCAAATACAGCAGAGGTTGATGTTGATTAACAAGGAATTATAAAAACTAAAAAAATCAAAGAGTGAGCAGAAGTTTGGATTTCATCCAGGGAGGATGACTGTCTCCCAAATCATTTATATCCTTTTAAATAAAGTAATTTGAGGTCTTCTAGACATGCCAATTTTATAGGAAGTTAATCCCTGGAAATTGGGTGAGGAGTGAGAGGGTGGGACAAGGTATATCAAGGTCCTTTGCTGAGGGTCTCATAAATCACACCATAGAAGCAGTTACCTTATTTAACTGCACATAAAACCACTCTTAATTCTGATTGGTTGAACAAAGTAATCATGTTTGGAGAGATTATATGCCTTGCAGAACTGCTGGGAAAGAGGGTGGAGCAGAACCAAGAGCAAATACTTTATCTCCTGATCAACACTGGAAGTTTAGATCGCTCAAACATGGGTAATCTAGAAACCTGCTGGCACTGGCACTGCAGCTAATAGGAACCAGCAGCAGCCTCACAGCTGCCCAGCGGAGACCTACTGGAGTGTCCGCAGTTGAAGTTTATAGATGTCCACTGGTGTGTCCTCTCCGGAAAGCTAGAGCTCAATTTCAGCAGGATTATGAGGCTTAATTGATTAGTGCTGCTAAAGTGTATACCATCTAGTTGTAGAGCTTGTAGTCTTAGCTTCATAGAATTGAGTTAATTTCTTCCCAAGGGAGGTATTTGCAATTTTCTTAAGTGATAGCTTTAACCTAATACCCTCAATGGTTAAAATCCTGATAGTTAAAAGTTAATGGGTTTTTAACAAGCTATTCCCAACATATGCATAATTTGTTTTCTTTTCTTTTCCATGGTAGTTCCACCTTAAGGTTGAACTGGATAAAACAAAAGAAATGCAAAATTCTTCTTCAGAATTTGGTTTCTGAGATAATATCAAGTTCCAGACCGTATTTTTAAAAACAATGGAATTTTCATTTTCATTGAAAAATGCTATTATTTTCTGACTATAAGAATTAACAGTGCTGAATTAAAATTCTACCACCTTGTAAATTTGGGCAAATTACTTAATTTCTCTAAGTCTTAATTTCCTCACCTGTAATACTGAGATAATAATAGTTGTGACTATTAAACGAGACAATGCAGGAACAAGAGTTAATACTTGTTTGGCAGAAAAATATTTTCTCAGTTTATTATTATTATTAAATGTTTTGAGAAGTGGTTTTATCCTCCAATTAAATAATTATGCATGTGGGTGTTTAATCCGTAGGGCCAAACTTGAGCTCCAAAGCTTGAGCAAAGACAAATATTTTAAATGATTTTTCAACTTATTTTCTGTTATTCCTTCATGTCAAATCTGTCTAATGTACCTGGCAGAACACCCCCTAAAGGAAGTGATTATTATCCTGACAACTCCAATTATCCAATCTTTTAAAAATCCTAATACACATATGTATTTTCACAGTAATCTTTGAATTTTCCAAGGTTATTAATTAGTTAAAAGAATGGCCTATCTGACAAGATAGTTCTTTGTCTATATTTACAGAAGGAAAGGGCACATGCTACTGTTCTGTTTTATTGATTGAAATAACCTGGGTTAATTCCTAATCTTACCGCTAGGATAGTCTTAAAGAACAGTATATATATATTCAACTCTAGTGTTTAATCAGTATCCTTCTCTATCCTGCTATGTGCAAGGCACTGAAAATACAGTAATTAAGTCACTAAGAAGCAAGAGAAGCCGCTGCATTTTTTGTATAGCCTGTCTGTACCAGAAGCTGGTAGATCTTGAGAAAAAGGCTGTTTCAACAATTAAAAGAGCTTTCTTAATCTCTAATATAAAGAGAGTGAAAGAGTGAATATGTATTGAGAACACACCACCCCCCCCAAAAAATCTAAATCTACATTTGAAGCTAACAATAAAGTATGTTTAAAGGTATAAAATGTTGGTCTGATTTTTATGTTGACCCTTAAAGATGTGTTAGGCTCTACCTTCATCCACACCTAACTAGGACTGAGCTATCCTCTGCCACTAACATTAGAAAACTCAGAACTATATGCTTCCCAGCAACAGAGTAAATTCAAAAACTTTTATGGTAGAAAAGGAAACTTCAGTTGAGCTTGTCCTTTGGGCCATTGAGCAAATTTAGAATAACGGAACCTACTTTTTTTTTTTTTAACAAATACTTAGACCAGGAAAAAAATGCAACAAGCAGCCTTAAAACTGTAGAAGTCTATGTATAAAACTTTATGGATTATAATGAAAATAAAAATTAATAGCATAAAAATTAACAGTCACAGTTAATCCCCAAACCTTTTTTTTATTAATCATGTCTCCCTTTTCACAAAACATCTTGTTCCCTATGCTAAATTATTTAGTATATAAATGAGCAGAGTTTTATCTGTAAAAAAAATTAGGTGGTGTATTTAATTCTGTGTGTGTGTATATATATATATATATATATAAAATCAAAATATGTTGCTTTTATTAAAAAGCAGTAAGCTAGGGCTTCCCTGGTGGTGCAGTGGTTGAGAGTCCGCCTGCCAATGCAGGGGACATGGGTTCGTGCCCCGGTCTGGGAAGATCCCACATGCCGCAGAGCAGCTGGGCCCGTGAGCCATGGCCACTGAGCCCGCACATCCGGAGCCTGTGCTCCGCAATGGGAGAGGCCACAGCAGTGAGAGGCCCGCATACCGCAAAAAAAAAAAAAAAAAGCAGTAAGCTAACAAATTAGCCTGCCACAAGCTAACATACTAGCTACTTGCAAGTTAAAAGGTAGCCTACCACAGTTTCATGGGTACTGGTAGAAGACATGAACCTCCTTAGAGACAAAACACAGGTAATGACTCAAAGCAATAGCAATAGCCAGACTGTCAGCATTTGCATTGATACCCAGCCCTACATTCCCATAACATTTAATAGAAAGAGAGGTACCCTGAGCTTAGGGAACACAAATCTTGTATTTGTGAGAGTTCCTGCCCACTGCTCCAGACAGAGATACTATCTCTATCTTCCTAGACTATAAACAATCCTACCCTTTTCTCTGGAGGGAGACAAAATCTCCGTCTTCCAAGTCTTTTCTTTATACAAACATCCTTGAAACATAGTCAAGAACAAAGAGTAGTCAGTGCCTTGCTTTGCAAGAGGTGCAGAAATGCAGGACTCATGGAAGATTGTCTCTCAACAAATCTAAGCAGTGATTTCCAGGGAAAGAGTTGGAGGAAGAAAGAGAATCCTGTCCTGGTGACTTTTCTGGTACTGAGGTTAGATGAATCCTTTTCATACTGGGTAATATGATGAGAGAATTTAGTCTGAGGTGAGCTTCCACTGCCACATGTGACCTGAGAAGAAGAAAATTCCATCTCCTATTCTTCCTTTTCACCCTGTCTCAATATCTCAGTTTCCCAGAACATATTTTAGTTTAGTCTTGGCATCCTGAAGTCTGACTTGGATATCAATTACCTTAGAAATAATTTACAATGGCAGTCAAATTCCCTGACTATTCCTCTCACTGCCTCCCATCTCAATCTCCCCAAAGGCCCTATTAACTGACAATGTAACTGATTTATAGAACATTCAGTTTCAACTGCATTTTGAATTAAATAAAATTGGCTGCCTAGCTGGATACCATAACCACTTATGGAGTCTCTAGTGTGGGAAAATGTGTCTTTATTAACAAATGCACTTAACAAATGATTTTATCAGCCATGCCTCTTATTATATTGCATCTCTGTATTTAATAAACAAGTTTTTAGAATGTTATTAGAGGAAATTTACTTCTGGAAATGTCTATGAAAAATGGCACTATTTTCTATGGCAGCAAAAAAGTTATCCCAAGCCAAAAGCCTGGAGAAAAAGTAGACTTACTCACTAACAGGAGATTAAAGTTAAGTGTATGAGCCAACATGCTGTCAGATTATCATATTCTCTCCCTAGAGAAGTGTAATGGCCAAAAAGCAAGCAGTAAAAGAAAAAAATATTTTAATGATAGTTCACAAAATCCTTGAAAAATGGCAAGTTTATACTATGTCAGGGAGAAAAAAAAAAGGAATTATATCTCTCTCACTGGACAAGGATTATACCTTTGAGAACCTCTCTGAGCATTTCCAATTTACATTCAAATTCTCCTGTTTCAAGGAGCTCTTACTATGCAATGGAACATTGCCGCTTGTCATCAAAATACTCTCTGTGATATTCCACTTTCAAGTTTGCTTTGCTTGACTTCACCCCATTGCACACAGCTATAGAATGTTTTCTTATCTGCATTCCCATTTAGAACTTGTCAAACATTTTTATCATTTTTATATCAATTTTTACATAATTTTTTAGAATTCATGCTCCTTTTTTTCTGGTTGAAAAAACTATCCAGTTAGTTCTATTTTTCCCATGTGAGGAGACTAGAATGAAAGCAGACTAGCAAAGTCAAATGTGATTTTCTTCAGTTGTAGTGGCGGGGGGGGGAATTCACTACTTCTGTGCTCTGAAAGATTGCTAACATTTTTTTCCATCAAAGTAAGGGTTTTGGGGGTAACTTTTCCACATTTAACTGTCCTTTACTTTTGCCCTTTTCATAGGATCTTACTTCATGTTGATCTGGGGGTAAAAATACCTTTGGTTCACTTGTAATTAAGGTGTTCCATCTCTTGATTTATTTTATTGTTGAATTTTTATCTTATTTTTCACATTTCTAGGGCATATTCTTGAAATTTTACAAAATATTATTTTAAAATGTCAAATTACTAAACTATTCTAGGAGGCCATTTTGAATAAAAAAGGAAAGTTCATATTAATTGACCCCCCAAAATTAAAAATATAAATGAATATTATCTCCTTCACTATAACTTAGGAATTTCTACTTTTATTCCATTGATCTTGCCATTGTTTAAAACAATTTGGGGGACTCCTCTTTTGGATTTGCCTTTAGAATCTGCTGCTTTATTTTAAATGAACTCAGTGGTAGTAAATCTTCAGCCTTTAAGTGTGGACTTTAATTTTTGGACAGAGGTAACTGTCATCCATAGTCTATACAGGTTGATGATCAGACCGGGAGAAAAAGTATCTGACTATAAGGAATGAGGGTAATATTCTTGTTTGACTAAACTCGCTGTGAAGACAACTTCAGGAAAAACTTCTAGAAAGTTCTTGAGCTTTGTCAAGAGCAACTGACTGCCATACATCCAGCTCCTGTGTCGATCCCTGGTTCAGCCAGTGGTAGTGGTATATCACATAGGTCCTAAACTCACCTGGTAGACCATTTTACTCTAAAGGAAATGGGGAGTCATTGGAGGGTTGTGGGCAGATGAGTGCCGTGAACAGGCATGTTTTTAAAAGATCACTCTGGAATGCTCTTTTGAGAAGACACTGAAAATGTAAGGGCAGAAGGTGGGACAGATGCTAGAAGTCTAATTAGGAAGCTACTGCAGTAATCCAGACAAGGGATGGTGGTGGCTTGAACAAAGATAGAAAAGGGAAGTGGTGAGAAGTGGCTGAATTCTGAATATATTTTGAAGATACAGTCAATAGGATTTCCCGATATTAGCCTAGATTTGGGCCTCGGCCAGGGACCATTTTCCCCCAAGAGGCATTTGGCAGTGTCTGGAGACATCTTTGATTGTCATGACTAAAAGCATGCTATAGACATTTAGTGAATAGAGGCTAGGGCTGCTGCTAAGCATTCTGCTAAGCATTCTTTGTTTGCCACAACAAAGAATTATCTAGTCCAAAAATGCCAATTGTGCTGAGGTCGAGAAACACTGCTCCAGTTGCACTTTGAGCATTACCCTGTGAATTTCCCCACTATATGCTTTAGGAGAGCCCTCTATAACAATTTTGACACTAAGCTAAAACTATTGTTGAAATGCCCATGGAAGAGGACAGACTCTAGCAAAATCCATTCTGCCAGTGGACTCAGCCTAAATTAGAAAGAAACCTCCCCAATGAGCTTGTTCTAAGAATAATGAGTAAGCCTGTTTGGAGGTGGCTTTATTCACCAACACATCCAGATGGAGGGTAACCATAGTCAGGACTTCTGCTTAGATGCCCAGCATCCGGCCTCTACAGGAGCCAATGAAGTCTAAATTTATGAGAGTTCCTTCTGATTTTCCTGGCAGAGAGGGAGGAACAAATAGCGACAAATCCTTTCTTCATGAGCCCAAGTGGAGTCTGCCCTACCAAGTGTCCCAGGCCCATTATGCCAGAGGAGGGAATCTGTTGGCCACCATAGCAAGGCAGCCACTGGACAGATTTGCCATTTTAAGAATTAATCTAGTTGGATAGCCTCACTTTCTGAAGACATATCAACTCTATGATAGGTGTCAAATAATTACAACTTGGAGCACTACTCTATGAATGTAGGCATCCTTTTACTTTTAGAAATCTTTGGTTTGAGAAAAGAATCATCAAATCTCTAAATCCCAATTCTAGAAAACAGAGCTACTAGGTTGGAACCAATATCAAAGTAATGTGGGCGCTTCTACTGTCAATAACACATTAGGAAGGACAAGCATAAGATTCCTGCCCTGAGTAGACACAAAATTATACAGGCCATCCTTTTTATCTACATATGTATTATTCAGGCTCTCAAACTTACAAGGTTTCATAGGCAAGCAAAACTATTATGACACAGGAATATTTGCTAAGGAACTCCCAAACATAAAATTAGTTCATACTCAAAAATCCTTTCCTGCTTCACACTAGCTTTTATCCTATGCACCATTTTCATATCTTTGACATTTTCTTACAAAAATTATGACATGTTATAATTATCAGTGAAACTGAAAATCTTACAAAAGGTGCAGGCTTTCTTGACGTCCATAAAAGTGAAATTAGCAAACAGATAAGCCACTGAGAAATAAAGATCTGATGACAAAGTAAATGCTTCAGAAGAGGCTTTGAAGAAGCCCTTGAATATTTTGCAAAAATAACTCTCTTTATGAGCATGCTACAAAAGTCAAGTGAGAAGTGAAGGATGCCCTATGGTGCCATTCTATAACTTGGTTAGAAAAATTAACCCCTCAAAAAGCCTTTGATTTATTTTTTTGTGCATCCTAAGAATTAGCATAATCATATGCAAACTCTAACCTAGATGTTGTTAATTAGGAAATAAAATAAGCTTATTTTCATAGTTTACAGACTAACAGCTTTATTCTTCAATATAAAAATACACAGGAATTTTCCTCCAAATTCCCTTATTCCCTGTCATACCCACCACTCACATTATAAACTCAATTAAACTTAAAGCTACAGTTGGCTTCTGTCTGCTTATTACAGTCTGAAATGCATCCTCTGCCCCAAGACTAGTACAAATTCCTTTTCTGCTCAGTGGTTATACACTGGCTGGATTAGTCACTGCCATTAGCTGGACACTTAACTCGAAAGAGCTATAGGAACACCTCAAAGTACCTCAAGAAGCTCCAGAACCCATTGAAATGTCCTATTAGATTGGGTTAAGACCAAAGCCTGTTTGGGAAACTTGCTATCTCAACAAATGGATGATCCTCCCAAAATCTCCAAAATTGTTTCACTGGGTCCCATTTCTTCCTGTCTTTTAAAAAAAAAGAAATAAATATATAGAGAGACAGATTAGATGTATAGATATGGATATAGATATGGCAGAAGCATAATTATTTTAAGTTCCCTTTTAGGGCCAGTGTTAATTGCACAGCCTCAACTGACTGTCTAAAACTTCAATATTTTTACTACATATAAGCAAACAAGGCTTTTACAAGTAAAAATTTCTAAGATTTAGGCTCTCCTTTTGCTGCCACAAGAGTTCCATTATAATGGTGGTTCTCAAAGGGTGGTCCCAGGACCAGTAGCATCAACATCCTCTAGGAACGTTTTAGAAATGCAAATATTTGCTCCCCCACCACTTCCCATACCTATTGAATCAGAAAGTATAGGGGTGGGGTCCAGCAACCTCTGAACAAGACTTCCATGTGATTCTAATGTTCGAGAGTACTGCATTTTAGAGATTATTGTTAAGGTCCTTGAAATCATGAATGGTGTCTTTCCATCTTTATATCACTCCCATGAGTGTCCAATACTACGTATGCCCTGGCACACAATATTTAGTAAATACTTCTTCTATGAATGAATTTAATGATTGGTCTATCATTTCTATGATTTGTTTGGCATTGTCTTCTCCTGACTTCTCTCTTCTTCACATTTGTCATCCATAAAACTGAGGTAATAGTGTGAAGAAGAGTTAAGTATGAACTGAACATGACTCTCACCGGGCTGTCACTGTTCTCTCAACACAATACTCTCAGTGTTTTAAATTCACCATGATCCGTATTTTTTCAGGATGCTTAAAAGTAACTTGCATACCAAGCAGGAAGAGCACAAAGAAACTGCAGGATTTTGAACTGTGCAGAACACTGCATTACACTTATATTATCATACCTTATTTCTCTCCACAATGCAAGAGAGAAAGTGTCATCAGATAAGCATTTAGCAGTTTCTGCCACATTGTACCCAAAATATATAGCCAGGAAGATTAACAATGATATTTGAAACTGTAGGTATAATTCTATGCTGCAGAAGTAGTATTTGCCTGACCTGGAAATTATATAAGAACATAGTTATTGTTTTTTTTCTTCAGAGAAAAGAATATCTTCATGAAGCTATCAAAAACACTGTACTTCTATATTTCATGAAATATTTACAGATAATGACAAGTTTGCTGAAATTATGTAATCAGCAATTCCTAAATGGGTACCGTTATAATTAATGTTTATTTGAAAATCCTGAGAGACAGAAGAAACATCTCCAGTTTTGTAATGATATGGGGTATTCTCCTGGCTGCTCTTCCAAACACCTGGGCTAATACAAATGTAAATCACCCAGTGCTAATTTCTGCATATTAATGAGGGTCAAGCTTTACTGTTCCCATAGCTAATTTTTTAAAAATTTCCTCCCTTTGACACTATTATCAACAGATTCTCAAACATAACACTAAAGAATAGAAACCTCCTCCATCATGCTTCTAATATCTCATCTCTCTTATTTTAAGATCCTCTTGATTGCCATTTCTAATAGTTTTGTCTGATGTGTTGTGCTATAGTATAAAGAGCCTTGTACTTGGGTTCTAAAAACCTGAGTTTCAATCCTTTAGCTTCTATTAAAGGCAAACACTGCTCCTTTGAACTGCAATCTCCACATCTGTAAAGAAAAGACGATAGCTTGGTGAAAGGGACCTTTAAAAAGTCACTTGCTGGAGCTGTTATCAAAACAAAACAAAACTTCAAAACAACCAGAAAATAACAAGTGAAAATAACAAGTGTTGGCAAGGCTGGAGAAAAACTGAAACCCCTCTACACTGTTGGTAGGAATGTAAAATGGTGCAGTCACAATGGAAAAACAGTATGGCAATTCCTCAAAAAATTAAAAATAGAATTACCAAATGATCTGGCAATTCTCCTTCTAGGTATATACACAAAAGAACTAAAAGCAGCATCTCAAAGAGATATTTGTACACCCATATTCATAACAGCATGATTCACAATAGTCAAGAGGTGGAAACAACCCAAGTGTCCATTGACAGATAAATGGATAAACAAAATGTGATACATATAATGGAATATTATTCAAACTTAAAAAGGAAGAAAATTCTGACTACACATAAACAAATCTTGAGGACATTATGCTAAGTGAAATAAGCCAGTCACAAAATATATACTGTATGATTTCAGTTATATGAGGTATCAAGAGCAATCAAACTCACAGAAACAGAAAATAAAATGGTTGTTGCCAGGTGGTAGGGACAGGAGGAAATGGAGAGTAGTTGTTTGATGGGTATAGTGTTTCAGTTTCGAAGATGAAAAAGTTCTAGAGATTGGTTGCACAATAATGTGAATATACTTACTACTGAACTATACAAAGAAGTTAAGAAATTAAAACAACGAGATATCACTACACACCTATTAGAATGACCAAAATCCAGAACGCAGACAACACTAAATGCTGGCGAGGATACAGAACAACAGGAACTCTCATTTATTGCCAGTGGGACTGCAATGTGGTACAGTCACTGTGGAAGATAGTTTGGCAGTTTCTTACAAAACTAGACACACTCTTACCATACAACCCAGCAACTGCACTCCTTGAAATTACCCAAAGGAATTGAAATGTTATGTCCACACAAAAACCTGCATATGGATGTTCATATCAGCTTTATTCATAATTGCCAAACACTGGAAGCAACCAAGAAGTCCTTAAGTAGGAGAATGGATAAACTGTGGTACATCCAGACAATGGAATATTATTTGACAATAAAAGGAAATGCACTATCAAGCCATGAAAAGTCACGGAGGAACCTTATATGTATATTACTAGGTGAAAGAAGCCAGTATGAAAAGACTACATACTGTATGATTCCACCTACTGTATATAACATTCTGGAAAAGGCAAAAGTATATACAGTAAAAAGATCAATGGTTTCCAAGGGCTGGGGGAGGGAGGGACGATAGATGGAACACAGAGGATTATTTAGGGCAGTGAAACTATTCTGTATGATACTGTATTGGTGGATACATGTCACTACAAATTTCTCCAACATAGAATGTACAACACCAAGAGTGAACCCTAATGCAAATTATGGACTTTGGGTGATAATGATGTGTCAGTGTAGATTCATCAATTATAACAAACGTACCACTGTGGGGGTAGGAGGGGAATACCAATATATATGGGGGGGGCAGGGGTATATGGAACATCTCTGTACCTTTCTCTCAATTTTGCTACAAATCTAACATTCTTCTAAAAGAATGAAGTTTTTAAACTGAAAAAACAGTTAAGAAAAATTTTGTTATTTGTATTTTATCTCAATTAAAAATAAAATCAGTTGCTATATAAAATTTAACTTCTTGAAAGTATTCCATATCAGTTTGCTATTTATCATTATACCTGTTATTATCCCCCCAAAAGAATAATCATAAAAGTATAATAAAAATATAATAGGGGACTTCCCTGGTGGTCCAGTGGGTAAGGCTCCCCGTTCCCAATTCCGGGGGCCCGAATTCGAACCCTGGACGGGGAACTAGATTCCGCATGAATGCCACAACTAAGAAGCCTGCATGCTGCAACTAAAAAAGATCCCACATGCCATAACAAAGATCCCTCATGCCGCAACTAAGACCCGGTGCGGCTAAAATAAAAATAAATGTTTTAAAATATATATATAATAAAAGTATAGAGCTATATAGAATGTATCTTAGTTCCTTATATGGAAAATCCAGTGGAGCTTTAGAAATGTCACAAGTCTTCTACTTAAATTGACTCCCAGACTCTGCACTGGAGACAGGAGCAAGTGGAGTATTTTTATTAAGAGAGGACATTTCTCCAGTGGGAGAGGGGCTCTTTTTCCACTCATCAACCTAGTCTCTTTTTTCTGTCAGTCTGAGGGCGCGTGCAGTCCACAGGGCACAGCACTGAAAATGGCTGAGAGGACAGGTGGAGGCGATTGTAAGAAGCAGGCTCCATGAGTGCTGAGTGACTATTTGTCACAGCACTCTTCTTCTCTTCCTCCTTTGCTTCTCACAATCCCTTCCTTTCCCCCAGAATGAAAGTCTCATGAATGCAAAAACCAAGATAAGGCAGTGACCTTTCTCAAGGCTCCAAAGGCAACCATGGTGACAGTTCAGCTATTCTCTGGAGAATTCAACAGATAACCAGTTGGAAGAAATGTCCCCCCACCCCACCCCCTTTTTAGCCCTCTTTGCCATAAAGAGAAAACCAAGGTAGTAAGTTGGGCTGGCTCTCTGTCTTTCACAGGTGGGCTAACTTGTAAAGGAGGTCAGGTTTCTTCTCTGTTGACCATACCCCACTACCCGCCACCACCACAGTCATGAGCACCTTCTCTGTGCCAGCCCCCCATTCAGAGAGGGTCTCCACACCGGCCAGCCCTCTCCTTCCTGCTCCAAAGACTCTGAAAACAAACATTCCAGATTCTAAACTTTTCCCTCCTCCATTTCTCATCCCTCTTCTTCAGAAATGAAGGCTTTTTCTGTGCTAAATTTCTCCAACTGATGACAAACTAGCTAAAATGCCATACTGGTTGACACTAGGTTTTAATTGTTGATTAAGATTTATCTCCAGAATAATTTCCATTTTTGAACAGTATTCAAGGCCCAAACATAAAGTAAATATTTGTAAACCTAAGGTGAGAACCCCAGGCACTATATTACATCTGACAAATTAAGGGACCAGGCAGTCTTTTTAGTGCCTTTCAAATCACGTCAAGTGATTGCGGTCTGCTCTGCTACGCTAATCCACTTTACTCTTTCAACTTTGCTCATGCAGCTGTTCTTTCGTCACCAGAAAAGCCCACGGGGGTCCCCGGGAAAAATAATAAGATAGCGTTTAGGTGATAAAATAAGGTCTAACCTCTTTTTCTCGGTCCAGTTTCACCTGCTTATAGTGGGTCGGGTGCAGACGCTTTGTGCCTAACGCGTCAGACCTCGGTTTCCACAGCAGACCTCATTCAAGATGGCGGCGGCCTGCAGCGTGCAGAGACGCTGTATCCCGCACTTCAGTCTGAAGTGCCGCGAGAGCAGCATAGCCACACCCGACCCACGAGAACGCTCCAGTTCTCCCCACCCACCCGCGAGAACTCTATAAACCAGCCCCGCCCATCACCTATTGGGGAGAGTTGTGCTCTATAGTGCGAGCTGGCGTCTCTGCCTTCTTTCATCAAAGAATCAAGCTTTCTTTTGCTACGGAACCGAACTGAGTCTCGTTCTCTTGGCTCGAATGACACCAAGCAGGAGCACCCTTCCTGGGGACTGACTCGTAAGGGTCGGTAGCACTTTCAATAACTACGTACTACGCCCATGCTGAGTACAGGATACTGTACTTCAACCATTTCCTCAGCAACCCTACACACAGCCTTTGCCCACTGCTCACCAAAATGTGAAATAAAGACACAGAAAGAAGAAAGGAACTCACTACCACACTGGTAATCAAGACGGAAGCTAGCCTAACTCTAGTATGTGGGAAAGAGTAATGCTAATTCCAAAGCAGGGAGAACTTGATAGAGGCATCTTCTCAGAGATAAGGACATAACATTTCCCACCTCCAGTGTATAAAAAAGAAAGCAATAAATAGTGCACTGCTTTTAAGGCCTGGATCCTAACATAGAATACAGTAAATATTTTATACAAGTAATTAAGATTCGTGATAAAAACTGTTTTCCTCTTCAATGTTACCATTGTCTCCAAATAGGCGTGGTTCTTTTGCAGAGTTCCTTTACCTCTGGTTTAAAATAAACAATTGAACAGGCTTTAATTTCTCCATTTTTACATTTTACTGCTTACTTAATCCTTTATAATAAAATGATAATAAATTCAACATATTGTTGCCAGATTTGCATAGAAGCCTCATTTATGCATTCTCTTTTTTGATAACAGCATTTCATGGCTGACTCACATCCAGTTTAAAGTATGCTAACACTCCTAGAGCTTACAGTTTCTTTCCAATATCGCCATTAACTATTCTTCTCCTATAACTGATTTTCATTAGTTTCTGCCAGCCCTATGTTTTTAAAATAGTATCTGAAGTGCAGAACAGTTGCACAATCAACACAATTCAAGTAAATTCGGTTTTTTAAAGAGAGAGCACCTCAAAAATGTAAATAAGAAAACAAAAGCTGACCTCTGTTCTCAAGCAAATCCCACCTTAAAAAAATTGTTTTTATCTAGATGCATTTGAAACAAGTTAACAATTACTGGAGATGACAGTAAACTGGCATGAAAATTACTTAAATTATTCCATCTGGAGAAAAGAAAATGGAAGATAATCATAGATTTAAGACGTAAGGGATTATTTTAAAATGTATTCCAAATAGCAAACCTGTCCAAAAATGTATGCTCATTTATAGATGAAGAAACAGAAGTGTTAATTAATCATTGATCAATATAGGGAGAAGAACAGAAAACTTTCTGAATTTGAGGGTCTTTTAGTTTGTTTTGTGCTCCAACCAGTATGCACTTCTCCATTTCAAATGTATCACCAAATAATCAGAATGCAAAGAGACATGAAGAAAGACTTCAAGCTTAAAATGACATAAGAACAAAACAGGAACATATTAGTAGCTTAGGCATAGCCACGTTTGCAAGCAACAATTTTGTGGAAGATAATGAACTATCATATGGTACAAAGGACTAAATGTTCACTGCTGACTCTCTAAAATAATGTTATGGAAAACGTTCACTTTTACAGCACTGTTTCCTTTATTAAATATTATGTGCCATAGCCCAGATGTAAGTCTAACCTAGCTTTTGGTCCAAGATAGCCCCTGAGAATACTAGAAAAGCTAAATGTCAGGATTATGCAGAGCCAAAATTAGCTGAGCATGGATAAAAGTGTGGAAAGATATACCCCAAATTGCTAACAGTGGTTGCCTCTGCAGGATGGAAGTAGAGCTGGGGAAAGAGGAGAATTACCACTTTTAAATCATGTATTTTCTGTTAAAAATTTTTTGTTTAGATTGGTTAAAATGATCACATGTTAAGGCTTTTAGGAAGATGGCGGAAGAGTAAGACGCGGAGATCACCTTCCTCCCCACAGATTACACCAGAAATACATCTACACGTGGAACAACTCCTACAGAACACCTACTGAAGGCTGGCAGAAGACCTCAGACCTCCCAAAAGGCAAGAAACTCCCCACGTACCTGGGTAGGGCAAAAGAAAAAAAAAAAAAAGGAAAAACAGACAAAAGAATAGGGACAGCACCTGCACCAGTGGGAGGGAGCTGTGAAGGAGGAAAAGTTTCCACACACTAGGAAGCCCCTTCGCGGGCGGAGACTGCGGGAGGCGGAGGGGGGAGCTTCGAAGCCGCGGAGGAGTGCACAGCAACGGGTGCGGAGGGCAAAGCGGGGAGATTCCCGCACAGAGGATCGGTGCCGACCGGCACTCACCAGCCCGAGAGGCTTGTCTGCTCCCCCGCCGGGGCGGGCGGGGCTGCGAGCTGAGGCTCTGAGGCTCGGGTTTCGGTTTCGGACGGAGCGCAGGGAGAGGACTGGGGTTGGCGGCTTGAACATAGCCTGAAGGGGTTGGTGCACCACGGCTAGCCGGGAGGGAGTCCAGGGAAACGTCTGCACCTGCCGAAGACGCAAGAGACTTTTTCTTCCCTCTTTGTTTCCTAGTGCGTGAGGAGAGGGGTTTAAGAACGCTGCTTAAAGGAACTCCAGAGACGGGCGCGAACCGCGGCTAAAAGCGCGAACCCCAGAGACGGGCGCGAGCCGCGGCTAAAAGCGCGGACCCCAGAAACGGGCGCAAGCCGCGGCTAAAAGCGCGGACCCCAGAGACGGGCGGGAGACGCTAAGGCTGCTGCTGCCGCCACCAAGGGGCCTGTGTGTGAGCACAGGTCGCTCTCCACACCCCTCTTCCGCGGAGCCTGTGCAGCCCGCCACTGCCAGGTTCCCGGGATCCAAGGACAACTTAGCCGGGAGAACGCACGGCGGGCCTCAGGCTGGTGCAAAGTCACGCCGGACTTTGCCGCCACAGGCCCGCCCCTGCACTCCGTGCCCCTCCCTCCCCGCCGGCCTGAGTGCGCCAGAGCCCCCGAATCAGCGGCTCCTTTAACCCCGTCCTGTCTGAGCAAAAAACAGACGCCCTCCAGCGACCTACGCGCAGAGGCGGGGCCAAATCCAAAGCTGAGCCCCTGTGAGCCGTGAGAACAAAGAAGAGAAAGGGAAATCTCTCCCAGCAGCCTCAGAAGCAGCGGATTAAAGCTCCACAATCAACTTGATATACCCTGCATCTGTGGAATACCTGAATAGACAACCAATCATCCCAAATTAAGGAAGTGGACTTTAGGAGCAAGATCTATGATTTTTTTCCCTATTCCTCTTTTTGTGAATGTGTATGTATATGCTTCTGTGTGAGATTTTGTCTGTATAGTCTTGCTTCCACCATTTGTCCTAGGGTTCTATCCGTCCATGTTTTTTTTAAAAAATTTTATTCTTAATAATCAATTTTAATTTTAATAACGTTATTATACTTTACCTTCTTTCTTTCTTTCGTTCCTTCCTTCCTTCCTTCCCTCCTTTAGACAACGAATCATCCCAAATTGAGGAGGTGGTCTCTGACAGCAAGATTTATGATTTTTCCCCCTTTACCTCTTTTAGTGAGGGTGTATGTGTATGCTTCTGTGTGAGATTTTGTCTGTATAGCTTTGCTTCCAACATTTGTCCTAAGGTTCTATCCGTCCCTTTTTTTTTCTAAATAAGAATTTAATTCAATAATTTTATTATACTTTATTTTATTTTTACTGTATCTTCTTTCTTTCTGTCTTTTTTCCTTCTTCCCCTCCTTCCTTCCTTCCTCCCTCCCTCCCTCCTTTCTTTCCTTCTTGCCTTCTTTCCTTCTTTGCTTCTTTCTTTCTTTCTTCCTTCCTTCCTTCCTTCCCTCCTTTCCTTCTTTCTTTCCTCATACGTCTACTAAT
This sequence comes from Pseudorca crassidens, assembly GCF_039906515.1. Lineage (NCBI taxonomy): Eukaryota > Metazoa > Chordata > Mammalia > Artiodactyla > Delphinidae > Pseudorca > Pseudorca crassidens. The sequence goes on along the minus strand of NC_090303.1, from coordinate 71,128,950 downwards.
TCCCTCTACTTTTTCTCCCTTTTATTCTGAGCCGTGTGGATGAAAAGCTCTTGGTGCTCCAGCCAGGAGTCAGGGCTCTGCCTCTGAGGTAGGAGAGCTAACTTCAGGACACTGGTCAACAAGAGGCCTCCCAGCTCCACATAATATCAAACGGCGAAAATCTCCCAGAGACCTCCATCTTAACACCAGCACCCAGCTTCACTCAATGACCAGCAAGCCACAGTGCTGGACGACCTATGCCAAACAACTAGCAAAACAGGAACACAACCCCACCCATTAGCAGAGAGGCTGCCTAAAATCATAATAAGGCCACAGACACCCCAAAACACACCACCAGACGTGAACCTGCCCACTAGAGAGACAAGATCCAGCCTCATCCACCACAACACAGGCACTAGTCCCCTCCACCAGGAAGCCTACACAACCCACTGAACCAACCTTAGCCACTGGAGACAGACATCAAAAACAGTGGGAATTACGAACCTGCAGTCTGCAAAAAGGAGACCCCAAACACAGTAAGATAAGCAAAATGAGAAGACAGAAAAACACACAGCAGATAAAGGAGCAAGATAAAAATGCACCAGACCTAACAAATGAAGAGGAAATAGGCAGTCTACCTGAAAAAGAATTCAGAATAATGATAGTAAGGATGATCCGAAATCTTGGAAACAGAATGGACAAAATGCAAGAAACAGTCAACAAGAACCTAGAAGAAATAAAGATGAAACAAGCAACGATGAACAACACAATAAATGAAATTAAAAGTACTCTAGATGGGATCAATAGCAGAATAACTGAGGCAGAAGAACGGATAAGTGACCTGGAAGATAAAGTAGTGGAAATAACTACTGCAGAGCAGAATAAAGAACAAAGAATGAAAAGAACTGAGGACAGTCTCAGAGACCTCTGGGACAACATTAAACGCACCAACATTCGAATTATAGGGGTTCCAGAAGAAGAAGAGAAAAAGAAAGGGACTGAGAAAATCTTTGAAGAGATTATAGTTGAAAACTTCCCTAATATGGGAAAGGAAATAGTTAATCAAGTCCAGGAAACACAGAGAGTGTCATACAGGATAAATACAAGGAGAAATACGCCAAGACACATATTAATCAAACTGTCAAAAATTAAATACAAAGAAAGCATATTAAAAGAAGCAAGGGAAAAACAACAAATAACACATAAGGGAATCCCCATAAGGTTAACAGCTGACCTCTCAGCAGAAACCCTACAAGCCAGAAGGGAGTGGCAGGACATAGTGAAAGTGATGAAGGAGAAAAACCTGCAGCCAAGACTACTCTACCCAGCAAAGATCTCATTCAGATTTGATGGAGAAATTAAAACCTTTACAGACAAGCAAAAGCTGAGAGAGTTCAGCACCACCAAACCAGCTTTACAACAAATGCTAAAGGATCTTCTCACAAGAGAAGGAAAAGACCTATAATAACGAACCCAAAACAATTTAGAAAATGGGAATAGGAACATACATATCGATAATTACCTTAAATGTAAATGGACTAAATGCTAACTAAATGGACTAAATGCTAATGGACTAAATGCTAACATACATATCGATAAAATGGGAATAGGAACATACATATCGATAATTACCTTAAATGTAAATGGACTAAATGCTCCCACCAAAAGACACAGATTACCTGAATGGATACAAAAACAAGACCCTTATATATGCTGTCTACAAGAGACCCACTTCAGACCTAGAGACACATACAGACTGAAAGTAAGGGGATGGAAAAAGATATTCCATGCAAATGGAAACCAAAAGAAAGCTGGAGTAGCAATTCTCATATCAGACAAAATAGACTTTAAAATAAGGACTATTAAAAGAGAGAAAGAAGGACACTACATAATGATCAAGGGATTGACCCAAGAAGAAGATATAACAATTGTAAATATTTATGCACCCAACATAGGAGCACCTCAATACATAAGGCAAGTACTAACAGCCATAAAAGGGGAAATCGACAGTAACACATTCATAGTAGGGGACTTAAACACCCCACTTTCCTCCATGGACAGATCATCCAAAATGAAAATAAATAAGGAAACACAAGCTTTAAATGCTACATTAAACAAGAAAATAAATAAGGAAACACAAGCTTTAAATGCTACATTAATTGATATTTAGAGGACACTCCATCCAAAAACAACAGAATACACATTTTTCTCAAGTGCTCATGGAACATTCTCCAGGATAAATCGTTTCTTGGGTCACAAATCAAGCCTTGGTAAATTTAAGAAAATTGAAATTGTATCAAGTATCTTTTCTGACCACAACGCCATTAGACTAGATCTCAATTACAGGAAAAGATCTGTAAAAAATACAAACACATGGAGGCTAAACAATACACTACTTAATAACGAAGTGATCACTGAAGAAATCAAAGAGGAAATCAAAAAATACCTAGAAACAAATGACAATGGAGACACAACGACCCAAAACCTATGGGATGCAGCAAAAGCAGTTCTAAGCGGGAAGTTTGTAGCAATACAAGCCCACCTTAAGAAGCAGGAAACATCTCGAATAAACAACCTAACCTTGCACCTCAAGCAATTAGAGAAAGAAGAACAAAAAAACCCCCAAAGCTAGCAGAAGGAAAGAAATCATAAAAATCAGATCAGAAATAAATGGAAAAGAAATGAAGGAAACAATAGCAAAGATCAATAAAACTAAAAGCTGGTTCTTTGAGAAGATAAACAAAATTGATAAACCACTAGCCAGACTCATCAAGAAAAAAAGGGAGAAGAATCAAATCAATAGAATTAGAAATGAAAAAGGAGAGGTAACAACTGACACTGCAGAAATAAAAAAGATCATGAGAGATTACTACAAGCAACACTATGCCAATAAAATGGACAACCTGGAAGAAATGGACAAATTCTTAGAAATGCACAACCTGCCAAGACTGAATCAGGAAGAAATAGAAAATATGAACAGACCAATCACAAGCACTGAAATTGAAACTGTGATTAAAAATCTTCCAACAAAAAAAAGCCCAGGACCAGATGGCTTCACAGGCAAATTCTATCAAACATTTAGAGAAGAGCTAACACCTATCCTTCTCAAACTCTTCCAAAATATAGCAGAGGGAGGAACACTCCCAAACTCCTTCTACGAGGCCACCATCACCTTGATACCAAAACCAGACAAGGATGTCACAAAGAAAGAAAACTACAGGCCAATATCACTGATGAACATAGATGCAAAAATCCTCAACAAAATACTAGCAAACAGAATCCAACAGCACATTAAAAGGATCATACACCATGATCAAGTGGGGGTTATTCCAGGAAGGCAAGGATTCTTCAATATACGCAAATCTATCAATGTGATAAACCATATTAACAAACTGAAGGAGAAAAACCATATGATCATCTCAATAGATGCAGAGAAAGCTTTTGACAAAATTCAACACCCATTTATGATAAAAACCCTGCAGAAAGTAGGCAAAGAGGGAACTTTCCTCAACATAATAAAGGCCATATATGACAAGCCCAGAGCAAACATCATCCTCAATAGTGAAAAACTGAAAGCATTTCCACTAAGATCAGGAACAAGACAAGGTTGCCCACTCTCACCACTCTTATTCAACATAGTTTTGGAAGTTTTAGCCACAGCAATCAGAGAAGAAAAGGAAATAAAAGGAATCCAAATCGGAAAAGAAGAAGTAAAGCTGTCACTGTTTGCAGATGACATGATCCTATACATAGAGAATCCTAAAGATGCTACCAGAAAACTACTAGAGCTAATCAATGAATTTGGTAAAGTGGCAGGATACAAAATTAATGCACAGAAATCTCTAGCATTCCTATACACTAATGATGAAAAATCTGAAAGTGAAATCAAGAAAACACTCCCATTTACCATTTCAACAAAAAGAATAAAATATCTAGGAATAAACATACCTAAGGAGACAAAAGACCTCTATGCAGAAAATTATAAGACACTGATGAAAGAAATTAAAGATGATACAAATAGATGGAGAGATATACCATGTTCTTGGATTGGAAGAATCAACATTGTGAAAATGACTCTACTACCCAAAGCAATCTATAGATTCAATGCAATCCCTATCAAACTACCACTGGCATTTTTCACAGAACTAGAACAAAAAATTTCACAATTTGTATGGAAACAGAAAAGACCCTGAATAGCCAAAGCAATCTTGAGAGCGAAAAACTGAGCTGGAGGAATCAGGCTCCCTGACTTCAGACTATACTACAAAGCTACAGGAATCAAGACAGTATGGTACTGGCACTAAAACAGAAAGATAGATCAATGGAACAGGATAGAAAGCCCAGAGATAAACCCATGCACATATGGACACCTTATCTTTGATAAAGGTGGCAGGAATGTACAGTGGAGAAAGGACAGCCTCTTCAATAAGTGGTGCTGGGAAAACTGGACAGGTACATGTAAAAGTATGAGATTAGATCACTCCCTAACACCATACACAAAAATAAGCTCAAAATGGATTAAAGACCTAAATGTAAGGCCAGAAACTATCAAACTCTTAGAGGAAAACATAGGCAGAACACTCTATGACATAAATCACAGCAAGATCCTTTCTGACCCACCTCCTAGAGTAATGGAAATAAAAACAAAAATAAACAAATGAGACCTAATGAAACTTCAAAGCTTTTGCACAGCAAAGGAAACCATAAACAAGACCAAAAGACAACCCTCAGAATGGGAGAAAATATTTGCAAATGAAGCAACTGACAAAGGATTAATCTCCAAAATTTACAAGCAGCTCATGCAGCTCAATAACAAAAAAACAAACAATCCAATCCAAAAATGGGCAGAAGACCTAAATAGACATTTCTCCAAAGAAGATATACAGACTGCCAACAAACACATGAAAGAATGCTCAACATCATTCATCATTAGAGAAATGCAAATCAAAACTACAATGAGATATCATCTCACACCAGTCAGAATGGCCATCATCAAAAAATCTAGAAACAATAAATGCTGGAGAGGGTGTGGAGAAAAGGGAACACTCTTGCACTGCTGGTGGGAATGTGAATTGGTTCAGCCACTATGGAGAACAGTATGGAGGTTCCTTAAAAAACTACAAATAGAACTACCATATGACCCAGCAATTCCACTACTGGGCATATACCCTGAGAAAACCAAAATTCAAAAAGAGTCATGTACCAAAATGTTCATTGCAGCTCTATTTACAATAGCCCGGAGATGGAAACAACCTAAATGCCCATTATCTGATGAATGGATAAAGAAGATGTGGCACATATATACAATGGAATATTACTCAGCCATAAAAAGAAATGAAATTGAGCTATTTGTAATGAGGTTGGATAGACCTAGAGTCTGTCATACAGAGTGAAGTAAGTCAGAAAGAAAAAGACAAATACCATATGCTAACACATATATATGGAATTTAAGAAAAAAAATGTCATGAAGAACCTAGGGGTAAGGCAGGAATAAAGATGCAGACCTCCTAGAGAACGGACTTGAGGTTATGGGGAGGGGGAAGGGTGAGCTGTGACAGGGCAAGAGAGAGTCATGGACATATACACACTAACAAACGTAGTAAGGTAGATAGCTAGTGGGAAGCAGCCGCATGGCACAGGGATATTGGCTCGGTGCTTTGTGACAGCCTGGAGGGGTGGGATAGGGAGGGTGGGAGGGAGGGAGACGCAAGAGGGAAGACATATGGGAACATATGTTTATGTATGACTGATGCACTTTGTTATAAAGCAGAAACTAACACACCATTGTAAAGCAATTATACCCCAATAAAGATGTTAAAAAAAAATTAAACCAAGTATTTAAATAAAGTTGAAAAAAAATGATCACATGTTACTTTTATAATTTAAAAAATTCATTACTGAAACTTCCGACCCGATGTCAAATAATGTTGCTTCTCAGTTGAAGCAATATCTGACTTAAGAGAAACAGCACTTACTGATGATCCACAAATTCCATTCCCTGAACTGTATCTCTACCTTTTTTCCCTCTATTTGGACATATCAACAGCCCCACAGAAAAGTCCCAGAACTATTGCCAGGTGAGCTATCATAAGATGTAGAAAAGGAGCAGTACAGGTAGGCAGAATTTTTTTAGACAATCCTTACATTCAGAAGAGTGAGTAAGGGAAGAAGTTGTGAAAACAGTGAACACACCCTGAATCCAGTTTCCCAAATGGAACTTCTTGCTTGAATATTGTCCTGCATGCCCAAAATATTTCCTGGTTTGTTTGGGTTTTTTTCACTTCAGTCATTACACCATAGAATGGTACTATAGAATTCTACCAAAAAGATAATCCTCTGTTTTACATCTTTCTTTAAAATACAAATTCTTCTTGAAAGGGTAAATGGCTCTCCACTCTTCACACATTAGTAAACGTTAGTTTAATCACATATCCTCATAACAGCCAGCTGAAATTAGACTTGCTGTTGAGAGAAAAAGCATATGAGAGAGTGTAATTACCAATGGGAGACCTGGATGTTGAACTGAAGAGGACTTGGTACAAATGAAAACATGTAAGCTAGGAACAACAAGAGGGCCCTGGAAAGTCATAAAAAAAATGGGTCGTAAAGGAAGGTAAAGGATACCAGAAAAACTGTGGACTGCAGAATAAAAGCACCCAATGAAAAAAAATAGACTCCTTTTGTTCCCTTCACCTTCTCTTCTTTCTTCTCCTTCCTTCTCTTTTACTTCATATACTAAAGCAAGTATGAGTACCACATGTGAGTTATATACAGTGGCCTAAATAAACTTCAGCTGAAGCGCCCTCCTCCATCCCTCTACTGCAAAGACTCACCACCACCTCCCACAGACTAAACACACAGTCATTTGTCCACGCCCAGGAAAAGGTTTGAGAAATACTCATTGAACACTGCCAGACAGAAGTATATTTTGTCAATAATATTTCTATGGACTAGACGTTTATGCACCCCCCCCCAAATTCATATGTTGTAACCTAATCCCCAATGTGATGGTATTTGGCAGTGGGACCTTTGGGAGGTAATTAGGTCATGAGGATGGAGTCCTCATGAAAGGAATAAGTGCCATCCTTATTCTCCATCCTGGCCTGAGTCATATTGCCTCTACCAAAGACTCATTACACTCCCTTGTAGGTTTTAGAGCTCTTTGGAACACAGACCTGAAATAAGACTCAGGGATTCTGAGATGAGCCTTCTGTGCATCCCAAAGACAAAGCAAATCAGCCAGGAACAGAGATGGCTGTGCCTTGTAAAACTGTGGTCATGAAATCCAACCAGGACAGCCAGGGATAGAGAACTCACTACACACACCATCAAAAGTGGTTGATAAAGTGAGCTAAATGAAAGAGTGACATTCACTAGAGGTGTTTTCTTAGTTTCCCAGTATCATCTCTTAATTGAGGATGCCTAATACTTTTAAGGAGGACTGGGAAGATAAGTGAGATAACACAAACTGTTTGGAGCACTCAATTCAAGGCCAGGTATCCTAGGATTAGCTAGAAATATTTACATATTATATATAGGCCGTGGGGCCTATATAAATACAGGACTTGAGGACATGGGGAGGGGGAAGGGTAAGCTGGGACGAAGTGAGAGAGTGGCATGGACATATATACACTACAAAATGTAAAACAGATAGCTAGTGGGAAGCAGCCGCATAGCACAGGGAGATGAGCTCGGTGCTTTGTGACCACCTAGAGGGGTAGGTTAGGGACGGTGGGAGGGAGACGCAAGAGGGAAGGGATATGGGGATATAGGTATATGTGTAGCTGATTCACTTTGTTATAAAGCAGAAGCTAACCCACCATTGTAAAGCAATTATACTCCAATAAAGATGTTTAAAATATATAAATAAATAAATAAAATAGATTTAAAAAATCATTAAACAATTTTTGACCACCAATTTACATTAACCTCCCTCATACTTATGCTTTCCCAGATATTTCACCTTTCTTCCTCTCAGTATAAATGCACTAAAAGAACAAAAGCATTCTGCTGAAGCAAAAGTAGTAAAAGCATTCTCATAGGCAATGGCTTTTATGCAAAAATCCAGAGGACTTGGGAAAAAACAGAGCTTATGCAGTTTCTTTTGGGGACACATTGGTTTCCCTTGTAGCCTTTCTGATCCCAATCTCAATTTTTGTAGTCCATTTAGCATATACAGGTGATGGGAGGATTAGAACTAGAGTCCCCTAGTGGAGGAACAGAAAAATGTGTGTGAAGATCATGGAATTGTAGAATAATGGGTAACCAAGAGCCAGATGGTCCAGATTCAAAATCTCAGCTCTTCCCCTCACTAACTACATGACTGTGGACAAGTTAACCTCTCTGTGCCTCAGTTTCCTCATTTATAAAGTTGGGATAATAAGTACCTGCTTTCCAAGGTTGGATAAATTGAGTAAATTCATATAAAGTGCTTAGGACATAGTCTAACGTATAATAAGACCTCAGTAAACTTGACCATTAATATTGGAAGCATCATATTAACTTTTGTGGCACTTTAGGAACTCATACTGTGGTTTACTTGGAGTTGTCACTGGAAGGTAGGAAATGAGACTGCAGAAAAAGGCTGTCTTTACTCTTACGATCCTTTTGAGAGCATTTCAGCTTGTAAATGGAGAAATATAAAGGTTTCTTAATAATCATAATGATTCCATAATAATAATAAAGCACAAAATTTATAATTTACTTATGAGTCAATAAGATTAAATTATCAGTGTTAAAACTGAATTTAAAAAAGGAATAAAAATTTTATTCCCTGTTAACCAAGTGAATTTTAGCATTGGAAATGACTTTCCACTTCTTTACATAACTATAGCTAGGACATAAACGTTAAAAGATCTCTGGTCTTGCATAATTTTACGTTCAACCATAGTTAAAGGAAACAAATAGGAATAAATGTGGATACATGATGAAAAATTTTGCAATAAGCAAAGAATAATTTTTAACACTAGAAGAATTATTCATTTTACCAGACAGCTTAATATCTCACATAACAGTGAGATAGAACCTAACACCTGCAGGTAAGACAGGGTGGGTGAGAGAAGCTGATATTGAACGATTACATAAAATGACACTTGGCAAACAGAGAAAACCAAAGAATGACTGCAAATGTTCCATCACTGGTAGTTTGATACTAAGGAGTAGATAAATAAAAGAGGAAATTGGGAGGCATGTGAGGAATTGCTAAAACAGAGCTATGAGAGTTAGGAATACAAAGTTGCTTCAAAAAAGCATCAGAAATTTTCCAAATAACATGGATTCCCAAGTATTGCTTAATAAGAACTTTGGATGGAATAATACTATAATAGTCTCTGCAGCTTCAAGTTTTCTTGCTGTCCCCAAAGGCAAACACATAGGGCTTCTGGTTTAAGGGGATGACAGAACCAAAATGCATGGGAAAATCACGAAGTTTAAGTAATCTTATTATGTTCTTATGACTAGGTTTCCTGATCTATGGTTGTTGACTTCTGAGTGGTCATTGGAAGAACCACTGGACTTCTGCTGCTTAAGACTTACTCTTGAATGTGATTCTTTAATCTTCCCCTGTCCACTACATCTTCAGCCCACGTCTTTTGCCTAGAGAGAGACAATGACAACCGTTCATTCAAGAAGGACCCCCATGCAGAACTGAGGACCCAATCAGTGAAGAGCAAATACCAGCTTTTCCATGCAGTGGATGACAACCAATTCAACAGGTTCCTATCCTTCATGAGAATGTTGTCTTTGGAACATTTCCTTACAAGGAGTCCTATTGTCATTTGATCACCAGTTTGAAATATATTATTGCAATTGCAATATTTGTTGTTAACTTTTTAAAAAACACAAAGTGATGAAAATCACTGGATGTGATCAAGTTCAAACAGTCTAAACTATGCTCCCAAACTCCAAATTGATTCAAATTAAATGATGATTTTAGGGTTAAAATATCTCAATGAGAAATCTAAAAGTTAAAAATAAGCAAAATAACAAAAACATCTAAATACCAGAGTAGTCTTCTCTTTAGTTTAATCTCATATTGATGTTGTTTTTTTTTAAAATTTTTATTTATTTATTTATTTTTAGCTGCGTTGGGTCTTTCTTGCTGCGTGCAGGCTTTCTCTAGTTGTGGTGAGTGGGCACTACACTTTGTTGCAGTGCGCAGGCCTCTCATTGCGGTGGCTTCTCTTGTTGCAGAGCACAGGCTCTAGGCACGTGGGATTCAGTAGTTGTGGCACACAGGCTCAGGAGTTGTGGCTCACGAGCCCTAGAGCACAGGCTCAGTAGTTATAGTGCACAGGCTTAGTTACACCACAGAATGTGGGATCTTCCCGGACCAGGACTCGAACCCATGTCCCCTGCATTGGCAGGCGGATTCTTAACCACAGCACTAGCAGGGAAGTCCCTCATATTGATGTTTTAAATGTACATACCATCTGTATACTTCTGAGCTATTAATCAACACTTCTGTTTTCTTTAATTTTTTGCCTCTTTTGACCTAAAATAAATTTTAAATGTAATATTTAGATATTAAAATTTTCCACTTTCACATTTTTGCAACTCTTTTAATCTGTGATTGAAGTTAAGGAATCTTCAAAAATGTTTTCATACCTTGAATGAGTAACATTGCCCTTATTTACAAAGGGTCTTTACTCTGAGATAATTGATAACAGAATTATATTTATGAGGATCCAAGCCCCAGAGTACCAAATGAGTAAATATGCATTTTCTACGGTTCATCATAAAGCTTAGAGAGAGCATGTAAAAATTTTCTCTTAGAAAGTAATTAAGATAAGTTGAAAGAATAATTAATAATTGTATGGGTTAATTTCATCCTGTGGTTCATAACTTTATTCTGAACCAAATATTTTTAATTTGGAAAGTTTTATGATTAATGTCATTTGATCTAAATCAAATTCATCAGTCCAAATTAAGGTATCAATGTAAGAAGCTTTAGTAATCAATCTTTGGTTTATTGCAGCCATCAAATCATTTATCCATGAATAATTTAGATCAATTCAAAAGAATCATATCTTTCAGCTATACATTTCCCAAATACGTGTGGTGAGGAATAGCAGTAATTGTTCAATATGCTACTAATAACATTATTTTATTTTCACAAAAATCGACTTTATATCAAATTGTTTTTTATTCTTTTCCCTCTCTTGTTAAAAAAAAAAGAAGAATATACACTTTCAGTTACCTGCATTCATGGCCAGATTTTTCTGATGAGTCAGTTAGTTCGTGGATCCATATATTGCTTGAGATCACCATCAACTCTTCTTATTAGGCATTTATCTCGTCAAGGCAGATATATCAGATGATTGTCAAAACAATCAAGCTTCTTGAGGGCAATTTAATGCTTCCTTGTAAAATAAAATACCACACAGAGAGAAGTCAGTCAAACAATAAAACAATAAAAATTTGAAGCTGAAGTGTTTTAAATTCTAGTAAGAAATAGCATGAAATGCCAAAATGTATGAGTAGAATGTCTCCTTTCATGTGAAAATACTGCTAGGCTTGGGGGTGAGGGTGGGGGTGGGATGAATTGGGAGATTTGGATTGACATATATACACTAATATGGATAAAATAGATAACAAATAAGAACCTGCTGTATAAAAAATTAAATTAAAAATTAAAATGGCAGATATGTTGATGGAATATTTATATGGAAAAATATGTGAAAATTATTTAGCAAAGCTGTGTGTCCACTGATAAAAAGGGCCAAGGAAAAAGAATTGAAGAATATGAATAAAGGACATACCGTTGACTAAAAAAAAAAAATACTGCTAGGCTTAAACAGCTATCATACTGAGACTTGATATTTTACAACTTAGGGCTTTTCCATAACTATGTAGCCAATAAGCTCCATCTCTAAACATATCAACAGTTTATATCCATGAAACCTAGGTCATAGAACATTAATGTGTATCAGATGCAGATGGACAACTCAACAGGTACAATTCTTAAGACAATTATAATTGGTGCTATCCTGAGGGTATGGATGGAAAAGGAGGTTGCCAGGGAAACAAAACCAACTGACTGGACATGTATGACTCTCGGATGCTTTATGATACCACTGAGTACACGAGGGCACATACAGAAGAGCATTGATGTATGTGCAAGAGCTCATTGGCTGTTGCCATGGAGGCAGCCAGTAATGGTGTGCAGGGAACAAACAGAAGGACATAAAAAGAGATGACTGTGCCACATGTACTGAGAAAGAAACCTGTGAAATTCTCTCCGCTCATTGGCCATCACTATGGAGACAGTCTTTAAAAACCCATAGGAAAAGGAAATTAGATTCTGGTTTAAACACAAACACACACACACACACACACACACACACACACACACACACACACACATATACCTCATAGAGGTGAGTATAAACATGAAAAATATTTAAGATCAATTTCATAAGCTGTTTTCAGGAACAATTACTAACATATAGCAAAATCCCCCTAGACAGAAAACATTGACATTATTCAATAATTATAGAGAGTATCTTTTTTCCTACCCTGGTATTCATTTCCAAAAGTTACCCATTTTGCTCAATTTTATCTCTAGGTTGTATGTCAGATGCCAATACCACTGTATGCTGTTAAAAGATCACTCTTTCAAGTGATGAATACAACCCCCTGCTGCAAAGCAAGGGCTTAGAGACCTTGAAACCCTGATGTTTGGCAGGTAGATATATTTCAAGTTTTATCAGCTCTTTGTACATTGGGTAAATGTTTTTCTGTGACGCATTATTAACAAGGCTCATCAACATCCTGTTATGCAAAAAAAAAAAAAAAAAAAAAATCAGTTGAGCTTTAACCGGCTACTCATGAGGCATAAAGGAAATCAAGGTTTCTTAAATTATCCTCTTTTCTTTTTTTTGCATGAGAGTAGTTTGCCCTGACTCAATTACCAATACAACCATCATCTCTTGAATTCTTTTCAATTTTTCATTTGCTCTAACATCCTGCTATGTGTAGTAGCTGAGCTGCCTAAAGCTTAGGTTTATCTTGGTCCCCCAAAATACACAGACATATACAACTTGGTCTAAGGAAAATACGTATTGTAGGAAAAAATACAAAAATGATGACTTTTGAGAATATGGAAATTAATTGCCACTACTTATTTACTAAGAAAAAGAAAAGGACTATTCTAACCATGGAATGGAGCTTGAGAGAGAGGAAAAAGAGAGTCACAGGTGGCAAAACCCCCTAATTTACTCCTGGTAACTTTAAAATGGAAATTCTCAACCAAGGGAGGCACATACTTCTGTTGCAAAAGTCAAAATATTAATAGAGGTATAAATTACTGCAGAATGTTCTGAGTTTCCCCTCTAGCTGGGTGGAAGGGTTATATCTTCTGCCTGAGAAAGAGAGCGCTAGAGAGAGGAAGGCCGAAATAAGGGTAGACTTATCTGCCAACTCTATGCAAGCAAACATTTAAAACAAACACTTCTGTCACCCAAAGGCATAGCCAAATGAGCTAGTTGATGGCAACGTAACTGAGTCCTCATTGTAAGTCAGGATGCCCCCAAATTACAAATTTTCTTGGCTAGGGGTCAGCCTGTATTTGGAAATGATAAAGTTCTATCCATGTACTTGGTGTCAGAAGCAATCGTGATCCCAGTATGCCCTAACATTTGTCGAACACACCTGCTGCAAGCTGCCTGTACAACAGTGTGACAGATAAAGAAGCATCAGAACTATTAAGAGGATAAGCTGGATCTTATCAGTTAGACTGAAAAGTGTGCTTATATGGGCTCTGAAATGCTCCACAGTATCTAGCTTTATTTCTCTGATGCCTAAAGAATGTGATTCAGCCTTTAAGCATGACTGGTGTGCTATTTTTAGGCAGAGGGGGAAATCTGGTTCAGTGTCACTATTAAGTACCATTGTTTATATAGGTCTTTTTATACTAGGATTTGACCTGAACTTTTAGCAAGTTGAGGGGTGGGTTGTGAAGCATGTTATCTCATTCCCTTGATCCTAAACACTATCCTCAAAAATTTCATTTGCAGAATGAGTTTCATTTTCAAAGGACTTACTATAAATAATAATAACAACTTATTTCATGCTATCATAAAGGTGTAAAAAGTTTTTAGAGAATGTTTAATTTTCCTGGGGGTGTCTAATGCTCTTATTTTAGGTTATTTTGCACAGAGATCATTAATATTTTTTAAGCTGATTGAATTTTCATGCTCTAAATTTAGTTACCTCTCTACAGATCTTCAGTTGAAAAAAAAAAAAAAACTCTAGGGGTTATTTCTAAGTTACATACCTGAAATTCCTGTAATTAGCCAACCAATAAATTAGAACACCTAGGCTATGGCCTCCAGATCCAAAAAGTCTGACTTTCCATTACTGTATAATGAAAATAAAACATTTATTTATACTCAATTATGTTACTTCTATAAAATATTTACTCACATTATGATGTTATATTTCAGCAGTAAATATAGCAAAGTTTTAACATTCCTACAAATATATTCATCAAATCAGTAAGAAAAGTCACAAAAATCACAATAACAGATGAGAAAGGGCATGAATGAATCAACAGTTCACCTAAGATGATGACTAGAAAAAATGTTCAAACTCACTAAAATCTAAATATGCAAAATGAAATAATAGTTTAGCATATTATAGTTAAATTGCCCAAAATAAATAATGATACATCTTAGAGCTTACAAATTTAGAACAAATGATAAAATGAAAATGATAGCTTTTAAAGATTAGATAATTTAGATCAAAGTTTGAAAAAGTACAAATATTTGGGGAAAAATTTTATTTTTTTGGCTCTACTGTGAAGTTTTATCCACTGGACCACCAGGAAAGTCCTAACTGGGCAAAATTTGAGAACATCTTCATTAACTTGTAACAATTATGAATCTTAATCCAATTATATTCCCTACAGATTTAAACAGAGTATTGTTGTTCTCAAGTTTTGGAAGTCCAAAGTTCCTCAATTGTTGGAGTTAAAATTTTACTGCACCTTTTCTCATTTTAATAGTTATCTATGATCTCAGCTTACCTTTGACTTAGCTAGTGAATTCCCCAGAGGTTTAAGTCCCTTTGCCTCCGAGTTCTAACTTTTCCTTCCTTATACGATTTGACAGAAAGAGCCCAAGGTTGAATATGTCCTATATTTCCCAGTATAACTTCCATGTGACAGCATTTTTCAAATCAGCAGAAAAATTTCCTCTTCTGAACATATTTCTTTTTCATGCCCATTCTTCTTCCTTTAAGAAGCCAGGACTGGTTTAACTCCAACTTTGTACTGTATACTTAGGCTCATATTGCATTTTCCCTTGGTAATGGGTACAGGAGGTTTTAGATCACTCATAAATCTACTTGTTTTTGTTGTTATTTAAAATGGCATGGCCTTTCCATTTCAAAACAGACTATAACATACATTTAAACAGATATATAAAATTGTTTCTTTCTCTATACCAACTAAATAAACTGTCCTCACAGCTGCTCAAAAGCACAGATTCAATCTACTACAACATTTTTCTAATTCAGTGTTCCTTGAAAACAAACTACAAATTCAGAAATTTCATATTTCTTAATGATATGACCATATTAAACTTTTCATAAAACAAATAATGTTCCATATTTGGAAACACATAAAATATCTGTGATCCCACACTAGCTTATCAGACACTTTCAGTCATTGGAGGTAAACTCTGTATTTTCAGTAGATAAATTATTTTTTAAATTCCTATTTAGATAGCACCTAATAGTAAAATTATAGTTTCTAAAAATAGTAAACTTGATATAGTTGTCTCCATTTTTAGTTAAAACATTTCAATTTTAATAGTTTCCTTTATTCACCAGGAAAAAAATTCTAACTTTGTCATAATATGGGAAAAAAATTACCTTTTCAGCCTTACTTTCTGCTAACACTTTCCTGCCTGCTATTATATCCATCTGCCTGATATACCCTTGAGCTTTTTTTTCACATTTGACAGATTTGGTATTATTTTTCAAGGCCAACTCAAAGGTACTATATGAAGCCATCATTAACGACTAGATTTGAATTATTTATTGCATTGCCCTGCTGACCTAAAACAAATAGATTGCCAGTTATTTCTGCATCAAAAATGGGTTTATTTGAATTCAGCAAAGAATTGTTATACAGGGGGATTGGAACCAAGATGGCAGACTAGAAGGACGTGCTCTCAATCCCTCTTGTGAGAACACCAGAATCACATCTAGCTGCTGGACAATCATCAACAGGAAGACACTGGAACTCACCAAAAAAGAGACCCCACATCCAAAGACAAAAGAGAAGCCAAAATGAGATGGTAGGAGGGCACAATCACAGCAAAATCAAATCCCATAACTGCTAGGTGGGTGACTCACAGACTGGAGAACACTTATACCACAGAAGTCCACCCACTGGAGTGAAGGTTCTGAGCCCCACGTCAGGCTTCCCAACCTGGGGGTCAAGCAATGGGAGGAGGAATTCCTAGAGAATCAGACAAAGAAGGCTAGTGGGATTTGATTGCAGGACTTGGACAGGACTGGGGGGAACAGAGACTCTACTCTTGGAGGGCACACACAAAGGAGTGTGCACATTGGGACCCAGGGGAAGGAGCAGTGACCCTGGGGGAGACTGAACTGAACCAGACCTACCTGCTAGTGTTGGAGGGTCTCCTGCAGAGGCAGGGGGTGGCTGTGGCTCACGGTGGGGACAAGAACACTGGCAGCAGAAGTTCTGGGAAGTACTCCTTGGCGTGAGCCCTCCCAGAGTCTGCCATTAACCCAACCTAAGAACCCAGGTAGGCTCCAGTGTTGGGTTGCCTCAGGCCAAACCTCCAACAGGGAGGGAACCCAGGCCCACCCACCAGCAGTCAAGTGGATTAAAGTTTTACTGAGCTCTGCCCACCAGAGCAACAGCCATCTCTACCCACTGCCAGTCCCTCCCATCAGGAAAGCTGCACAAGCCTCTTAGACAGCCTCATCCACCAGAGGGCAGATAGCAGAAGAAAGAACTACAATCCTGCAGCCTTTGGAACAAAAACCACATTCACAGAAAGAAAGACAAGATGAGAAGACAGAGGGCTATGTACCAGATGAAGGAACAAGATAAAACCCCAGAAAAACAACTAACTGAAGTGGAGATAGGCAACCTTCCAGAAAAAGAATTCAGAATAATGATAGTGAAGATGATCCAAGACCTGGGAAAAGAATGGAGGCAAAGATCAAGAAGATGCAAGAAATGTTTAATGAAGACCTAGAAGAATTAAAGAACAAACAAACGGAGATGAACAATACAATAGCAGAAATGAAAACTACAATAGAAGGAATCAATAGCAGAATAACTGAGGCAGAAGAACGAATAAGTGACCTGGAAGACAGAATGGTGGAATTCACTGCTGTGGAAGAGAATAAAGAAGCTACTACATAATGATCAAGAGATCAATCCAAGAAGAAGATATAACAATTATAAATATATACACACCCAACATAGGAGCACCTAAATACATAAGGCAGGTGCTAACAGCTGTAAAACAGGAAATCGACAGTAACACAATAATAGTGGGGGACTTTAACACCTCACTAACACCAGTGGACAGATCATCCAAACAGAAAATTAATGAGGAAACAGAAGCTTTAAGTGACACAATAAACCAGATAGATTTAATTTTTTTTTTTTTTTGCGGTACACGGGGCTCTTACTGTGTGGCCTCTCCCGTTGCAGAACACAGGCTCCGGACGTGCAGGCTCAGTGGCCATGGTTCACGGGCCCAGCCGCTCTGTGGCATGTGGGATCTTCCCGGACCAGGGCACGAACCCGTGTCCTCTGCATCGGCAGGCGGAATCTCAGCCACTGTGCCACCAGGGAAGCCCCAGATAGATTTAATTGATATTTATAGGACATTCCATCCCAAAACAGCAGATTACACTTTCTTCTCAAGTGCGCATGGAACATTCTCCAGGATAGATCACATCTTGGGTCACAAATCAAGCCTCAGTAAATTTAAGAAAATTGAAATCATATCAAGCATCTTTTCTGACCACAACGTTATGAGATTAGAAATGAAATACAGGGGGAAGAACGTAAAAAACACAAACACGTGGAGATTAAACACTATGTTACTAACTAAGAGGTCACTGAAGAAATCAAAGAGGAAATCAAAAAATACCTAGAAACAAATGACAATGATAACACGACAATCCAAAACCTATGGGATGCAGCAAAAGCAGTTCTAAGAGGGAAGTTTATAGCAATAAATGCCTATCTCAAGAAACAAGAAAAATCTCAAATAAATTATCTAACCTTACACCTAAAGGAACTAGAGAAAGAAGAGCAAACAAAACCCAAAGTTAGCAGAAGGAAAGAAATCATAAAGATCAGAGCAGAAATAAATGAAATAGAAACAAAGAAAACAATGGCAAAGATCAAGAAAACTAAAAGATGGTTCTTTGAGAAGATAAACAAAATTGATAAAGCATTAACCAGACTCATCAGGAAAAAGAGGGAAAGAACTCAAATCAATAAAATTAGAAATGAAAAAGGAAAAGTTTCAACAGACACCGCAGAAACACAAAGCATCCTAAGAGACTACTGCTAGCCAATAAACACTATGCCACTAACACTATGCCAATAAAATGGACAACCTGGAAGAAATGGGCAAATTCTTAGAAAGGTATAACCTTCCAAGACTGAACCAGGAAGAAACAGAAAATATGAACAGACCAATCACAAGTAATGAAATTGAAACTGTGATTAAAAATCATCCAACAAAAAAAGTCCAGGACAGGATGGCTTCACAGGTGAATTCTATCAAACATTTAGAGACGAGCTAACACCCATCCTTCTCAAACTCTTCCCAAAAATTACAGAGGAAGGAACACTCCCAAACTCATTCTATGAGGCCACCATCACCCTGATACTAAAACCAAAGATACTACAAAGAAAGAAAATTACAGACCAATATCACTGATGAATATAGATGCAAAAATCCTCAACAAAATATTAGCAAACAGAATCCAACAACACATTAAAAGGATCATACACCATGATCAAGTGGGATTTATCCCAGCGATACAAGGATTCTTCAATATATGCAAATCAATCAACGTGATACACCATATTAACAAACTGAAGAATAAAAACCATATGATCATCTTAATAGGTGCAGGAAAAGCTTTTGACAAAGTTCAACACCCATTTATGATAAAAACTCTACAGAAATTAGGCACAGACGGAACCTACCTCAACTTAATAAAGGCATATACAAGAAACCCACAGCAAACATCATTATCAATGGTGAAAAACTGAAAGCACTTCCTGTAAGATCAGGAATGAGACAAGGATTTCCACTCTCACTGCTATTATTCAACTTAGTTTTGGAAGTCCTAGCCTCGGCAATCAGTGAAGAAAAAGAAATAAAAGGAATACAAATTGGAAAAGAAGAAGTAAAACTGTCACTCTTTGCAGATGACATGATACTATATGTAGTGAATCCTAAAGATGCCAGCAGAAAACTACTAGAGTTAATCAATGAATTTGGTAAAGTTGCAGGATACAAAATTAATGCACAGAAATCTCTTGCATTCCTATACACTAATGTTGAAATATCTGAAAGGGAAATTAAGGAAGCACTTCCATTTACCACTGCAACAAAGGAATAAAATACCTAGGGATAAACCTACCTAGGGAGACAAAAGACCTGTATGCAGAAAACTATAAGACACTGATGCAAGTAATTAAAGATGATACCAACAGATGGAGAGATATACCATGTTCTTGGATTGGAAGAATCAATATTGTGAAAATGACTATACTACCCAAAGCAATCTACAGATTCAATGCAATACCTATCAAATTACCAATGGCATTTTTTATGGAACTAGAACAAAAAAATCTTAAAATTTGTATGGAGAAACAAAGACCCTGAATAGCCAAAGCAGTCTTTAGGGAAAAAAATGGAGCTGGAGGAATCAGACTCTCTGACTTCAGACTATACTACAAAGCTACAGTAATCAAGACAACATGGTACTGGCACAGAAACAGAAACATAGATCAATGAAACAAGATAGAAAGCCCAGAGATAAACCCACACACATATGGTCAACTAATCTACGACAAAGGAGGCAAGAATATACAATGGAGAAAAGACAGCCTCTTCAATAAATGGTGCTGGGAAAACTGGACAGCTACATGTAAAAGCATGAAATTAGAACACTCCCTAACACAATACACAAAAATAAACTCAAAATGGATTAGAGACCTAAATGTAAGACCAGACACTATAAAACACTTAGAGTAAAACGTAGGAAGAACACTCTTTGATATAAATCACAGCAAGATCTTTTCTGATCCACCTCCTAGAGTAATGGAAATAAAAACAAAAATAAACAAATGGGACCTAATGAAACTTCAAAGGTTTTGCACAGAAAAGGAGACCATAAACAAGACCAAAAGACAACTTCAGAATGGGAGAAAATATTTGCAAACATATCAACGGACAAAGGATTAATCTCCAAAATATATAAACAGCTCATGCAGCTCAATATTAAAAGAATAAACAACCCAATCAAAAAATGGGCAGAAGACCTAAATAGACATTTCCCCAAAGAAGATATACAGATGACCAAGAAGCACATGACATCTGCTCACCATCACTAATTATTAGAGAAATGCAGATGAAAACAATGAGCTATCATCTCACACCAGTTAGAATGGGCTTCATCAGAAAATCGACAAACAACAAATGCTGGAGAGGGTGTGGAGAAAAGGGAACCCTCTTGCACTGTTGGTGGGAATGTAAACTGATACAGCCACTATGGAGAACAGTATGGAGGTTCCTTAAAAAAGTAAAAATAGAATTACTATATGATCCAGCAATCCCACTACTGGGCACTCACCCAGAGAAAACTGCAATTCAAAAAGACACATGCACCCCAATGTTCATTGCAGCACTATTTACAATAGCCAGGTCATGGAAGCAACCTAAATGCCCATCGACAGGCAGATGAATGGATAAAGAAGATGTGGTACATATATACAACAGAATATTACTCAGCCATAAAAAGGAACAAAATTGGGTCATTTGTTGAGAAGTGGATAGATCTAGAGACGGTCATACAGAGTGAAGTAAGTCAGAAAGAGAAAAACAAATATTGTATATTAACACGTATATGTGGAACCTAGAAAAATGGTACAGGTGAACCAGTTTGCAGGGCAGAAATTAAGACACAGATGTAGAGAACAAACGTATGGACAACAAGGGGGGAAAGCTGCAGGGGTGTGGTGGTGGTGGTGTGATGAATTGGGCGATTGTGATTGACATATATACACTGATATGTATAAAATTGATGACTATTAAGAACCTGCTGTATAAAATAAAAAATAGAGAAAACCTATTTATTAAATAAAAAAGAATTGTAATTTAGGTTGTGTAACCGTGGCAAGCCATGTGCAAGTCCCCAGAAAAAAATGGAGAGAATTCTTTCATAGAGGGGAAAAGGAACTTGGGAGGCCTATAGTAAACAAAGACTCCATGACTTTTCATTGGCTGAATTGTGACTGTCTCTCATTGGCTGAGCTCTTGCCAGGAAGGAGGAAGAAGTCTTCTTCCTGTTGGGCTCCCACTGTTGTTGGTCATAGGGCATGAGAGCTCCCCCTTCTGTTCACCTGACTCTATTTTTTTGTTTGTTTCTTTTGGTTTTTGGTTTTTCTGGCCACACCCAGCAGCTTGCAGGATCTTAGTTCCCCAACCAAGTATTGAACGCGGGACCCCTGCAGTGGAAGCACGGAATCCTAACCACTGGTCTGCCAGGGAATTCCCTGACTCTATTTAACTGAGGTTTCCTTGTATTAATTTTTTATAGCACTATCTGTGATCTCCTAGGTCTTTGTCCACACTTCTTTCTAAACACTTGTTATCTTTTATTATGTTATAGACATGTGTCATCTCACATAGGTCTATATCTCCTTCTAGACTGTAAGATACTTAAGAGTAAGCAACATATTCTGTTTACCTTTATATTTTCAGGATCTTACAAAATAGCTGCTATATCAATAAAATACTGCCACACAAACATTTAATGAAAAAAATCATTATTGAGATTATAAACAGGCAGAATGGTAAAACCTATAAGGGAAGCAAAGTACTTCTTTGTCTGAAACAAGAGGAAAGAAAGTTGTCCATATATAGCATTGCTCCTTTGTGAGGTGTTTTCACCATTTCAAAGTTAAGGTTAAAAATCTTGGGGGAAACACTGTTTCAGCTAATTATGAATTTGTGTCCTAGATATTCATATTTTTAGTTTGGCCAAACTACAAATAGTTGTAAATAAACTTTACAAGATATTCTCCAAGGAAGCAGGAATAAACAAAGAATGTGATCCAGAAAATTAGAGAATAGTTCAATGGGGTGATTAACATCCTATCCATTATCAGACCAGGCTGTCCTGAGGAAGAACACACTCAGCTTAAACCTATTTTAGGACCAGGGCTAGGAAGCAAGAGTCTATGAAGTCTTGAATGCCTGCAATATCTAAATGCAGGTATCCTTTTCTTCTTCAAAGGCACGGAGTATTTATTTTCATGAAACTTCTGAGTGGGCTGTGTGATATTGTGATTATAATAAGAAACATATATCTGGTTTTTATCCCCATTAAAGTCATAGAGCTCCTAAAACCCTTGAAATTTCCTAAGTGACAAAAGCAATAAAGGTGTCTTTTGTTATGTTCTTGATGGAAACTTTTGGAAAACCCTTAGGTAACCTAGGGTGGGGGCTGATTACCAAGGGAATCAACCATGTGATTAAAGGGATGGAACTTTCAGTTGTACATCCTGACCTTCCTGGGAAGGGAGAGGAGCTGGAGTTCAATGTCCAATGGCCAGTGATTTAATCAATCATGACTATGTAATGAAGCCTTCAAAAAACTCAAAAGTATGGGGTTTGGAGAGCTTCTGGGTTGGTGAACATGTGGAGATTCAGGGAAAGTGGAACTCCCAGAGAGCATGGACGTTCTGAGCCCTTTTCCTGTACCTTACCCTGTTCATCACTTCCATCTGGTTGTTCCTGAATTATATCCTTTTATAATAAATCAGTGATCTAGTGAGTAAACAGGTTTCCTAAGTACTGTGAGTCACTCTAGCAAATTAATCAAACCCAAGGAGAGAGCCGTGGGAACCTCTGATCTATAGCCAGTTGGTCAGATATACAGGTAATAACCAGAGCTTATGATTGGCATCCTGAGTTGGAGGAGGTTGTTGGAACCTCCAATTTGTAGCCAGTTTGTCAGAAGCACAGGTAAAACCTTGGACTTGTGACTGATTGGCATCTCAGATGAGAGGAGGAGTGATCTTGTAAGACTGAGCCCTTAACCTGTGGAATCTGATGCTACCTCCCAGTAGATAGAGTCAGAATTAAAGAACACCCACCTGGTAACCTGATCATTGCTTGTTGGTGTGGGGAACACCCTTCTCCAACATACATACACAAATTGGAATTGGGTTTAAGAACCCCCAAAAGACAAGATTTTAGATAAACTAGTTCTTATTCTTCAAGCTAGTCAGTAGCCATTCTCCCACACAAGCAATTGTAAAACTGTGCCTATGCTTTGATCAGAGTGAGCAGAGTGTGCAAGTAAACACACAGACTCTTGGTCCTGTTCTCCAGACCGTTTCAAATTTTCCCTCTTCTGTAAACCAATCTATCTTCAGATATGTGTCAATATCATTAAGCTCTAGCTTCTTTCACATTTACTCTTACTTTTAAATATATTTCTAGGTGCAATTCTCCTAACTTGACCCACAGATTTGTTAATTTAGTCAATTATATGAAGGTGTTCGTTATTTAGCTCTTAGAATTTCACCTTAATTTTTCTAGTTGTAAGATCATCTCAGTCTAGCCTTTAGTACACTCTCTCTAATTCTCAGTGGATTACATAAATTATATCTGTACAAGCCTAATGTTTTAAGCCTTTATGAAGACTACAGTTGGACAAAAATAATGTCCTTAGGCAACTCTCATAACCATTTCCTACAGTCAATCAACTCCATTCTTACTGAAGGGGAAGATTTTTGCAAAACTTGACATTGCCCAAGTTAGGCAGCTTGTTCAGCAACCCTGAAGTGTAGACATCTAATCATCATTAATTAAGAAATCTTCCAAGATTTATTTGTTCAGCTTAGACTTTCTAACCCTTGGAATTAGATGTATCATGGAGACACTGTTTTATGGGCCTCCAGATAAGGTAAAAAGGGTTTTATAATATATTAGCCATAAGAGCTACAGAAGATAAGTTCTTTTGAAAACATCTACATCATTTCCTTTGGAGTCAACCTTGATCCTCAGTTCACATTCAATCTTCAAGAAATTTTAATGGCTCTTCTTTCAAAATATATCAGAATCTGACCATCTCTCACTCCTCTCCACCTCCCATGGCAGTGCCAGCACCTCTATAGACCACTATGAATTACTACACCTTGAATTACAATCTGCCCTCCACGTGCACCAATTTTGCATCCACGGATTCAACCAACTGCAGATTGAAAATATTTTTTTTAATTCCAGAAAGTTCCAAAAAGCAAAACGAATTTGCTGTGGACCAGCAACTACTTACATAGCATTTACATTGTATTAGGTATTATAAGTAGTCTAGAGGTGATTTAAAGTATGGAAGGGTGTATGTATATTATATGCAAATACTACAACATTTTATATAAGGTACTTGAGCTCCCTCAGATTTTGGTACCTGCAGGGGCCCTAGAACCAGCTCCCCGCAGTTACCAAGGGACGACTGGACTATAATGGCCTCACAACTGCTCTATTTTTATACTTTCTCTCCTATAGTCTGCCTTCAACACAGACATTAAAACATTAATCTGCTCTCCTCTGCTCGAAACCTTAGAGGGGTTCTCCTTCATTTAGGGAAGAGAGAACTCTGATTTCTACCAAGAATGTGGAAGAATAAAAGACCAAGCATTGCCAAGCATTCTGGCAACAAAGCCTGATTTTAAGACCTATTTTAGAAATTTTCACTAAGAAAAGAATATACAATTTGGGAAAAGATGCAAAGAAGACATACACATCAAGATCTATGTGCCTTCATGAACAGATGCTCAACATCGCTAATTACTAGAAAAATGCAAATCAAAACTACAATGAGGTATCACCTCACACCAGTTAGAATGGCCATCATTAAAATGTTGACAAATAACAAATGCTGGAGAGGGTGTGGAGAAAAGGGAACCCTCCTACACTGTTGGTGGAAATGTAAGTTGGTGCAGCCACTATGGAGAACAGTATGGAGGTTCCTCAGAAAACTAAAAATAGAACTACCATATAACCCAGCAATCCCACTCTTGGGCATACGTCTGGTGAAAACTTTAATTCAGAAAGATACTACATGCACCCCAACATTCATAGCAACTCTATTTACAATAGCAAAGGCATGGAAGCAACCTAAGTGTCCATCAACAGATGAATAGATAAAGAAGATGTGAGAGAGATATATATATACACACACACACACACAATGGAATACTATTTAGTTATAAAAAAGAATGAACTTTTGTCACTTGCAACAATGTGGATGGACATGGAGGACATTGTGCTAAGTGAAATAAGTCAGAGAAAGACAAATACTGTATGACATTGCTTATACGTGGAATCTAAAAAGTACAACAAACTAGTGAATATAACAAAAAAGAAGCAGACTCACAGATATAGAGAACAAACTAGTGATTATAGTGGGGAGGAGGGGGAGGGGCAATATAAGGGTAGGGGAGTGGGAGGTACAAACCACTGGGTGTAAGATAGGCTACAAGGATGTATTGTACAACATGGGGAATATAGTCAGTAATCTGTAATAACTGTAAATAGAGTGTAACCTTTAAAAATTGTTTAAAAATTGTATAAGGACTTCCCTGGTGGCTCAGTGGTTGGGAATCCGCCTGCCAATGCAGGGGACACAGGTTTGATCCCTGGTCTGGGAAAATCCCACATGCAGCGGAGCAACTAAGCCCGTGCGCCACAGCTGAGCCTGCGCACCACAACTGCTGAAGCCTGCATGCCTAGAGCCTGTGCTCTGCAACAGGAGAAGCCACCACAATGAGAAGCCCCCACTCGCTGCAACTAGGGAAAGCCCGCACGCATCAACAAAGACCCAATGCAGCCAAAAATAAATAAATAAATTTATTTTAAAAATATTGTATAAAAATTAAAATTAGAAAAAATCCTATGTTCCTATATTCTGGTGAGGAGTGGTCCTTACAAAGGTCTACTGCCTGACTCTCAGGGACTG
Source organism: Pseudorca crassidens (assembly GCF_039906515.1). Classification (NCBI taxonomy): domain Eukaryota; kingdom Metazoa; phylum Chordata; class Mammalia; order Artiodactyla; family Delphinidae; genus Pseudorca; species Pseudorca crassidens. Next base: position 71,102,703 of record NC_090303.1, on the reverse strand, counting down.
GGGCTTACTTCCTGGTCCCCACTTCTACCCCAGGATACCCCAGGCTACCTGGGTGGCACTTCTAACGCAAAAGCCTCTACCTCGGTCTCAGTCACTTCTGGCCTGAAAATTGCTGCTCCCCATTATAGATCTATTTGGTGGAGATGGAAGGAGCTGTTTCTGCCCTCTTCTCAGTTTTGACCTGGGTGTTTGCATCTTCTGCTCATTTTTTCCCCTTTGCCCATGATAAAAGCAAATTTTTTTTTTCAAAAGGTTCAATTAAAAACCTAGAGTAAGGCTAATGGACAGATTAGGTTATGTTGTCAGACTTAAATCTTGAAATAACATGTCAGAAAGTCTGAAGAATTGGTTAACCTATTACCTTTTCCTCAAACTGTTCACAGAATTGCAGTGTTTCAATCATAGTTATAAATCCCAGGACTTTCAGACAAAGAGTTCAGCTACAATAACAATGTTGTAAATAGGCACAATTCTTTTTCTCTTTTATCCAATATAGTCATTACCTAAATAAAATATACGTATCTGGTCTGTCCATTCTGTTTAAAGTGGAAATAAACTTTTACGGGATACCTTACCCTTTTAGCGTTGAATTTTGTGGAGATTCAAAACATCATACATGGGGCTTCCCTGGTGGTGCAGTGGTTAAGAATCCACCTGCCAATTGAGGGCATATGGGTTCGAGCCCTGGTCCAGCAAGATCCCACATGCCGCGGAGCAACTAAGCCCGTGCACCACAACTACTGAGCCTGCGCTCTATAATCCATGAGCCACAGCTACTGAAGTCTGCGTGCCACAACTACTGAAGACCTGATGCCTAGAGCCCATGCTCTGCAACAAGAGAAGCCACAGCAATGAGAAGCCTGCCCACAGCAACCAAGAGTATCCCCCAGCAACTAGAGAAAGTCTGCGTGCAGCAGCGAAGACCCAAAGCAGCCAAAAATAAATAAATAAATAAATTTATAATAAAAATTAGTTTAAAAAAAAATGTCGTACATATGTCCATATCTCTACTGACAATTTCCACATCAGGGAATGTGTGTGTATTTAAGGGTAACTGAAACTATTAGAAATAATAAGAAAATTCATGTCCATGGGTTACAGAGCTAATATTAAAAATAACGTTAGCTTTCCAATATTTAAGCAACAACGATACAAACTGCAGTGGAAGAAATTATCTTTTACAAGAACAATAATAAGATTAAATGTCTAAATATTAACTTACAGGAATTTTACAGAATCTCTATTCCTAAAACTTTAAAACTACACTGAGGAGTATATAAAAAGATTTTTAAAAATTATTATGCACACTATCCACTTGTATACAAGGGAGACAATATTGTCATTCCTTTCTAAATTACTCTATAGGTTAAATGTAGTCACAAAACACCAAAAGGATGATTTTTGCACCTGGACAAAGTTATACTAAAGATCATTTGGAAAAATAAACACACAAAGATGTTGAAGAAAATTCTAAAACAAAAGAGTGAATGGGGCTAGCCCTATTAGCTCTTAAGACATCGTGTAGTTTCCATAATTAAACAGATTGGAACATGAAAAGAAATAGATCAATGAAACAGAACAAAGTCAAAAAATAGTGTGCAGGACGCACAGAGATGTCCTTTATATTAAAATTGTGTTTCACATAGATGTGAAAAAACTTCTGTATGGCTAAAACTAAAATTATAACTGTAAACAAAGTTAATGAACATATACGAAAAAATATTTGTAACATGTTAAAAAAGGATTAATTTACAAAGAACTCATATAAATTAATAAGGAAAGAAAGAATCATTTTGTAGGAGAGAATAAGAGGAATGAGTTGTTTTTTTTTTTTTCTGGAAAAAAGCAAGAAAATGGTGCCTATCGTTACTTTACACAAAGAAGACTGTGGTTGTGAGTGAAGCTGTTTAGAGAGACATGGGAAAAAGAGGCTCTACCTTTCAGTTTGTATCTTTCTCTACAACATGGATTTTTCTAATTATATTCAAGTATGTATTCATTTAACATGTCAACATATTACCTGGGTGATAGGATTTTAGGCCAGTATTTATTTTCATTATTTTACTTATTTATAAATAAACCCATATTATTGTTATTTTTAACATTTTAAAGAAATTGCTCTATATTATCTGTAATTTACTTTAGAATACCCCAGTGTAAATGGAGATATATATGAGTTTCTATTTAATTTTACCGTAGGACCAAGTAATTATCATTGAAGTGTCCTAATCAGGAACATACACTTCATGGGTGGTTAACTGGCTTTGAATAGCTCTAACTAAAACAATCCAGAAACACCTACACCAGCCTTTCAAATATCTTTATCTCCAATCAGCACAAGAGGCTTTGATATATGTTAGAAGTAATTTTTCACTGTGAAATGAATAATGTTTAAGATATATGCATTGGCTAGAAATATTATACAGATTTTCATACGTTTGAATGAATAACCTAATATCTAAGCAATCCAATAGCCTACACCTTTTAGAATAAAGCACTGATTTAGGATTATAAATAAATTGTTTGGCTGCCTAATGACAGATTTTCTCAACTGACTCTAACTAAAACGTTAGCTATATTTGACATTAAAATATAATCACGGGCTTCCCTGGTGGCGCAGTTGTTGGAAGTCCGCCTGCTGATGTAAGGGACACGGGTTCATGCCCCGGTACGGGAGGATCCCGCGTGCCGCAGAGTGGCTAGGCCCGTGGGCCATGGCCGCTGGGCCTGCGCGTCTGGAGCCTGTGCTCCGCAGTGGGAGAGGCCGCAACAGTGAGAGGCCCACGTACCACACACACACAAAAATAAATTATATATATATATATATATATATATATAATCACATTCATCTATATTGAAGCTTGTATGCAAGATTCTGTCAGAGTACCTAAAATGATGCAATTTATAGAGCATGATGACTTTCCCCAATAAACATTTCTATGTAATGTTTGTATGTGTGGCAAATTCGAGCTTGCTTTCATTATGATATTTCACCTTACGGTGAAGCTATGGGGGAGAAGACCTACAGTCTCACCTAACTTTTAAGGGAGGTCACTCCACTTATCTACCCCAGAAGCTTAATTATTATGAATGAGCAAATTACCTTAGGTCAATTTACAACACATTTATAATAGGGGTCTTAGGGGTGGCAGCTCTGAGAAGGAGAAAGCTTGGAAACAATCTCAGCATGGTATCCTCCCTCCCAGTTATCATAATTAGTCTCCAGAAATATAGACATAGAATTCAAAATGTAAGATTCAATCGTGGCTTTCATAAGGGTCTTTGTATCTCTTTATTAAGCTTATAGAGATATCTATCCTCCCTTTTCTATGTCACTATTATATTCCCGATTCTCCACCCCAATGAGCCTCTTTGCCAGGTGTATTACCAATTATTTTTTGGAGATATGCTAAGTATTCTGCTGGTTTCTGAATTTGCAATACCCAAGGGCTTGTTTAGGGCCTTTGATCATTCTGCTGAAAGCCCTGACAAACTCTGCTGACTTGAAAAATTAACAGTAAAAATAGAACCTCCATAATGTAAATTTCTCTGTTTTCATTCCATTTGTCCACATTTAGAATTGCCAGGCTACCTGAATTACCTGAAATAATAAACATTTGGGCAAAGTTTATTTTCTTACTAACTTTATAGGTATGTGTCGCTTCTTAATTCCCCATACAAAAATTTAAATTATCTAATCCTTTGTACATTTATTAATCAACTCTTGGAATTTCATTTAGGTCTATTTTAAAAGTTTTTTCTTGGGCTTCCCTGGTGGTGCAGTGGTTGAGAGTCCGCCTGCCCATGCAGGGGACACGGGTTCGTGCCCCAGTCTGGGAAGATCCCACATGCTGTGGAGTGGCTGGGCCCATGGGCCATGGCTGCTGAGCCTGCGCGTCCGGAACCTGCGTGTCCGGAGCCTGTGCTCCGCAACGAAAAAGAAAGTTTTTTCTTAAAATCTAATGTAGTCTCTAGAATAGTTCACAGAAATTTGAATGCCCTACCTTTGCAAATCTAAATCTTCTGTGTATTTGACGGATAATTTCAATCTTGCCATCTCAAGTTTCAATCTCTAGCATTATTAATTCAAATTATAATCAGAGTTTCTTCAGTCTCATACCATCCTTCCCTATGTCCCTTAACAAAACAAATTTAATCTTTTCATCTGGAAACAGTTCATTCCACATCTCGTCATGAGCTCACTACACTCTCAGATCACCTGATATCTGTGAAAACAGATGTCTAACAATTATTAGAAACAAAATCTGTAAAAGGTCTCTGAGATATCTGGTTCAGCAGATTATTTTATTTTAGAGATAAACTGTGTTTCCCAGAGAGGTTTAGCAAGTCTCTCAGTTATTCATCAACTTAGAGTCAAAGCTAAATTATTCAGAACCTAAATTTCCTTACTCCCTTAGGTCATTTCCCCCAGGGATACCACACCACTTCCTTATTCAACTCTCTGAATCACTAAGAGCCAACATTTCAGCAGTGGAAATATGGTGAAGTTGAAATAAAATCTATCTGGAAATTTCAAGTTTTATTATTTAGATATAGAAAAATAACCTAGGAATAGCAACATTAATTCTTTGACAGTTTTTAACAACAGCAAAAATACTATCTCTTTTATACTTTCTTCTTTATATTCCCAGATTATAGGAGGTGGAGAGGACCGTAGTCTTATTTCTCTTTCCTCTCTTTGGAGCCATCACATAAAGTTAAGAACCCTTAAGCTCTTGCTCTGATTGAGCCATTCCTGAAGTATCTTTTTCATGTTCCATTCATTGTGTAATAATTTTGCTTCTAACCCTAAAACTGTCAACGTTTTCCCCTTGTCCTTTTTTTTTAGCTTTACATGAATTGACGAAGGATGAACAAATAGGTCAATAAATGAATGAGACTGTAAAATGGGTTCTTCCATTCTGAAACCAAGGTAATTTTTCAGTTATATATAATTAATGCTTTCTGATAATTGGCAAAGAACCTCAATGGTATTGTATCCAAATGACTGACAGACTCTATAGCATCAGAAATGATAGTGATAATATGGGGTATGCTACCCAAAAAAGCAAGGTTGACATCTATCAAATTATGTATAAAATCTAACATCTGTTAGAGCCATTCAAGGTGCAAAATAACTTAGTGAGTTAATATATACAATAACTTAGAAATGTCTAAATATTGTTAAGTTATTGCTGATTAAACATTTAGTTTCTCATTTTCTTTTTTTTTTTCTTTTTTGCGGTACGGGGGCCTTTCACCACCGCGGTCTATCCCGTCGCGGAGCACAGGCTCCGGACGCGCAGGCCCAGCGGCCATGGCTCACAAGCCCAGCCGCTCCGCGGCATGTGGGATCACTCCCGGACCGGGGCACGAACCCGCGTCCCCCGCATCGGCAGGTGGACCGTCAACCACAGCGCCACCAGGGAAGCCCTCCCATTTTCTATTTTTATTTGATCATATATATTGTATTGAGCTTTTAAGTATCCCTCTTTAAAAAACTCTTAAGTCATTTTTGCTATCTAATCTGCACTGCTATCAATTTGCTATCAATGCAATCCCATTTCTCACTCTTGTAGTGTAGCTCTTTTTTCTTTTCAAGTACCAGAAATAAACATTTAACATTTGCAAACAGAAAACTCTGTGTTTCTACATGCATGAGACATGATAGACTTGGAGAAATGATTATCAACTGAATTCAGATATGGGAGAATGAAAGATGTCAATTTTAAAATGTTTTTTCACTTCCTTATGGAATCTCAGTGATCAGCTTCTGTGAACTTTCTTTCCTCATCTGTATAACAGGGATGCTAAGCTATATAACCTAAAATCTAATTATAGGAAATTAAAATAGCCACTTCAATGTCTATCCCATGATATATCATGGTAATATAATCAGATAATAATATGGTCCAGCAATTTGTTAGCCAGCAAATGCATCTCCCCTTTCATGCTGCTTTACTAAATTCAGGTTTTTAATAAACATTCATTTCTGAAAGGTCCATAAAGGTATAATTATGAGATTTTCCCATTATGGTGGCAGGTCTACAGAAGAACGAAGTGATAGTCTGATTATAAAATTATAACACATGCAATATGAGAGACACTATGGTAAGCCTAATCAGCTTCCTATAAAGTATTCAGAATTTTAAAGATGACATACACTCTATGAAGTTGCAACTGTCTAATCCATGTAATTGCTCTTTTTTCCCACTTAAATTTTGAACTATTTCCTTTGTGTGGTTAGAACTGGAAAAAAAAACTGACAATAAATCAGCATTATACCACATATTGGAACGCTTAGTAAGTAAAACATCATACATTATTATTATAAAATTATAAAAAATCAATTATGGTATTGGGTTATAGATTCTTATGATAAAATATTTATTTTGTTTAGCAATAATAGCAATATAGTAAAATGAACTAAACTGGAAAAACTAAAAATCCCCCTCACCACTTTGTCAAGAGTACATACAGGAATGATGAAAGATTCCTTATTCTGTTTGTTTAATGTTTGGATTTCAGTGATGCCTACCTCTGAAGATAATCTTGAGTGGCACATTTGACATTATATGAATCTAAAGTAAGTTTGATGCCACATTTTCAAATACAATGAGATACTGCATTTCACTGTCAATTTCTCTGTTTCTAGAGAATTTCACAATCATGCAAGAAATCTTAAGAATCAGCTCCTATCTTCTTATTTGTAAATATGAATTATTTCAAAATATAAAGCATAGGGAGAGGAAGAGAAAATTTAAGGAAAATAATAGTATTACCTGGTCAAAGAAATCTAAATAGCTTTCAGTTAGAAACCCTAGTAATTAACATCATGAGTTTAATAATGAACAGTCAAGAAGATTTCAACCTTGATGTATTATACTTCTTGGGCTACTATAACAGAGTATCACACACTGGGTGGCTTAAACAACAAAAATTCATTTTCTCACAGAAGTCCAGGAGCAAGGCACTGGCAATGTTTGGTTTCTGGTGAGACCTCCCTTCCTGACTTGCAGAGAATCACCTTCTCAGTGTGTCCTCACATGGCCTTTCCTCTGTGTGTGTGTATGCAGAGAGAGTGAGCGAGCTGTGGTGTCTCTTCCTCTTCCCATAAAGACATCTGTTCTGTTGGACTAGAGCCTCACCCTTATGACCTCATTTACCTTCAATTACCTCCTTAAAGGCCTTATCTCCAAGTACAGTCACATTGAAGGTTAGGCTTTTTTTTCCTTTCTTTTGTGCTGTGCCATACAGCTTGTGGTATCTTAGGCCATGCGGCATGTGGCATCTTAGTTCCCTGAACCCGTGCCCCCTGCAGTGGAAGCACGTAGTCTTAACCACTGGACCACCAGGGAAGTCCCCGAGGGTTAAGCTTTTAATATAAGAAATTTGTAGGAACATGATTCAGTTTATAATATTTGGTATCCATTGGAAACCCCTCAAAATATTTCTCTCTCTACTTTAGGTCAAGCTAGGAATAACTGGCATAAGATATTTATTAATTGTGACAATTGCAAGAAATTTATTCTCAATTAGAAGGAACATCTCAGTATTCTCATATTATAATTTTAGCCTTTACCTCCAGGAGAAGAATACAGAGGCATTATAACACAATCTAGAAGAAATACATTTTAAGACATTTTTTCCTATTGCTGAGTAGTATTCCATTGTATAAATATATCATAATTAGTTTATTAAACTGTTGTTGGTTTTGAATTGTTTCTGCTATTAACATTTGTTTGCAAGTATTTGTGTGGACATATGTTTTCATTTCTCTTGATTAATTACCTAGAAATAGAAATGTTAAGTCATAGGACATATATATTTTACTTTATAAGAAACTGCCAAAAATTTTTCCAGAGTGGCTCTATCATTTAACACTTCCACCAGCAATGTATGAAGGTTCCAGTTGCTCTGTATCCTTGTTGACATTTGGTATTGTCATCTTTTAAATTTTAGCTATTTTAAGGGTATGAAATTTTATTTCATTGTGTTTTTAATTTGCATTTTCCTGATGACTAATGAAATTGATCATTTTTTCATATGCTTATTGTACTTTTTAGTTCTAGAATTTCCATTTGGTTCTCTTATATAGTTTCATTTTGCCTATCCATTCACTCATTCTGATCATCTTTTTCCTAAGTCATGAACATCTTAATAATTATTTCTTTAAAGTACTTGCCTGATAATTTTAACATCTAGATCACCTTGGGATTTCTTCCTATTGATTCTTTTTTCTCTTGACTAGGGAGACTCTTTGTTTCTTGGTATGTCTATTACTTTTTGATTGCACACTGAATATTGTGGATGATGTATCGTAAAGACTCCAGATTTCATTATATTTCTCTGAGAAGTGTTGATTTTAGTGTGACCAGGCAATTAAGTTACTGGCTGATATCCATGAACTTGTGGAGGCTTGATTTGAAAGAAGCCAGACACAAAGGCATATTTACTGTATGATTCCTTTTATATTCCTTTTATAATAAGCTGAAGAACAGGAAAAACATTCCTATGGTGACACAATCAGAACATCAGTTGTATATGGGGAGTGGAGACTGAATGCAAGGTGCACAGTATAATTTCTTGGAGTGATAAAAACATTCCAAATCTTATTTGAATTGATGCTTAAATGATCGTATTCATCTGTTGTAACTCACCAAACTGTATGTAAATTTTTCTCAATAAAAATGGTATCAGGGCTTCCCTGATGGCGCAGTGGTTGAGAGTCCACCTGCCGATGCAGGGGACATGGGATCGTGCCCCGGTCCGGGAAGATCCCACATGCTGTGGAGTGGCTAGGCCCGTGAGCCATGGCCACTGAGCCTGCGTGTCCGGAGCCTGTGCTCTGCAGTGGGAGAGGCCACAACAGTGAGAGGCCCGTGTACCACAAAAAAAAAAAAAAAAAAAAAAAATGGTATCAGAAAGTATCTGTAGACTACATATTCACTTATAAAATTTAAATTCCTCAATATCATTAGAGAATATGGACCTATTGCATATAATTGTCCTCCATGAATAGTTATCACTCTATATAATTTTCCATGCAATCAAATATAAATTCTAAATATAGAAAGCAATGAGAAAAAAAAAAAAAGGAGCAAGAAATTTTCCAAACTTACAAAACAGTGCTTACTTGGGAGAGGGAAACTGCAAAGATATTTTCTGTTCCTCGTTAAGACCCTTTTTGCATTCAGGATTCCAATTTACATTTTAAGAGGGAGAGAATTCAAATTGTTCCACTCCTCTGGAATGGATTCTGTGTCCAGCTAAAGAGAATAATTATTTATAACATGGCATTTTATCTTGCATACTTATCTTATCCTAAAATATTTTAAGTTAAAAAAACAGTGACATATTGAAAGTGAATTCACATTCTGATAGAAAAAGTTTTCGCTAGTGGTGCATGGTCAAAAACAAACAAACAAAAGGCAATAAAGGAGTATGTCACCCTAAAGCAATGGTTCTCAACTCCAGCTGTACATTAGAATAACCTAGGCAGATTGTAAAATAATAAATACTAAGTCTTAAGCCTCACTAATTACAGCAGAATCCTTGAGTTATTATCCTCACTGAAATAAAAACTTCATGAGGGAAGAGCTGTTTTTTGATTTTTTTCTCTTTTGTTCATTCTTATATCCCCAGAGCTTAGAACAATCCCTGGCACTAGTATGCTCTCGATATTTGATGAACCAGTGAAGAGTAAACAAGTTATTACAAGCCAAGGACAATTTTGGTCTTGTTCAAAATGGCAGAATTCTTCTAGATAATAAAGAATACAGCAGTGTGAAGAAGTTATTTTACAAAAATGTCTGATGATTTGTATTCATTTTATTTTATTTGTTTATATTTTATACAGCAAGTTCTTATTAGCTATCTATTTTATACATATTAGTGTATATATGTCAATCCCAATCTCCCAATTCATCCCACCACTGCCACCCCCACACACATACGTCCATACGTTTGGTGTCCATACGTTTGTTCTCTACATCTGTGTCTCTGTTTCTGCCTTGCAAACCAGTACATCTGTACCATTTTTCTAGATTCCACATATATGCGTTAATACATTGTATCTGTTTTTCTCTCTCTGACTTACTTCACTCTGTATGTCAGTCTCTAGGTCCATCCACGTCTCTAAAAATGACCCAATTTTGTTCTTTTTTATGGCTGAGTAATATTCCATTGTGTACATGTACCACATCTTCTTTATCCATTCGTCTGTCGATGGGCATTTAGGTTGCTTCCATGACCTGGCTATTGTAAATAGTGCTGCAATGAACATTGGGGTTCATGTGTATTCATTTTAGCTGAAAATTATTATACTAAGCATTTATTGAGCATTTCCTATGTATCAGGAATTATGCTCAGAGTAAGGTATACAAATATTAATAAGGCATAGTTCTGCATTTGAGAAGCTTCCAGTCTGTTAGGGATTAGTGGTAAAGAGAAAGTCTAGCACAAAAACATACATCTATTTATTCATTAATTCAACACTTATTTATTAATTATTTACTCTGCGTCATGGACATATGTGCCAGTATATGCTGTGGTAAACAAGGCAAATATGATAACTCTCCTCCTGTCTAGTGAGGGAGAAAGATAATAAACAAGAGAAAAAAAAGAATTACAATTTGTGATAAATATTATGAAGGAAATGATTATAATGTTATGATGGAGAATTTGGGTCAGGTAAAAGGCACTGTTTTGTATTGGATGGTCAGGAAATACCTCTCTAGGGAGAAACTTTAATGATGAGAAGAAGTCAAGAATGCAAAGTGCATAGAGAGTTTCTAGTGGAAGAAATATGTTCAAAATACTTGAGGTTGGAAAGAACTTAGCCTGTTCAAGGACCTGAAAGAATCTAATGGCTAGAGCATAAATAGAAAGTAGAACAAGTTGAAAGTGGATTAATAGATGGGGTTATTAAATTCACAGCCTTGTAGGCCATGGTAGAAAGTTTGGATTTTATTCTAAGGGCAATGTGAATCTATTAAATGGTTTTAAACAATAAAATGGCATGATACAATTTATATAATTAAAAGATTAAAAAGATTTCTTTTTCCAAATGTAAAATAGATTAGAAGGTGGACAAAACGGAGGTGTGAATATTAGTTAGGAAGTTTTACAGAAGTCCAGGTGAGCGATGAGAGAGGCAGTGAATTACAGAGATTCCAGTACATATGGAGAAAAGTGAGCTGCTCTGAATATATCCGAAGACAGATTTGATAGGACTTGGTGAGGAATTGAATGTGAGTGAGGGAGAGAGAAGAATCAGTAATGACCCATAGGTTTCTGATTTACAAGAATGGGAAGATCAAGTGAATATGTACATAGATGGGGAAGAATAGGTCAACTCCAACATTTAAAATTTGGATAGAAAAGGAACCAAGGAAGAATAAAGAATAACCAGAGAGGGAGCAGAGAACTCTAGAGCATGAGGTATCTCAGAATCTAAAAATCTCCCTAAAAGAGGAGAGTATTTCAAGAAGGAAGAAGTGATCAAATATGTTCAATGGGGCTAAGGGCAGAGAAGTATCCACTGGATATGGAAAACTGAAGGTTGTTTGCAATCTTGATTAAAGCAATTTCAGTAGAATTATTGGAACAAAATTCAGATGAAAGAGGACTGAAGAGTAAATGGGAAGGAAGGCAATGGAGGAAGCAGGAGTAGACAACAGTTTCAAGAAGTTTAGTTTCAAAGGGAAGCAGAAAAATGGAATGAGAGGTGGTATTGAATCAAGAGGAGATACCAGAGCATATTTGTACATTGATGGGGATGCTCTAGTACAAAGAGACTGATGGTTCAGGGAAAGAGGGAGTATTAATAAAGAAGTCTGAGGAAGGAGCATGGTAATTGAGGATGCCCTTGAGAGAATGATGACCTGTGGAATCTAAGCTGGACAAGGAGGGGAGAGGATATGAAAGCTAAACAAAGCTATAAATAAAGAAAGCTAAAAATAAATAAATAAATATAAATTTAAAAATAAAGAAAGCTAGAAAGAGCAATGAATACTTGACCTTCTGAGAAGGAAGCATGCTTGGAAAAGGAAGAGGACGACCTCATGGAGACATAAGGTTGAGCGAAAGTTGCATGATCTTCTGAGACTATTATGGAGAATGGAGGCAGTGAAAAGGGACGAAACTTGAAAGCTAGCTTTTGAAGGATACTGCATGACTGCCAAAGAATTTGAACTTAATTTGTTAACAACCATAATTATTAAGACTCTTTGAGTTGCAAATAACAGATATCTACTTGGGTGGTATCTACAATGAAAGGGGTAAGGATATAGGTGTCTTACAGAATTCAAGAATGAAAAAGAAGTAATGGCCTGGGAAGCACTGGAATATAGTGTGTTTATTGTCACTCATTTCTCCTTTTCTTTTCTTTTCCAGTCTGTTTAATTCTTCTCCATTTCATATATTAGAATATGGTGACCCCATTGCTCATAAGTTTTTACAGGAGGGAGAGAGATTGAGCCAGTTCAGGTATCTACTTCTGTGCCAATCAACTATGGCTGGAGAGTGGGTTGTCACTGAATAAATATGGTTTCTGGAAGCCCATTCCTGTGGATCAGTAGCTGAGTTCATAGAAGATAATATTTTTAGAAGTTTAGCAGGCAGCCCTCAAATCATCAAGACATAGGAGGATTTTTTTTTTTTAATACGGAAGTAACGTGATCAAACCCAACATTTAAAAAGATAACTCTGGCAGCAATATAAAGAATACATAGAGACAAACTAGATTCAGAAAGATAGTCGAGTTAGGAAAACACTAAGAAAAATGCCAAACAAAAAAATAAAACGAACTCGGTTTGGGATAGCAGTAGTAGCAATGGAAAGTCGTGGACGGATATCAGACACATTTCAGAGGTTGGATGGACTTTAATATAAGCAGTGAGGAAAGGTGAAAAAGGACCAGACTTTAATATAAGCAGTGAGGAATGGTGAAAAAGAAAAGATTACTCCAAGATTTCTAGCTTGGGCAACAGGGTAAATATGATTGCTGATAACTGAGACATGAAAAACAAGAAAAGAAACAAACAAAAAACCCCACCAAGGTTTGAGGGGGCAATATCAAGACTGAAGAGTTACAGTAAATCCAATGACAAATCCAAAGCTCAAGAAAGAGTTGAAAAATCAGTATTTCAGAGACACAAAGGCAATAGTTGGAATGTTAGGATTGCATGAGATCATTCAGGAAGATCATGTAAAGTGAGAAAAGATAGTAACTCCCTTGGGAAACTCCATCAGAAGAGATGGAACTAGGAGAAAAGTAAAGAGCAGTCAGAGACGTTAGGGAAGAATAAGAGATAACTGTGTCTTAGAAGCCAAGAAAGAGCTTTACAGGAAAAAAAAAAAAAGATCAAAGATATCAAATTCTGCTGGAAGGAAATATAGGCTGAGAGCTGAAAAGAGGCTAACGTATTTGGCAATCACATGATTGCTAACCTTTCTCACAGCAATTTCAGTAGGGTGGTGGGGGTGGAAGCCAGATTGCAGTGGTTTGAGAAGTGACTGAGAGAAGAGGAAGTGGAGGCAGTGCTTATGACCTGCTCTTTCCAAAAGTTGCCTATAAACTAGACTATATACCAGCATAGAATGATTTATTCTATTAAAACTTATTTTTTCATTATTTTGGATTGAACTAAAACTAAATCATTGACAAAGCTCCAATTGAACCATGGACTCCTTACTCCCAAATATCTAGAGATCACTTTATCTTTAAATAAATTAATCCTGTGGCCTCTTAGAGACGTAGATCCAATGGTACTATATCTCATCTTTATTTTTACTGGTTTTCATGCCATGGTCTTTAATGATTTCTCCCATTATCATTCCTTTTTACTCCATCTCAGCTCTCAGACACATGACCCTTTTGCCAATCTCATTAAAGCTTGTGCTCATTTTCTCAAGTTTCCTATCAATCTGGGTAATTTCTTCCTACACAAAACCCAGTCTCCTATTAACTGGCTCATTACCTTGAGTTAAAAGTTTAGAAACTTCAAACTGAAATCACTGCAGTGTCCTGAAAAGAAACTACTTTTGAAGATGCTGACACATCTGTAAGCCAAGACATTTTTTAGATTGAATTATTGTTTTACAGCTCCAACTTATTCCTTGTCAAGTTCCTATTTTCACCAGTTTTCCTTCCTCACTGTGATGGTACATTTATTACTCTCCAGGTCATAACAGTTGCAAACATCTGGAGTAGTAGAGGACAAAAATCAGTTAATGTGTTGATCACAGCTCTGCCTGTGTTGATAGAGCTATGTGGTTCAGAAAATGTATACTATTAATGTTACTCTAGTTCTCTCTCCAGTTGAAGACAACTAGGTTAATAAACATTTCTCCTCATTTATTTGCATGCTAACTAGTTTTATCTTTGCATTTTTGGGCTTACCTCACTGATGCTGAACATCCTAAAAAACCGTTGCTGCTTTGGATCAGTGAGAAAGACCAAGAGACATGAAGAGAAAAAAAAAAGATTGAAAAAAATGTAATAAGATAAATGATCCAAACTCATTATACCTAATGAGTAATTAAAAATCTCCTTTGGTAGTACAGGTAAACATCTCCTTAAATAGATTTTTTTACAAAGCATCTATAATAAGTTCAAGACATACATCACTTCAAGCAGAATAACGTCTCCTAAAAAGAATTAAGATGCCCCAGTATTTAGCTGCCCTTTCTATCAAATATTTATTTAGTGCATATTTCATGGTGGTCACTGTGATATTGAGATATGGGCCTTGGTTTGTGTTTTGAGAACCATGTTGTGGGTTGAGGAGAAAGAATATCCTATCCACAGGAAAGTAAGTAATAATATAAGACAGTATATTTTCAGTGACAAATGAATTTTACAGATTATAAGAGCTGTCAGATTCCATATTGGTATTAGCATACCGATATGGAATAATTTAGAAAAGATTTCATGAAGGAAGTGCTCCTTGTGCTGGATCTTGGAGGAAGTATAAGACATAGGCTAGCAAAAAGGCATGGGGAAGACATTATAGGCAGAGGACAAAACTTAAACAATGATCCGGAGGAGATGTAGAATTGCTGAAGAATCAGGCCTGAAGGCCTGCAAGTGTCTTTCATTCTCTGGAGGAAGTTAGCCACCATGAATAAAGTCTAACTACCCTGAGCCTATCATCATGCTGTGAGAAGCCCCACCTACCCATGTGGAGAGGTCACGTGGAGACCTGAGGCCACTGGTCCTGAGTTCCCAGCTGAAACAGCCAGCACCAATATGCCAGAAACATGAGTGAGGCCACCTTGGAAGTGGGTTTTCTAGGAGTAATTGAGCTACTTACCTGATACCATTGCTCAGCCCTGCCTAAATTTTGGAATTTTGAGCAAATAAATGATTGATACTATTTTAAATCATTAAATTTTGGAATGAATCACTGCCTCTTTTCTTGATATGGGTTAAAATTATAACAAGCAAAATTTATCTGTGAAGATCTCTTGCTTCAGTATTATTCACTTTCCCAACTTTGTCTTCTCTACCATGTAGCATAAATCTTTATCCTCAAAATCCATATCATATGATGACTGGTTAATTTATTTTTAAAAAAGGTCAAAATGTTCCTTTTTTTTTTAACATATTTATTGGAGTATAATTGCTTTACAATGGTGTGTTAGTTTCTGCTTTATAACAAAGTGAATCAGCTATACATATACATATATCCCCATATCACCTCCCTCTTGCATCTCCCTCCCACCCTCCCTATCCCACCTCTATATGTAGTCTCAAAGCACCGAGCCGATCTCTCTGTGCTATGTGACTGCTTCCCACTAGCTATTTTACATTTGGTAGTGTATATATGTCCATGCCAGTAGGGGCAGGACAGGAATAAAGATGCAGATGTAGAGAATGGACCTGAAGACACGGGGAGGGGGAAGGGTAAGCTCGGACGAAGTGAGAGAGTGGCATGGACAAAATGTTCCTTCTAATGTTATTTATCTTTTAACAAAGGAAGATAGGAATATCTTTTTATTTATTTATTTATTTTTGGCTGCATTGGGTCTTCATTGCTGCATGAGGGCATTCTCTAGTTGCAGCGAACAGGGGCTACTCTTCGTGTGGCGCACAGGCTTCTCATTGCAGTGGCTTTTCCTGTTGCAGAGCACAGGTTCTAGGTGCGTGGGCTTCAGTAGTTGTGGCTCGCAGGCTCTAGAGCGCAGGTTCAGTAGTTGTGGCACACAGGCTTAGTTGCTCCACAGCATGTGGGATCTTCCTGGACCAGGGCTCAAACCTGTGTGCCCTGCATTGGCAGGCGGATTCTTAACCACTGATCCACCAGGGAAGTTCCAGATAGGAATATCTTTAAGATGCAAGTGCTGAAAAGGAGGTAGGGTGGGAATGTAATGAAAAAGAAAGAAAAGAAAAAGTATAAAATCACCATATAAAAGTCCCAAACATCCAATTTAAGCTATATTGCTTCAGGTTATCTAGATCACAATTTTTCTTTTCTTGATTTCTCTACTTTAAAGTGTATGTCACTTCCGTAGGTTTTCTTTCTTTCAGTTGAGAAAAGTTAATTACTAACTATGATTGCTTTATAAACCTCATATGCCAATTTATTATAGGCTAAAATCAACTTGACAGATAAATATTTTAAAATAATCAACAAACAAAAGATTTTCCCCATGTCATGCTTTTTCTAAAACATGTAAACTGAACAAAAGGGTAAAACAAAAATGTATTATATTCCTCTTCAACTGGTCTGCCACTAGTTCTCTTTAACTAGTCTGATATTTTAATGGGAATTTTCTTTTTCCATTTAAGAAAACATATTCTCCTAAAATTAAGTAGCACATATTTCAATTCAACACAAAAATCCGGTTTCTATCACTGTCAACTTCTGGGAATTAAACCAAATTAAGAATTTAGGGGGAAGATGGCAGAAGAGTAAAATGCGGAGATGACCTTCCTCCCCACAGATACACCAGAAATACATATACACGTGGAACAACTCCTACAGAACACCTACTAAATGCTGGCAGAAGACCTCAGACATCCCAAAAGGCAAGAAAGTCACCACGTACCTGGGTAGGGCAAAAGAAAAAGGAATAAACAGAGACAAAAGGATAGGGATGGAGCCTGCACCAGTGGGAGGGAGCCGTGAAGGAGGAAAGGATTCCACACACTAGGAAGCCCCTTCACGGGTGGAGACTGTGGGTGGTGGAGGGGGAAAGATTCGGGGCCGCGGAGAAGAGCACAGCAACAAGGGTGTGGGGGGAAAAGCAGAGAGATTTCCGCACAGAGGATCAGTGCCACTTTAGCACTTTTACACACACATCAAAAACAACGGGAACTGCGAACCTGCAGCCTACAAAAAATGGAGACCCCAAACACAATAAGATAAGCAAAATAAGAAGACAGAAAAACACACAGCAGATGAAGGAGCAAGATAAAAACCCACCAGACCTAACAAATGAAGAGGAAATAGGCAGTCTACCTGAAAAAGAATTCAGAATAATGATAGTAAGGATGATCCAAAATCTTGGAAACAGAATGGACAAAATGCAAGAAACATTTAACAAGGACCTAGAAGAACTAAAGATGAAACAAGCAATGATGAACAACACAATAAATGAAATTTAAAATACTATAGATGGGATCAACAGCAGAATAACTGAGGCAGAAGAACTGATAAGTGACCTGGAAGATAAAATAGTGGAAATAACTATTGCAGAGCAGAATAAAGAACAAAGAATGAAAAGAACTGAGGACAGTCTCAGAGACCTCTGGAACAACATTAAACACAACAACATTTGATGTATAGGGGTCCCAGAAGAAGAAGAGAAAACGAAAGGGACTGAGAAAATATTTGAAGAGATTATAGTTGAAAACTTCCCTAATATGGGAAAGGAAATAGTTAATCAAGTCCAGGAAGCACAGAGAATTCCATACAGGATAAATACAAGGATAAATAGGCCAAGACACATATTAATCAAACTGTCAAAAATTAAATACAAAGAAAACATATTAAAAGCAGCAAGGGAAAAACAACAAATAACACACAAGGGAATCCCCATAAGGTTAACAGCTGATCTTTCAGCAGAAACTCTGCAAGCCAGAAGGGACTGGCAGGACATATTTAAAGTGATGAAGGAGAAAAACCTGCAACCAAGATTACTCTACCCAGCAAGGATCTCATTCAGATTTGATGGAGAAATTAAAACCTTTACAGACAAGCAAAAGCTGAGAGAGTTCAGCACCACCAAACCAGCTTTACAACAAATGCTAAAGGATCTTCTCCAGGCAAGAAACACAAGAGAAGGAAGACCTACAATAATGAACCCAAAATAATTAAGAAAAAGGGAATAGGAACATACATATCGATAATTACCTTAAATGTAAATGGACTAAATGCTCCCACCAAAAGACACAGATTTGCTGAATGGATAAAAAAACAAGACCCATATATATTCTGTCTACAAGAGACCCACTACAGACCTAGGGACACCTACAGACTGAAAGTAAGGGGATGGAAAAAGACATTCCATGCAAATGGAAACCAAAAGAAAGCTGGAGTAGCAATTCTCATATCAGACAAAATAGACTTTAAAATAAAGACTATTACAAGAGACAAAGACGGACACTACATAATGATCAAGGGATTGATCCAAGAAGAAGATATAACAATTGTAAATATTTATGCACCCAACATAGGAGCACCTCAATACATAAGGCAAGTACTAACAGCCATAAAAGGGGAAATCGACAGTAACACATTCATAGTAGGGGACTTTAACACCCCACTTTCACCAATGGACAGATCATCCAAAATGAAAATAAATAAGGAAACACACGCTTTAAATGATACATTAAACAAGATGGACTTAATTGATATTTATAAGACATTCCATCCAAAAACAACAGAATACAATTTTTCTCAAGTATTCATGGAACATTCTCCAGGATAGATCATATCTTGGGTCACAAATCAAGCCTTGGTAAATTTAAGAAAATTGAAATTGTATCAAGTATCTTTTCTGACCACAACGCTATGAGACTAGGTATCAATTACAGGAAAATATCTGTAAAAAATACAAACACATGGAGGCTAAACAATACACTACTTAATAACGAAGTGATCACTGAAGAAATCAAAGAGGAAATCAAAAAATACCTAGAAACAAATGACAGTGGAGACACGACGACCAAAAACCTATGGGATGCAGCAAAAGCAGTTCTAGGAAGGAAGTTTATAGCAATACAATCCTACCTTAAGAAACAGGAAACATCTCAAATAAACAACCTAACCTTGCACCTAAAGCAATTAGAGAAAGAAAAGCAAAAACCCCAAAGCTAGCAGAAGGAAAGAAATCATAAAAATCAGATCAGAAATAAATGAAAAAGAAATGAAGGAAACGATAACAAAGATCAATAAAACTAAAAGCTGGTTCTTTGAGAAGATAAACAAAATTGATAAACCATTAGCCAGACCCATCAAGAAAAAAAGGGAGCAGACTCAAATCAATAGAATTAGAAATGAAAAAGGAGAAGTAATAACTGACACTGCAGAAATACAAAAGATCATGAGAGATTACTACAAGCAACTCTATGCCAATAAAATGGACAACCTGGAAGAAATGGACAAATTCTTGGAAATGCATAGCCTGCCAAGACTGAATAAGGAAGAAATAGAAAATATGAACAGACCAATCAGAAGCACTGAAATTGAAACTGTGATTAAAAATCTTCCAACAAAAAAAAGCCCAGGACAGGTGGCTTCACAGGTGAATTCTATCAAACATTTAGAGAAGAGCTAACACCTATCCTTCTCAAACTCTTCCAAAATATAGCAGAGGGAGGAACACTCCCAAACTCCTTCTACGAGGCCACCATCCCCTTGATACCAAAACCAGACAAAGATGTCACAAAGAAAGAAAACTACAGGCCAATATCACTGATGAACATAGATGCAAAAATCCTCAACAAAATACTAGCAAACAGAATCCAACAGGACATTAAAAGAATCATACACCATGGTCAAGTGGGGTTTATCACAGGAATGCAAGAATACTTCAATATACAAAAATCAATCAACGTGATACACCATATTAACCAATTGAAGGAGAAAAACCATATGATCATCTCAATAGATGCAGAAAAAGCTTTCGACGAAATTCAACACCCATTTATGATAAAAACCCTCCAGAAAGTAGGCATAGAGGGAACTTTCCTCAACATAATAAAGGCCATATATGACAAACCCACAGTCAACATAGTCCTCAATGGTGAAAAACTGAAAACATTTCCACTAAGATCAGGAAAAAGACAAGGTTGCCCACTCTTACCACTCTTATTTCACATAGTTTTGGAAGTTTTAGCCACAGCAATCAGAGAAGAAAAGGAAATAAAAGGAATCCAAATCGAAAAAGAAGAAGTAAATCTGTCACTGTTTGTAGAGGACATGATACTATACACAGAGAATCCTAAAGATGCTACCAGAAAACTACTAGAGCTAATCATTGAATTTGGTAAAGTAGCAGGATACAAAATTAATGCACAGAAATCTCTAGCATTCCTATACACTAATGATGAAAAATCTGAAAGTGAAATCAAGAAAACACTCCCATTTACCATTTCAACAAAAAGAATAAAATATCTAGGAATAAACCTACCTAAGGAGACAAAAGACCTCTATGCAGAAAATTATAAGACACTGATGAAAGAAATTAAAGATGATACAAATAGATGGAGAGATATACCATGTTCTTGGATTGGAAGAATCAACATTGTGAAAATGACTCTACTACCCAAAGCAATCTATAGATTCAATGCAATCCCTATCAAACTACCACTGGCATTTTTCACAGAACTAGAGACAAAATTTCACAATTTTTATGGAAATACAGAAGACCCTGAATAGCCAAAGCAATCTTGAGAGCGAAAAACGGAGCTGGAGGATTCAGGCTCCCTGACTTCAGACTATACTACAAAGCTACAGGAATCAAGACAGTATGGTACTGGCACTAAAACAGAAAGATAGATCAGTGGAACAGGATAGAAAGCCCAGAGATAAACCCACACACCTATGGTCACCTAATCTTTGATAAAGGAGGCAGTAATGTATAATGGAGAAAGGACAGCCTCTTCAATAAGTGGTGCTGGGAAAGCTGGACAGGTACATGTAAAATTATGAGATTAGGTCACTCCCTAACACCATACACAAAAATAAGCTCAAAATGGATTAAAGACCTAAGTGTAAGGCCAGAAACTATCAAACTCTTAGAGGAAAACATAGGCAGAACACTGTATGACATAATTCACAGCAAGATCCTTTTTGACCCACCTCCTAGAGAAATGGAAATAAAAACAAAAATAAACAAATGAGACCTAATGAAACTTCAAAGCTTTTGCACAGCAAAGGAAACCATAAACAAGACCAAAAGACAACCCTCAGAATGGGAGAAAATATTTGCAAATGAAGCAACTGACAAAGGATTAATCTCCAAAATTTACAAGCAGCTCATGCAGCTCAATAACAAAAAAACAAACAACCCAATCCAGAAATGGGCAGAAGACCTAAATAGACATTTCTCCAAAGAAGATATACAGATTGCCAACAAACACATGAAAGGATGCTCAAGATGATTAATCATTAGAGAAATGCAAATCAAAAATACAATGAGATATCATCTCACACCGGTCAGAATGGCCATCATCAAAATATCTAGAAGTAATAAATGATGGAGAGGGTGTGGAGAAAAGGGAACACTCTTGCACTGCTGGTGGGAATGTCACTTGATACAGCCACTATGGAGAACAGTATGGAGGTTCCTTAAAAAACTACAAATAGAACTACCTTATGACCCAGCAATCCCACTACTGGGCATATACCCTGAGAAAACCATAATTCAAAAAGAGTCATGTACCAAAATGTTCATTGCAGCTCTATTTACAATAGCCGAGAGATGGAAACAACCTAAATTTCCATCATTGGATGAATGGATAAAGATGTGGCACATATAAACAATGGAATATTACTCAGCCATAAAAAGAAATGAAATTTAGCTATTTGTAATGAGGTGGATGGACCTAGAGTCTGTCATACAGAGTGAAGTAAGTCAGAAAGAGAAAAACAAATATCATATGCTAACACATATATATGGAATCTAAGAAAAAATAATGTCATGAGGAACCTAGGGGTAAGACAGGAATAAAGACACAGACCTACTAGAGAATAGGCTTGAGGATATGGGGAGAAGGAAGGGTAAGCTGTGACAGAGCGAGAGAGTGGCATGGACATATATACAGTACCAAACGTAAAGTAGATAGTTAGTGGCAAGCAGCTGCATAGCAAAGGGAGATCAGCTCAGTGCTTTGTGACCACCTAGACGGGTGAGATAGGGAGGGTGGGAGGGAGGGAGATGCAAGAGGGAAGAGATATGGGACATATGTATATATATAACTGATTCACTTTGTTATAAAGTAGAAACTAACACACCATTGTAAAGCAATTATACTCCAATAAAGATGTAAAAAAAAAAAGAATTTAAAACTTTGTCTATCGCTTTCTATTTTAAAGTTATGGACACTGTTAAGAGATATAGTCAAGAAGTATTTGATATCTCTCTTTCACTTTTATATATCTTCTCATTTAACAGATATGCTGAGTCCTTGCTATGTTTACACTAAATTTATCTAGGTAGCAAAATAAGTAAGTAGTTTGTATCAAATTTCCACTTACTTTATTTTATAAATAGTACATAAATAAGAATTCCATTGGTTTGCATCCTCTTACTAGTAACTGCTAACTTCATGAAAATATAGACAATCTCTCTTTTTTTTTTTGCCACTGAAGCTACAATACCTAGCAGAATGTCTGGCATATAATAGGTGTTGAATGTATTATTTTTAACAGATTTATTGAGGTACAATTAATATACAACAAAGAACATGCATTTAAAATGTACAGTGTGACAAATTTTTACATCTGTACAGACTCATAAGACTACCACCAAATTCAGGATAATAAACATATCCATTGTCCTCAAAAGTTTTCTCATGCTCCTTTGTAATCCCTCCTATCATGACTACTGATCCACTTTCTGTCACTATAGATTAGTTTGCATTTTCCAGAGTTCTATGTAAGTGAAATAATAAAGTATGGTTTGCTTTCTGTCTAGCTTCTTTTACTCAGCTTAATTATTTTGAGATTATTTTTTGTTGTGTGAATCAATAGTTTATTTCTTTTTATTGCTGACAAGTATTCTGTTGTATGGCTAAACCACAGTTTGTTTATCCATTCATCTGCTGAGGGACATTTTGGTTGTTTCATTTGGGGCTGTTACACATAAAGCTGCTGTGAACATTCATGTATGTCTTTATATAGATATGTACTTTCATTTCTCTTGGGTAAATACTTAGGAGTGGTATGGCTGGATCATATGGTAGGTGTATTTTTAGTTTTTTAAGAGTGTCAAACCATTTTCCAAAGTAGTAGCACCATTTAACATTTGCACCTGCATTGTATGAGAATTCTCCTTTCTCTATGTTCAAACCAATACTTGGTATGGCCAAACTTTTAAATTTTAGTCATTAGCACTGATGTGTAGTGGTAGCTCATTGTGATTTTAACTTGCTTGCCCCTAATGACTAACGATATTGAGCACTTTTTCACACACTTTTTGCCAACTATTTGCCCAACCCAAGGTCATAAAGATTTTCATCTAAAAGTCTTACAGTGTTAGATTTTATATTTAGGTCTGTGTTCTATTTGGAGTTAATTTTTATATATGGCATGAAGCAGGGACTGACGAACATTGTTTTGCATATGGATGTCCAATTTTTCCAGCAACCTTTGTCAAAAACACTATCCTTTCTCCACCAATAAGCTTTGCAACTTTGTGGAAAAACCAGTTGTCTATACATGTATGGGTCTATTTCTGAATGTTCTCTCCTGTTTCATTGAAGTATTTGTTTCTCTTTATGCCACTGCCACACTGTCTTGATTATTGTGGCCATATACTAAATCTTGAGATCTCCAAATTTGTTCTTCATTTTCAAAATTGTTTTGAATCTTCTGAGTTTTTTTTTTTTTTCCACATGAACTTTAGAATCAGCTTGTCAAGTTCTACAAAAAGGCTTGCTTGGATTTTGATTGGGATTACCCTGAATCTTTACAACAATTTAGGGAGAATCGACATTCTAACAACATTGAGTCTTCTGACCAATGGCTGAATACATTTTTAAGGGATAAAAGAAGAATTGTTGAAGTTCAGTTTTAGAATAAAGAATTTTAAGAAACTCTAGGTAAATTAGAAATATCATGTTTATTAAAATGTTATGGCAGGGAATTCTGATTTGGCTTTTCATAAAACATTCTAATTATACTTTCAAAATTTGGGGGAGATACGGTCAACTTTAGGAAATGTATTGTAATTGCTTCATTCTTTGACATATAACACCTTGTAATTTCAGAACTAATACGAGATCTTTGGAGCATGCTCTACCTTTAGAAAAAGAAAAAGAAAATAGTGATTTGGTGACAAACTATTAAAATCTAAAGGGAGACAGATGAACATTCAATAAAAGAATGTCTAGATTTAGCTTCCTGCATCCAGGCAATTTCACTTTTTCAGGTCCCTTAAAAACAAATAATACCTATCACATTCATTTGCTTTTGTAATTTTTTAACTTTTCAAAGCACTTTCAGTTCACGATTTTCTTTTATTCATACAACTTTGTGAAGTAAGAATGACAAGTCGCCATCATTGACAGCTGAGGAAATTGAGGAACCCAGCAGATAACAGATCACCAAAAGTCACAGTGAGAGCTAGTGAAAACTGCTTTCAGGTCACCTAATTCTCTTCTGAGATGTTTCTTCATTAGACACTTCTGTGCAAAAAATAGAATTCACTCTAGCTGTTCGAATAGAAAAGGCATTTATTAAAGGATGTTAGGTGTCCCCCTAATCTCCAGAAGGACCAGTGAGGAAGACTTGCAGACTACCCAGCCCAGATCAACACCTAAGTCAGACCCAGTGACTAATGTGCTAGGTCAGACCTCACTACCTTTGTTTTTTGGCTTAAAGGGCAAATGTTGGACACTAGAAGACAGGACCTCGGTCACTATGATCCTAAAAGACCCACACCAGCACAGTCTCCCTCAACGAACCAAAAGGTTCCCTGTAGCTTCTGCTTCATTGTTCTGCCCTTTTCTGAACAGACAGGTCACTCCAGAGAATATGATTAGCAGAGTCCAGTCACTTATTTGAGCCTACATTCATAATGGGGGAAATTCCCCAAACATAAAAATGAAATTTAAAAAGGAGTGAATAGCCTCAACAAGGCAAGGTACATGTCACAAAGCATTCTTAAAATCATTGTGAGTCACTGAATGACAGTGGTTTGGGGGTTGACAGGGATCTTTTAAATTGCCAATATTTTCCAAATTTTAGCCATGACTCATTAGAACATCATAAAAATCAATGTAGTGTGCTCCATAGTTTTAAAAATTAAAATAGAATTGAAAATACCACTATGGATTGCACTTAGGGAAGGTAAGTACTGTCTGGTGAAACTTTTGTCCTAATTGTATATGTGTGTCTACATGTGTATATATATGTATATGTACAATATATATGTATTCATACATATGTATAATATATATTTATATTTGTATATATATAGTGTGTGTGTGTATATATATATACATATATATATATATATATATTTTTTTTTTTTTTTTACTTTGGGGCTTGGGTACATCCCAAGCCCCAATGTAAAATGTTTTTTACTGTGAGTCGTGGTGAATATAAAAAATTGAAAAATGCTAGTCTAATCCAATCTCTTCATTTTACATTTAAAGGAGAAAAAATAAGGCTCAGAGAAATCAAGTACCTTGCTCTGGCAGTTAGCATAAAGCTGGAATCAAGATGCAGAAAATCTCTCAGTCCTACTCTGCATTATAAGGACATCATCTATCACCTAGAAGAATACTTCCCATTTCCTATGTAGATCTTCTCCTACATTAGCCTTGTTGTGGTAATTAAATGTATTTCATAATTAGTAAATCACAAAAATATTGTAAATTTTATAGTTGCATTTGGAGTGAGGCAGTAGTTAATTGTTACCACTTGCTGTAGTTAATACTAGTCTTAACACCATTCTGCATTTTAACTCTGGAAAGACAGCTAACCTGTGTTATTTTAAAGATTTTTATGTTGGCAGATATGTTAAGAATTGCAGGTGACACATTGTACTAGTTACTATAAACAAATTTTTAAAGAAAATAATTTTATTTTCAATAAATAGAAGGAATTTTAAAGTTGTAATCTGCCATACTGAATGAAGATATATCATTGAAAATATTTCTTTTCTTGCTAGTTCTCTGCTATGTTCGTTTCTATCAAAACATTAAATACATATTCCAAAAAAAGTTTCTGTGATTTGAAATAAAATTTGAAAAACAAAAGCTTCTCAACAGTTTCTCTAAATGTGCCCAATTAATGATACCTCTACACTTTAAAAATTTGAATTACTAGAAACAAAGTACTTAAACTTCATGGATATTTTTATATTAAGGGGTAAGAGTTATACAAATAATATATAAATATTTAAAAAAATAATATAGATTTTACTTTTCCAGTCCTCATTTTAACTGAATTTCTAAAAATTCTATTTCTAAATAGCCATGAGCCAAAGATTAAGCCAGCTTGCAATATCTCTATCTTCAATAATAAAGAGGTTCATCAAGTCTTTTTGCACTGTTGCACACCACTGTGTATTTTATAAACAGAAATTTAATATAAATACTTCTATTACACATTAAAACCTAATTGCTTTTAAGATTTTGATGATAAAGGGGGTCAAAGAGGAGTAAAAAATACCAATGATTAATGCTTTAGATAATCAAAGAACCCCAATTTCCATTGTGTAGGCTTCTCCCTCCTACAGGAAAACTCAATAAATGTAGCAATGAAAAGTACAACACTTTTGCAAAGTGCACCCAGAATCTTTCTATTTGCTAACTCAGTGCCACCACCCAGATTTTGATATGGATCCTACAAGTTTACTTTTCATCACCAGTTAATATGTTTTGAACTAATACTGAAAATAGAATGCACTTTATTTTTACATGTTGTCTCTTCTCGTTGCCTGTGGGAACCTGTTTTCCTTACAAAGAACATAGCTGCAAACAAAGAAGACACGGTATTTTTCTTGCCAACGATATTTTCCTATACTGAGTGGTCCTTTGACATAGGAAGCTTACTATGACATACCAAATGTGCATGGGAAAGGGTGCAAAAGTCCGTCAGGTAAGGTAAAGAATGAGGGTGAGAAATTTAGTTATCAGGGGTTTAGTGCAGTCGTTAGGAATGTTTCTTCCTCCCAGACTGTTTTGTCCCGTTCAGTGAATACTGTTTTATTCCAACATCCCTTTTCCCAAGAGCCATTTATAATAATAATGAGAAAAAAATTTTAAAGATATTTACAGTAAATGAAATTCTGTCACACATAGAGAGGGTAGGGGGAAGATGCTGATATTTTCCTGAGCATAGGATATGCTCGTTGAATATGGCACCAAACCTACTTTCTGCAGTGAATTCTTCTTACCAGCAATTGGGACAATTATTTTACTTAAATGGAAAATATTGCTACCATTCTTCTGCTACCTTAACAGCCAGAAAGCTTTTCCCAATATTGCTAATCACACTGGAGGAAGATTATAAACTCCTTTTTATACTGTGGTCTATGGCTGGTTGCCACAGCCCTCCAAAGAAAATTCAGTATTGATGTATCTCAGGACATGTTGGCCTTCTGCCCTATGTGAATTCATTCAAATTTAGAATAAAATCCAGCTGTTTAGTTTCTAATCTTGAGTTGCTTCTCGAGAAAATATGAAATCAAAAAACAAATTAAAAGTGTGAAGCTCTTCAATTTGCTTGAAAAATGACAACTAGATAGTCTTAAATAAGTTCCTTTTACTTGCTCTTATATTAGTATTTAGTGTTAAAAATTATGCCAACCAGAATAGCCAGTTAAGAAACAGCAGAAAATTCCCACATGTTTCTTAAAAATAGAGACCTTTAAAAAAAATCTCATTAATGACTTTGTAAATGGTACTACCTATAGTTGGTAAGGGTGCAATCAAATAAACACTCACAGTTACTGCTGGAGGTGACATAAACTGCTACCACTTTTCAGAAAAGACAATTTGACAATATACGTGAAAAACCTTAACATGTTTGATCCTTTGATTCAGAAATTCAACTTTTAGAAACTTAGTCTAGTGAAATGTATAATTAAAGAAATGGACAAGCATTTGTGTACAAGGGTGTTCATCAAAGCATTACTTGGAATACAGAAAAACTGGAAAAAACCTAAATATACAATAGCTGGGAATTGGTTACTAAAACGATAGGCTATTCATATAATAGAATATCACACAGCCATAAGAAATATCTCATTTGAAATAAGTATGTACAAGCAAAGGAAAAAAAAAAGCACTGTTATCTTTCAATGCTGGGTTTCCAGGTGACTTTTACTTTTTTTCCACCAGCTTTATTGAGATGTAATTGACACATAATATTGTGTAAGTTTAAGGCATCCAATTGACTTGAAACTTTTATAAACTGCAAAATGATTACCACCGTAGTATTAGCTACCACCTCCATCCCATCACAGTTACCACTTCTTCTTGTGATGGAAACATTTAAGATCTACTCTCTTAGCACTTTTACTTTCTTTACTACTTTCTGTATTTTCCAGGTGTCCTTCAGTGTAATTTTTACTTTTTAAAAGGACTTTAAAATTCATGTGCTAGTAGTCGCATGGAGGGAAAAAAATTTTTTTAACTACAATTCAGTATAAATGAAATTTAATGCTCTCTTTACTATGATTATAACTTCCAAATATTTGCACCTCTTTCTGCCTCCGATAAATATTAAAATACGTAAGAGCCAAACGAGGTATGTCGTTTCAAGCTCCCTTTTTTCCCAAATGAAATCCCCCCAAATAAGACCCCCATATTCTCATGAAGCATATCCTCATTTTATTAGGCATGTCCATGTAATTTCTCCTCATAATTACAATTAGTTCTTACGAAGTTTATCTGTGTTTCATCTGCTTCTCTGTGCTGGTAGGGACATAATCTTCCATCTTAAATTTCACCAGTATCTGCTTTCACTTCTTCCCTCTTGCTTCTCCTATGTTCTTGAGAGTGTATGCTACGTTCTTCAGGGTCTTCTTTATTCAGGTGCCATACAAAACGGTTACATAACGCAGGCTTCATTCATATTTATAAAATTACTGATCAGATAGTTACTGCAACAATTTCCAAACAACATCATTTAACCGACAACTGCAGTGCGGTGGGTGGAGTGCGGGGGCGACAACCTAACACAATTCATTAAGGGCTCTCAGCTGGTTGACAATCTCACACTCAGCAGTCTCTCTCTCTCTCTCTCTGTCTCTCTCTGTCTCTTTCCCTCCCTCCCTCCCTCCCTCCCTCCCTCCCTCCCTCCCTCCCTCCCTCCCTCCCTCCCTCTCTCTCTCTCTCTCTCTCTCTCTCTCTCTCTCTCTCGCAGCGTTCCACCTTTCTGGGGCAGAAGTCAGTAACCATATTCTCCATGAGCTTCCCATGAGAAGATGTAAGGGGAGGGAGGTAGAACTAACCTACCAAATAAAAGGCAGGAGGTCACCCAACCCAACTTTAAAAGCGCTCAGAGCTCTGACGCAAATTAGACCAACGCAGGCTTTCTCTGATACCCGGGCCACCACGAAACTTCTTGAAGTCATCTGTTGTGGATTCCCCATCTTTCCTTTCCCCTCTTCCATCTTATATTGTTTTTACTGCCCCTCTCCTCTCCCCAAGTTCTGTGCTTTTCGCCCAGCACTTGCACTACAGGCATTAACCATTGTTGGCCCGTGAATTAAGCCAGTACTTGGCAGCCATACCTCTCTTGAGCCCACCAAAGCATCCATGCCTGGGTTCCTTAAAGTCTAAAATTCTAGTGCTGCCAAGTCACCTCTAAAGCGCTTCTCAGGGCTACACAGCTAAAGGGAACCTACAACCGACAAGGTGCAGCGGGGGCTCAGGTAGAGGACCCTGGCTGCAACACACCAGAATATAACTCGCAAAAGGGGGAATAGCTAGAAGACGAAAGAACGCTAGGCGGTAGAAAGATGCCCAACCTAAGCAAGCTCAGACGCGCAAGCGCGTGGCTCACGGCGCGTCTCCGTGGCCTCACCACAGCGCCTGCGCACAGGATCCCCGGAGCGGCGGGGAGAGGAGAGGAGCAGTCGGGTCTGGCGCTCCTACCGCCTCGGCAACTCCAGCCTGCTAACTCCGCCTCCTTCAGCTGCTCGCCTTCCCAAACAAGCGGGTGCGTCCCTGGCGCTCTCCGTCCATTGGCCGTTGGCCTTTTCCGTTTCCGCCCAGCCCTCCAGAGTCCACCAATCAGCTTGTGCGTTTGGGTAAGTGGCCACCTCCTAGGCCGTCGCTCCAGGTTCTCTGTCTCCTCCCGCTGCTGCCTCCGCTGCTGCCTCCTCCTTCCCCACCTCCTCCGTCAGGCGGGCGGCTGCGGGGGCCCGAGGGGCGGCGGCGGCGGCAGCGATATGGAGCCGGGGGCCGGCGGCCGAAGCGCTGCTCGCGGGCACGGGGCCAGGCCCCCGAGCATTCCGCCGCCCAGGGAGCAGGAGCGGAAGCTGGAGCAGGAGAAGCTCTCCGGGGTGGTAAAGAGCGTCCACCGGCGGCTCCGCAAGAAGTACCGGGAAGGTAAACAGCGAGCTGAGCGGGGGGAAGGGGAGGCCTCGTCGCCCCCAGCCCCTTGTCAACCGCTCCCCTCCCCCCAAGGGGCCACCATTACAACCTGAAGGAGCTGCACGTCAGCCCCTGCTAGGGCCGCTCTCTCAGGTCCGGACGCCCCCTTCTCGGTCGAGTACTCGGTCGGCGTCAGGCGTGCTCCTCCCGCCCCCTTTTCTTCGAGGGCCCTTCAGGAGAGTTCCAGGCCTGTGGAGGAGCCGAGTGCCCACCTCCCCCATCCCCTGTCCCCAGCCGGGGTGCTGAGATTGTTGTCACCACACACACAAGCACGTAAATCCTCTCACAGGAGGCGGAGGTCGCTCGCTGCGAGAGATATGAAGCTAAAACACGAAGGCAGGTAGAATCCATTCGAGAAAGACGAACTGAAAGAAGCCCGAGTTACCCTTCGCTGCCTCGCGCCTGATGAGCCTGTTTGATTTGCTGCCCCGTCAGACCCCCTTCCTAGTACCTAATTCCTGCGGCTTTAGCCTGGGCCGGAGCCTCCTCGCATTGGCTTCCAGGGCTGCGAAGTCAGCAGGCCTTAGAGCTGACTAGACTTCACCTTGTTAAAAGGGGGAGGGGTTCCATCCTTGCTTCCCCCCCCCCCCATTCTTCAAATGCTGCATCTTAGGGTTTATTTAGGCGGGAGAGGAAGAGATCTGGGGCAGGTTCTCAAAATACTGTTTAGATTTGACTAATCCGTAACTACCAAGCCGCCTAAGGATACAGACCCTGGTGAAGCCGGCCGTCGCTGGGAACCCCTCTTATGGAAGGTCCTGAGCAAAGGAAGAAGCCATAGTAGCTTTTGCTTGGGCCTGAGGAAGGTTTATAGTTGGGATCTACAGTTATCCTTGGTATTTTAAAATATAGGCTTTTTTACAGAGCTATTTTATAAGAAACTAACAGTGAAAATTATCAGTTTTTTCATGCGCTCAGGAGACATTTCTTCTAAAGATCAAAACGAGGGATAACTTTCTTCTGTCTTTAGCTTAATTGCAAACAAAAGTCGGCAGTCTTATACTTAGTTAAGTTAGGATTAGAAGCAAAATTATGACAGTGAAGGAACAGATAGGTAAGATCATGTTACTTTCGAGTTACAAACACTTTTCAATTACTCTGGAAGATAAAAACTAAGTGTCTTTTGTTCTCTTGAGTGTAGGTGATGTGTTTCATTTTTCAAACTTTAAGAGTTTTTTCCCCTTGGCAACTCAAGCCTCAGTTTTTTAATAGCTGCTTAAATAGTCCTCCTCAAAGCTAGCCTATAGTTATTGTTTAATAGGTAGCAATAGAAAGAGACTTATCGGGCATACTGAGATGTTAAAATTTGTTTTTTAAAAGAATGCTTTAAACCCCAACCCACAATTTATTCAATAAAATGAGTAGTTACCATAGCAATCGTTGCATCATTCTTGATATTCAGAGAGTGCACTTACATAATGGCATTCAGTGTAGGTTCTTGTGTTGTTTGGAGAAATGAGCAAATAAAACGGACACACTTTAATTTATCATGCTATTTTGCATAAACTTAAGCAAGTACATCTTTTTAAAGAAAAATGGGTAGCATATAATTCAGTTTCCATTTTTACCTTTTTATAATTATTATTCATTATTAACTTATTCATAAATGAATATATTCCACTTAATATACTACTAATGTGTCATCATGCGTTCAAGAGCTGTTTATATTTTCTTAGTTCTCACATGTTGAAACATGTCTTTAAGCCTGAATATTAACCAAGGGAACACTTGTTTATAATGAGAATTAGTATTTGGAAGTTACGAGAGCTAGAACAGATACATGTAGTACATAAGTGAATGATCTAGTGTGCTTTAGGGCAGGTAAAGTCCTGGCAGTTTGTAAACATGAATGAGACTGTTCTTTAGGCGTTTTAATGCCCTGAATTCCACCAGTGATCTAGACTTCTCTAGGCTTTACTCTAATGATATACAAAGCCCCATCAGTGAATTAGCAAAGTAAAAGATCCTAAAGAGTCTGCCCTTTCTACCTTTATTTCTGACCTGTAGGTCAAATCTTAGTTGTGATTTGACAAAAATCCATGAAAAGGCCATCTGTGAAAAAGTCTGATTATGCACATAATAATACCAAAGAAGTAATTTTTAGTGCTTTCCTTTGAGATCTTAGTATCATTATCATATCATTTGCAAAGTCATCTCTGGTTATAAAATAATAATATAAATGGTGCTTAGGTTCTAGGTCAGGTTACAAAGGCCTGTTTGATCAGTAACATGCCTGCACTGTAACACCAATAACTATGGAAACTTTACTCCTTTTATAACAATATTCCTATCAGAAAATGCAGTGAAAATTCCAGCTTAGAATCTTGGAATGTTAAACTAGAAGGAACTTTAGCATTTATCAGTGATTCCCAAACATGGATAAACAATAGACTTATATGGGTGCCTTTTAGAAAATTACTCCATTCCACCTCAGATGTACAGTTTCAGAATCCCTATCAGTGGTGCTTGGAAATTGGTCAGCCAGATTTTGGACTGGTAATCTAAACTACTTCCTTTTTACACATGAGTGAGCTGAATCCTAAAAATAGTAAAATAACTTGCTTGAAGTTTGGATAGTTTATCATTAGCACAGAACGTATTTTATGGGAATAATGTGTTTTTCTTTCCAATTCAAAGCCTAATGGTGTCTCCAAATGTTGGAGTGGTAGGGAAAATGGGAAGCAGGACGTAGCCCTAGAATTTGTGTTGGGTAAGAGGATGTAAACTGACAGGGATGGGGCAATCCATGGGATAGGTATGGTTCGCTGAGTTAGGGCTATGTGAGATGTGGGTTTCTTAAGGAGTTTTGGCAAAGAAGGAAATAAGTTGGGGTAGAATAAAGAAGGAGGCAAAACATTCACTGGATAGTAAAGACAGGAGTGAGACCTGGATAATGAGTGTAGGGTTGGATAATATAGTTTTCCCTTTCCTTATCTCTGGTAGTGGAATTGAACATGAAGCAGGAATAAGATTGAAAATAAGATTTTTCTGATGTGGCAGAAAAAGGTTTTTCTCCATCCTTCCCAGTCCATTTGTCCAAACTGATGCTTGTTGTGGCAGTGAGCAGGCTTGGGGTAGGGGGTAGTGGATAGGATTGTAAAGACTAGCAGGTAAGTTTAATGTACTCTTTTACCACTTTTCCCCTCTCTGCTCCATTTTACTGCCTGTCCTGTGTCACCACTTAGAGATCCTTTCTCTATTTGTATAAGAGTAAAGTGAGAACTGGAGATAAACGTCAGTGTTCCAGGCAGTGCTGATAACTGAAGTAGTTACCAAAAGGAAATGGTAGGGAAATGTTTAGCAATGGTGATGAGAAGGGGTGTTTCTGGTGTCAGCCATTTATAGATAAGGGACAGTCTTTTAGACTGAGTTTATATAAATGGAAATATGCTTGCAGATGTAGGTGTTTTCTTTCTTTGCTATACAGAATTTTCAAAATAATGGCCTTGATATAAGCCAAAAATATTTTAAAATATATCATAGGATTGGAGACAGCTTTTAAATAAGAAACAGCTAGTTTTTCTTTCCAAACAGGGAGTTTGGAACAGGGAGTCATTGTTTAATCAAATCTGCCTGATAAGTACATATCCAATTGAGAACTGAAGTAGAGCCGTGTGTATTTTCAGTTGACTTTGTATGATTTTTTCCATAATCCTAGTCACATAATCTTATTCCTGTAATGATTGTTATTATGTTTGGCATCTCTTTTTAAATTGAAAGTATCCGTGTAAAAACTACAAGAAAATGTAAAGGCTACAGCTGTTAGGAATAAAAGTATGATCCCCATTCCTTAGTTTTGATTTTTTAACTTATCTTGTGAATGTCTTTACTTTAGCAATTTTCATCAACTTAATTAAGTCTCTGAATTTACTTATTCTGTATGCCAAAACAGGTTAAACAAGCTTGTCACATATACCCGTGTAGGTTATCAATCAGACAAAAATAAAAATGCACGTTACCCTGTTAACAGTGATATTCTCAAAGTCATGGTTTAATGGGAGATCTTTATTATACTTTTCTACATTAAAAAAAATCAATCTTATTAGTAGCAATGATAATATTATAAAAGTGGTTAGAGTACGTAAGACAGATTACTGATACTGAAACAGAAAAGGAGAACACAGAGTAGGTTGGTTCTGTAGACTAAGTCTGGAAAACATTGTTACAAAGGTTAACAGCTGTGAGCAGCATTTTAAGAGTCAACTACTAAATAGCCTAGTTTAGATGTTTACTTCTTATTGATTATTGAAATTATTCTTCCTTGTTTGAGACAAAGGGTGAGCTAGAATAGCAGTTTAGGATAAGCTGAAAAATACATTTGTGATTGAGTTTTCTTTAGCATACATCTAAAATGAGAATTGTAGGGGGGAAGGAAAAAAACATTTGAATTAGAAATAATTTTAAACTAAAACCAAAAGGTCTAAAAATGAAAGAATAAATGTATCGTCAGAGTTTTTCCTGAAACAAAGTTTTGAAATTGTTTTTAAAATTAGGATAACAGACTATGTGGGTTTTTTTTTTTTTTTTTTTTTTGCGGTACGCGGGCCTCTCACTGTTGTGGCCTCTCCCGTTGCGGAGCACAGGCTCCGGACGCGCAGGCTCAGCGGCCATGGCTCACGGGCCCAGCCGCGCCGCGGCATGTGGGATCTTCCCGGACCGGGGCACGAAGCCGTGTCCCCTGCATCCGCAGGCGGACTCTCAACCACTGTGCCACCAGGGAAGCCCAGACTATGTGTTTTTAACTGAAATTTTCTAATTTTTTTTTCCTTTGGTGGCTTTCAAAACTTTCAAAATACTGACCAACTCGATGACCCCAAGGCACTTTTCACAGGTTCTCCTTGTTTTACTTTTTTTTTTCTTGCGGTACGCGAGCCTCTCACTGTTGTGGCCTCTCCCACTGCGGAGCACAGGCTTTGGACGCGCAGGCCCAGCGGCCATGGCTCACGGACTCAGCCGCTCCGCAGCTGGGGCACGAACCCGCGTCCCCTGCATCGGCAGGCGGACTCTCAACCACTGCGCCACCAGGGAAGCTCTTTTTTACTTTTTTATCAAGTGAAGTTTTACTCTTTTTTCTTTACATGGTCTTTTCTGATTCTGATATAGAATCTGAAAATGCTGGGTTTTTTGGTAGAATCTTTGCTCAATCAACAAAATAAGGTGAAAAGTGTCCACAGAAATGCTTGTTAACTTGGCCCTAGGAGAGTTTGAACTGCCATTCTAGCAGGGGGAACAAAAATGAAAAGAGTTTAATAATTAGTAACACTAAAAGATAAAGGGAACATTGATAAACAGTCAGCTCAGTGAGGTACACATAGTATATTAACTATTTGATTTCTAGTCATCTTTGTATCTTTTTAGGAATTTTTTGTATTTAAAAAGGTACGGTAAAACTAAAAAGTATTGGTATAGATCCTTTGATTGTTTTGTGGGAAAAAATATAACAACAAATGCAGTGGATATTAGCCTTGATTCCACATCAGTATCATCTCTGGAACTTTGTGGAACACAGGCATCTGTATTATTTAAAAGCTCCGTAGATTATACAGTGGACAAAAGGGTTGAGGAACACCTAGCTAAAGTACTCTAGATTGGAGTAGGAAGGAATCTAGAAGAAAGCAGATCAGCTAGGAGACTCTTAAACTAATCTATTTTTTAAAGGTGAATAATAGCATAAATAACAGTAGTGATCATGAAAATAGAGAAAGGTAAGTCAAATAGTCAAACATAAGTCGAAGTCAAAGTGAGCAGTTTTAATGAAGGTAAAGGGGAAAAGAGTCATTGATGATGCCAAGATTTCTTGCCTGGAAAAATATAAATAGCCATTTCCATCCAGTTTGGAAATGTCTGTGTTGAGGTGGGAGCAGGGAGAAAGGAGTAGACAGGCAGGTTGGCTTGTCATAGGGATAGTGGTAATGATTTAGTTTGGAATGTATCCCTTGGAAGTGAAGGATTGGAAGCTCTCTCTTGAAGTTGTAGCTTTGAGGGCAGATGAATGACCCAATGGAGTGATGGTAATGTATAACTGAGGACAGATCCTTGGAAGATACCAGTAGTGTCCAGTTTTACGTAAGTACTGCCCATTCTACCGTATGCTCCCATGGCACAATTGCCTTGCTTTTATCATAGTTATCACTTATCAGTTCACTTGTCTTTCTCACTGAATTTAGTTACTTGAGTAGGACTCTGCCTTTTATCTTTGTATCCCTAGTACCTAGCACCTTGCCTTGTAGATTTAAGGCACACACACACAAAAGAAAGAAGCTGATATACATATTTCCTTATAGTTTGAGTCTAATCTTTTTGTATTCATAACTTTAAAATTTTAACTTTGGATACAAATTTTTTGTAATGAATTTATTGTCATATCTTTTAAAGTGAGTATATTAGATTAATTTAACCTTTTGAAAATGGTCCAAATTATCATTATTAGTATCATTCCATTTTTTTATTAAAAAAACTGTAAATAGTGGCAAATATAGATTAAAAAAATTTTTGTTCTCAGAAAATGAGAACTAATAAGGATATAGTGTGTGGTATAATGTGTCTCTGTGTGTGTTGGTATAAGAAGGTGATAATTTTGTGTATGTGTATATATATTATATCCTCTAATTTCACACACAAAATTTTGCAACCCCAATATCAATTGCCTAAATTTTGGAGGTGAAATTTGTACTTGTTGTAAAATCCAAACATCTGAGAAGCACTGATCTAAACTGTACTAATTTATTGTGCTTTAAGTGTAGGTATATTGATGCTCATTGCAAGGGTTATTTTAGAACCCCATGCCTTTAGAGGGACATCTGAGTATCCCCTATTCTCATTTATACAGAAATTGCTCTACTTATATAGAAATTCCTATTCCCATTTATATAAAAATTTAAGTCCCAGAAG
The DNA here is from genome assembly GCF_039906515.1 of Pseudorca crassidens. Classification (NCBI taxonomy): domain Eukaryota; kingdom Metazoa; phylum Chordata; class Mammalia; order Artiodactyla; family Delphinidae; genus Pseudorca; species Pseudorca crassidens. Next base: position 71,065,022 of record NC_090303.1, on the reverse strand, counting down.
TTTCTCCATAAGTCCTTTGCTTACACTAAACAAGAGATCTGTGTGGTGGTACACATTTCGGTAAAGTTGTTTCACAGGGGAATAACAGATACTGATGCCATTATTTCTAACTTCTTGATTTTTTCCATCTCTTGTACAGGATGTGTTCAAAGTTTTACATTTCAATTAACTTTTTTATCATAAATATGTTTATAGTAAGAGAGTGCTCCATGCACAGAAGATGCACCATGGGCCAAACTGTGTTTATAAATGTGAACTTTAATCTATGCAGTGTTTTGTTTTTTAATTAAATTTTTGACTCTTCAGTTTACCCCAGGTCTCAATTGCTCTGTGTATTATTTCACCAGACTTTTGAGTTTACAGTCTTGCCATAGACCCATGGCTTTAAGCCATGGCTGCACAGTGGATTCATTTGGGGAGCAGTGAAATAAATGACCAGTTCCCACCTCAGACCAATTAAATGAAACTTCTAGGGGATTCCAGTGTGCAGCCAGAGTTGAAATCACTGCCAGAAATCTAACAAATAATGCAGTTGCAGAGAGAAAATAACTGCGTTTGACTGACAAAAGACCATTTGTTTGTGGCTAGTAGAGTCAGTGTACTTTGCTTTAGTGCAAAGCTTTGTTCATATCCATGAAAGTTTATAAATTAAAAACTCATAAAGAGAGGCAAGGTGGTATAGCGGTTATGAGCATGGACTTAGGCACTTGACTGCCAGGTTTGATGTGTACCCTTGAGAAAGTTACTTAATCTCTCTATACTTCAATTTCCTTATCTGTAAAGTAAAATATCTGCCTCAATGGGTTGGTATTAGAATTAAATGAATTAATATTTGTAAAGTACTTAAAACAGTATCTGGCACATAGGAAGCATTACTTGTGTTAAATACATAATTTTAAAAATTAAAGGTGTATCTGTAGCTACCACCTGGATGCATTAAGGGCATTGAAGATTGAATTGTTTCTGGAATTTGTATCTAGACTATTCTATAGTGTCTTTCTTCTTCAGTACTAGGATTGCTGTAGTGTTTTTTCTTTTCTTTTTTTTCTTGACCCATTTGCTTTTTGTATTTCTAACTTTTTATGTGAAAGGTCCAACCTTTTTAGCACATTAGAATACTGAGTTTTTCCCCTTATCAGAGAAATGACTAGTCGCAACACGTTAGGTGTAAGATGCAGGTTTTCAGGTGGTTCGTTTGTTTGATTCTCAGGAGCTGCTTCAACACCAAACATCTTGGATGTTTTTGTCCCACCTCTATGTGTGTCACTATATCAGATGCTCAAGAATACTGAGAAAGCTGGTCTGTGTGTGGTTTAACTATGTTCGTGAGACAATCTTGTCCTGATCACTTTGTTTTAATGTCTTGGAATGGCTGCTGAACTTGTTTCCACTTGGTCATGAGTTTCTCTGCTTACTTCATATTAGAGAAAATGACCTTTAAATGTTCTTTGAACTTGAATTTGGTAATCTGGTCATCTATTTGGTAATATACCTAAGTAAAAGTGAAAATTTTCTGAATTTCTAAAAGTTTAAGACTTGTTTGTGATACTCAAGGTAACTCCTTGTTTTTGTTTTCAGAGTATTTGATGACCCTCAAATTTAATGAAATACAGTTTTTATTTTGTAACTTTTGCTGTGTTCACAGCACGTCATATTTTAAAATGAAATTTATTGAGGTACAATTTATATACAATAAACTACACACAGTTAAAGTATATAATTCACTGGGTTTGACAGATGTATACACCCTATATTCTTTTAGCACAATCAAGACACAGAACATTTCTGTTGCCCCCCAAATTTCCTCGTGCTCCTTTGCAGTCATTCTCTCACTCTACTCTTGGTCCCACTGATCTCTTGTCCCTGTAGATTTGTTTTCATATTTTAGAATTTTATATACATGGAATCATGTGATAGCTTCTCCATTGCATTGTACGCCACTTAAGGACCACAATAGTGCAATGTTAATCTTTGGTATTGTGACTCACAAGGCTAAACTGACAAGAATGACATGCTATTCTTATCTTAAATTGGCCTCAGATTTACACTTGCTAAATGTCTTACCTTCTGTGCTTTATATTCTGTCTTTTTATACTGAGAATTAGAATAGAGTTATTGAAAAAATAATATTATTTCTAATGTACTTCTAAACATCAAATGGTCCCAGCATGAAAAAATGCATGAACCTTAGCACCTCTTATTCATTTTATTCATTTATAAGTAATTTTTTATCTATGTAATGTGTTACCAATAATTTCTTCTTAACCTTATAGATTTTCCAAAAAGACCCATGTACTATAATCAAAGAATTTAATAGATGTGATTGTGTTTCCACTTGCAAGTTTGGTTGTTTTTTTTTTTTTTTTTTGACAATAATGTGAAGTGAAAAAAAATGATAAGTTAGCTTAAAACAGTGGAGAGATTCTCCAGAAAATTGACTTTGAACCTATTGGTTTCCTAAACATCTCATAACTAATAATTTGAGAACACTGTTTGAAGTATTCAAATTTTACTGCTTATTCATCACTATTATCTATTGACAGTTATGAACTGTAATTTGAATTTTACTCTAGCAACTATTTAATTTGTAATTTTTGGTGTTTCTTATAATTTTTTTTTTTTGTTTGCCGTACGCGGGCCTCCCACTGTTGTGGCCTCTCCCGTTGCGGAGCACAGGCTCCAGACGCACAGGCTCAGCGGCCATGGCTCACAGGCCCAGCTGCTCCGCGGCATGTGGGATCCTCCCGGACCGGGGCACGAACCCGTGTTCCCTGCATCGGCAGGTGGACTCTCAACCACTGCGCCACCAGAGAAGCCCTTCTTATAATTTTTGAGCACGGTGAAAATTTAAATATTTTCTCCCCCATTAATGGGGTACCATGATTAACTTCTATAGCTTATATAAGTTATAAATCAAAAGTAGTCTTTGCCTTTCAATTTATACTTTCTAATGGGAAAAATCACACCTGGTTTTAATAGAAAACTCTTTATATAAACAAGTGACAGAGTACTATAAGGATGGCAACTGCATATGGGGGGAATTGTAAGATGATCAAATGGGAGGCAGGTAAATCCTCTTGAAGAACATGGGAATTCAGTTATGTTTTGAAGGCATGAGAGAGGTTAATTCAAAAAGGAAGAATAGTATCCATTCTAAAGAGTATCCATTCTAAAGAGACAGTTTAGAGATTCCATTGGTTCACCTGAGTTTGGACCTGTAATACAGCTGTTCTTGAGCAACAATAAATAACTCCTTAACTTATTATACTTGGTTCTTACAAAGACACCTGCAGTCAAAGTAATAATATCTTAAACTAATCACAAAATTCTTAAAAATGGAACTTTTTTTTTTAACAGCTCTATGACATACTTATTTTATAACTGGAAGTTTGTACCTTTTGACCCCCTTCACCTATTTTGCCCACTCCCCTACCCTCTGCCTTTGGCAACTACCAGTCTGTTCTCTGTATCTATGAGCTTGCTTGGTTTTTTTTTTCCTTCTTAGATTCCATAGAACTTTGTCTTTTTAATCAACTAATGAATGTGCTATTTTTTCCTAGTTATTGTCTTTTCATAGGAAGTAACTTATATTTATTCTTTAGTTGTTGCATATGTTTGTGAAGGTGAGTTTAGTCAATAATTATGGTATTATTCCTGACAGTAGGACCAAGCTTCAGAATAATTTGGTTCATCCGATTTCCATACTGAATTTGGTTTGGTAACTTTAAGTTGGCATCACTTGTGTTTTGAATTATTAATTAATTTTTTAATTAGTGTTTTTAAAAATTTAAATGTAAAGAGAATATAATGAATAGAAGTCATGTTAATGTGAACTTCATTCTAGAATTTTATGAGAATCAGGTGACTTTATCTTTAAGACCTGGCAGAGCTTTAAGTTGATCTTAAAATGATGTATTTGAACAAATGAATACTGATTCCTTCTCTAGATTTATTATTTTAGTCTGACTATAAAATGTTTATTAACTATTAATTTCAGGTTAGGCTGCAGGACATATATATATTTAATTGTGCTTTCTAAATATAATTTTTTAATTGCCCAGACTTCTCTGTGTTAGGGCAAATTCGAATGTATGCATTAATTAGAGATTTTCCTCTCCTCTCCATTTCCTTCTCTTCACTTCGCCCCTCCCCCCTTTTCTCTCTCTCTGTCTCTCTTTTTAACTAAGATACATTCATATTTTTATAGGATGCCTGTAAGAAATAAGTAAGGAAATAGATTATTAATCACAATGATTTTGAGTCATCACAAATACCAATATATAAAAATCATTATAAAGCTAATTATTAATTCATTGAGACCTCTGATTGATTGAATTTTAATACTTAAGCATTTCTTGTTCTGTTGAGTAGATCTTTGATGCAGACCTCAGGAAGTTCTTAGTTCTTAATTTACCTTTCGATAATGAATAAGTATTTCCTTTTAAATAAGACAGTCTTTTAAATATTGGTTGACGTAATAACTAAAAGATAACAACAACCAAAAAATCCTCAGAATTGAGTTTTAACATATTTTTTTGCATATGCAGTTTGACCAAGTTAGCAGCAGAGTTTTGAATTTGTATACTGGGCACTGGTGAACTTTAACTTTTTTTGACTTCTGGAACCCAAATCATAAATTATTTTGAAAATACAGTGATTAAAAGGTAAATAGCACTATTTTGAATACTGTAAAAACAAATAATGGGCTATTATGAAAAAATACTGAATTTTCCCATTCTGTTTTCAATAAATTTATTTATTTTAAAAATAACCTTTCAAGGGTATTCTGGAAAGTGGAATTTCTGAAGGCTAACTATATTTTTTGTTCAACTTTGTAACCACCAGACATATAACATAGTGTATACCTAGTAGTTGGGGTTTGATACTTTTTGTTGAATAAATACATGATTTAAAAGTTCTGGGTCCAGAATGGCTTACATGGACCATAGTGAATATGTCAGGTTCATATCTCTATTAGAGCAGATACCACATTTTAATACATCTTCTCCCCTTCCTTTGATGCCAGTGCTTGCTCGTTAGCTTTATTATTCTCTATAGTGTTTGACCTAGAGTATTTTCCCAGCAAATCTGTTGAAGGAATGAAAAGTATGTACAATTGCATTAGTTTCAATTATATATTAAGTGTACTGACTTTATTAATCACGTTAATCTCAGTATCAGCATATTTAGAGAGTCTGGAGACTCTTAAATGTTAGTGAAAACATTAAATAGAAGTTTACAATCAGTTTGATAGGCTTACAGACAAAATGTGAATCCTTCCTCAAAACTTTAGTAGAGCAGATAGTAAGCCTTAAAACTACATAAAAAATTGAAGTATTTAAAGAGAATTTTGAGTGTGAGAAACTAGAGGTCATCTAAAAAGCTGAAGGGCAATAGGTTTCCACATATATATAAACTCGTCTTTGTATCTCATAACTAGTAGAATAATTCTAGGGTATATTGAGTTTCACAGTATACGATGTTATAGTAAGGACTCTGAGAATTTATAGTAGATGCCTTTGGCGGCTCACAGCATACCATTGGTCCTTGGGTGTGGTGGACAAACACTGTGAGCTCAGAGGCACTTGACCCCGACGGAGTCCCATTTTAAATGTGTGTTGCTTTCTTTTCTATTTTTCACCTTTTTCCAACACTGATGGAGCCCACTGAGGGAATCCCCTTTTTCAGTGCCTAAGTGTAGACTTAGAGGTACAGGTTGTTAACAACCCTCAGTTAATGGGGGATAGTAACTGATAGATAAATGCTCCAGCCTCCCATCCTTTAGGTATACAATTCCAGAGGCTTTCTGTATGCTTCTGTGCTGCCCACAGCAGCAGCCTCAGTAATGCACCCTTGTATTAGCATTTTCTCCTCCCTTAACTTGTTCTCCCCACTCCCTCACTCCTGTTTCATAGGGTTCCCTCCTAAATAGACTACTTGAACCCAGGTCCTTGTCTTAAGTTGTACCTTCTGTAGAATCTAAACTAAGAAGTCTTAAAAAAAGGAAATCTGTTTAAGTATGTTAAACATAGCTTTTCCCGAACGTATTTGATCTTAAAACTTTTGTTTGAATGACTTCTATTACCAGAAAATGTAGTAAATTTATGTATTTATTTATAGTATGTACATTACATAAGACAGTGAAACTTACATATTCAAACAAAGGGCCTTTTAGAGTTGACGATATCCATCTCAAAAAAAGATAAAGCACCTTTAAAATAATACTGTACCTTAATGAATCATTTGACATCAAGTCTGATGAGTAAAGTCAGGAATAGTCTTATGAACATCATAGGTTTATTAAGGTATCATTAATCAAAGTATTTGTTTCAAAGACTTTACTTCCTGTAGTCCTACTTAGATACTTGATAAATAACTACATCTGAAAGATGTTACTAAAACTGAGGGGTTTTTCTTTGAGAATGTAGAAAAAGTTGTTTGCCTGCTTGTTTTCAGTGGACAGTTATTGCCAACCTGCTGTATAACAAATTGAGAGCCCTGTCACTACACAAATAATAGTGATTAATGAAAATATTATTGTATAAGAACATAACCATGAAAAAAGAGAAAGCTTTTCATTCTTTTGGGGTTTAAAGTCAATATTCAGACCAAGGCTGAGACTGATACATATTCATCTTAACTGAGCAATGTGAGTGTGAGGGCATATTTGTACCCTTATTGCTCTTTCTGGTATTGGTCAAACTAGAAGGCTAATAGTTTGGTTTTCAGCTCAGTATGTGCTGGGCTAAGTGCTTAAAATAACCAGTAAAGTTTTTCAAATTTTGAATAGATAAGTGTTGTTAAATTTGAACTATTATAATTCCTTTTCTGTTAAAAAAAAAAACCAACTCTTAAATACTGGAATCTAATTGTCTCACCTGGGGAAAGAACTTGAATATAATTATCATCCCCAAATTTGGTTGTTGTATTTATGTTTTTAAGTTTATTCTGTCGCTAAACAATTGCCTATATTTGAACATGTGGCAAGAGAACCTAGATTATGTCTAAGAACATTGATTGAAGCCAACTTGATAATTTTTTTTACTCTTTTACCTTTACAATTATGTAAACGTTATTTATTTGACTGTGGCATATTCATACCTTTCTTTATCAGAACTCACATTGATTTTTCAAATTAAATATGATGACTGATCTAATTAAAAAAGAAAAAAGGTAGTAGCTGGAAGTAATGCTGTGGCCAGATAATGTAGTCAGCTTATAATTTTTATTCATCTTATAAAGACTCAAAACTTTGGAGAGTTTTCCAAGGTAATTTCTCTAGCAACGTTTTTGCACTAGGATTATAATTTTTTAAGTGTAGTATGCCTACAGCAAGTCCAAGTGTATCAATACACAACCATTTAATTTGCATGCTAATTTACGTTGCCATCTCACTTATCAACCCCTTTTAATATAGAAAACTGATAAATTTGTAGAGATCCAAGAAAATAACAGACAAGAAGAAGGATTAAGTGGCTTCTCTGTTGCTGCAAGGTCGTATTGCCCAATGGTAGCAGGACAATTAATGTTTGAATGCCCAGCCATACTTGTCCCCTACCAGGATGTTTTTGGTTTATAAATTGATAACTTGTGTATGTCTACTTGTATTTATTAGTTTTATTCAGCTTCACAAATCCATCTGTTTAAAATGGTAAAATTTATTTGGTTATCAAATCATCATGGTTAAAATGATGGATCCAATTTGCATAAAGGAACTTCGAAAATTATGAAGTTTAAACTTCACAGAATTTTACTTCATGAGTTTGCTTTTATTCGTCTTTAAATAATTGTAGATTATACTGAAGCTTTTAGGAGCCTGATGTATTTTAAGTCAACTTAATTCAATTTTTTCCTTGTTTTTAGTGGGAGATTTTGATAAGATCTGGCGAGAACATTGTGAGGATGAGGAAACACTTTGTGAATATGCTGTTGCAATGAAAAATTTGGCAGATAATCATTGGGCAAAAACTTGTGAGGGCGAAGGTCGTATTGAATGGTGTTGTAGGTGAGTGTTTTTATGAACTAACAGTTTTGGTTTCTAATGTATTATTTAAATTCTTAAGTCTAAGTAATGCCGTATATGATTCATTGTACCAAAAGAGAAATGTTTTAAAACAGATGATGTCTTTTAAATAGCTTCTTCCCATTGCCTCACTTTCTCTATGTTTATTTCATTCACCTTTTTTTAATCAAAATGTTTTTCTTTGATATAACTTAAATTTCTTTGTTTCAACTTTTTAAGTGTATAACTTTAAATACATTTGTTTAATTAAGCATTGGTACATTTAAAATATGTGATTTAGCACTTGACTCATCATTAATAAGTTATAGTATAGAAAGTTCTTTAGATAATTATATTTGGATTCAAGTAAAAATGAATACTTTCCATTCTTTAAAGCTGAAAACATCTTAAAAGTTTCCAAATCCTGAATTTTTATATGTGATTCAGGGTATTCCAGCACTTATATTGACTTTGGATAATGTTTGTTTTCTCATAGCAGAGCTTCTAATTTTAAAAACATCAGAAAATGGAATACTGCTGATCATTTCTCTCAAGTGGTAAAATAATAAGAATGAATTTGTATATTGACTGAATTTAAAAATCAATTCCCAGAAAACAAAACATTATCTTTCTGCTTGGACAATAAGTTTATGGTAACTTTAGGTTTATATTTCATTTCAATTATCTTTTATTCAAAGTTTCTGTTTTGATTTCATTTAAAAGTTATATAATAGTGCCTATTTCATTTATTCAATAAATAATCCAGAGAAAAATATGTATTTTACTTCATTCTTTTATTTATTCATTTAATAAATAACTTTAAGTGATTGTCTTCTGTGTACCAGTCACATCATAGGCACTGTGAGTATAGCACTCAACCAAACAGATAAAATCCTTGCTCTCATTGAACTTACATGCTAGTGAGGGTTAGAAGCAAGAAACAATACATAAGTTAAATATACACTAGGTCAGATAATGGTAAGTGCTGTGAGAAAAATAAAGCAAGGAGAAATAAAACAATTTTAAAGAGGGTAGACAGAGAAGGCCTCACTAAAGTGATGTGTAAAAGACATGAAGGAAGTAAGAGAGCAAGCCTTAACAAGTCCAGAGGCCTTGAGACAGGAGCTTGCTGGCATGTTTCAGAAACAGCAAGGAGACCTGTTTGGCTAGAACAGAATAAGGGGAGAGTGATAGAAAATAAGATAACAAACAGCTAGATTTTGTAGGATCTTGTGGACCATTGTGAAGACATTGGCCTTTATTCTGCATGAGATGCGAAGTCATTAAATGTTTTAAGAAGAAAAAGTTACAGGATCTTACTAATCTTTTGAAATGTGTCAAGGATTTTTAAGAACTAATTGTAGTGTTAAGATAGACTATAGAAAAGGCAAGGATGTTAGTGAGGAAACCAGTTAGGAAGCTGCTACAGTAATCAAGGCACAAAGTTATAGTGAAACAGTTTTCTTGGAGAAGGAGTGAATGGACAGACAGTGTGGTAGGATTAATGCTCAAATGAGTATAATGACTTAAGAGAGGAGCAGGGGAGATGGTGATGTATACATGGTGGTGATTATGATGATATGTAAGAAGTGAGCTGAAAATGTGAGGTAGGTGAGGAACAGTGAAAAGATTGGTATTATCAATGGATTGTGGAGCCAAAGAATTGTGGAGTTGAGGAACTAAAGGAAGGAGCCAGAATAATAAGAAATGAGATGCTTGGGATTAAAATGTTTGGGTTTTTTTTTTTCTTTTTCTAGAGAAAAAATGGTTATAAATGTGACTGTTCTACGGAGTATACATTTCTCCTTCAAGCTAAGAAACGCAAATTGAGGCATACTACTGAGCCAAATATTTCCCTTGTGACACAAAGTAATAATGTAATCCAATCAGGAAGTCAGTACCATCGCTATTTAAGACCAACATTCTTTGCTCTTAGCAGCACTGCTTTTAAATTAGTATTCCAATACATCAGGCAAGCTCTCAGACTTTATTTCAAATACCACTTTGATATGTGGTATTCTCATAGGAGCATTTGCTTGTACCTTCCACTTGAATAATGAATATGCCTCACACTTCGCTCTTCTTTCTTCTTCCTCAGATTTGTGTTTTTATCAGTAGTTTTTGTATTTACATGTGTTCTGAAAGAGGTTATTTTTAGGTCAAACTGCTGAAAAAGAACATTAATAAGAATTTAGGTCAAACTGCTGAAAAATAACAGTGGCAAAATATGGTAAAAAGATGTTACTATGGAAAGTAATCCCAAGAGAAGTTTTATAGTGTCTTTACTTTAAACTTAAAACTAGGTTGGGGAAAAAAGGCTTCAAAGCAATATTGAATTTTGAAATGAGTTATCTGTATTTCTAACTTGGGTTATATGTATTTCCTTTCCCTGTTGACAATTCTAAGAGAGCAGTGTCACTCTGAAAAGCTAAAATCAGCTTTAAAAGGGGTTTGACAAAAGTTTGCTTCCAGTAGTTATACTTAAAACTTTAGAGGAATTCGATATGTGAAATAAGTCTTACTGACATTACCTTGCTGAGATTTTGTTGACTGTTTAGCTTGAAGAATTATACATAAGATTTCCTTCTAAAAATTAGTAAAATTTTATTTGTAATATGAAGTATTTAAATTAGAAACAAAACACAATATAAAGTTATAGTTGTATGTTTAATAAAAGAATTTACCTTTTCTAACTCTCCACACAGAGGAAGGAACATATAAACACACCATTTCCTGAACCATTTGAAAGTAAATTGCAGATGACATGACATTTCATCTCCATCTCCTACATAACCACAATACTATAAACACATTAAGACAATTAACAGTAATTTCCTAAAATATCTAGTTCATAAAATTCAGATTTTTGTTATTGTCCCCATAACATGCTTTATAATTTTTTTCCCCTAAATCAAGGCTTGTGCTTTGGTGGTTAAATTTTTTAGGTTATTGTTTTTGTTTTCCCTAACATTGCATTGTTTTTAGAGAAATGTCAGTTGATTTGTAAAATATACCACATTCTGTATTTTGTGATTGTTGGTTTGAGGTGATTAGTAGCATTGTTCAAATATTCTGTATATCCTTACTGATTTTTCTTTTTGGCCTTCTATCAGTTACCAAAAGAGATGTTTCCAAGATATCATTTTACTTAATTTTTCTATAATAATTTGGCTCTTCTTTAAAGATTTCATTTTCTATTGAAGTTCTCCATATTTTCATCTATTCAGTTAATATTTTTCTCTATTAAAAAAATTTATAATAGTTATTTAAGTCCTTGTCAGCTTATTCCAACATAAAATTAATCTGTGGTTCTGTTTCTTTTGGCTGTTTTTTTCTTTTGGTTATGGATCATTTTTTTCTGCTTCCTTGTATGTCTGGTAATTTTAAAAGTACACTGGGTTGGCCAAAAAAGTTTGTTCGGGTTTTTCCGTAACCGCTTACAGAAAAACCCGAACGAACTTTTTGGCCAACCCATATATACTGGCATTATGTTTAGAAGAGACTGGGGTAAATATTATTTTCCCAGAGAGGGCATGGTTTTTTCTCTGATAGGCAGCTGGGATAAGAGATTGAACACTTTGATCTTATCAGGAGTTAGGCTGGGTTGAAGCTTGATTACCACTTTAGATAGTTTCAATTCACATCTGGCTTCAAATGCCTTGAGAGTGAGTCTTGTTCTGTGTATATTACAGGTACCAACCTGTAGCAGGACTCTGGGACCTAAGCCCATGGAAGAGTGCAGAGAATTTTTTTGCTTTTTTAGTCCCACTCCAAGTCTCCAGTGCTCCCCCCTCCCCTATCTTTTTCTTACTTGAAAAAAGACCTATGGGGGAAGGCAGGAGAATGGCGAGAACAATCTCTGCATTTGGGTTTCTTAAAGTTTCCAGTGTGTCACTCCATTCTAAGCAGCCATTGAAAGCTCTGCTGCTTTTCCTTTAATCGAACAAAATTCCTCTACCTTGGAAGGCTTGATCCTTCACCACTCATGCTCCTTTTCAGCAAATGCACAAAGTGCCTGTGGTCCCTTCCATTAGACCTCTTTGCGTACTCAGTTCTCTTGATTTCTTTTTAATACATTATTTTTAGATTGTGTAGGTTTTTTTCTTTTTTCCTAGTTATAGCACAACCAGGGGTCTATTGTGATTATCTGTATCCTAATCCAAAACTGGCTTTGTGTCTTTGTTTTGGATTTATTTGATTGTTTTATCATGGTGCCATTTAACTACTTTCTCAGTCTCCTTTATTTCTTGTAAACTGAACATTGAGTCTAAAGTGTTGATTCAGGTCCCAGATTTTTGCCAAAATATTTATTAGGTGAAACTGCATACTTCACGTTGCATCACGTTAGCAAGTTCTTATTGTCAGGTTATTCCACTGTTAGAGACGATAAATTTTGCCATTTGGTTAAGGTGGTAACTACTAGATCCTTCCATTGTAAACTTATGTTTTCCTTTTGTAATTAGCAAGTCATACGTAGAGTGACATTTTTGGCTTGTGAATCAATCTTGTCTCCCAACAATCTTTCAACTAACAGGTTTACTCCATTTATTAAATAAATTTGGGGTGGTAAAATGATTTTTTTAATTGTATCATTCCTTGCATTTATTAGCGGTCATTCTTCTGTAAATAAAAACTTTCCCTTATGAACAGGGAATGATTACATGTTTTCTGGAAAGGCTAGGTAAAAGTAAACATATACATGTAATTCTTTCTGTTTAATTAGCAATTTTCAGAGTAAGGAGTTGGTGTAATGGTCAATTCCAATTGTGACAAGTGAGTTGTGGTTTTGTTGTTGTTTGGTTGGTTGGTTTGGTTTTGGTGGGTTTTGTCTGTTTGTTTTTGGAATATCACTGCAGGCTCCTGGATTCACTTTTTCCATCAGTCTTTGATTTGTGTTTGAGTGTGTGTTTGTGTTCAAATTAATCTGTATTTAGCCAGTGGGAGCCTCTTCAAAGCTGGCTTCTTGGTTCTGACAGCACCTTTGAGCACTTCTTGCTATCTACTACAAGATAAGCTTTACCTTCCCAGTCAAGACCTACAATCAAGGAGCCTTAGTTTCTTGTAGTGAGAAATAGAAATTAAGATCTGGGCACTAGATATGCTTCTGCGGTGTCCTTTCTTCTAGACTTTTTCACTGAACAGAAATATTATATAGTCTTAAATTCATAATTGGTATTTGCTATTCAAATGTAACATTACAGGTTTTTTGCCTAACTTCTCTGTTTTATATTTCTATATTATCTCTTCTGTTACTCTGAAGGACTTAGTTTGGAATAACATCAACATATTTGCTTTGTTCTATAGTTCACATAAAATGGTTTCAAAATTACAGTACCAATTCTACTTCTAACAATAAACTGAGTGAAGTTTAAGATTTCTTTGCAGTTAGTTCTTTCGTCTTTAGAACATATCTCACTAAGGGTCAGAATACTGTGTGTAAAAGTTACATGAAACAATTCTTTTGTGTATGGTTATATTACCAATTTACTATGCAGTTAGTTTCACTTTGTTTTATGGGCTTTTTTCTTATTTTCTTTTAATCTGGGGGAATATAAGGCATTTACATGGTTCAAAAGTCAAAACTTTACAAAAAGGTATACTCAGAATAGGCTCCCTTCCATTTTCTTCATTTGTTTCTTGTTTCTCCTTTTTGAAGAAATAAGCAAATTCATACAATGTATATACATGTATCCACCCTGTCTTATCTCTTCAAGTGGTACATGTTTTATACTCTCTTTTGTACATTTCATTTTTACTTAATATTATGTCATGGAGTTCATTCTATTTGATATTGTATTAATCAGGGTTCTCCAGAGAATTGGCTCATGTGTTTGTAAAGGCTGACAAGTCCCAAGATCTGCAGGATGAGTTGACACGCCAGAGACCCAGGAGTTCCAAACCAGTGGTATAATTCCTATCCTGAGGCCAGCAGGCTCGAGACCCAGGAAGAGCTGCTGTTTCAGTTTGAGTCCAAGGCAGGAAAAATTCAGTGTTCCAGTTCAAAGGCAGTCAGGCAAGAAGAATCTCTCGTACTCTGAGGAGTGTCAGCTTTTTTGTTTTATGCAGACCTTCAAGTGATGGGATACAGCCTACCCTCATTAAGAAGGACAATCTGCTTTACTCAGTCTACCCATTTAAATGTTAGTCTCATCCAGAAATATCCTGACAGAAATACCCAGAACATTTGACCAGATATTTAGGCACCCCGTAGCCCAGTCAAGTTGACACATAAATTGACCACCACAAGTATATAGATGTTTTCCTCATTTTGTTGTTACATACAAGCTTTTTCTGTTACAAATAGTGCTGTAACGAATAACCTTGTGCATATTCATTTTGTATTTTTGGCATTGTATCTTTGTAGACGTGGAATTGCAGAGTAAAAGAGTAAATGCATATGTGATTTTGTTGGATATTGCCACATCACCCTCCATAGAGGTTATATCATTTAATTCCACCAGCAAAAATGACAATACCTGTTTCTCCAAAATCTTACCAACAGAGTATGTTGCCTACCTGTTGAATTTTTGCCAGTCTGATAGATGGGAATTGATATCTCTATGTGATTTTAATTTACGTGTCTCATATGAATGATGTTGAGTACGTTTTCATATACTTAGGAAATATTTGCCTTTTCTTTCTGTGAATTATATGTTTGTGTTTTTGATGCTTTTTTTCCTAACGGTTTTTGGTCCCTTTTTTCTTGATTTTTTTTTAGAGCTCTGTATATAATTTAGAGATATGTGCCCTTTTTCTTTGAGTTTGTATCTTTTGCCATGCAGGTTTTTGTTTTGCCATGCAGAAGGTTTTTGTTTTCACATAATCAGATATATCTGTCTCTTCTTTTATTGCTTCAAGATTCCAGTTGTCTTAGAAAAGCTTTTCTGATTCCCAGACTGTAAGAATTCCTGTTAGAAATTCACTCATGTTTTCTTGTAGTACTTTTATGGTAATCATTTTTTTTTTGACATTTAGATCTCTGACCTCTTTGGAATTCATTCCAGTGTTTGTTGCAAAGTATAGATCTACCCCCCCAATAGTTATTTATTTCTCCAACATCATTTATGAAAACGTCTACCTTTTCTACAGTGATTTGACATATACTTACGTGATATACGAAGATTCCCCACATAATTGGTTCTGTTTTAGGACTTCCTGTAATGATTCCTTGTCTATATCATTTAATCCATGCTATTCTATATCATTCTTCCGCCTCCCCACCACCATTCTTCTCTCTCAGGATTTTCTTGGTTATTCTTGGTTTTTTTTTTCACCATATGTACTTTAGAATCAACTGGTCTAACTAAATTTTTTTTTTAACATCTTTATTGGGGTATAATTGCTTTACAATGGTGTGTTAGTTTCTGCTTTATAACAAAGTGAATCAGTTATACATATACATATGTTCCCATATCTCTTCCCTCTTGCATCTCCCTCCCTCCCACCCTCCCTATCGCACCCCTCCAGGCGGTCACAAAGCACCGAGCCGATTTCCCTGTGCCATGCGGCTGCTTCCCACTAGCTATCTACCTTACGTTTGGTAGTGTATATATGTCCATGCCTCTCTCTCGCCCTGTCACAGCTCACCCTTCCCCCTCCCCATATCCTCAAGTCCATTCTCCAGTAGATCTGTGTCTTTATTCCTGTCTTACCCCTAGGTTCTTCATGACATTTTTTTCCTTAAATTCCATATATATGTGTTAGCATACGGTATTTGTCTTTCTCTTTCTGACTTACTTCACTCTGTATGACAGACTCTAGGTCTATCCACCTCATTACAAATAGCTCAATTTCGTTTCTTTTTATTGCTGATAACTAAATTTTTTAAAGTTTGTATTTTTATTGGGATTACCTTAAATTTTTTAATAACTGGAAAAAAGTGGAATTTTTATAATGTTGAGTCATTGTATCCATGAAAAAGTTATATATCCTTCCATTTGTTCTAGTCTACTTTTGAATTTTCAGTAGTGTTTTAAGGTTTTCTGTATAGTGATTATGCACATTTCTTATTATGTTGATTCCTAGGTACTTTATCATTTGTTGCTATTATAAATGAAATCTTTCCTTCCGTTGTATATCCTAACAGGCTATTGTTTGTATACATGTGGAGGCTTTTGATTTTTGTATGTTTTACATCCTGTTTTACTGAATTCTCTTACTGTTTGTATTACTTTGTGATTGATTCTTTTGGATTCTCTAGGTATATTATCATATCTATGTATACATAGAGTTTTATTTCTTTCTCTCCAATTCATTTAACTAATTATTTTTCTCTTGTCTGTTGCATTAGCTATGTTTTACTCATTCAGTGATGTGTGTGGTATGTCCCCATTATATAAGTTGCTGGCTTTTTTGGCTGATATATAGATACAATTTAACTGTTAGGAAGCATTCACCAAGCCCTGATTGATTGATTGATTTTATTAGGAATAGCTGTTGGATATTGTTGAATGTCCTTTCAGCATCTATGGAAATGAATGTTTTCTCCTTGATTTGTGAATATAGTGAATTATATGGAAGGATTTTTTATATTGAATAATCCTCATATTCTTGAGATACATACTCGGTCATATTTGATTCTGTTTGTTAAAATTTTATTTCATATTTTACATTGATATTTATTTTTATATTTTGTATTTTATATTTCTGTATTTTTTGTAGACATTCTCACACCTGATTATCATTGTATTTGCTCCATAACAAATGACTTTAGAAAATTTTCCTTTGTTTATATGGTCTGGAACTGTTTAAACAGTTTTGGCGTTGCCTAATTTGTACTTGTGTGTTTTATTTATAGAGGTGACTGAGTGATGGCATGGAGAGGTCATTGCCATTGAAAGAATTTATTACTTACATGCCCTGAGAGAAGTGGGTATGCCATGTCACACAGGGAAGCACCACATTTGGTCAGGAGGCAGAAGCAGGAGTGAGGGGAAAAAATAGACCTGATCCTTTATAGGGTTTACATGGGAAAGGCAAAGCAGTGTAAACAGTATAGGACTGGCTAGTTTGAATAATTTTGGTGGGCTTTGGAACATACGAGCTGTCCCTAACTGTCTGGTACCTGGACCTGAGTTAATTTAGGGTTTGGGAAACATGGACTTGTGTGAGAGTTAAATAAAGGAAATGGTTGGGTTGCAACCCATAGTTGCAACTCTGAGAGGCGCGCTCCCAAGTAAGTTGTTTATTATCTTTAGGAATTAGCTAGCCTTGGAGAGGCAGTTTCTCCCTGGGTCTGTAAGGCCCTCCCAGATGTCAGAACATCCTAAGTTACAGAAAATTAAAAGCTTGATAAATACAGGGGTTATCTGATTTTTGAAGCCTTGGTAGAATTCCTCAGTGGATACTGATGCTTTTTGGTGAAGCAACTCTTTGATAACTTTCTCTTATTTCATCTATGAATTTTGGGTTTGTTTAAATTTTGCAATTTAATTGCAAAATTAACTGCAGTTTATTAATTCTACCTGTAATCAAGAGTCAAGTTTAATAAATTTTCCTATATCCTATATTTAATATACTTACCTAGAAAAATTATGTTTCATCTAAGTTTTCAGCTTTATTTGTATAAAGTTATACAAATTAAAGAACCAGTTTATGTATTTATTTGTTGGTTCTGTTTTTTCCTAACATTAATATCTTACTCCCTTTTTTTTGTTTTACTTTTTTCCCCTAATCCTTTGAGTTAGATATTTATTTTATTTATTTTGATTCTTTCATTTGTATTGATATAAATATTAAAGGTCTGAATTTTCCTCAGGTCGCTATTTTAGTGCATTTCTTAGATTCTGACTTGTGGTGGTTTTGTTATTGTTTTTTAGAAGTTCTGTGATTTTTATTAGTACTTTGACTCCAGAGTTATTTAACTTTTAAAAAAATTTGCAGGTGAAATGAATTTTTTGTTTTATTTTGTTATTAGTTCTAGCCTTATTGCGTTGAGATTGGATGATTTTGTCTATTATTTTTCCTATGGCTCTTACTGTAGTTTTATTTGTGACCTAATACATGTATATGGTAATTTTTGTGAATATTCCATGTGCACTTGAAAAAGAATAGAGTGAAGTTTGTTATGCAGTGATAAGATAAACCTTATTATGCTCTTTAGGGCTTCTGTAACCTTACTTATTGTTCATTTACTTGATTGAGAGTGGTGTGTTAAAGTTCCCTGTTTTTAGTTTTGCCTGTTTCTCCATGCATCTCATGGAGTTTCTGCTTTGTAAGGATGGCTGCTATGATACATAGTACATGGCTTCACTGGGAATTGTGGTCTTCAGCATGATAAAGTATCCTTTTTTAATTCATTTAATGCTTTTTATTCTCTACCAGCCTCTTCTTCAACATTTCCCAGTCATCTCATAGATGAAGTTCATGCTTTAATAATCTTGCAACTGTGACATTCTATGAGTTCTTACCTACCAAAAGCTATATTTCTGTAGTTTTGTTACAAGGTGCATAACTTGGCTAGATATAAAATCCTTGACTCACACTTTATTTCCTTCAGTTTTGAAAAACAAAATGTTGCTCTATTTTAGTCTCATTTTGTATCGTTTCCCCTTTTTCTCCCCCCGCCACACCCCCCTTGCCTTTTCCCTGCACTCTCTATTGAACCATTTGAAAGTCAGTTGCAGAGATCACAAGACTTTTGCTCCTGAATCCTTCAGTGTGTATCATTGCACTTAGTTGTTATCCCTCTTTGGTCTTCTTTAATCTAGGAAAATTCTCGGTCTTTTATGACATGGACATTTTGTAAAGTCAAAGTTTTACAGACTGTCTCTCAGTTTAGATTTGTATGGTTGTTTCTTTGTGATTAGGTTCAAGTTAAGCATATTATTAGCAAGAATATCACATAGGTGATATTGTATCCTTCTCAGGGTACTGCATCAAGAGGCACATGATCTATTCTGTGTTCTTTTTTTTTTTCTTTCAAATAGTCATTATTGTTTTAGAGCAGTTTTAGGTTCACAGCAAAATTAAGCAGAAAATACAGGTAGTTCCCATACATCCTGACCCCACACATAGGCAGTCACATCACAATCAACATCCATCTATAGTGCTACCTTTGTTACAGTTGATGAACCCACACTGACACATCATTAGAATCCAAAGTCCATAGTTTACATTAGGGTTCACTTTTGGTAATATATATTTTATGGGTTTTGAAAAATATATAATGACAAGTATCCACCATTATAGTATCATACAGAACAGTTTCACTGCTCTAAAAATCCTCTGTGCTCCAACTGTTAATTCCTTCTCCCCCCAACTTCCCCCCATACCCAGCAACCACTGACGGTTTTACCGTCTCCATAGTTCTGCCTTTTCTAGAATGTATGTAGGTGGAATTAAGGTATTTAACCTTTTCATATTGACATCTTTCACTTAATAATGTGCATTTAAGGTTCCACCATGTCTTTCTTGGCTTGATAGCTTATTTCTTTTTAGTGGTGAATAATATTCCATCGTGTAGATGGATCAAAGCTTATTTATCCTTTCAGCTACTGAAGGATATCTTGGTTGCTTCCACATTTTGGCAGTTACGAACAAAACTGCTGTAGAGACTTCCCTGGTGGTCCAGTGATAAAGAATCCACCTTACAATGCAGGGGACACAGATTCGACCTCTGGTCAGGGAACTAAGATCCCACATGCTGTGGGGCAACTAAACCTGCGCACCACAACTATTGAGCTCGAGTGCCTCAACTAGAGAGCCTGCGTGCCACAAACAACAGAGCCTGTGCTCTCTGGAGCCCGTGCTCCACAACTAGAGAGAGAAAACCCAAACGCCACAACTAGGGAGAAGCCTGTGTGGCACAACGAAAGATCCCACATGCCTCAATGAAGACCCTGTGTGCTGCAACTAAGACCCGAAGCAGTCAAAAATAAATAAAGTAAATAAATAAATAAATCTTAAAAAAAAAAACTGTTGTAAACATCCATCTGCCGGTTGTTGTGTGGAAGTAAGTGTTCAACTCTTTTTGGAAATACCATGAAACTTGATTGCTAGATTATATGGGAAGAGTATATTTAGTTTTGTGGGAAATTACCTGTCTTCCAAAGTGACTATACCATTTTGCATTACCACTAGCAGTGAATGAGAGTTCTTGTTGCTCCACACCAGCGTTTGCTGGTGTTAGTGTTTTGGTTTTCTGTCATTCTAATAATGTGTAGTAGTACCTCATTGCTATTTTAATTTGCATTTCCCCAATGACATGTGATATGGAGAGTCTTTTTCTTATGCTTATTTGATATCTGCACCTTCTTTAGTGAGGTGTCTGTTAGGTCTTTTGCCCATTTTTTAATCAAGTTGTTTGTTTTCGTAACGTTGAGTTTCGAGGGTCCTTCATATATTTTGGATAACAGTCTTTTATGAGATAGATCTTTTGAAAATATTTTCTCCTAGTCTATGGCTTGTTTTCTCATTCTATTGACATTGTCTTTTGCAGAAGTTTTTTATTTTAATTAAATCTAGTGTCTCAATTTTTTTTTTTAAGGGTTGTGACTTAGATTTGGCAATGACTTTTTAGATATAACACCCAAGTTCATCTAGATTTTCTCCTAAAAATTTATAAAACTCTCTTAAGAGTTTTAGAGTTTTGTGTTTTACATTTAGGTCTGTGATCCATTTGGAGTTAATTTTTGTGAAGAGTGTAATATCTGTGTCAGGGTTTATTTTTTTGGCATGTCGATATCCAGTTGTTCCAGCACTATTTGTTGAAAAGACTGTCTTTACTCCACTGTATTACTCCACTGCTCCTTTGTCAAAGATCAGTTGAATGTATTTACATGGATCTATATCTGGGCTCTCTCTTCTGTTCCATTGATCTACTTGTCTATTGTTCTGCCTACAACATACTGTCCTTGATTACTAATAGTAATGGTATAGTTACAGCTTTATATTAAGTCTTGAAATCAGATGGTGTCAGTCCTCCAACTTTGTTCATCACCCTCAATATTGTGTTGGCTATTCTGGGTCCTTTGCTTATCCATGTACACTTTAGAATCCATTTGTTTTATCTATAAGATATTTTGCTCTGCTTTTGATTGGGATTGTGTTGAATGTATAAGTCAATTTGGGAAGAGCTAACATAGTGACAGTATTGAGTCTTCCTATTCATATTCATGGAATATCTATTTATGTAGTTCTTCTTTATCCTCAGTTTTCTATTTAATTTCAAATTTGAAATGTTTTTCATATCTGCATTGCTTAATTATGTATAATTAATATTGAAGTGTTGTTACAGTTTTCTTCTCTTTTATAACTGTTATTTTCTGTGTTTTTGAGAATTTTCATCCACTGAAAAGTTGTGATATCTTTCTCTTCCCTTCTAATAGAAACTTGTACGATTGCTGGATTCATTGGACATCTCTTTTATGTGTTTTGTCTTTTATGTTAGACTGTGTATAGAGGTATAGGTAGAGGTTTGGGTGCTTGCTTTGTTTCTTAATTCCAAAGATCCTTGCTTGATTGCTACAGATATGAAAGTGGAGTTCCTTTAATAAGTATTGTCCTCTTTTGGCTGATTTATGAATTTTTAATAGGTTTAACTTATGTCAGTATGCTCTTTATTCTTAATTGATTCTTTCCCTTTATCAACACACCTCCAGAGATACCCCCTTTTTTCAAGGTGCTTCCTTTCTCCCTCAGAAATAATATCTTCACAGAGCTCTCACCTTTGGTGACAGCCCTTCCCATATACTTTCCAGACTTTTTCCTTTTGGTCTTCCTGTGCCTAATGCCTTGTTTCACTATGTCCCATAAGTCTTAAGATCTCTCCATTCAGAGTTGGACTCTCTCTGTGGTGAACCTTAGCTAGTATTATCGATTTTTCTGTGCCACCTCTAAGACCCCATCATACCTTCCTCTCTTACACAGTCCTCATCTGACTCTGTACTTCGGGTAACTCCAAAGCCAACTCAGTTGGCCTCAGATTTTTATTTCCCCAATTACATGTAAAATAAGGTGCTATTCCTGTTTCCTAGTTATGCCATAGGTGTGAACTGTGTGTGCTTTTATTTGCTCTTCCTAATGTTTTGTATATTTTTTGGAAGTTTTGTAGGGAGATTGGGGTTTAGATGGTGGTTATTATCCTATGAGTATCTGGAATTCTAGCCCTTTAAGTATTTTGCAGTCAAGTGTCTAGGTAACATTGAGATTGAACCACATAAAATTGCAATTTTTGTGGGTCAAGAACTACTGAATATCAGCAGCTCTTTGTGGTTCTACCTAATAGAAAGGTAAGTAATCTCTTTACCCTTGTGTTTCATGCCTTAGTGAAATATTATATGATAAAGGTATTATTTTTAGTATTAATTCCAAGGTGATTCAGGCTATATTTTTCAATCAACCTTACTGAGGTTTAATTAATATTCAATAAAATATACCCATTCTAGTGTACAGTTCAGTGAGTAATGACAGTTGTTTACACTTGTGTAACCATCACCACTGTCTAGATACAGAACTTTTCCACGACTCTAAAAAGCTCTAGTGTACACCTCTGTAGTCAGCCCACCCCCCACTCGAAGAAACCACTAAACCATTTCTGTCATTAGATTAGATTTCTAAAAAAGACCACATTCCTAAATAGGCCTGTCAGTCTTGCATGATCTGAAGTTTGTTTACCTCTCCAGTGTCATGTGGCTGTCATTCCTCTCTATATGTGTGTTGGCCTTAGGGCCTTTTCACTTATGAGTCCATCCATCCATTTTCTGCCTGGCAGTTTAAATTTCACATGCCTTGAACTGATGTCTATCTCTGCGGGATCCATGATGCTTTTCTGTTCCATGCCTTTGCTCATGCTGTTCTCTCTGCCAGGAAAGCACTTTCCTCCTTAACTAACATTCTTCCTAGCCTGATTTATTCCTACTTATCTTCCTAAAATCAGCTTATACTACTGATTTTAGATTGGGCGTTAGGTATTTATCAATTGTATTTTCTTTACTATTGGGTTGGCCCCAAAATTTCTTTTGGAAACCCACACAAACTTTTTGGCCAACCCAATATATAATTATTTGTCTCCTTCACTAGTCTGAGCTCCTTGAGGGCAGCAATGCCTTCTTCAATTTGTTTTTCCATCACCTATGTGCCTGGCACATGATAGGTACTTAATAAATGTTTGATTAATGATAAATGAGTTTCAACTCCTGTATATAATTTGAGTTAAAATTAAATCTCCATAGGATAAGTTAAAGAAGTCTTTATTAGATACTTAGACAAACTGAAATTGAACTAATAGCATCCTTTAAGTGTGAGGGGAAATAAGCATTGTTTCGTTAGACACCATAGTTCTACTTGCTGAAATCAGTTTTAAATTAATTTTTCACTTCTTCTCTAGCCATGTGTTTTTGAAACTGCACCAAGGAGTGTTTATGGAGAAAAATAGTCTAGCTTGTTCAGAGTATGAGCTATATGGAATAATAATGTGGTTTAAGAATCTAAAAATAAAGAAAATTTGTTTAGCTTCATTTACATTCACTTTAAGCTTTGATAAGTATATCAGTTAATTGTCTAAGTATGTATCTCCTGTCATATTGTAAGCTCAAGGGCCAGAGGCAGATCATACCAGTCTTGCTTCCTTTAAGTTTTTTGTCTTTAATAGCTAGTAAGTGTTTTGAGTTGATTCTGTGGTTCATGTTTATTGTCCTGTTACATACCCAGGCATGGTACCCTACTATTTTCACCCTAAAATTGTATTAGGTATGAAGAAAATTGTTTAATCTTAATGCCAGTCATCAGTTTCTGATTACGGATAACAACCTGATATGGGCTAAACTAAATGAGTTTGAAATAATACATCTTGAAAAATCTGCATTTTAATATCCATTTATATTATAAGAATTGGGACAAGCAGTAGTGGTCTCTTGATGGACAGGAATAATTTCCAAGTGTTATAAAAATCACTATTATGTTAAAACCTTTGTTCTCTCTGAATGTATACCTTTATAATATGATACCATTTTTACCTTAACCAGATTTTTATGTTCTTCTTTCAGAGCAAATAGCATGATTCTTAATATTTTGGCAACCTGATTTTGTGACTTTTTTTTTTAACAGCAATTGGATATAGTTTAATGGAGCTTCTCTTTTGTGTGATAACTATACATATATATATATTTTATTGGTATAGTTGTTTTACAATGTTGTGGTAGTTTCTACTGTACAGCGAAGTGAATCAGCCATATGTATACATATATCTTGCTTTTTTGGATTTCCTTCCCATTTAGGTCAACACAGAGCACTAAGTAGAGTTCCCTGTGCTATACAGCAGGTTCTCATTAGTTATCTGTTTTATACATATTAGTGTATATATGTGTGACTTTGTTTTTATAAACCAGGAGGGATCTGAAAAACAACTGTCTACTACCAGCAGAGCTGGCTCAGAGTTAACTGTGACTACTTTTTGAATTCTGTCACTGAATAACAGAGTTATTTAAGCTTTTCTGGAGGAACTTATGTTTTAGCTAAGAATAAAGTTCAGCAAAACATACAGGCACATTGTACTTCTGAAAAAACACTTTTAAACATAATCTATGATCATGCTTTGTTATATGGTAATTTTAAAAATTTGAAAATGCTACAGGTGCTCAAACTTACCTCAATGTGACATTTTAAAAATAGGACACTATAATTTGAAAATTTCCCATTTTGATTAATAAAGGTTAATATTTTCCCATTTTATTTTATATTCATACCTATTGTTTTAAAATATAACTTTATTTTGCCTTGTAGTGTATGCAGAGAATATTTTCAAAATGGTGGGAAGAGAAAAGCACTTGAAAAAGATGAAAAAAGAGCTGTACTCGCCACTAAGACCACTCCAGCCTTAAATACGCATGAATCTTCTAAACTTGAAGGTCATTTAACCAACCTCAGCTTTACAAACCCTGAATTTATAACTGAGTAAGTATACTTTTCTACTTAGATTATTAACATTATCCTGGATAGCTGTGTTAATAATGTAAAATAGTGTAATGGTTTACACCAAGTAGTGGGCATTTTGCTTGCTTCTCTGGTCGTATGTTAGTCTGAGAAATGTAAATTTGTTATATTATTAGGTAGGAAAGTAGCATAAAATTTTAAGGGATATCTGGGAAACTAGTAGTTCCATAACATCAATTGTTCTCACTAAAAATGAGAAAGAATCATTCATTAAATGTTACATTTTATGGTAATACAAAGAATCAAAACAGTGAAATCCAATTAAATTAAATATAAAGTGTCTATCCACTGACAAATCACAAATAAGGAATTAATGGAAGATTATTAATAGAACCAATTCCCATTACTTTATTTTCAATATAAAAATCTGCCTGCTGGTAATATTTATATATATGCATATAGGCATAAATTTTATTTAATAAGTACATGAGTATTTTCCCAGTTTTACTGAGATATAATTGACATGTAACACTGTTTAACACATACAACAAAGTGATTTAATATATGTATATATTGTGAAATGATTACCACAGTAAGTTTAGTTAACCATCCCTCACCTCACCTAACTACCATTTTTTTTCCTTATGAGAACTTTTAGCAATTTTCAAATATACAATACAGTATTGTTAACTATAGTTACCATGCTGGATATTACATCTCCAGAACTTATTTATCTTATAATTGGAAGTACCTTTCACCCAATCCCTAAATTTGTGATCTGACAGTCACAAATCTGATTTTGTTTCTATGAGTTTGACTTTTTTTTTTGACTCTACATAGAAGTAAGATCATACAGTATTTGTCTTTTCGTGTCTGACTTACTTAGTGCAGTGACCTCAAGGTCCATCCATGTTGTTGCAAATGGCAGGATTTCCCATTTTTTATGGCTAAATAATATTTCATTGTGTATGTATTATAATCCAATTAATTTTAGTAGTATTAAAATTATTTATATACCTTAGTACCAGAATAAATTTGTGGAATCAAGTAATATTGTATTACTCTCTTGAAAATGTTAAGCTCGAATAATTCTAGAAACATTCCTAATAGACACTGCAGGCTAACCTTGGAAATAAAATTAAATTAACCTCTTAAAACATTTCCAAACCTGTAGATATCAACATAACATTACCTTTGGTTACTTTGATTTTATACCATGTTGAAATATTATCTAGTTAGGTATAAGCAGTTTCATTCAAAAATTAATATATACCTTTGATTAGTTCTGTAGGAAAAGATCTTTACCTTTATTCAAAGGTTACTACAAAGCTTACAAAGCATAATGAGTTACTAAACATCTTATAACTCAGGTGTTACGAACATTCTTGAATATTTTTAAAATATTGACCAGCATAAGAAATTATATAGTTAACAGTGCTATCAAAAACAGGTACATGTGGAAAACGTGAACCCTAGAATTTCTATATCGTTCTTTTTTATAGTCTCTGTTTCATTGTTGAGATTACTTTGTTTGTTAAGTCATTGTCATATTTTCCTTTTACTCTTCTGAACGTGGTTTCTTTGAATTCTTTGAACATTTTTATAATAGCTGATTTGAGGTCTTTGCTAAATACAACATTTGGGCTCACTCAGAATCTATTTACTGCTCTTTTTCTTGAATATGGACTACACTTTCCTGTTTTTCTCTGCATGTCTCATAATTTTTTGTTGAAAACTGTCCAGTATATTTTTGAAGTTATAGAAACTCTTGTTTTGGATTTTTCCCCAAGGAGGGTGGCGATGGTGGTGGTGGTTTTTAGTAATCTCCCTGCACTTAATCTGTGGAGTCTGTTTCCCTGGTAGTTTGTACATTACTATTATTTTTATTTTTTTAGGCTGGTTTCCTACAGTTTGTACTTGTGTCTGCACAGATTAGGGGTCAATGATAGGTCAGAGGTTGTGCTCAAACACCTCTCCAGCCTGTAAGGCTCCCACCCTCTGCCAGTGGATGTGTGTTGATTTGGGAGTACATTTAAAATTCAGGCAGTTTCCAAGTCTGCCTCACTTTTTGCTTTCCATCAGGCCCTCGTGGGTCTCCCGTGCATGTTCATTTAGCCTCCCAATCAACCAAGGCTATGTGGAAAGCTTATTTAGCCCTTCTGTGCCTCTTTCATTTCCAGGATATTTCTGGAATTTCTAAATTTCTGACCAGTCTTCCAGTCTACAGCTCTGGCCAACCAAAACTGCAGCCTGAAGCTGGCATAGCTGCTGACTTGCCCTGTTTGTTTCTTACCATTTTGTTACTTTTACTGACATTGTTCTGTGGGTTTTTCACCCTCTGCTCCAAATCCTGTTAACCCCTTCCAGCAGGGAATTTGCTGTTTCTCACAGCCAGCCCTGTCCTCAAAGAACTTCCATACCAACTGAGCAAAGGGCGGGGATGATGAGAGTGGCTTCAGGCAAAGACACCACAGATCCCCACTGTTGTTAGCTAAGATTTAGCTGGTTTTCATGAATGAACACTTTGCAACGTGTTTGCCTAGGTTTGAGCCCTGAAATGGTTGTGTTTGATGATTGTGTTCTTTGTTATAGTTGTTTACTGAGGAGTGGATTTGCCACCAGCCTCTCCCCTGCCATAGTCAAGAAATTTCAGTCTCTGTTTTAATTTTAAAGGAGAAAAAGTAGTTTTAAGTATTTGAAGGAAATATGATTGTTATAGGTCAGGACTTACTTAGTATTGAAATTAAGCATTGAAACATCTTAGCCTAGGATGGCTAGGTTTAGATTTTCTTCATTCTAGAAACTACTTTGTATAGCATTTGGCCCCAACATGTGTATGTAGACTTATCCCTCCCACTCCTCCTACCATTATTGCAGCCCATATTCTAGTCTTATGGAACTGTTTAAATTCCCCTAGTGGCACATGCATGTTCTCACTTTCTGGCATTTGCAAGTACAATATATCCTCTTTCTGATCAACTGTTGCTGTATTATATTAGGCTATATTTGAAGCATCTTCCCTTCCAGAACTTAACTTGAACTTCTCAAAAGAATTGGTACTCTGGTACCAATATCAAACTTTTAATATCTCTATTACAGTACTTATCATGTTGTATTAAAATCAGTATTTTATATTTTCCTGACTGCAGATGAAATAAGATAACAGTATGAAAAATTTGCATGTAGAGAAGATTATAGGTGTAGAAAAATTATTACTCAATCCTGGTTACATTTAGGTGTATTTCTTTCCAGTCTTTTTAATAGGCACTGTTTTCTTACACAATAGAGACCATGCAGTATAAAAAATTTTGTGTAAACTGCTCTTCCTGTGCTATTAAAACACTCATTCTGCATTATATTTTATCATAAATATCTACCACTTTATGTGTCTAAATATAAAGTGATACTCATACAAAATAATAATCAATTTTTCCAAAGAGAATTTCTCGCTCTCTTACACATACACACTTCTAGAGAGGTAGATGAAATAGTCAAAGGTCTGATGTTTACTCTCTTTATTTATAGATATTATTATTTAGGAAGATATGTATTTGTTACTATCTAAATCTGTTTGACTTCCGACTTTGGATAGCAAGTGTAGCTAGCAAGGGTTATCTTTTTCCCAGTGTTATCACAAAATCAAGTCATTTTGATTTCCGAGTTCAGATAGTGATGGCTCACATAGCAAAAATACCTTGGGTTTTTTTAACTTACATTTCATGAAAACCAAAAATTTATTACTACTAGAGTCACTTTTTTTTTCTTCTAACTTTATTGAGATATAATTGACATATAACGTTGTGTAAGTTTAAGGTTACGATGTAATGATTTTATACATGCATATGTTACAAACTGATTACAACAATAAGGTTAGTTAATACAGCAGTTACTTCACATAGTTAGAATTCTGTGTGTGTTTGTGAGGAGAGAACTTTTAAAATCTCTCTTAGACAACATTCAAATATAAAATACAGTATTGTTAACTACATTCACGTACAGAACATTACCTTACATTACATCCCCAGAAACTGATTCCTCTTATAAGTGGAAATTTGTACCCTTTGGCCACCTTTACCATTTTCTCCCCCTCCACCTCCTGCCGCTGACAATCTGCTCTCTGTTTCTATGAGTTCGGTTTTTATAGATTCCACATTTAAGTGGGATCATAAGTGTTTTTCTCTGTCTGACTTATTTCCCTAAGCATAATGCCCTCAAGTTATATCCACGTTGTTGCATATGGCAGAATTTCCTTCTTTTATGTCTGAATAACATTCCAGTGTGTGTGTGTGTGTGTGTGTGTGTGTGTGTGTGTGTGTGTGTGTGTATCACATTTTCTTTCTTAAACACCTTTATTGGAGTATAATTGCTTTACAATGATGTGTTAGTTTCTGCTTTAGAACAAAGTGAATCAGTTATACATATACATATGTTCCCATATCTCTTCCCTCTTGCATCTCCTTCCCTCCCACTCTCCCTATCGCACCCCTCTAGGTGGTCACAAAGCACCCAGCTGATCTCCCTGTGCTATGCGGCTGCTTCCCACTAGCTAGCTATTTTACCTTTGGTAGTGTATATATGTCCATGCCACTCTCTCACTTTGTCACAGCTTACCCTTCCCCCTCCCCATATCCTCAAGTCCATTCTCTAGTAGGTCTGTGTATTTATTCCCATCTTAGCCCTAGGTTCTTCATGACTTTTTTTTTCTTTTCTTAGATTCCATATATATGTGTTAGCATACGGTGTTTGTTTTTCTCTTTCTGACTTATTTCACTCTGTATGACAGACTTTAGGTCCATCCACCTCACTACAAATAACTCAATTTCGTTTCGTTTTATGTCCAAGTAATATTCCATTGTATATATGTGCCACATCTTCTTCATCCATTCATCTGTTGATGGATACTTAGGTTGCTTCCATGTCCTGCTATTGTAAATAGAGCTGCAATGAACATTTTGGTACATGACTCTTTGAATTATGGTTTTCTCAGGGTATATGCCCAGTAGTGGGATTTCTGGGTCGTATGGTAGTTCTATTTTTAGTTTTTAAAGGAGCCTCCATACTGTTCTCCATAGTGGCTGTATCAAGTGACATTCCCACCAACAGTGCAAGAGGGTTCCCTTTTCTCCACACCCTCTCCAGCATTTATTGTTTGTAGATTTTTTGATGATGGCCATTCTGACCGGTGTGAGATGATATCTCATTGTAGTTTTCATTCACATTTCTCTAATGATTAATGATGTTGAGCATTCTTCCATGTGTTTGTTGGCAATCTGTATATCTTCTTTGGAGAAATGTCTGTTTAGGTCTTCTGCCCATTTTTGGATTGGGTTGATTGTTTTTTTCATAGTGAGGTGCATGAGCTGCTTGTAAATTTTGCAGATGAATCCTTTGTCAGTTGCTTCATTTGCAAATATTTTCTTCCATTCTGAGGTTTGTCTTGTTCATGGTTTCCTTTGCTGTGCAAAAGCTTTTAAGTTTCATTAGGTTGCATTTGTTTATTTTTGTTTTCATTTCCATTTCTCTAGGAGGTGGGTCAAAAAGGATCTGGCTGTGATTGATGTCATAGAGTGTTCTGCCTATGTTTTCCTCTAAGAGTTTGATAGTTTCTGGCCTTACATTTAGGTCTTTAATCCATTTTGACTTTATCTTTGTGCATGGTGTTAGGGAGTGATCTAATTTCATACTTTTACATGTAGCTGTCCAGTTGTCCCAGCACCACTTATTGAAAAGGCTGTCTTTTCTCCACTGTATATTCTTGCCTCCTTTATCAAAGATAAGGTGACCATATGTGCATGGGTTTATCTCTGAACTTTCTATCCTGTACCATTGATCTATATTTCTGTTTTTGTGCCAGTTCCATACTGTCTTGATTACTGTAGCTTTGTAGTATAGTCTGAAGTCAGGGAGCCTGAATCCTCCAGCTCCGTTTTTCGTTCTCAAGATTGCTTTGGCTATTCGGGGTCTTTTGTGTTTCCACAAAAATTGTGAAATTTTCTGTTCTAGTTCTGTGAAAAATACCAGTAGTAGTTTGATAGGGATTGCACTGAATCTGTAGATTGCTTTGGGTAGTAGAGTCATTTTCACAATGTTGATTCTTCCAGTCCAAGAACATGGTATATCTCTCCATCTATTTGTATCATCTTTAATTTCTTTCATCAGTGTCTTATAATTTTCTGCATAGAGGTCTTTTGTCTCCTTAGGTAGGTTTATTCCTAGATATTCTTTTGTTGCAATGGTAAATGGGAGTGTTTTCTTGATTTCACTTTCAGATTGTTCATCATTAGTGTATAGGAATGCCAGAGATTTCTGTGCATTAATTTTTTATCCTGCTACTTTACCAAATTCATTGATTAGCTCTAGTAGTTTTCTGGTAGCATCTTTAGGATTCTCTGTGTATAGTATCATGTCATCTGCAAACAGTGACAGCTTTACTTCTTTTCCAATTTGGATTCCTTTTATTTCTTTTACTTCTCTGATTGCTGTGGCTAAAACTTCCAAAACTGTGTTGAATAAGAGTGGTGAGAGTGGGCAACCTTGTCTTCCTCCTGATCTTAGTGGAAATGGTTTCAGTTTTTCACCAGTGAGGACGATGTTGGCTGTGGGTTTGTCATATATGGGCTTTATTATGTTGAGGAAGGTTCCCTCTGTGCCTACTTTCTGGAGGATTTTTATCATAAATGGGTGTTGAATTTTGTCAAAAGCTTTCTCTGCATCTATTGAGATGATCATATGGTTTTTCTCCTTTAGTTTGTTAATATGGTTTATCACATTCATTGCTTTGCGTATATTGAAGAATCCTTGCATTCCTGGGATAACCCCCACTTGATCATGGTGTATGATCCTTTTAATGTGCTGTTGGATACTGTTTGCTAATACTTTGTTGAGGATTTTCGCATCTATGTTCATCAGTGATATTGGCCTGTAGTTTTCTTTCTTTGTGACATCTTTGTCTGGTTTTGGTATCAGGGTGATGGTGGCCTCGTAGAATGAGTTTGGGAGTGTTCCTCCCTCTGCTATATTTTGGAAGAGGTTGAGAAGGATAGGTGTTAGCTCTTCTCTAAATGTTTGATAGAATTCGCCTGTGAAGCCATCTGGTCCTGGGCTTTTGTTTGTTGGAAGATTTTTAATCACAGTTTCAATTTCAGGGCTTGAGATTGGCCTCTTCATATTTCTGCTTCTTCCTCATTCAGTCTCAGCAGGTTGTGTATTTCTAAGAATTTGTCCATTTCTTCCAGGTTGTCCATTTTCTTGGCATAGAGTTGCTTGTAGTAATCTCGTGATCTTTTGTATTTCTGCAGTGTCAGTTGTTACTTCTCCTTTTTCATTTCTAATTCTGTTGATTTGAGTCTTCTCCCTTTTTTCTTGATGAGTCTGGCTAATGGTTTATCAATTTTGTTTATCTTCTCAAAGAACCAGCTTTTAGTTTTATTGATCTTTGCTATTGTTTCCTTCATTTCTTTTTCATTTATTTCTGATCTGTTTTTTATGATTCCTTCTACTAACTTTGGGGGTTTTTTGCTTTTCTTTCTCTAATTGCTTTAGGTGCAAGGTTAGGTTGTTTATTCGAGATGTTTCCTGTTTCTTAAGGTAGGATTTTATTGCTATAAACTTCCCTCTTAGAACTGCTTTTGCTGCATCCCATAGGTTTTGGGTCGTCGTGTCTCCATTGTCATTTGTTTCTAGGTTTTTTTTTATATCATCTTTGATTTCTTCAGTGATCACTTGGTTAATAAGTAGTATATTGTTTAGCCTCCATGTGTTTGTATTTTTTACAGATCTTTTCCTGTAATTGAAATCTAGTCTCATAGCGTTGTGGTCCGCAAAGATATTTGATACGATTACAATTTTCTTAAATTTAGCAAGGCTTGATTTGTGACCCAAGATACGATCTATCTTGGAGAATGTTCCATGAGCACTTGAGTAGAATATGTATTCTGTTGTTTTTGGATGGAATGTCCTCTAAATATCAATTAAGTCCGTCTTGTTTAATGTATCACTTAAAACTTGTGTTTCCTTATTTATTTTCATTATGGATGATCGTCCATTGGTGAAAGAGGGTGTTAAAGTCCCCTACTACGATTGTGTTACTGTCAATTTCCCCTTTTATGGCTGTTAGTATTTGCCTTATGTATTGAGGTGCTCCTATGTTGGGTGTGTGAATATTTACAATTGTTATATCTTCTTGCATCGATCCCTTGATCATTATGTAGTGTCCTTCTTTGTCTCTTGTAATAGTCTTTATTTTAAAGTCTATTTTGTCTGATATGAGAGTTGCTACTCCAGGTTTCTTTTGATTTCCATTTGCATGGAATATCTTTTTCCATCCCCTCACTTTCAGTCTGTGTGGGTCTCTTGTAGACAGCATATATATGCGTCTTATTTTTGTATCCATTCAGCGAGTCTTTGTCTTTTGGTGGGAGCATTTAGTCCATTTACATTTAAGGTAGTTATCTATATGTATGTTCCTATGACCATTTTCTTAATTGTTTTGGTTTTGTTATTGTAGGTCTTTTCCTTCTCTTGCGTTTCTTGCCTAGAGAAGTGCCTTTAGCATTTGTTGTAAAGCTGGTTTGGTGGTGCTGAACTCTCTCAGCTTTTGCTTGTCTGTAAAGGTTTTAATTTCTCCATCAAATCTGAATGAGATCCTTGCTGGGTAGAGTAATCTTGGTTGTAGGTTTTTCTCCTTCATCACTTTAAATATGTCCTGCCAGTCCCTTCTGGCTTGCAGAGTTTCTGCTGAAAGATCAGCTGTTAACCTTATGGGGATTCCCTTGTGTGTTATTTGTTGTTTTTCCCTTGCTGCTTTTAATATGTTCTCTTTGTATTTAGTTTTTGATAATTTGATTAATATGTGTCTTAGCGTGTTTCTCCTTGTATTATCCTGTATGGGACTCTCTGTGCTTCCTGGACTTGATTAACTATTTCCTTTCCCATATTAGGGAAGTTTTCAACTATAACCTCTTCAAATATTTTCTCAGACCCTTTCTTTTTCTCTTCTTTTGGGACCCCTATAATTTGAATGTTGGTGCATTTAATGTTGTCCCAGAGGTCTCTGATACTGTCCTCAGTTCTTTTCATTCTTTGTTCTTTATTCTGCTCTGCAGTAGTTATTTCCACTATTTCATCTTCCAGGTCACTTATCCATTCTTCTGCCTCAGTTATTCTGCTATTGATCCCTTCTAGAGAATTTTTAATTTCATTTATGGTGTTGGTCATCATTGTTTGTTTGCTCTTTAGTTCTTCTAGGTCATTGTTAAATGTTTCTTGTATTTTCTGTATTCTATTTCCAAGATTTTGGATCATGTTTACTATCATTATTCTGAATTCTTTTTCAGGTAGACTGCCTATTTCCTCTTTAGAGTCACTTTTTAAAGTCATCTATAGCTCAGAATTGAGACGTGACACTTTTTGAATCTGTATATAATGTGATTGATGGAAATTTTATCCCAAGCCCCAATTACTACCAATCCTTCTAATACTAAGATAGCTGTGTCCCAACCCTCCTTCTTGTTGTACATATATACTTGTAAATGATACAAAATAAGTACTTTGCTTCCTTTTAAAAAGTATTATTTTTTCAAAATGTTTACCAAATAGGCCATATTCTGGGCCATAAAACACACCTTAACAAATTTAGAAAGATTTGAGTTATATAAAGTATTCTCTCAGACCACAATAGAATTAAAATATAAACCAATAACAAAGAGAACTGGAAAATCCCAAAATATTTATTGATTATCTAATTAGCATGTGGGTCAAACAAGAAGTCTCAGGAGAAATTTTAAAATACTTTGTACTAATTGCACTAAATGAAAATGCATCGTATTAAAATTGAAGATATGTAGTGAAAGCATGCTTAGAGGGAAATTTTTAACATTGAAAGTATATATTAGAAAAGAAGAAAAATGTAAAATCAGTAATCTAAACTTCTACCTTAGGAAACTAGAAAAACAAGAGCAAGTTAGATCCAAAATAATCAGAGAAAAAGAAATAATAAAGATCAGAGCAGAAATTAATGAAATTGAAAACAGGAAAGCCATAGAGAAAATCAGTGAAACTAAAAGTTGGTGTTTGAAGGTCAATAAAATTGATAAACCTCTGGTCAAGCTAACCAAAAAAAAAAAAAAAAAGACAAATTACTAATATTAGAAATTAAAGAAGGGCCATCACTACTGATCTCATTGACAATAAAAGGATAATATAGGCATATTATAAATAACTCTATGCCCACAAATTTGATAACTTAGATGAAATTCCTTGAAGGACACAATCTACCAAAACTCACACAAAGAGAAATAGATCATCTGAATAGGTTTTTATTAATTAAAGAAGTTAAAGCAATAATGAATAGTCTTCCAAAAGAGAAAGCATCAGGCCTAGTTGGTTGTACTGGTGATATCTACCATTTAAGGAAAAAGAGACCAATTCTCTACAGTCTGTTCCACAATATAGAATTAGAGGGAACACTTCTGAATTCATTCTGTGAGGCCAGCAGAATGTAATTTAAGATGTTAAACCAGTCTTCCTATTTCCCAATCTAAAGTAAAAAGGAAAATTTTTAAATAAAAGAAAATCATATGAAATCAGAAAAATAAAATTCATTCTGTGATGTTCTAGTACTTGCCATGGTAGAAACATGGCATACATGGCTTTCATAATACTTTCCAAAATCCATGATAAATGTAGGTAGTTGGTCATTGGATCTTTCCTACAGAGCCTGGACTTGCCTCAGAATCCCTTTTACACAGCACTCTAAGAAGCTGTTTCCAATTAATCAGTCAATATAAGAGAAGAAACTCATCATCTGCCATTTATGTCCATTACTGTTGTTACAAATAGAACACACAGTTTTGACTCTAAGTTTCTTAGCATCTAAGCCAAGGCTTCGAATAGTATCATTTCATTATTTCTTTTTTTTTTAAGGATTGTCTGTTCATGTCATTTGCTCTCTTAAGTTTTATGATCTTAAGTCTGTCAATTTTGACAGTCAATTTATGAGCTCTTTAGTACTCAGGATATTACTGGACATTTATAGTGATTTGAGTGGGGGCTTAACACATGCTTCATGGGTAAAAGAACAGACAGACAGATGGACGGATGGGTGGAAGGAAATGAAAGAAGGAAAGACATATTTAGGACAGTAGAATCAGGTTTTTCTAATCATCTACTTGAGATTTAGTTAATTGGTAGAGAAAGGGGGAAGGAAGAGGTGGCACTGAGCAAAAGGAAAGACTATTTATTAGATGGTCACTGCCAATCCAAGAGTCTTATGGACTTTACCTGCATACTGCCTTAGGATGTAAGATATTGGACATATTCTTAAAAGGCTTGTGACAGAAAGAGAATATAATACATGATGATAGGTAATATCTAATAAAGAGGACCTAATTTGACATATTAATGCTGGTTTTGAGAGTTTGGTTTATAATAATTAAATAGTGGTTTTGAATACCATTTTAGTGTTCTTTTTTTTCAAAGTTTTAGTTAGCAGTTGATTTTTATTCAGTTTTTAGCATTCTTCGTATTTTCTTTGGCTTTTAACGTTGAAGGTTATCCTAGTAAGTAAAAGATATTACGGTAGTAAAGGAGGAAGTTAAATGTCTTTTGAACATAATACAGTATATAAATGAAAAATTTGTTTCAGTAGTGCTTTTCAGGTGTTTTGCTCTTAGTTTGAAATGCATTACATATTAATCAAAGCATATATACAAATATAAATTTGAACCTGAGAGTAAAATTTTTCATTTATTTCACTGAAACACTAAATGGA
This sequence comes from Pseudorca crassidens, assembly GCF_039906515.1. NCBI lineage: Eukaryota > Metazoa > Chordata > Mammalia > Artiodactyla > Delphinidae > Pseudorca > Pseudorca crassidens. The sequence goes on along the minus strand of NC_090303.1, from coordinate 71,028,378 downwards.
TAAAATTGTGATTACAAGTATCAAATATGGAGTTTTAGAAATATTAAGATATTAAGTCCCACTTCCCTGGTGGCGCAGTGGTTAAGAATCCACCTGCCAGTGCAGGGGACACAGGTTCGAGTCCCGGTCTAGGATGATCCCACATGCCGCAGAGCAACTAAGCCCGTGCGCCACAACTACTGGGCCTGCGCTCTAGAGCCTGCAAGCCACAACTACTGAAGCCCATGTGCCACAACTACTGAAGCCTGTGTGCCTAAATCCCATGCTCTACAACGAGAAGCCACTGCAATGAGAAACCCATGCACCGCAACGAACGTAGCCCCCACTCGCTGCAACTAGAGAAGAGCCTGCGCACAGCAATGAAGACCCAATGCAGACATACATATATACATACATACATAACTAAATAAATAAAATTTTAAAAAAAGAGACAGACATGGTGGCTGATGCCTTTTGTTAAAAAAAGAAAAGATATTAAGTCCCATTTAAAGCCATGTATAATATTTTAAAGCTATTTCTACAGAAACAATGTGTATTAATTACCAATTCAAAATGTAAAGTTTTCCTCCATAGGTTTTCTTCATTTAAAAAATATATATATATTGGAGATTATGAATAAGCTGAATGCTAATAATCCGTGCTTATCAGTTGCTCCTTTTTAAAACGTTAGATAGTTCCTTTCCCAATTTTAACACTGGCTCAGAGAATAACCTTGGGAAAATATCTAACATTCCTGAGTCTCCCTTTATTTATAAAAATAAAATAACGCTGTATAGTCTTCTGTTAAAAAAAAATAGGAAGAACTACGTATAAAGACCCCAAAGGTCTGAGCTTTCAGATAATGACCCAAAGTACTAGATGTTGGGAATGAAAGTAGTGATGATTATATAGGTTCAAAGCATCATTTGGGTAACAATAGCACAAGGGGCAAATTGTCATAAGAAGAATACCGTGATCCAGCCCTCTATAATCTGACTGTATATATAAAGGAAAATAATGACCAAAAAATATTTTCTACGAAAAATTCTGTTTGGAGGCATTCTGTTATTTATTTAATTTTTGGCTGTGTTGGGTCTTCATTGCTGCGCAGCGGCTTTGTCTAGTCGCGGTGAGTGGGGGCTAATTTTCGTTGCAGTGCACAGGCTTCTCATTGCGGTGGCTTCTCTTGTTGCAGAGCACGGGCTCTAGGCATGTGGGCTCAGTAGTTGTGGCTTGCGGGCTGTAGAGCGCAGGCTCAGTAGTTGTGGCTCATGGGCTTAGTTGCTCCATGGCATGTGGGATCTTCCTGGACCGCGGCTTGAACCCGTGTCCCCTGCATTGGCAGATGGATTCTTAACCACTGCGCCACCAGGGAAGTCCCTGTTTGGAGGAATTCTTAAAGTAAATATGCTTCCTTAGTAAGATTTAAAGCATTCCCCCCAAATTCTGTTAACTTCAGTTTATAGGATTTTTATTATAGTTCTGTATATTATGTCCTCAACAGATAGTAAATTAAAGATTTACTATCTAAAACAAGTTGTTTATTATTTTGGTAACTGGAATTGAATCTAATTTGATCTAATAAAAATATAAAGCTAATTAGACTTACATGGAATTATAGAAGTATAATTTAGGAAATAGAGTCTTTGGTGTTTTAACTAACAAATTACCATTTTCTAGTGAGTTACCTAAAGCCTAATAAAACTCATCCTGAAACAAATATCAATGAATGTTATCCATTTTATGGGGGTGGTAGAGGCATGTGCTATAGTACCTATTTTATGAGTCTTAATGGTAATTTAGTGGTTATTAACAATCAACTTATGTATTCTTCTCCTTATGACTGCAGTGTTATCTTTAAAAAATAAATGTCTTCATCTTAATACATGTGCTGTAAGGACACGTCCTTTTATCAGTACATTTCTTGTCATTTCTTAATAGCAGTACATCCCCTTTCTTTGCCTCTTAAATGCTGGTCCTGTGCTCTCTACTCTTCATTTTCATATCCTCTCATGGCAGCTTAATTTACTTCCATAGTTTTGGTTACCACGTACATGCTGGTGATACCAAATCTGTATTTCCAGTTCAGAGCTCTGATCTGAGCTTCATATATCTAGGTGCCTACTAAACTCTGTTTGCGTTTGTGCCTGTGAGATACCCTTGTATCATGAGCAAGCTAATATTCTCCCCTTTCCTACACTCTGAATCACCCAAATTTGTTCCTCTTCCAATGTTCCCTGTTTCATTAAACGCATCTGTATGCCCAAGCTAGAAACTTAAAGATTTTATCTTGACTCCTTCCCTGTCTCACTTCCCACATCCAGTTAATCACCAAGTCCTATTATCATTTCTAAGTTCTCAATATCACTTCAGTCAGTCTACATCTCTCTGTCCTCTTCTCCCACCAGGGCAATTACAATAGACTTCTATTTCCAGTCTTACTGCAATTCATTCTCCACAGTTCATCCTGAGAATTTTTTTCTGAAACATAAACCTGATAATGCCAGCTCTCTTACCTAAAACTGTTCAGGGATTTTCTTTTGCTCTTCAGATAAAATGCAGGCTCCTTAACATAACATAGAAAATCCTTCATTATTGACCTCGGCATCCCTCATTTCCTCAGTACCTTTTCTTTTCAACTATATGACCTAATAATACTGATGTTTCTTTAATTCATGTAGAACTCCAGCTTCGGCCTGGTGTTTTTCCTTCTGCCCAGAGCATCCTCTCACAACCCATCATTCAACCCCTTCACCTGGATAATTTCCTGTTAATCCTTACATATAGTCTTATTCAACACTCTGAGAAGGAACTTCCTTTACTCCTAGATTTGGTATCATCAACAAGGCTACCAGAATCCTCTAACATAGCAGATTTCAAAGTGTGATCCATGGATCTCTAGGAGTCTCTGAGGCCCTTTTGGGGAGGTCTGTGAGTTCACAGTATTTCCATGTTAATATTAAAATATTATTTGCCTTTTTTACCATGTTGCTATTTGTACTGATAGTTCAGAAGCAATGGTGGATAAAGTTGCTGACATCTTAGCACAAATCAAGGCAGTGAAACCAAATTATATTAATAGTCGTATTCTTCGCCGTGAACCCACAATTTAAAAAAAAAAGTCCAGTTTCAACTTGATTGTTGGTGATGAAGCAATAAAAATTATAAATTGTATTAAACTTAACTATTGAGTAATTGTCTTTTTAATGTCATGTGATGAAATGGGAAATACACAAAAAGCACACTAAAGCATGATGGCATGATTATCCAGCTATTGTCTGTTTAGCTAGACAACAGAGATCTGCAAAAAAAATGTAAAACAGTGTCACTTTTCTCATTAAGTTTTTGTTTGGAAAATATAATTTTCTCCAAAAATGCTATTTATAAATTAGCCTGTGATGATTTTATTATTGCCATTTTTATGAATAAATTTTTAAAAATTTACTCAGCTATAATTTTTATACAGTAAATGTCAATTGATATAACCCACATAAACAAAAGTTCTTTGATGTCTTCAGTAACTTTTAAGAGTAGAAGGGTATTCTGAAACCAAAAAGTTTGAAAACCCCTGCTCTAACTCATTGTATTTTCCTTATTGTTTATGGTTTGTCTTTCCTCTTAGACCACATTGTAAACCCCGTGAAGATAAGGTCCATGTCTGCCTTGTGGGTAACTCAGCTCCTAGCATAGTGCCAACACATACAAGGTCCCCAATAGATACTTGTTAAATTACTGAATTCAACAGCATGTGTTTATTATTATCTTGCATATTGTTGAAATGTGAGTCTAGAGCTAGGAAAAAAATTTTAAAAATCAGAAAGTAGATATAGAAGTATCATCTGCATTTGGGGATTATTTTGATTGTTGGAAGTACATGATATCATCTGGATATACAGAATATCACCTGAATCATTCTGGAGAAAAATTGTAAAGTAGAAAGAGAGAAGGAAAGAGAGAAACCTTAATTATGGAACTTTAGGGAATGCTTGTGTATAACAGGAATGAAAAGGAAGGTATAATGAATGTAAGAGTTAGGAGGATAATCATTAATTGGATACAGATTGAGAGGATGTTCTTCGGGTGGGGGGGCTTTATAGAGTAATGATCCTCTAAAGAGAAGCATGATAGCAAGTGAAAAGGTTAAGATAGGATAATGTCTTTAGGGAAATTCAGGAGTTCTCCCCAAGTGACTACAACACACACATTATTTTGTACTTGTAAGTCTATAGAGTAAATTTTTTTATTATCTTGAATCATCTAAATAAGAATTTAACTGGATTTATTTTTAATGCTAATACAACAGCATTAACTAAATTAGAGGATGGAGATATACAAGCAACTGGCTAAAGTCAAGGAACAGAGGATGTATGTATATGTATAGAACTGAGTGGGTTGAACAGTAAATTGTGTTGTTTGTGCTGCAACTTTAAATCATCACCTCCTTCTTATCCCTAGGAGAATCACTTTCTTAATAAAAATCTCCTGTTTAGTACTTCTCCAAAAGAAATGCTTTATTTACTTGAAAGCTTTGTTCTTATCCCCCGCCTCATTTGTAGGTAAGTCTTTCTGGTCCGTAATTTTTAAAATCATTCATTACACTCAGAGAATGGATTTTCTATTAGTTAGTGCTATCTTTCCTAGTTAACTAGGATAACTTGGTTTTTTGGTATTGAACCTTAGAAAACATTCACTAATTTTATATGGAGTATTCGAGAGTGATGGTACTTATGTTTTCTTTGACATTTTTTTCTTCAGTCACTTGCCTTTTGATAAATATAACTCAATCTTTGTCACAGCATTTTGATATGAAAGTGTCAAAATATTGCTGTGATAACTGTCATGGTTAAGGATAGTACTCTACAGATTTTATAAAGCTCTTCTGAGATCTAGTACTTAGGCCTAGACAGGATCTATAGTTTGAGATCTATAGTGAAGAATAGTTAGTGTCTGGCTTTCTAAACCTTCAACCATGAAGCTTGTGGGAAAGCTGCTATTTAGAGATAAAATAGGAACTGAAACTCTGTAAACAATAAACAGCCGCCTTCCTGGGTTTCAGCCCACTCCCTCCTGACCTCTTCTGTTTCACCAGGCAGCAGCAAGTAGTTCATAGCTTTCCTTCCTTGATTCTCACCCGATAGTTTTCCTTCCTTGATTCTCGACCGTTCTCTGTGCTTCACTTGGCCCATGGAGACTGCCTACTTGCGGATCTGCCAAAGTCAGAGCTGGAGTCTTTAGATTAGTCACAGTGTTGCACAGAATTCTGAAATGTTTCCCTGCACCAAATTTAATAACACATTGTTACTAAGTTTATTCTTACTATACTGGTAATAGCCAAATTAGTGATACTGAGTAACTGTATATGGAGGAGTGAATAGACACTTCAGTTCCCAAATCATATATTATTTATGACTCTTTTTTGAAGTGGTGGTCCTCATGTAGTACTATATATTTATTATATTGTGTGTATTTCCCATTCTCACTCAGTTCAGCTCTACTTATAGAAAGCCATATGAAAATAATTCATGATGTTTTATTTATACAGCACTTACCTAAATTAGATTCCTGCTGTGTAAGTTTAAGGACAGTAAGTTTGCCTTACCACTGTATCATCAGTACCTACAGAATACCTGGCATACAATAAGTACTCAGTATATATTTGAATAAATGAAAGAAAAATGGAAACAATTGAGTAATCTAATATAGAAAGTATGAGCATAATTGCTTTACTTCTGGAGAATATTTTAAAATTAAGAATGTGGCCTTAAGAACATGACCAGACATGAAATGTGAATCTGAGGTGGAAGCCTTCTGTGAAATATGTAAGTTGTTAAAGAACCTTAGCCAGCTGGATTCTTTTCTACCTCAGTTTTCCAAAGCAGTGGTTTTTAGCCTTCAAAGAAACAATGTTACCTGTGTTAATTTTTATCTACGCCAACAGTGATAGAGGTCACAGCCTACAACTTAAACTATAAATATGAGTGTAGAGTAGTAAGGTATTTCAGAATGACATTGTCTACCTCACTCAATCTCTAAGCCTTTAGGCAATGTTTATGTCTATTTCCGTGTAAGAGGAAAAGCCTATTCCTCCCAAGATCTCTGTACTGTTATGGATTAACTCTAGATTGAATACATATTCTCAAAGGTAGAAACAATTTTGAAAACCTGGGAAAGTCTGTATGTTTGAGAGAATTCACAGTAAATTAATCTAAGTAAAATAATCTACTCTATCATAAAATCACAAGAGAACTTGTGTCTGTGTCTAAAGGCCAGGTTTTCTTTAGGCTTTAGTAGTAGTTGAGAACTTTAAAAAAGGGTTAGAAAATTCTAAAAGAATTAAGTTATTCACTTTAGTAACTGGCCCAAGGGGCATTATAATCTTCCTAACCATTATAATTTTCCAGACCATGTACTAGTGTATAAAGCATCATGAGGACAGATGATCAAACTCTGTTATTCTCTGCTATAATTTGGGGGCTTAACACAGTAACCTTGCACATAAAGGAACACACTAAATCGGTGAATGAATGAATTCTGTTAGAAGGGACTATAAAATTAATTTTAACCAAAACCCCAAATAGTGCAAATCTCATGATTAAGTTAACTGTGACTTTAGAAAAAGATGACTTAATCAAGGTTAGAAACAGGGAAAATCAGTAGTACCCTGTTTCCTTTGTTTTCTTTTTATCCCTAGAATATCTTTGCAGTTCTGTATACCATTGAGTATGGTGATGTTGGCCCAAAGTATTTAGAGTAGGATGGAGCCATAAATACAACAGATTATGGGTGATCCCAAGGAGAAACAACAAAGGATTAAAATGTTAGAAGTAGACTAAGAAAAGGTTTTAAAAAGGGGGTGCAGATGTTGGGGGGTGTTGTGTGTGACACTTTATATCTTCAGAAAACATTGGTAATCTAATATCTCTACTATTTGGCTTCTTACCCTGGTTAATAAAAGACAGTATATCTAGTTTTAGCCGACTTATATTTAACCACCCTGAATAAAGATGAGATCAGTTCAAGTAATTGCCATGGAATTAGGCCTTCATACACAAAAATGAAGAAGAGGAAATAAAGGAGAGAGTTTTTCAAAGCATAATAGATTAGAAACCTTAAGAAAACAGAAGAGTCAGTTTACATAATAACAAAATGTGACAGAGAAAAGACCAACTATCTTAAAGAAAAGCAACAAATAATTCTAGAAACAGGCAAATTTTTTGGAGGGGCAGAGTCTTATATATCTATAAAGATGATTAATGGTCATGATGAATACCTCCGATGTCCAGAAAAGATAATGTTCAAGTCATTTTTAAGAAGACAGGTAAGAATATATTAACTCTTAAAAGATTTCCATTACATATAAAATATATTGTCACTCAAGCACTAGATCCTTGCCTTTAAAGAATCATGCCCTATCACAAAATTTTGAGTTGTTAAAAAATACTGAAGTGTAGGTTACCAACAAATTGTTTATTTCATAAATAACAGGTGAGAAAGTTGAAATAAACAGTATTTTTAAAATTTATTTTATTTGAGAAAGTTGAAATAAACAGTATTTTTAAAATTTATTTTATTTATTTATTTTTGGCTGCATTGAGTCTTCGTTGCTGCGCGCGGACTTTCTCTAGTTGCAGTGAGCGGGGGCTACTCTTTGTTGTGGAACACGGGCTTCTCATCACGGTGGCTTCTCTTGTTGCGGAGCACAGGCTCTAGGCCCACGGGCTCAGTAGTTGTGGCTTGCGGACTCTAGAGCGCAGGCTCAGTAGTTGTGGTGCATGGGCTTAGTTGCTCCGCTGCATGTGGGATCTTCCCAGACCAGGGCTCGAACCTGTGTCCCCTGCATTGGCAGGCGGATTCTTAACCACTGCGCCACCAGGGGAGCCCTAAACAGTATTTTAAAATATCACTTAGGACAAGGTCATGAGTGAATATAAATCTGCATTTCAATTAACTTTATAATTTTGAATTTTTCCAATTTCTTGCCAGATCTGATTTAGTCTTTTTTTTTTTTTTTGCTTGCTTCAGTCTAGCTAAGAAATGTTTTTACTAGGAATCGAAGTGTCAGATCTGTTTTGTTTTGTTTTGTTTGTAACTCCCTTGCGTTTCCATTTTTAGATTATCTTCAACCTTTAAGCTTCTTTTTTTCCTTTTTTTTTTTTTTGTGGTACGCGGGCCTCTCACTGTTGTGGCCTCTCCCGTTACGGAGCACAGGCTGTGGACGCACAGGCTCAGCAGCCATGGCTCACGGGCCTAACCGCTCCGCGGCATGTGGCATCTTCCTGGACCGGGGCACGAACCTGTGTCCCCTGCATCGGCAGTCGGACTCTCAACCATTACACCACCAGGGAAGCCTCAACCTTTAAACTTCTTTGCCAGGAATCTTGATAAGCTAGTCTTTCATGAGGCTTAGTTTAATTAAAATCAATAATTCAGTCATCTATTGACTTACCTGGGAGCAAGGAAACTCAATATATTGTGGTATGCTGCTAGGGAACAAATAGCAGGGATATGCCACTGGTATTTCTCCGTGTTTTGGAACTCCTTCTCATCTCTCAGGTAACCCTACACAAAAACAGGAAGCTTGACCACCAGATACAGGGATTCTTTTGGGGAGTGTGTATTAGTTAGTGTTTTCCAGAGGAATAGAACCAGTATAGTATGTGGGTGTGTGTAGAGGATCAGAGATTTAAGGAATTGGCTCACATGATTATAGGGACTGGCAGGTCCAAAATTGCAGGGCAGGAAAGCGGGCTAGAGACCCAGGGAAGTGGTAATGTTGCATCTTGAGTCTAAAAGTAGTCTGGAGGCAGAATTCCCTCTTCCTCATGTGACCTTAGTCTTTTTTCTGGTAAGGTTACTAATCCATTGATTAAGATGGGAAGATTATCTGGGTAGGCCTAATCTAATCACATGAGCCCTTAAAAACACAGAACTTTTTCCAAATGCAACAGAACAGAAGGGGAAAAGGAGGGTATCAGGGAGATTTGAAGCATAAGAAGGATTCAGTATGCTGTTGTTGGCTTTGAAAATGGGGTGGGCCATGAGCCATGGTATACAGGTGGCCTCTAGAAGCTGAGCAGACAGCCAGCAAGAAAACAGGGCTCTCAGTCCTACATCCACATGGAACTGGTTTCTGCCAACAGCCTGAATGAGCCTAGAAATGGATTCTTCCCTCACAAAACTCTTAAATGAGAGCCTAGGCCTGCTGAAACCTTGATTTCAGCTTTATTACACCTGGAGCAGAGTACCAGGCAAGCATACCGGAACTTCTAACCTATAGAATTAGGTTGTATTTTAAAGTTAGCTTTGTGGTAGTTTATTATATAGTAATAGAAAACTAATACATATGACTAACTTGTATTCAAAATGAAGAACTACATTTATAGTATATATTTCCATAGCATATTTATTTTATGCATGGACAACTGTTAATTTGTATCCAAACTGCTACTTCCTTCTATGCTAAACGTAGTGAGCATAATTGTTAAAAGCTCAGGCTGCTGAGTTAGACGGATTTTAATTCCACCTGAAATCACTTACTAGCATATGACCTTCCATGTGTTATTTAACTTCTCTAAGCCTCATTCCCCTCATCTATAAAATGAGAGTAGTAGTACCTACTCGTAAGAATTTTACATTGCCGATATAGTGACCATTGTTACATGATTACACTGATCACCATGATGGCAACACAAAGAATGTTGTCAATAAGAGCGTGAATCTGGGCATTCATGTGAAACCATGCTGAGATCTTTTCACTTAATTTTTTATACCCTTCTCTGATCTCTGTATATGGATTTTCTGGGTCATCCTTTCAGTTTTTTTCAGATGTTTTGCTTAAAAACTAGATATCCATGCCTTTCTCATGAATCCCTATCTCGTCTCAAAAGTTTCCCAGAGAAGTTCTGTAAAATAAGTAATACATAATTTGAAAGGGAGTTTGTCAACAAAATAAATTTGGACATTAAAATTAAATTGAGTTTCTTAATTGTAGAGCTATTATATGGTTACGTGCCTGTAGCTCTTCAAAAAGAGACTATATTTTCCACATTCATTGACCTATTGACAAAGAAGCGACTTGCAAGACTATTTCGTGAAATGCACTTTGGGAAAAACTGTCCCTTCAGATATAAATCAACTCCATGAGCTAACTCTTGTTTTCTCTTTTCCTCTTAAAGCCTGACTTCATCTACTTAGTGCAGATTATTTAGCCTATAAACAACCTTTACTCACACACTTAATCTCCCTCCAATATATTTTTTGTTCTTTACTACCAAAATATTTTGGAGGGGAAGCTGTTGTCTGGCTTTACACATTGCCATCAAAATCAATAATTGTTAGCGTCATTTCAGGGATTTGTGATACATATAGAAATGAAATGGATTATGTACAATGCTAAGAACGAGTTGCTAAATAAATGATAATAAACCAAGTCATCAGAGTCAGAAGTTTTCTATTTTAACTGGGTTTTTTTGCTGTTCCTTGAAGGAATGATTGAGACAAGAGGATAGGTGGAACTAAGGATTTTTATATGATCCAAGGTATCTAGTAATAAATTTTCCCCACTTATTTGTCATCTATCAGCTCTAAAATTTGGCTTTAGAAAGATTTCCATATATATGACTGTCATGAATTCAGAGTCAGAGTGACAGTGCTGTTGTTTTACATACTAACTCTCAAAAATGCATTTTCTTCTTGTTTTTTCTTCTCAAAAAGATAAGATATGGAAATCTAATTTCTCCCTTCCTCTACATCAAACCAGCAGGGATAATTAATAAGGCCTAGATCATTGATTTCAGCCATTTTAACCACAGAACCTTTTCTTCAGAGGAAACATTTTCTGGTACGCTCAAAGGGTATAGAAGTTGTAGCCTCCAGATATCTCCCATACCTGCCTTTGTTGGCCCTTGAATGGACTCTGGAAAATACCTACAGCTTTGTAGAGAGCACTTTGAAAAACTGTTGTAAACTGCATACTTGGGTAAATATTGCCAGATTTTCTTATGTAATGAGCAAAAAATTTTACTTAGAGTTTACAGCTCCCTCTTAATATGTCTTGAGGAGTTCAAGATGCTGTTGTTGACACTGGCAGCATGCCAGACAGAAAATTTTGTAGGAAATAAAATCCTGCATTTCCTTACTAAACTCCTTAACCAGTGGATGGGAATTGAGGGGGAGAGAGTAAAGAAATGTGATGTTTTACTATAACTGTTTTGGAAAAGAGAACAAAGACAATATTGAGTAAACACCAACATGGGAAATTTAAATAGAAAGTTATCATTTGACCAGCCTATACATGTTTTTTACATATAAGATTTTTTTCTTAACACTTCTGAAAAACTGCAAATGAAGTTAGAAGACTATGAATTCTTAAGTTTTAAAAATCTTTTTAAATAATACAATTTTAAGATTCTCTGCGTAAATCTGTCTAAAGAAGCAAAATGAAAATTTACTGAGGAATGTAAATGAACATTTGAAAGAGGCATTAAAATGTAGAGGAAGCATTACAAACTTTCTAGCTAAACTTTGTTTTCTAATCAGTATGTTTTATCACTTTACAGAATGTAAATAAGTGAGTGCATATATGCTGAAATTAGGAACCAATCTAACTATATTTCAATTAGCTGTCCTTTAGAAAACCATTTGTTTCCTGACTAGTCAGACTGTTGACCTGTTATAAAGATTTTCCTGATCAGAAAAACTAATTTTTTCCAAATATTTGCCTTACCAACATTAGTAAATTCAGCCATTTCTTTTTGTTTTCTCATAAGGTATAATGACTTTTTTTTCTTTTCCTTGATCTCTTTGGAATCACATTTTACGTGTCAAAAAAAGGCTTTAAAATCTAAGGCTTACATACAGCCTAGTGCACATTTAGAAAAATGTGTTTAAATGCCCCAGAGTAGTCTCCAGAGAACACTAACATGTTCCAACAGTGCTGCCGTAGACCACAAAATTTATTACAACTGTTTAATGAAGTTACAACTCCTACATTTCGCATTTCTTTTAAACATTCTTAATGGTGGCAGATTGTCTATTGTGGTTGAGTTTGATGTTAATTTTTGGAGAGATGTTTCAGTAGAAAATGATATAGCTGTAATAAGTCTTAGGTTGCTATGGGAAGAGGGATAAAGCATGAAAAGTATAATCTGAGAAGGGCTATCTGAGAGTTACAGGTGTCTTGGAAGGGATTTAAAGAGCACATCCTAACAAAGAATGCTAAACGTTAACTCAGAGAGGAGTTCACAAATATTACTTTATTAATCTAGCTCATATCCTGACTGTGTATGTAAATACTAACTACTCTAAACTGAAGTGAAAAATAATTATACTTTAATAGTATAGTTCAGGGATATAGGACCATGTCTATTTTTGTCATCAAAGTCCAGAAATTTTTTGTAGGCAACTGAGGCAGCTTTCTGGAAAGAAGAAGGAGACAGAAGACTATCTCCTTGGTAACTTTTCTGTTCCCATGAAGACCAACTGTGCTTCTTAAAGTTGAATTCCATGAGCTATCTTTTCATATTTAAAATAAATTTGACTTTACTTAAGCTAGTTTAAGTGGTTTTCTGTTCCTTGCAACAAAACTATACCAGACCAAGACAATGATTCTATAAAACTTTATCTTCATCATCACTGCCTATACATGGAAACTCAGATAATCCAAGCAGAGTCTGTGAACCACCCTGAATTATATAAAAATGTGATTTGTGTATCATATGTGTATTGTTGTCTAGGGGGAAAAGGCCATAGATTTCATCAAATACTCAAAGAAGTTTGTTACCCAAAAAGATTAAGAACTATTGGTAGAGAGCCTCATGCAGAGGCATCCTAAGTGACAGAGTCCCTTTCCATTTTGCCTCCATGTTGAGGCAGTGAAAGACTTTGATTCATTATTGTTGCATCTGACAGTGCCATAATTATGCCAGTTTTTATCCTATATATGGAACGTTGAAAAAGATGCCCCTTAGAGCTTTGCTGCTATTAGATGTCTATTAACAATCTGACAAAATAGATTTTCATGAAATTTGGACCTCAGGAAAATTCACTAGGTAGTAATTTTTTTAAGAAGTCTTAGTTTTTGTTTATTTGATTATTTTCAATGGGACATTGATACAGGCAGGTTTCAAATCTGCAAGAGGGTGGTATTCTATCAAGAACTGATCTAGAGTTTTAGAATTAGAATGGCCTTTCATTTTACAGATGAGGAAACTGAGACGCAAAAAAGGGTAAGTAAAATTTCTAAGGTCACTTGGTAGTAAAGCAGAAGTGAAGATAGAGTTCTGTTGACTGTCTCCAGAGCCTTTTTTTTTTTTAACTGTACAAAACTTTTGATAATTATTACTTCTTTACTCCTTGTCCCCATCTATGATGCATAGTCAACTCATTTAATGTTTATACAACACTATGAAGAAGGTGCTGTTACTGGCATTTTAGTAACTACTTCTTCTGGGGAAATTTTCTTGGGGAAATTACATTGTGAATGTTCTATTAAAATATGTAAGTCAGTTTGAAAAATAGTGCCATATACATATATGTACTTATTCATGGTAGTGGAATTAGATTTCTAGTCTTGGATAAATCAATGAAAGAGCCATTTCAGATAATATTCTTCTCTGTTTTCTAGGAAATATGTTTAGAGGCTTCTTTGTTTGTTTGCTTGTTTTTAAAATTCAAAGTTTTAAAAATGTTAAGGGCAAAAAGAACAAAAAATTGTCACTCTGGACTTAAAAACTACAATACAGTGAAATCAGTTACTGGACATTTCAAAAGGCACTTTATGAGTTTCACAGATTTTATGGAAAGTCCACACCTACTTGGAAACATGTACCTTTGCACTTACTATGCTTTCTGACTGGAATGACAGTCACCTACCTCAACAGTCCTTCCCTTTATTCTTCACCCCCCATTTCCCATTTTCTCCTGGGAGAAGCCTGCTTATCCTGCAGGTCCCAGATATGGATTTCCCTTCTCTTCTACCAGTGTTCTTCTGCTCCTATAACATTTTATACACTCCTTTACCATACAGTCATTGCATTGTTTTCATGTTGTATTTGCATGTGTGTCTTCTTTACTGAACTGAATTACTTGGGAATCTCAAGCTCCTAAAAAGAGGTAGACAGGTACAATAAGTATTCAATAAGTATTTGTCAAGTTATAGTTATGTATACATTTAAAGTATTTTTAAAAATGATACTAAAGCTATTCAGGTTTTTTGTAGAAGATTTGAAATACTGTTTTGATGAATAATTTCAAATTAAAACAACTTCTAAGCTAAGATTAAACAGTCTTAACTATATATTTATGATTATAGCTATTTAGTATAAACTTGAAAATTTCCTTCCAAAATCTAATCTTATTTTGGATTTTAGAACCTTGAGGCTTCAGACTTACATTTCCACATCAAAACTTAGAGCATACGATCTGACAAAGATTTTGTTTTGTTTTTGTGTTGTGAATGAAAGGTATTCTGAAATATAATTTGGGTGCCAGGATACTGGAATTTCAAGATCTTTCAGCTTCAGTGAGGAAGAGTAGTTTGTTGGTACTATTGAGAAAAAAAAGAAAAACGCCCTATTATACTGTTTAAGTATTTCTTTTGTTAAATGAATTACTCTTACTTTGCTGAGGCCAATGTTTTGAATTCCAGATACCTAACCACCACCTTACCTATCATTTAACTTGCAAATAAAATGGGCTTTTCCTCCAAGTAAATTTATAATATGAGAATTTGCATAAGTAGTAATGTTTGTTGCTTAATTTTAAAGTATTGGTGCTTCAAATACAGAAATATAGGTGCCAGGATTTAGTCATTATCAATAAAAATCATCTTGATGTGAAAGTAGTCCTTATAAATTTTATTTATTTTGGACTATGGGATTACAAATCCCATAAGAATTTATTAAGGGTAAACCTGAGAGAGACCAGGATAGCTTTTACATAGTATTAACGTAAAAGACTTGCTTATTTCTCTTGCAGAAAAATTTGAAATAGTGATTAAAATGAGAAAATTGGGTAATTCAATGTCATTTTAGTCATATCTGTATTTGGCATTTTAACTATGAAGTCTGTCATATAAGGTCACTTAAGGTTGGCTCTCTGGCCTTTTTTGATTAAGAAACTTCAAAGTCATTTGATAGATTATTCAGAGGATATTTTTGTTCTTAGCACATCTAGTGTATTCACATAATAAGTATTTTCATATCTGTGAATAATAATGAAATACTTCTTATACTCCTTTTATAATTATTGACTCTTTTTGTCACAGACTGATTTTATGCTGACCAACTAGACTAAATTAATTTTATCTGTTTATATATTTACTTTGAAAGTTAACTAGAATATGCTAGCAGGATATTCTAACTAATCTCTCAAACTTGAAAAGAATGATTTTTTTAAAATGTTGGATAAATCTTAAAAACACCAAAGAATTGGTAGGGCCAAATGCAAATGCTGGCAGGAACCCAGAAAGGGAGGCAGAGCACAAAGCTTCTTTAGCCTTGAGAGCATTTTTCCAAACTGCAGACT
This sequence comes from Pseudorca crassidens, assembly GCF_039906515.1. Taxonomy (NCBI): domain Eukaryota; kingdom Metazoa; phylum Chordata; class Mammalia; order Artiodactyla; family Delphinidae; genus Pseudorca; species Pseudorca crassidens. The sequence continues at coordinate 71,012,874 of NC_090303.1, read as the reverse complement.
TCAACTTTAGTTTTTATACTCGACTGGTTGGAGCTTCAACTCTGAAAATTACTTTCTCAGTTTAAGGGTGAACCAGAATAAATCTACCCCGTTCGTCCACAGCATGACAGACTCTGACAAGTTGAAACTGCAGGACATCCTAAACATAAACTCCTAAATTCACATCACAAGGGTGGTCCAAAAAACTTTAAACCCTGTTTATTTGGTTGAAAGTGGTCCGGCACTGGTGGTATCCCAGATTGCCTGACAGAGCAAAAATGAATACTTCTGCTCAAAGAAACTTCGTAAATAATTTTTTAAGAAAAACATCTCACAGTAAGAAGTAATTACGAAGCATGTATGGAAACAAGGAACCATGATCTAAAATCAGCACGTATCAAGAATAGATATTTAAAGGCCTCAGACACTAGAATTATGAGTCACTGTTTATAAAATAATATTTTAAAAATAAAAGAATGCTTGAAAGTTTCTGAAGGAACTAGAAACTTTAAGAACCTACAAGCCATTTGGAAAGCCAAAATTAAAAAGAAAACTTCTAGAGATAAAAAATAAAATAATTAAAATAACTCAGTGTATGACATGAATTAAAGAGGAAATTATTGAACTGAGTGAGACAGAGTAAATGAAATTATCCAGAATGCCACATATGGACAAGGAAAAAAAATAATAATGAATTAAAATGGTTAAAGACACAGAAGATAAAATAAGGTTTAACTTCTTAATGGAGTTGCAGAAGGAGAGAAAAGAATGGGAGAGAGAAATCTCTTACTAAAAGAAATTCTAGAGGTGTATTTCAAGCAGAAAGAAAATGACCCCAGATGGAAAGTCTGAAGTGAAAGAAAGAATGAACAACAACAACAACAACCGAAAAGGTAAATATGGACAAACATTTATAAAACAGAATACACAAAAAGACTAACATAACCACACAACAGAATTGTGGTCTCAAGCATTTGTATGGTTTGAGAGAAGGCTAAGATTATTCAATAGTTAAGTATATATTTTTCTAAAAGAACAAACTATAAATTTTTGAAATCAGTAAAATGAAACAATATGGAATTATTAAAATTTAAAAGGAAAAATCTAAAACCAATTCTCAACCTTGGCTTACACAATACATTCACTTGGGAAGCTTTTAAAAACCCTAATGCCCAGGCTCCATCCTAAACCAATTAAATCAGAGTCTTTAAGTAATTTTGAAGCTCCCAGGGTGATTCTACAGAAAGCAAGGAGCAGAGGAAAAGAAACGTAGAACAGATAGAGCAGATAGAAGGTGCAAGGTAAGGTACTATATATAAATCAAAATATGTTGGTAAATCACTTTAAAAGTAAATGATCTAAATACTCTAATTAAAAGAAATTTTTTATTGTCATAAAAATCCAGTTTATGTTGCTTATGAGAGACATATCCAAAATATAATATGGTAGAATAAATATAATTTCTAGAGATAAAGTATATTTCTCATAATAATAAAAGGTGTGATTTAACAGGAGAATATGTGTTTAATTTGTACGTGCCTAATAGTATAGCTTCAATATACATAAAGCAAAAATTGACAGACAAACCTACAGTTGTTTTGAGGAGGTTTGTTTTTTTTTTCCCCAGCATTAAAGTTTGATAAGTTTCAAAACTCTAAGGGAGATTTTAAGAGTAGTACAACCAATACCCTCATTTATGTTTGTTACCAAGATTCATTAACAGTTAATATTTTGCTACATTTACTCCATAAATCTGTGTGTGTATATATAGACACATTTTTCTTTTTGTTTCTTTTCTGAACCATTTGAGTTACTTCAACATTAAATACGTTATCATGTATCACCAAAGACTGAGGACATTTTCCTACATAACCACAGTACAGTTGTCATCACATTCAGGAAATTTAACATTGATATAGTTACATGTTTACATAGTTCACATTTGAATTTTCCAGATTGTTCTAATAATGTTCTTTATAACTGTGGGTTGGTAGTTTGATCCAAGATCCAATCAAATATTATATATTGTATTTAGTTGAATATCTCTTAGGCTTGATTAATCTAGAAAATTCCCCATGATAGATCCATGTTAAACATTTTTGATAGGTATAGATGATACTGTGTTCTCAGTATATCACTAAGAGGGCATATGTCAGTTTGTCCCATTATCATTCATGTTAAGTTTCATCATTTGACTAAATTGGTATCCTCCAGATTTCTTCACTGTAAAGGCACTTTTAATCTCTAATCTGTTGGGTTATACGTGAAGATCGAGACAATTTCCTGTTCCTTGACAATTTTCACTGTAACTTTAACATGGTCTTGCCTGAGTCAAGTTTTGTTTCGGTTTTTTTTTTTTTACTATAATAGTTGGAAATAGGTGATTTTTCTATTTCTGGCTTGCTTACACATTCATTGGTTGGTATTCTTCTATAAAGAAAAACTTTCCCTTTTCCCCCTCTTTTTTAAAGTTCTGTAGACTGATAGATTTTTTAAAAAATTCAGTGTGTTATAATTCATTCCTATCATTATTATGATGCTAAAATCATCTCAAATTAGGCCAGTGGAAACTCCTGTAAGCTAGCTCCTTTGACCTTTTGGTATATTCCTATTAGTTTTTGAGCGTTACCTTACTTTCTTGTACAACAAGATAGTTGAAGCTCACCTTGTACTTTCTCTGCTTCAACCCTGAAATTCTAGTAAACATTTAAGTTTACTAGAGTTTAGTAAACATAAACATATACATAAACAGTAAACATATAGTACTAGAGTTTAGTACTTAAATGTTTACTGAGTTCTAGTAAACATTTAAGGAAAAATGAATTCTGTTCTTACACATACTCTTTAAAAATAGAATGAAAGGAGTTATCCCACACTCATCTTAAGAGTCTAGCATAACCTTGATATTAAAACCCATCATGGACAGTACTAGCACAGAAAATTATAGTCTGATCTCACTTATGAACATAGATGCAAAAATCCATACACACACACACACACAGTTTATCCTAATTATTCAGAAATTCCATATCTGCAAATTCACCTACTCACTAAAATTCAACTCCAAGGTGAGTACTCATGGCATTTTCAGACTCATTTGTGGACATGCTGAGGGTGGTGAAAAATTTGTCATCTGACACACACCTTCCCAGTTGAAGTTGAACAATGCAAGCTCTGCCTTATTGTTTCAGCTCTCAAGTATAAAAATGTCCCATTTTCAGTCTATTTAATATCACATTTTTTGTGCTTTATTGATTTTACGTTTATTTTTTAAATTTTATTTTTTGCTGCATTGGGTCTTCATTGCTGCGCGCGGGCTTCCTCTAGTTTCAGCAAGCGGGGACTACTTTGTCGTGATGCGGGGGCTACTTAGTTGCGATGCGCAGGCTTCTCATTGCAGTGGCTTCTCTTGTTGCAGAGCACGGCCTTTAGGCGGGCGGGCTTCAGTACTTGTGGCTCGTGGGCTCTAGAGCGCAGGCTCAGTATTTGTGGCACATGGGCTTAGTTGCTCCGCGGCATGTGGGATCTTCCCGGACCAGGGCTTGAACCCGTGTCCCCTGCATTGGCAGGTGGATTCTTAACCACTGCGCCACCAGGGAAGCCCTATTTTGCTTTAAAAATGGCCCCTAAGCATAATGTTAAAGTTCCATCGAGCCTGTCTAAGCACAGGAATGCTGTATTATGCCTTACAGAGAAAATAGTGTATTAGATATGCTTCCCTTAGGCATGAGTTATAATGGTGTTGGCTGTGAGTTCAGTGTTGATGCATCATAATACATATTAAATAAGTTACCTTTAAACAGAAATACACATAAATCCAGGTTATGTGTTGCTCTGGTGTTGAAAGTATTGTAACCAGAGGCCTAGTCTTGTATTTCCCTTAGGAGCATGGTTTAGTGATCGTGGTGACTTTATAGACCAGACCCATCACAAATAGAACCAACTGTATATACATATATAAAACAAATCCTTTAAGTTATGAAGACAGTAATTTATCAAAACCAAATTAGATTCTTCCCAATAAGGCAAGATTGATTTAACACTACAGAATTAATGAGTATACTGTATCACATAAACAGATCAAAGAAAAGTCATATCTCAGTAGCTGAGTACATTTGATAAAATCTAACATAGATTTGTGTGAAATTTTTTTTTAAAAGGAGCTAGCAAAATATAAAAGCTTCATCAGCTTTATCAAGGATTCTATATAAAACCTGCAACAGTCATTATATTTAATGGTGAGTTATACATTAATGGTGAACATTATACTTAATGTTCCCTCTGAGACTGGAAACAAAATAGTACCTGCTTGTATTAGTCCTGTTTAATATTGTATTAGAAGTCCTGGGCAAAGCAGTGAGGCAAAAAATAGATGGGTGGGTGGGTGGATGGATAGATAAGAAAAGAAGAAATAATATTATTTTTCACAGATTATGTAACTACGTACCTAGACTAGAATACCCCAAATAATATACAGATAAGCAGTTGAGATAACAGGAATTTAGTAATGTTGCTGGATACAAATCATTGTACAAAACTGAATTGCATTTCTGTAACCAACAATGAAAAATCAAATTTTAAAAAATAACAAGGTTTATCCATAGGGGAAAAGCAATAACAGCACCAAAAAATATGAGTTAACAAGAAATACAAATCCAACAAAATATACATGGGACCTTTTAAGAGAAATTGTTAAAGCTATTGAGAGACAATGAGGAACTAAATAGATGGAGAACTATGCCATGTCCATGGATTAAAAGAGTCCATATTGTAAAGACGTTAATTCTCCCAAATGATCTTTAGATTCAGTGCCACTCTAATCAAAATCACAATGGGATGTGTTGTATAAAGGTACTGTCACACAGCCATGTACATGAATTAACTACAGAAACACAAATGACACAAACTTAATATTAAATGAAAGAAGAAAGTCACAAAAGCAAATGTGTAGTGTAAAACTAAACTATGTTATTCAGAAGACAGTCATAGGTAGCAAGACTATAAAAGGAAATCAAGGGAACGATTATCACTAAAATCAGGATAGTGGCTACCATTACAGAAAGGGGTAGGGGATGTCGTCAGGGAGGATCCTGTTTCTACGGTGCAGGCAATGTGTTATTTCTTGACCTGGGTGATAATTACTTGGATATTCTGTTCACTTTGTGATTAGTCTTTAAACTAAATATATGTTGATGCAAAAAAAAATTACAGAGCTCAACCAAAGAATTTGAAATGGATTAAGTGTATTACTGAGAGTTAATGTTATTAAGTTAATCCATGATATTAAGTTATTGGTAATTATATTTCAAAGTTGAATTAAGTTGAATGATTTGGAATACTCCATCCAGGTAGAAAGGTTAATTTCTAAGAAGCACTTTTTTAAAGACTATCAGAAATTTTTTGTTACCCAATTTACTAGAGTCTACCAGTATTCTGCTTTTACTATGTTCAGGAAGATAGTAAAATTCTGCTTCTACCATGTTCAGGAAGATCATTAGGGGACAAACCACAAAAGATTTTATATATAACATGATATTAATAGCTAACAATGATATCTACCACTTTTTGAGCGTTTACCATGTACCAGATACTAGGGCAAGAATTATAAACGCATAATCTCATTTAATCCTAGAAACGACTCTTAAGTGTGGGTACCATTGTTGTCCCCATATCACACAGGTAAAGGGCAGAATCAGGTTTTGATTTTAGTCTCTCTTATTCCAGAACTCTTGTTCTTAACCATAGCCCCACATAAGGATTAGAATGGCAATCTAGTAGTGTACTTAGTATTACATGTTGTTATAGATTCATTTATTCAAACTGGTTATGATTTAAGTATTCAAATTTGTTAATTTAGCAGTAAATGTCAGCTATATGCCAGGCATTTCAAGGTACCTATCTACTGGATCTTTTGCTCTGTTTAGCAACTTGGAACCTATACCACAGTAGTTTGCTGGCCTCCTTCTTCCTTAGAGCTAGTGTATTGTGATATTTCAAGTATCACTAAACTTAATTCAACTTTACAGATGATTATTTGTTATACACATCACCCAAACTACATAATAATCTACTTCCTGATTTGGCTGCAGTACAGAAAATTACCTTTTGAGCCCTAGGATCAGCTCTTGTTGCTGAGGGAGTTTCTAGCTATTCCTTTTATTTCCTTATACCCTCATAACCCCTTCTTTGGATGAGTTCTTAAATAAAATTTGGTTGACAAAAATCTTTTAATTGGTTCATATTGTTTTTATGGTACTATAAAATGCCATGTACTGTATTAAACAGGTCCTGTATATAGTTTATTTATAATCAAATGGTGATTATGGTCATTTCTATAAAATGTTAGGACATCAGGCTCTTGGTAAAAAATGTAACCCCTATTTATTGTGTTGCTTTTCTGAAAAAAAAAATCAACTTTAGATTATATTATTTTATTTTGACTTACAGTGCCTTTTCCAGGAGCTTAACTACAGTCTGTAGTTTAACACCTCTCTAATGGACACTATGGCAATATACTAGCTGAGGTAAAAGGAACAGAAGCTGGGCAGATTTTCTCTGCCCTATAGGCTTTAAAGAACCAAGATTCTGTTTTTACCCAGTTATTTCACTATATTTCTTTCCTTTATGTTTCCAGTGTCTACTCATAATTTTTTTCAGCAAAATTGTCTTAATATCAATAAAATGGCATATGTCTTAAGTTGGTTTTTATTATTGCTTTACTTGTCTGAACACTAGGACTATAGGCTTCAGACCAACAAAAATCCACTGTTTTCCTTCATCCTTATTTGCCGCTATGTAGATCCGTATTATCAATAGTTGCATTTGACTAACTTTAATGGTCATGTCCGGTTTTGTTTACCTTCTTTTTTCCTACTACTTTTGGACGCAAGGAACACTCCAGAACAAAATAAAATTTTTCATAACTTAAGAAATACTATCCTTTCATTGCTTTGCTCTTTGGTCCTTTTAAATCATTGAGACAAATTAAAGTCCAAAGACATCATTATATTGACTACTGAGAATTAATTTGTGAATGGATTCTTTCATCTACAAAGACAGTTTTCAAAGTGTGGTCTGGGGATCTGAGACCCTTCTAGGGTCTCTGTGGGGAGGAAATTATTTTCATCATAATACTAAAATATCGTTTGCCTTTTCTACTCTCATCCTCTTTTGAGTGTAGGGTTGAGTTTTCTAGAAACTTCATGGCATGTGATGTTGCAACAGCTTGAATGCAAAGCAGACGTGCGAATCCATCTGTCTTCTATTAAGCCCAACATTAGAGAGACTTGAAAAAATGTAAAACAGTAACTCATTTTTACTATCTTTCTAATCTAGACTTTCATTAGAAAGTATAATTTACATTAGCATATACTATAGTGTTATTGTTTTATAAATGAATTGATGTTTTTAAACCATTGAGTTTTAATTTCAAATATGGTATTATTGATAGAACCTGCATAAACAAAAGAGCTCTTTTAGGCCCTCAGTAATTTTTAAACATGTAAAGGGATCATGAGACCAAAAAGAGAGCCAATAATCTATACTATTTTTTTTATTCTCAAATGTTTGAATTTTTCTTATATTTTATTTCATCTTATAAAAAGCATAATGAAAATAATCTATTTTTAGGTTGCTACAAACCTCAGGAAAGATCAGATTACTTGATGTTGGCAGCTGCTTTAACCCATTTCTGAAGTTTGAAGAATTTCTAACTGTTGGCATAGACATCGTACCTGCTGTAGAGGTATGCATAGTTCTGTTTGTTTTGAGATGAATATTTTACATGTATATATACAAAGGAAAGCACTGTCTTTACACTCTTGAAATAGCAAATATATTTCTGTGTACAAGTTGATAAGAGACTATTTCTATTCAAAACTAAAAGTATATTTTGTGAAAATTTGAGCATTTAGTTAACTAATATTAATTTGACCAATACCATATTTGTCTTCATTTTGTTTTGTTCCCTGTTTATCATCTGTCATTTCAATCAAGAAACTTCAGTAAGTTGCAAAGATTCCTTATTTTATTTTTTAATGCATCTCTTTCTGAAACGTACTCTGATGTAGAGCTATTATGGAATAGTGGAAAGAGCAAGGGCTTTGGAGACAGCCAAAACTTTATTAAATCCCAGCTATTTGTACTTAGTAGATTAAACAACTTTACAAAGAATGTTTCCTCTGCTTTTCAAATTAGATTTTTTTCCCCTCAATGACATAAGTTTATAACATTTGCCATTATACTTTTGATATGGCACCAGACACAAAAATTTTTTTACAAATTTTTATTGCTATAAAGAGATTGTGGTAGAGTATAAACTCAGGCTCAGAGATTTTTTTCCTCCACTGCTATATTCCCAGTACCTAGAAGAGTGCCTGGCATACTAAGTACTCATTAAATACTTCTTGAATAAAAGAATGAAATCTTATTTTCAACCTTGATTTGACTCTCTGAGCCTCAGTTTTCTCGTCTGTGCAGTGGGGTTTGTAATGGACTATACCTTATAAGATTGTTGTTGTGTTTACTTGAGAAAAAGTATTTAAAGCACCTAACAAAGCACCTGTTATATTGTGAGTGCTAAAGAAATGTTTGCTGTTATTATTGAAAAGTTCCTGCATGAAGAGTCAACTTTCATATGAATTTATTCTTTGATTCTTATGAGCTTGACTGTCTATATTGAATCTATGTGACTAACACTGACGAATAAGAAAATGCTAAAAGCGTTACTATTATCTCCTAAAGGTAGACAGATACTTGCTGTACGGTAAAACAGCTGTTCTTAGCTTACCACTGCAGAGAATTCCTGGGCCATTAGAAGCTATAGTTTTAAAGTGCAGGTGGATTTGTACATGGATTCTCTCCCCTTCCTTCCTCAAGACACACATTAGAGATGTCCTTCAAGGACTGGTAAGACATGATGACCATTTGATCTAAACCTAAGGCTCAAATATTAAAATATTAAGCTTATTTATATATAGGGCTATAAATTTTCAACTGTAAAGCCATTAGATAGGCAAAAGAACTACTATACATGAGTTCAGTAGTAGAATCAGACTTTGATAGTTCCAGAACCCTATAACTAATTTTAAAACAAAGGGAAGAAACTTATACTTCCAGTCGAGATGGGGTGACAGGGACCAGACTGATGCTCTTTCCCCCTGCCTGCAGCAACTAAAAAGTGGACAAAATATTCAAAATAGTATACAAGAACTGGACATCAGGTAATGAAGGACAGTGATCCCCAAGAGATGGAAAACAAATGAGATGAGCCATATGGTTGCACATACAGCCTTCAGAGAGTTTCCAACGTGTGGCACAAACAGGGGATTCCCAAGCAGAGTCCAGCTGGTAGTGAGTTGTAGAGGCAGAGGTGAGAGTCCTGAGAGACCAAGACAGCTAAGGCTCATGGACAAAGTACCAAAGATATGAGAGCTACACAGAGAGAAAACTCCAGGGGTCTGCAAAGAATCCTCCGTGAGTACTCAGCTGAGTACTTATCAGTACACGTCTGTGAGAAAACTACATGAGACTGGAGGAAGTACCACCTCAAAGATCTAGAGGTTATAGTGCCCAGCACACTCACACAGGCTGGAAGTAGCACCCGTTCCCACCAGCCACACTGGAAACCTCAAGAATCACAGTAGCCTGGGTAGAGTACACAGAAAAGCCTTGCATCAGTAGTGGAGAATAATTAGCCTTAGACTGAAGGCTGCTGTAGTCCCACCTAGCAAATCCTGAAACAAAAACCAAAAAGATCAAATTGTCTCCAGATAATTTAACTACATCCTAGAGCAAAGTTAGAATATTTATAGCAATACCAAGTCATCCAGGACGCAGCAAAGTAAAGTTCACCATGCCTAGCATCCAATAAAAAAGTAATCAGCCAAGTAAAGAAGCAAGAAAATAGGACCCACAATGAGGAGGTCAGTCATCCAGCAGAGACCAACTGTGAACTGACACAGATGTTAAAATTTGGAAACAAGGACATTAAGATAGGGACATTATGACTGTATTCTGTATGAACAAAAAGTAAAGTAGAGACATGGAAGATAATTTTAAAAACCCAAATCTAACTTCTGGAGACGGATACTATGATCTATGATATGAAACATGTACTAAATGGGATTAACGGTACATTAGATATTGAAGAAGAAAAGTTAAACTGAGGACATGGCAATAGAAACTACCCAAAATTAAACTGAGATATTTTTTTAATGGAAAAGCATCAGCAAGCAGTGAGTTAATTTCAAATGGCCAAATATAAGCATAATTGGAGTCCCCCCAAGAAAGGAATGAAAGAAATAATGGTCAGAATTTTTCTGAACTTGATAAAAGCTAACTAATAGTAGAGCTGACCCTTAGCACCCAGGGGAATTGTTCCAGGACAGCCCACCACCACCACAGATATCAAAGTCTGTGGATGCTCAGGTCCTTAGAGTTGGCTCTTCATATCCCTGTGTTCCATGTCCACAGATACAGAGGACTAACTGTATATTTCTTGGAAAAATCCATGTATAATTGGACCTGTGCAGTTCAAACTCGTGTTGTTCAAGAGTCAGTTGTAATGTAGAGTTTATAATCTATATAAAAATAAAATGTATGATAACAATAGCACAAGAGGGGAGAAAGGGAAATATACTATATGTATAGTAATAGGTTTTTATAATATATATAAAGTGGTAAAATACTATTTGAAGGTAGACTATGATAGGTTAAAGATGTAGACTATAAATTCTAAAGCAACCAGTAAAATAAAGAGTTACAGCTAATAAGCCAGCAAAGGAGATAAAATAGAATTACAAAGAAATTTCTTTAATCCAAAAGATGTCAGAAAAGGGAAGGAAACAATGAACAGATGGGAAACATAGAAAATAAATAGCAAGATCATACATTTAAACTTAAGTTTACCAATAATCACATTAAATAGATATGGCCTAAATACCCCCAATTAAAAGGTGGAAATTGTCAGATTGGATTAAAAAAAGCAAGACTCAAATATATGTTGCCTATAAGAAATGCACTTCAATTATAAACACACAAAATAGGATGTGTAAAAGAAAGACACTGTGGCACTATTACAGTCAGACAAAGTAGATGTCAGAGCAATATTACCAGCAGTAAAGATGGCCATTTCATAATGATAAAAAGTTCAATTCATCAAGAGTACAAAACAATCCTCAATATATATGCATCTAATAACAGAGCTTCAAAATACGTAAACCAAAAATTGATAAGGTAGCAATTACAAATAGACATTTATAAAATTATAGTTGAAGATTTCATTACCCCTCTCTCAATAATTGATGGAACAATTAGAACATTGGTCAAAGAAGAACTCACAAGGAAAGTTAGACCATATTTTCTTTTCTTCTTTCTTTTTTTTTTTTGCAGTACGCGGGCCTCTCACTGTTGTGGCCTCTCCCGTTGCAGAGCACAGGCTCTGGACGTGCAGGCTCAACAGCCATGGCTCACGGGCCTAGGCGCTCCGTGGCGTGTGGGATCTTCCCGGACTGGGGCACGAACCCGTGTCCCCTGCATTGGCAGGTGGACTCTCAACCACTGCGCCACCAGGGAAGCCCTAGACCATATTTTCAAATGAAGATAAATAAAAACATATGATATCAAAAACATAAGATATGCATAGGATGCCACTAAAAACACTAAAATAGTACTTAGAGGAAATTTTACAATAGTAAACACCTTTATTAGAAAAATAAGAAAGGTCTCAAAGTAATGACATCAACTTTCCAACTAGGAAAAAAACCAAACCCACATTAAATCTAAAATACAAGAAAGAAAATAATAAAGATTACAGCAGAAATCAATGAAATAGAAAACCTTTAGAAAATAGTAGGGAAAAACTGATGAAAGCAAACACTACCTCTTTGAGAAGATCAATAAAATTTATAAATCACTAGCCATACTGATTAGGAAATAAAGAGAAAGGTGTGACATCATGTATATTTTACCAATATTAAAAGAAAGGAAAATATTACAAAAAATTTTATGCCAATAAATTCCACAACTTAAGTGAAATGGTCAAACTCCTTGGAAGACACATACTGCCAAAGCTCACTCATGAAGAAATACATAACCTCAGTAGCCCTAAATGTATTAAAGAAATTTGAATTGGCAGTTAAAAACTTTCCCACAAAGAAAATTCCAGGCTCAAATGGCTTCACTTCCCAACTTATTCTATGAGGCCATTACCCCAATACCAAAACCAGAGACATTACAGAACAAAAACAACAACTTATAGACCGTATCCATCATAAACATAGAAAAGTTGTCTACAAGATTCTAGCATATTGAACCGAACAGTATTTCAAAAGGGATAATACATCATGGCTAAGTTTGATTTATTCTAGGAGTATAAGATTGGTTTAATGTTAAAAAAAATAATCTATAACACCTATACAAAAATCTACTGAAAATGGATTAAAGACCTAAATATAAGACCAGATACTATAAAACACCTAGAGGAAAACACAGGCAGAACACTCTGACATAAATCGCAACAATATTTGTTTTTTGATCCATCTCCTAGAGTAATGGAAATAAAAACAAAAATAAACAAATGGGACCTAATTAAACTTAAAAGCTTCTGCACAGCAAAGGAGACCATCAACAAAACAAAAAGACACAACCTACAGACTGGGAGAAAATATTTGCAAACAATGCTACCAATAGGGATTAATCTCCAAAATATACAAACAGCTCATACAGCTTATCATCAAAAAAACAACTCAGTCAAAAAATGGGCAAGAGACCTAAATAGACGTTTCTTCAAAGAAGACATATGAATGGCCAACAGGCACATGAAAAGATGATCAGTATCACTAAGTATTAGAGAAATGCAAATCAAAACTACAGTGAGGCATCACGTCACAACAGTCAGAATGACCATCATTAAAAAGTCTACAAATAATAAATATTGGAGAGGGTGCGGAGAAAAAGGAACCCACTTACACTGTTGATGGGAATGTAAATTGGTGCAGCCACTATGGAGAACAGTATAGAGGTTCCTTAAAAAACTAAAAATAGAGTTACCATATGATCCTGCAATCCCACTCCTGGGCATATATCTGGAGAAAACTCCAATTTGAAAAGATACATGCACCCCAGTGTTCATAGCAGCACTATTTACAATAGCCAAGACATGGAAGCAACCTAACTGTCCATCAACAGATGAATGGATAAAGAAGATGTGGTATATATACACAATGGAATATTACTCAGCCATAACAAAGAATGAAGTAATGCCATTTGTGGCAAAATGGTTAGACCTAGAGATTATCATATTAAATGAAGTCAGACAGAGAAAGATAAATAGCATAGGGTATCACTTATATGTAGAATCTTTAAAAATAATGATACAAGTGAACTTATTTACACAACAGAAACAGACTCACAGAATACAAATGTATGGTTACCAAACGGGATAGTGGGGGACGGGTTTGGTGGCGAGATAAGTTAGGAGTTTGGGATTAACATATACACATTACTATATAGAAAATAAACAACGAAGACCTACTGTATAGCACAAGGAACTCTACTCAGTATCTTGCAATAATCTATAATGGAAAAGAATCTGAAGAATATATATATAAATGAATCACTTTGCTGTACACCTGAAACTAATACAACATTGTAAATTAACTATACTTCAGTTTAAAAATGGTTAAAAATAAAATTACATATACCATAAAAAAACCCCACTTATTCTTTTCATCACAGTAATACACTAAAAAAGAAACCTACAGCTAACATCATACTTAATAGTGAAAGAAAAATGTTTTTCCAATAAAAACTGAAAAAAGAACAAGATAAGGTTACTCTCACCATCTCTATTCAGCATTCTCTAAAGGTTTTTACCAGTGCAGGAAAGCAAGAAAAAGCAATGATAGGCATCCAAATTGGAAAATAAGATGTAAAACTGTCTTTGTTCACAGATGACATTGATCATCTATTACTTTATTCTGTGGAATCTACAGAGAAGCTACTAGAACCAGTAAGTGAGTTTAACAAGGTTGCAAGATATAAGATTAACATATAAAAATCAATTCATATGTACTAGCTACAATCAACTAGAAATTAAAAATAGTACCATTTATAATAGCATCAGAAATATGAAGTATTTAATATATGAACATATATTTATATGAAATATAAAGCTGACAAATATATGGCAAACCTGTATATTGAAAACTATAAATTATTAAGAGAAAGTAAAGAAGACCTAAATGAGTAGAGATATATACTGTGTTTATTGGTGGAAAAACTCAAAATCTTTAACACATCAATTTTCCCAAAATTGATCTATAGATTCAGTGCAATCCTGATAAAAATTCTAGCAGGTTTTTCTGTAGAAATTGAAAAATGTATTCTAAAATCTGTGTGGAAATCCAAAGGTCCTAGAATAACAACTTTTTAAAAGGATAGTGTTGGAGAGTTTCAAAATTTATTTTAAAGTTATAGTAATGAAAACAGTGTGGTATTAGTGTCAAGATTATCAATGAAATATAACAGAGAGTCCACAAATAGGGCTAAACCCCTTGTAGGGGTCCCAGAGGGAGAAGAGAGAAGAGGATCAAAAATGTATTTGAGAAAATTATGGCTGGAAACTTCCCAGACCTGAAAGAGAAAAAACTCATATCCAGGTACAGGAAGCACAGAGGGTCCCAAAAAGATGAACCCAAACAGACCCATATCAAGACATATCATAATAGAAATGGCAAATTTAAAGAGAGAATTTAAAGACAGCAAGAGAAAAACAAAGAGTCATATACAAGGGAATTCCTGTAAGGCCATCAGCTGATTTCTCTGCAGAAATTTTGCAGGCCAGAAGGGAGTGGCATGATATATTCAAAATGCTGAAAGGGAAAACCTACAAACTAGGATACCCAGCAAAACGATTATTTAGAATAGAAAGCAATAAGAACCTGCTGTATTAAAAAATTTTAAAAAGAAAAGAAAAAGAATAGAAAGCGAGATAAAGAACTTCCCAGAGAAGCAAAAAATAGTTTATCAGTACTAAGCCTACCCTAAAAGAAATGTTAAAGGCTCTTCTCTAAGTGGAAAGAAGTAAGGATCTACAGGAAAGGGAAGATCCCACTAGGAAAGGCAAATATATAGTAAAGACAGAGAATCAATTGTGAAAGCAACTGTAACTGCAATAAACAGTTAAGGGAGAATCATGCAGATGTAAAATACGACGTCAAAACACAAATGGGAGGGGAATTAAAAATGTAGATCTTTTAGAATGTGTTTGAACTTAAATGACTGTAAGTTCAAAATAAGTATTTATATTATAGGTCAATACATATGAACACTGTGGTAACCATAAATAAAAAAACTTAAAATAGATAGACAAAAATTAAAAAGAAAGGAACACAAGCTTACTACTAAAGAAAGTTCATCAAACCACAAGGGAAGAAACAAAAGAAGAAAAGAACAAAGCTACAAAAACAGCCAGAAAACAAGTAATAAAATGGCAATAAGTACATACCTATCAATAATCAGTTTAATGCCAATACACTAAATGTTCCTATCAAAAGACATAGAGTGGTTGATTGGCCTAAAAAACAAGACCCATCTATATGCTACCTATAAGAGACTCACTTCAGAGCTAAAGATACACACAGAATGAAAGTGAGGGGATGGAAAAGATATTTCATACAATGACAAGAAAATGGGGGTAGCAATACTCATATTAGACAAAATAGAATTTAACAGAGTGTATAACAAAAGACAAAGAAAGGCATTATATAATGATAAAGGGATCACTATAAGAAGTTTTACACTCATTAACATATATACATCCAACACAAGGGCACCTAAATATATAAAGCAAATAACTAACAGACATAAAGGGAGAAATTGACAAGAATATAATAATAGTAGGGGAATTTAACACCTTACTGACATCAATGGACAGATCACCCAGATAGGAAAAAAATAAGGTAACAGTGGTCTTAAATGACAGAATGGACCAGTTGGACTTAACAGATATCTACAGGACATTCCATCACGAAACAGCAAAATACACATTCTTTTCAAGTGCGTGTGTAATGTTCTCTAGGATCGATCACATGCTAGGCCACAAAACGAGTCTCAACAAATTTAAGAGAATAGAAATTCTATCAAGCATTTTTTCCAGCCACAACAGTATGACACTAGAAATCAGTTACAGGAAGAAAAATGGGAAAAGAACAAATGGGGAGACTAAAACAACATGCTGCTAAAAAAAACAATGGTTCAATTAAGAAATCTAAGAGGAAATCAGAAAATACCTCAAGACAAATGGAAACGGAAACACAACTTCCCAAAATCTGTTGGATGCAAAAGCAATTCTAAGAGGGAAGTTTATCACAATACTGGCCTTCCTCAAGAAAAAAAATCTCAAACAACCTAATCGTGGACCACCTAAAGGAATTAGAAAAGGAAGAACAAAGCCCAAAGTCAGCAGGAGGAAGGAAATCATAAAGATCAGAGAGGAAATAAATGAAATAGAGACCACCAAAAATAATGGAAAAGATCAATGAAACCAAGAGCTGGTTTTTGAGAAGACAAACAAAATTGATAAACTTTTAGCTAGGGTCACCCAAGAAAAAAAGAGAACCCAAATTAACAAAATAAGAAATGAAAGAGGAGAAATAACAACTGATACCACAGAGATACCAAAAAATAATAATAATAATACTATGAACAGTTATATGCCAACAAATTGGACAATCTAGAAGAAATGGATAAATTTCTAGAAACATACAACCTGCCAAGACTGAATCAAGAATAAACACAATTTGAACAGACTGATCACTGGTAGTTTAACTGAATTTGTGATTTAAAAGAACGCCCAGCAAACAAAAGTCCAGGACTGGATAGCTTCACAGAGGAATTCTGCCAAACATACAAAGAAGAGCTAATATCTTTCCTCTTCAAACTAGTCCATAATATTGAAAAGGACAGAACACTCCGAAATTCATTCTACAAGCCACCATTAGCTTGATACCAAAAACAGCAAAGATACTACAGAAAAGAAAATTGCAGGCCAATATCTTTGATGAAAATAGATGCAAAAATCCTCAACAAAATATTAACTAACCAAATCCAACAACAATACATTAAAAAGATCATACACTATCATCAAGTGGGATATAGTCCAGGGATGCAAAGATGTTTCAATATTTGCAAATTAATGTGATACACCACATTAACAAAAGGATAAAAGTCACATGATCATCTCAATAGACACAAAAAGCATCTAACAAAATTTAACATCCATTCGTGATAAAAACTGTCATCATAGTTGGTATAGAGGGAACATTTCTCAACATAATAAAGACCATTTATGACAAACCCACAGCTAACTTCATACTCAACTGTGAATAGCTAAAAGCCTTTCCTCTAAATTCAGTAACTAGACAAGGACGCCCGCTGTCACACTTCTATTTATCATAGTAGTGGAAGTCCTAGCCACAGCAGTCAGGCAAGAAAAGGAAATAAAATGCATCCAAGTTGAAAGGGAAGAAGTAAAACTGTCATTACTTGCAGATGACATGATAGTTTATATAGAAAACTCTGAAGTCTCCACCAAAAAACTATTAGAACTAATAAATGAATTTAGTAAAGTTGCAGGATATAAGGTTAATATACAGAAATCTTATGCTTTTCCATACACTAGTAATGAACTATTGGAAAGTGAAAGTAAAAAAAAAAAAGTCCCATTTAAAAATCACATCAAAAGGAATAAAATACCTAGGAATATACTCAACCAAGGAGGTGAAAGACCTATACTTTGAAAACTATAAAAAATTGATGAAGGAAATTGAAGATGACACATAAACTTGGAAGTATATCCTGTGCTCTTGTATTGGAAGAATTAAGGTTGTTAAAAGGGCCATACTACCCAAAGCAAACTACAGATTTAATGCAATCCATATCAAAATACCCATGACCTTTTTCACAGAACTAAAACAATTAATCCTAAAATTCATATAGTATCACAAAAGACCCCAAGTTGCCAAAGCAGTCTTGAAAAAAGAAACAAAAACAAAACTGGAGATATCATGCTCCCTGGCTTTAGACTATACTACAAAGCTACAGTATTCAAAACAGCATGGTACTGGCACAAAAACAGACACATAGATCAATGGAACAAAATAGAGAGCCCAGAAATAAACCCACACACCTATGGTCAATTAATCTATGACAAAGGAGACAAGAATATAAAATGGGCAAAAGACAGTCTCTTCAGCAAGTGGTGCTGGTAAGATTGGACAGCTGAATGTAAGCCAATGAAGTTAGAACATGCCCTCACACCATGCACAAAAATAAACTCAAAATGGCTTAAAGACTTAAACATAAGACATGATACCATAAAACTCCTGGAAGAGAACATAGGCAGAACACTCTGACATAAATTGTAACAATATTTTTTCAGATCTGTCTCCTAGGGCAAAAGAAATAAAAGCAGTAATAAACAAATGTGACCTAATTAAACTTAAAATCTTTTGCACAGCTAAGGAAACCATTGACAATACAAAAAGACAACCCACAGAATGGGAGGAGATATTTGCAAATGATATGACTGACAAGGGGTTAATATCAAAATATATAAACAACTCATACAATTCAATATCAACAGAACAAACAACCCAGTCGAAAAATGGGCTGAACACATGAATAGA
This sequence comes from Pseudorca crassidens, assembly GCF_039906515.1. Classification (NCBI taxonomy): domain Eukaryota; kingdom Metazoa; phylum Chordata; class Mammalia; order Artiodactyla; family Delphinidae; genus Pseudorca; species Pseudorca crassidens. The sequence goes on along the minus strand of NC_090303.1, from coordinate 70,994,206 downwards.
CATTTTTCCAAAGAAGACATACAGATGGCTAATAGGAACATGAAAAGATGCTCAACACTGCTAATTTAGAGAAATGCAAATCAAAACAACAATGAGATATCACCTTATACCTCAGAATGGCTGTCCTCAAAGTCTGCAAATAACAAATGTTGGAGAGGATGTGGAGAAAAGGGAACCCTTGTACACTGTTGGTGGGAATGTAAATTGGTGCAGCTACTAAGGAAAATAATATAGAGGTTCTTCAATAGACTAAAAATAGATAACCATAATGATCCAGCAGTTTTACTCCTGGGTATATATTAGAAGAAAATGAAAACAGTAATTCAAAAAGATAAATGCACCCTTGTTTTCATAGCAGCGTTATTTACAATAGCTGAGATAAGAAAGCAACCTAAGTGTCATCAACGGATGGATAAAGAAAATACATACACATATATATACATACACACAGGTATATACACATACATACACACACAATGGAACCTTACTCTGCCATAAAAAAGAAAGAAATTTCTGCCATTTGCAAAAACATGGTTGGAACTAGAGAATATTATGCTTAGTAAAATAAGTCAGACAAAGATAAATACTATATGATATCACTTATATGTGGAATCTAAAAGATAAAACAAATGAATGTATAGTAAAACAGAAACAGACTCACAGATATAGAAAACAAACTAGTGTTACCAGTGGGGAAGAGGGAAGGGAAGAAGGGCAAGATAGGAGTATGTGATTAATAGATACAAACTACTGTGTATAAAATGGATAAGCAACAAGGATATATTGTACAGCAGTCTGGAATATAGCCATTTCATAATAACTTTTAATGGAGTATAATCTCTAAAAATACTGAATCACTGGGCTGTATACCTGAAACTAATATTATAAATTAACCATATTTCAATAAAAAAAGAAGACATTGTTAAAAGAATGAAAAGACAAGCCATAATCTGAGAGAAATATTTTCAAGTTATATATCAGATTAAGGACTTGAATGAAGAATAAAGAACTCTCAAAATTCAATAAGAAAATAGGTTTTTAACATTTAAAACAACCCAATCATTTTTCACTATGCAAAAAAATTGAACAAACACTTCACCAAAGAAGATACTTAGGTAAACATTACTACTCATTAGGAAAATCCAAATTAAAACTTCAATATACTACTACACACCTGTGACTATGATTAAAATTTAAAAGCCTGGCCATTCCAAGTGTTGATGAGGATTTGGAGGAACTGGAACTGCAATAAACTCCTGGTAGAAATGTAAAACTCAGTATAAGTGCTTTTGAAAATAGTTTTGAAGTTTCTTTAAAAGTTAAACATGCACGAACTGTATGATCCAGCCACCCCTTTCCTCAGTATTTGCCCAAGACAAATGAAACATGTTCATTCAAAGACAAACAGGAATGCTCATAGCAGCTCTAGTTGTAATAGCCAAAAACTGGAAACAACCAAGTTATCTATGAAAGGTATATGGATAAACGAAGTGTGGTATATCTTAATATAGTAGCCTACCTCAGCAATTAAAAAGGAATAAACTATCAATACAAGCAAAAAAATGGATTAATCTGAAAATAATTGTGCTGTATGAAAATAGTACATTATTCTGTATTATTCCACTTACATAAAATTCTAGAAAATACCCATTGATCTATAGAGATAGAAGTCACATCAAAGATTGCCTAGTGGCAGGGGAAGAACAGGGAGGGTACAAGGAAGGGATTATATAAGGGGCACAAGAAAACTTTGGCAGGTGTTGGATCTATTCATTAATTTGATTGTAATAGTGGTTTCATGAGTGTATAAATGTTAAAACTTACCAAAGTGTGTACTTTAAATGTTTGTGTGTCAGTTATACTTCAGGTTGTACATCAGTTATACTTCAATAAAGCTATCCCCCTGCCCCAAAAGGAGCAAAAGGAAGAAGAAAATCTTTTTCCGCGTAGTTCCACGTAGTAGAACTTTGTGTCGCATTTCCTAATAGATAGTCCAGATGCTTATGTGACCAGCTTGTCTACACACTAACAGAATTGAGGGACTAAGGTATTAGCTCATATCTTTGATAATTAATTAACTATTGTTGTATATAAGGGTAACTAATTTTTATCTAATTTTAAAACTGCTTTCTTATTCTGGATTATTTCCACAGAGTTTGCTTTTTTTTTCCATCTCCAAAAAAGTTTATTAGCATGATTAAAAACATTTTTTGAATAATGATAGAATTTCTAAACATAAAAGAGTATCAGTGGCTATATCCTATAACCAGTATTTGCAACTGGATGGACAACTTTATTGCCAGTCTTCATTTTATTAAAGACAATCCATATTTATTGGTTCCGTGTGAAGTCATGACTGTTGCTTTGCCTGAGAATGAGTCCCTACTGCAATTAAGTATAAAAAAAATATCTTCCAGGTGAACCGGTTTGCAGGGCAGAAATAGAGACACAGATGTAGAGAACAAACATGTGGACACCAAGGGGGGAAAGTGGCCGGGGGCGGGGAGTGCTGTGATGAATTGGGAGATTGGGATTGACATATATACACTAATATGTATAAAATGGATAACTAATAAGAACCTGCTGTATAAAAAATAAATAAAATTCAAAAAAATACATATATCTCCCATAATCGGAGTGTGACCTGCATTACTGAGTAAAGAGTTAATAAAAATCCTCAAAGAATTGGGGTTTTGTTTTTCAAAAACATTTTTTACACACTACAAAGAAATAATTAGTATTTTGGCTTTTAAAATTCCTGCATGATATTTAGAATGGCAGCCCCCAAATGTCCTCCCTTCACAAAATTGAGAACACAGACCCTCTTCCGGAGCATACATTCTTGGGGTGGACTCTGAAGACTTCAACCTCCACATGTTTATACTGGTTTGAGAACAAAGACAGCGTCATCCAGAACGTAGTAGTCTTTATACATATCACCTTCACACAGGTATGGCAGTCTGGTGAAAGCTTCGATAACAAAACCAGCTTTTCTGAAAACTTCAGGCAGACTATTCACTTGTTCTTCCCAGTTCTATCCCTTGATTTTCAAAATTTCTGATGGTTTATCCCACTTGCCATCTATGTTTTCCACATAGGGATGAAAAGGTAAGACCAGACCAAGGATGACCCTGCCTCTAGTTGGCTCCAAGACGCTTCTGATATCTTTTAACAAAGTCAGGGGCTGATCACAGCGGTCCAGCAAATTCAAGCAGCTGATGATATCATACTGGAACCCTGTATTCTGCCATTCATTTTTACCAAGCACTCTGTATTTCTTCTTCTGAAGCTGCCATATTATAGTTTCAAACAGCTCAGTGGCATAAATTTCTTCAAAATGAGGGCTCATGATTTTTGTGACTTCTCCATCTCCAGCAACTAAATCAAGAAATCTGTGGGTTTTCCAGTGTGGATTAATTTTAAGCAGTCTCTGAAACTGATCTGGTGAAAACACAAACATTGAGCCTCTTCCTAGCAACCCATTGATAGATGTTCTAGACATAAACTGGCTAAAAACAGATGACACAAAAGAGTGATATAATTGGATAAATAGCCAGCCCGATTTCTCAGTGTTGTTGTTTAGGTCTGTGTTCCTTGATCAAGGTAACTCTGAACAAAGACAGCCTGGAGTGATTCGCATAGTTTCTCTCTGTTGCACACAAACCACTGGTGGTTCTTCCTGCTGCCTTCGGCTGCCGCCAGCCCACCCTGGTCCGCTCGTCATGTTCACGTACAGGGAGCGGGTGAGCGGGCTCCGCAGGGTCCACATCCTCCGCGCCAGCCACACGGACGCCGGGCTCAGACAGCCAGCCCGCGAGCAGTCTCATCGGGGGCCGCGGCCACTCGCTCCGGTCACCGCCGGTGCCGGGGCAGGGAGGAGGACGCGCTGCCGCCTCCAGCCGCCGCCGCCGCTGCCGCCGCCGCCGCCGCCGCCCAGGATCGAGCCATCGCGCCAAACTCGCCCATCCAGACCCTTCAGGGCAGAGGCGGAGGGTCTCCATAGAGTTTTAATATTCAGCAAATGATACAGTGCTGTTTATTTCTTTACTTGCAGTGTATCTCATGGTCATTTGACTCAGTTAATTAATTTAATACATAGTTTGTTTCAAGCCGGAGATTAGCTTTTTAATAGAATCAATATATTATTAAAATTACTTTTGAGATGGTTAAAGTTAATGGTTGAAAAGAGGTTTTTCATGACCTTAACAGTTCTGGTATTTTGCTTTTACACATTTATAACTGCTTTCATTATCCTCTTTGACTTCTTTGATTCATCTTTATTTCATGGTATTTCTTGTTTAAAGTTATTTTTATGTAAACCTGTTTTTTGGTAACTATAAATGTTTAAGTGAATATAAATATGACTAAGTTTAGAAATAAATCATCCCTGTAGGCTCTTACCCAAATAAAATTTCAAATAAACCCTTATTATTTTTAAAAAATATATACTTAAACATTATTTCTAATTTTTAATTAATTGTTACTCAGAAATATTTTTTTTAAATAATGACTAGAAATTCTTTGGGCTTAATTACTCTGAGATTTTTCTGAGTAAAAGTTTTGGTTGAATAAGTCTGTGCAAGTGGAATATTTATAAGGGAAAGGTACATAATTAAAGCTTGAATTATATAGAAATGCTATGAAATAGCTTGGTTTAAAATTTATGTAATTAGGTGGAGGTGATCTTAAAATTCTTAACATGCCTTGTTTTTCCCTTTCTGCAGAGTGTGTATAAATGTGACTTCCTGAATTTGCAGCTTCAGCAACCACTCCAGCTTGCACAGGATGCTATAGATGCCTTTTTGAAGCAGCTAAAAAACCCTATTGATTCTCTTCCTGGAGAACTTTTCCATGTGGTTGTTTTCTCTCTCCTTCTTTCCTATTTTCCATCACCTTACCAGCGATGGATTTGCTGCAAGAAAGCCCATGAACTGTTAGTGTTAAATGGTTTATTGCTTATCATCACACCTGATTCCTCCCATCAGAACCGTCACGCTATGATGATGAAAAGCTGGAAGATTGCTATAGAGTCCCTGGGCTTTAAACGTTTCAAGTATTCAAAATTTTCACATATGCATCTGATGGCATTTAGAAAAACCTCCCTAAAAACCACAAGTGACTTGGTTAGTAGGAACTACCCAGGGATGTTATATATTCCTCAAGATTTCAACAGTATAGAAGATGAGGAATATTCTAACCCTTCCTGCTACGTTCGATCAGATATAGAAGATGAACAGCTAGCATATGGTTTCACAGAGCTCCCTGAGGCTCCATACGACTCAGATTCTGGAGAAAGTCAATCCAGCTCTATTCCTTTCTATGAGCTAGAAGATCCCATATTACTTTTAAGTTAATATAAAAGCAAAAGGCCCTTTCAGTCCAGACTCCTAAACTTAATTGCTTACACTAATCAGAAATACTAACATGAACTCAGTACTTAAAACCTGCTTTGCATAGAAGAAATGCAAAGGTTTACAGAGTTTGCTATTTTTTTCTACTTCTGGATTTTAAAATTTATTCTTATATAGAAAGCTTAAAGTTTCATGCAGAGTGACTCCTGTCATAGCAGAAACCACTGTTATTTTAGCATTTAGCACTAAGATATTATAGAAAGGTACCTTTTTCTCTTTAGTGCTATTGTGAAAAATGAAGCATAATTTGCTATGTATTTTTCTTATTTTCATCTTTTCAGTGTTGACTTTAAACCATTGCAATGAGAAACTAAGATATGTAGAAAGCTGTAGATTGCACTTTGATGACTCACAAGTTAAATGTGACAGAGATAGATTGGTTTAGTAGTTTTGTGATGCACTTATTCTTTTTTCTAACTAAATTGTTACCTGTTATAGAAAGCCATTTTGGCTCAGTTTTGTCTGATGATTGAACATTCCCCAAACTTTTTGGAATTGATAATTCTTATTCTTTCTTGCTTGCTCATTTGGCAGCATCAGACATTGGGGAGATATTTCCCCCAAAGTGTGTATTCTAATTTGATTAGCATAGTACAGTAAACACCATTGCCAAAATAGAGTTTTCATATCTTTCTTGTTGATTTGGGCCTTGGTGTAAAGTATATTTAACGGTGAGAATTCACTTTTACTTTTTTACATTTAGGTTTCATTTACAAAATTTTCTATTTAAGCAAGGAACAATATAATACTCAATACTGACCCGAAACACATATGTGAAAGGGTTTGCACTTGTAAGAGAGCTTATGTTCTACCTAGACCAACCTTAATAGGGTCCTCACCTTTCCATTAGGAGGTGCTGCACTACAAGTCTGGAATTATATAGAAAAATTTTAAATTAACCCTCTGCTGGTAATCTCATAAAATGGTTTTGACGTTTCGGTATTCTAATTTCTATCTAAATCCTAGCAGAAATTTTTCTTTGAATATATAAACCATTAGTTGGCTGTGGGAATTTTCCCTTTCCACATTGATAAATGCCTTTCTGTGTTTCTGAATCAGAAGCAAATGATTAAGGAGAAATATATGTCCAACAAGACAAGATTAGTTTAAATGGCTAAGAACATTTAGTCCACATTGTCTTGTCAGCCAGCAGTTGTCATGTAAACTATCATTTTTAAGAGTGCCACTGTGTGGATTTTTTTTCAAGTGGTTATTACATTAAAATTACCTCATACTGAGGTTTTTGCACTGAAATATCACAGTTTCAGATTTCATGGTTAATGTTGTGTGTGTGCGTTTTTAAAGGAAATTTGCATTTTCAATAGTTGATCCTAAATTCATAAACTGAACTTCTTTACTCTGATAAAAGTGTTTTTGTGCTTATTGTGAATTGCTGTAGTTAACTCTGAATGTCAAACTTTACTTAGAAATAAAAAATTTACCCTTTAAGATATAAATGGTTGAGTGTGTATACCCAATATTTGAAATTAAATTTCACATTCTAAATTAATGAAAGTAACAAGACTGTAATTAACCTAAAAGTCAGTTGAGTAAATGCAATAAATATTGGTTGCTCAAATATGCCAGAAGTAACTTGAAGTTTTTCGTTTACTTTCAATAGCATAAGATTACTTAATAATAAGGAATAATTAGACTTTCTTTCCAATTAAGAACTACAGGTCAAGTCTTGTAACTCGCCCAAAAGAAGAAAAAAAACACTGTGTTCAGGGTAACATAGAAAAATGTGTGTTGTTAGTACCTCCTTTACCATACGGTCCGTTTTCTGTGATTTGGCTAAATGCTATCTTAAAGGCAAAGAAAAGCAACATACCAAACAAAAGCGCTTTGAAAGTAAATGAAAACAGTGCTTTTGAGAGGCTGGTGTAAGTATTGATATATGACCTTGGAGTTAGCCCATGTGTTACAGCTAAAATGTTGGTGCTATAAATTCTTCTGATTGTTTACAGATGTTGATTCTGCTTATGCTCCAAAGTGTGCATGATGTATTTTAAGTAGTACTTTAAAGAAAAATCTCTTTATAAAAACCTATACTCTCACTTAGTATAAATTTGTTTGGATTTATAAATCTCGTTTGTTACTACTGTAAATTCATCTTCAAAATTAGGTTGGCGCAGGATTTAAACTAATACGTATTCCACCAAAGCCAATTCAACATATAAATGTTAAAATATAAGCAGTCATGTGGCTTGGTGCCAGATTATATATGTAATGACACAAGAAGTTATTAGAGCCTTTAATACTGTATGGGTACTCTTGAGAATGATTTTGTTTGGATATGAAGAAGTTAAGGGGCCTCCTGTCACATTCACAACAGTATTCTCCAAAATAATTTGATGTTTCAAAAACAAATGATCATTTGCTTGGTTTCTTCAGGATTATGAATAGATCAAGTGGTTTATATGGTAGTTGCCAAGTGGTGGGAGGTGGCTTAACTGAAAATGTATGTTTGTGTTTGTTGTATTTTTTCACATTTTGTGAACAAAGCACATTTATTAAAAATTTTAAATTTTCTAATATTCCTTGTCTGTTATTTACGAACTGAAAGTTTTGTGGTCTTGACCTAATCTCACTAAGTGATTTCAGAATTGGGAAGCAATTTAAAACTTAAATGACTTAGAATTTTCTATCTGGTTTCATCTAGTCCAGTCCCTTAATTTCATAAATTCATTCACTGAGATCCAGAGAGCTCAAGTGATTTATCCATTATCATGCTATTTACCGACGAACAAGGACAACAAACAACAAATTCTAGTTCATTATATGTCAACTATGTCATACCCTGCTTTTCTTGAAAGTTAATTACATCCAAGATAATTTACCTAAGTATATCAGTTATTTTAGGGCAGCAGATGGCTTTCTCATAATGTGAAAGGGTTCTTTATTCATTAAACAGATATTTGAATTCTACCAAGTGCAATATGCTGGGGAAACAGCAGGGCTTGGTGTGTTCACAGTCCCCTGCTTTCATTGGAACTTACGATCTAATGAAGACAACAAGCATTCTACATGGAGTTAACATCTGTATCTAGGAATGATTGCCTACTGATCCTATACCTTTGCTCCTGCTTAACTTCCTTAATTTGTTTCCTAAATAGAACAGGAGACAAAAAAATTTTAAAACACAACAAAAACTGTTTAGCAAATCACAAACACATTGTAGATAAGAGGGATATATTGTTCATCCCTCCAGAAAAGTGCAAACTGAAAATTCTGATTGTTAAAAGCAAGGAAAAAATGGAATTGAGCTTTTGCTCCATTTTCCCACACTTTCTGAGCACAGTGCTGCAATGGTATTCGTCTTCAAGAGTCCACATACTAGGTAAGTAGAATGTAGACTTAAGATCTGGCTCCTTCTTCGTGTTGGAAATTGTTAGACAGCAAAGGTGAAAAACAAATACCTCTAAATTACTAGTCCCAAAAAACATAATACAAACGTTTATTACAAAGAATGTTTGTATTATTTTATTCGTTCCAAAAACTTGATTTGCAGTAACTTGCATGATAGTTCACAATAAAAAATTCATGTCCATGATCAACTGAACACAAAGCTCCCCAAAATTATTAGTGGTGGCCTATATTACATAATACCCAATAAACAAGCATGCTACAATAGCTAACAAATTAAGACCTCTAAATGTTATAAAAGGAGAGAAGTATTAGGTTTTCTAAACCCTATTTTGTCTTAGAGATATTCAAACCTTAATAATTGGGATCTCTTAATTTATTTTAAACTCAAGTTTGTATGTTTTATCCCAAATTTGTTTCAGAATGAGCTCGGTAGTTTAGTATGTATTTTTCAGATAAGAATTTGTTACAGATGGCACTACTGAGGGGTGACTTTGAGTCTACATAAGCAGTGTTCAACTGTGAATTTTATTTTTAAACAACACCTTTGCTCAATTAATAGAAAGCTATTCCACTTTTTGCAATAATATAAAGCACTTGTTATTCATGTCACTGCTTGTCTTTAGTAATTGAATATATTGATAACTGTTTTGCACTATAGATTTTAACAATTTCTAAGATTGGCCCCATCAGTAGTACCAAAGATGGTACCTATGTTTTTTAACTTACAGGAAAATACAAAAAATTAGGTCATAGGCGTTGACTGCAGGATTGTTTCTTAATTTGTCAATAAGATTGTGAAACATAAATTTGTTAATATTGTTGGATTGGAATACCCACGTAAACGATAAAAGTAGTAGGAAGCATTACTCAAAAGACAAAACAATGCCTGGTAGCATTTCCTGGCACTGGGCCTATTTGCACCTCTTTACAGAGAATAGCCAGGAGAATGTACATGCATTTTTATTGCTTGTATGTCTTATCTATTGAAGGCAGACACAACCAAGTAAATCAGTGATCTCTTAATAACATTCTTTCCATATACCTTTGAGCTGGTGTGGGGGGAATCAGATATCTAGAAGAATATGACTTGTTGTCACAGATACAGTCTACATGAGGCTATTATGGAATCCACATGTAAGTCATTTACATTTATTCCCTAGACCTACAAATCTTTCCTAGAGTTAACTAATGCCACTCTAGCTATTCCCATTGCCTTCTACCAAGGAAAAAGAATACAAACATGGCCATGGCCAGTATTAATTTAGTTCTCCCTCAAACTCTTGTCCTGTAACATATCCCCTGTTTGGAGAGAGTTTGCTGAGACAGGCTAAAATATGTAGGAAAGATAAAGTCATCCAGAAACAATTATAGTTTTTAAATCGCCACAGGCCTTTTCACTAGGAATCTAAGAGATAACATTCGCAAAGCCAGGCCTAGAAGTAAAGTAGATGCATGATTGCTGGCAAGAAGAGAGGTAAGCAGGCTAAATGAGCCTGCCTGCAAGTAGAAAGATGCTTAGGAAAGAGACCTGAGACAGAAAGAGGGTCTAACGGCTTGACTGTGAAAAGGAGCTTTTATGTTTTTCAATCCCATTGAAATATTAGCACAGATTAAAGTACCAGAGTGCAGGTTACTGTGGAAAATTAGAGACCTGGGAATTTAAAAGTTAAGATAACATTTTGATAGGAAAAGCTCTGGATCTTGTGTGACCAGAAGTATTATCAAGGTAGGAGGGACCCCAGTGGCCTGGAGAATGATGCCAATTGGAATGAGCTATAGAATGGGAGTTAGAATGTCACAAACCATCTCCTTAGTCCTGCTTGATTCATCATTTGAGGCTTCATTACTATAGTATTACACTAGACTAGGTACTGTAAGGAATAGGTGTCTGTTGTGCTCTTCAGAGCTAACAATGTAACTTAAGAAAAAAAGAAATACATTTGCATTAATATGAAGCAAGAAAAACTTTAAAATTGAAGAATAGTATATTCTGGCACTGCTGCATTTGGTGATACATATCATTGAAATCTGTTCATGTGATTATGGCACACTGTTCATAACCAAGCTAGATGCAATTAAATACGGGTATCTCTCATCATGGAAGTACCAAATATAAATTATGCCCCTCCCTGCCGCTCCCAATTCAACCTCCTACACTCTCTCCTTCACCTCCAATGTTAACCCCCTGAGGGTGGGGCAATGGAGAACCCAGCCTGTGCTCACCTTTGCAACAGCTAGTCCCTCTGCCTAGAATTTCTCCCTCTTATATTGGATTTGCATGGCTAGCTGATTTTTGCTAATCAGATCTTAGCTTGCATGTCACCTCCTCAGGAGGATCTCCCCAGTCCACATAATCTAAAGTAGTCTCTGCATCACTCTATCTGAAGTTTATCCTTTTCCTTGTTTGTCTATACATATGGGCAAGGCCCTCTTCCATCCTATTCTGTATCTTCAGCTGAGAAAAGTGCCTTGCACAGACAGGTGATCAATAAATATTTGCAGATGAATTCATTTTACTTTATAGAATGCAAGCGAGATGACACAGCTTCACTGCCAATACTTAGTTTATGAATTTTTTTTCGGGGGAGGGGAGAAGGTCTAGGTCTGTTTTATATTGTTTATTACTTAATGTATTCTCAGAATCAGGATATAGCTCAATTTATACTTCAGAAAAGTCTGAATTGGTTTGTATAAAATGTAGCTTAGATCAATACTAAGTAACTTCCCCCCCTCCCCCCGCTTGCTTACTCCTACCCATTTAGATTTCTTGTATCTTAATCTCAGATCCGTTCTCACCATGTCTCTGTGACATCCAATCCCCACCTCTCTCTCATTGCCAATAAAATAATTTAAGTTTGTAAGCCATCATTACCTTTACTACATACTAAAAAGGAAGACTTAGCTAATTGATATCTTTCAACTCCACAAGAGAAGTGGTACTCCAGCAGTTTCTTAATTTGTGTAAGGGATACATTATTCCAACTACTGCCCAATGACTTTATATCCAGATAGGTTTCCACCATTAAATACTATGACATCTTGGGCAAATTTCCTCAGGACTTATTTCTTAATCCACAGATTTTGCTGTGTTGAAGATAGGTTTAAAAACAATTTATATAAAGTAAGTAATACAATCTTGTCACATGGTAGGGATATAACACATAGTGAGTATTATTTGTTTTAGCAAATAGGCTTTAATAGCCCTGTTACTTTCTCTTAGTCTTGCCTGTTCTGTGCCTTCCACACACATTAACCATTTCACAGCCACCATCACCACTCTCACTACTGCCCCAGGAACTTACCTTGCTTCATTCCTGCAGTTACCCAGGGAGCATAGCTTTCTGTGCCTGCTTTTTTGAGCCAATAGCTCCCAGCTGGTGCTCATGATTGGTTGAGTAAATACTTGGCATTTCAGTTTCAGCTACTAGACTTGTAAGGTTGGGGGGTGTGAGTGAAAAATGTTGGCTGCCATGTCAGTAAACAAAGAATGTTGCAGCCATCAAATTACAGGTCCCTCCCCACCCCCGGAAGGTGAGACCTGAGGAGAGTCAGGATGGGAAAACACAGGATACTGGCTCAAGGTAGCTGATGTACATATCAAAGAAATGATTTCAGTAAGCCCAGACTATTGCATCTTCCCATACATAGAAAAGTGTTAAATTCATTAACTTGAGATGTCTGGTTTTCTTTAATTAACACTAATCTTTTGAAATTCCGATTACTTGGTCTTTGTTGTGAAAACTCCTATATATCGAGGCTCCTCCCTTACCTCTTTGGAGCCGTCTCTCAGAGCAATCTGAGACTGTGTCCTGGGCTTAAGTCCTCTGTTTTGTCTGCCAGATAAAACATAATTCTCAACTTTTAGGTTATGCATTTTTTTCAGTCAACAGGGGAGAATTCACCACACATGGAAACAGGGTTCAGGTGGTGGGAATCCATTAAAGGCAAGTTGAATTAGAAGTGAGGACAATATATTCAAGTAGAAACATCTAGCAGGTAGTTGGAAATGTGACGCTGTGTTCCCCAGAGAAACAGAGTTACAGATTTGGGAGCTGGGTACTGATTGAATTTAGAGTTAGACAGGAGTCTGGAGAGAATCAAACACAAAATTTTCATTTACAAATGAGGAATCTGAGTCTGAGGGTGCTTCATCACTTATAGACGTGCTGTCCACTCCAACCCCTCACCATCTATGAAATGAAAATGAAGAAATTCATACTCTGTTAGGGGAAATAGAACAAGAATATAGAAGACACTAATAGAAAATAAGTGGGAGGAGAGGACCTACTCTGTTCTATTATTTCATTTAACAAATATTTAAGTACCAACTATATATCAGGCACCACGTAGGCCTATTTAATGGTGAGCAAAACTGGACATGTCCCTGCATTTGAGGAAATGGAAGCAGGCTAGGGTGCAGAGTTGGGGGAGTGTGGTGGTGAAATCATGCAACTCAGATTGGGACTTCAACCCAGCCGGAACCCAGATTGGGACCTGAACCCACGGTCTTTTAGTTGAGATCACACAGCTGGTCTCAGGACTTAAAGAAGCTCAGGTTCTTGATGTTTCCTTGCAGAAAGAATTCAGTGAGAGACAAAGCGATAGGTAAGAAGTGAATTTACTTAGAGAGAAACACACTCCACAGAAAGAGTGTGGGTCATCTCAGAAGGCGAGAGGCCCCAAAATATGGGGTGGTTAGTTTTTATGGGCTGGGTAATTTCAAAGGCTAATTAGTGGCAGAATTATTCCAGTCATTTTGGGGAAGGGGTGGAGATTTCCAGGAGTTGGGCCACGGCCCACTTTTTGACCTTTTATGGTTGACCTCAGAACTGTCATGGCACCTGTGGGTGTGTCATTTAGCCCGCTGATGTATTACAATGAGCGTATAATGAGGCTCAAGGTCCACTGGAAGTCAAATCTTCTGCCATCTTGGACCTAGTTGGTTCTAACCAGTTTTTGTCGTGTCCTACGGCTATGTCATTCTTTTAAAGGTTGTGCCCTGCCCCCTTCCCTACTGTTTCAGTTGGAGGTCAAGCTGCTGTATAGTCTGTTGTTGTGCTTTATCCCAAAGGAGATAAACCATGTAAAGGTTTTAAGATAATTTTTATTTTATTTTTTGTGGTACGCGGGCCTCTCACTGTTGTGGCCTCTCCCGTTGCGGAGCACATATGAGGGAACTGGGGTTCATAGAGACTGACCTCGCTAAGTGCTATGAACAGTAGAAAATTATGGTAGGGACAGAAGGCTGGCAGGCAGGAAGGGCTTCTTGGAGAGGGAGGGGGAATTCATACTTTTTGAGGGTCTACCTTATGATGCCAGAAAAAAAAAATGTTTTACTGAATATTCACAACATAGAAGGAAGGTTTCCTTCCTTTGCAAAGGTTTTGTTACCATTTCTTAGATGGAGAAACCTAGGTGGCACATAGGAAGGGGAGAAACCAGAATTCAAACCCCAAAATCATCAGCTCCACAGCTGTTGTGAAACGCTGCCGAGGAATATCCCCTTATGTTTATTCAGTGCGTTCAGATACAAAGAAGAATTAGCCCTGGAATGTGAAGGACCCTCAGGATGCGGGGCCCGTGAACGTGTAAGGGACGGGGGGCGGGGGGAGACGGGTAATGGAATTGGGTCAGGACTGGGGGAGCTTAGCGTTGTCGGCGGAGTAAAGACCCAGGCGGTTTATGAAAGGAAGTCTTAATTAGAAAAGGAGGCGAGGAGGGCTTTGAAGGCGAGCCTAAGGAGCTTGGGCTTTTAGCTGGTCAGTGGACACAAAGCCATATATTATGCGATAGGTATTAAAGAGCAGCAACGCCTCCTGCAGTATCTACTGTTCTTGTGTGGCCGGCCGGCCCGGCCGCTTTGCCCCGGTCTCGGTCAAGCCCGAGGTGGCGGCCTAGAGGCTTGATGGACACGGTCGGCCTGATCCTTCGTGGTCTTCCAGCTTCCTGTTCGCCGCCCATTCCAGGTCCAGGAAGGCGGCAGCTTGTACCCCAGGTGGGGCCGTTTGCGCTCGCGCAGCGCCGAACGCACCTGGGTCCGCGGCGGCTCGGAGGGTTTGGGCGGGGAGGGGGGCAGGGCCTGGGCCGGCTCTCAGGGAGGAAGCGCGTCGTGCCGCTTGACCCCGGCGGCGTTCCGTACCGTCGCGGATCCGGCGGCGGGAATATGGCGGCCGTAACCGGGCCAGTAACGGAGAAAGTTTCCGACGAGACTGGCCTGTGCTAGAGCGTGCGGCCTCTGGCCCTCGACTCCCCTGGAGTCCCGCCTCCCCGCTCCGAGTTGCAGGCTCAGCCGCAAGGGCCCTCCCTTTACCGTGCTGGCCCCAGCGCCGACTCCGAGGGTTGAGAGAGTTGGTAGCAGCGGCCGAGTCAGGTAGGTGGGCGAGGGGGTCACTGGCGAGGCGGTGAGACCTGGGCATAGTCACCGCCCAGGGCTCAGAGTGGTGCGGGCCCCAAGCTCCGCCCAGCCGGCCTCCCGGGGCGGAGGTAGGGATACCTGCCCGGAGAGAAGTTGATGGTGTGGGGTGGAGGATGGAAGGCGGGGCGCCTCTCCGTATCCCCCAGCAGTTCCCCACTCAGCTGGGTTATGGTCGACAACAGCGAGGCTTCTTCTTGGGCCTCCCACATCTTGCTAGGAGGAGGCAGAATGGAAGAAGAATTGTTATTGCTGCCCTATTGCTGAGGGATTTAGTATTCGAGGTGCCATTCTCCTTGTATGAGATGGGTCCAAAGAGTTATTATCATGAATTCATAGAACCGAAGCACTGGAATTCCCCGACCCTGGGTGCTCAGTATGTTCTTTCAGCTTTTGACACTTCCCCTAGATGGGACGGAAATAGCTTCTGAGTCTAAAGACGTTGCACGTGATATAGTGTGTCTTGGATTCCCTAGAAGTAGGACATGAAAGAGAACTTGTTGGTTTGGAGGAATTTGAATGAATTAAGTGAAGGCTGGCATAAGGCCGAGAGAGAAGCAAACCAATTAGAGAACTCGTTTACTCTTTGTATATTAATACGTGCCCTATAACTGATTGGCATTGTTGTTAAATATAGTTATTTCTGCATCACTCTTTATTTCTTCAACAAGTACGTGTTGAATACCTACTTGGTGTCGAACTTTCTGCTAAACAGAAAGTACTTTCTGCTAAACAGTATTGTCTTCAATACTGGTGTACAGTATCGAAGACAGACTTTCAGAGACCTTTTGATCTAATGGGGAATGCAGATTTTAAACAGTTGATGGTCAGTATTTTGCTGTTACAGAGGAAGTACATGGATCATATAAATGAGTTAAGGTGATTGCCCTAAGAAAATCATTTAAGCTGAGGCGTAAAGAGTAAAGAATAGGAGTGAGCCAGGTGTGAGGACTGGGATGGGGCCAAGAGGAGGGAAAGCAGTGCACCTGGAGAGGGAATAGCATTAGTATGGTTCAGAATTGAAAGGTCCGTATGGCTAGAATACAAGTTCAAGAGGAAGAATGGTAAGAGATGAGGCAGGAGAATTATGCATATCCAATGAGGAGAGTGTTATAAGGCATTTTAAGGAGTTTAGACTTTGTTGCTTAGAGTGATGGGAAGCCGCTGGGGGCTTTTACGTAACAGAATGATGTGACAAATTTTGGCTTTAAAAAAAGATACTTCTTGGAGAAGGGCAAGAGTGGATGCAAGGAGACATTCAACCATGAGATGATGGTGGCCAGAACTGGGATTGTGACCTTGAGGATGAAAAGAAGTAGATACATTTAAGAGGTGTGCAGGAAAAAGAGTGGACAAGACTTGGGTGACGATTACATACAGGTGGTGAAGGAGAAGAGGGTTTAGAGTAGTACATAGGATTTTATAAAACAGACCCTGGCAGTTGTTAGTTAACTTTTCTTGTATTCAGATTGACTCTTCTGTGCTCCTTTTTTATCTGCCTCTCAAGGAATTTCCTACTGAATCATTAGTGATGGCAGACCCACTGAAAAGGTTTGCAGTGCTTTGTTGTTTTACTCTGATTCAGGCTGTTTGTCTTTTGAAGAAGGTCAGAATGGGAAAAGACTTGTAAAGTAGCTATTTAAAAATAATATTCTGTCATGTTGGTTTTGGCCTATAACAGGGTGGCTGCATATATTCCATGCTATGAATGTGCTGTACCTTTACCTTTTTCTAAGCTTTTACCTCAGTGCAGAACCGAGCTAGTGCTTTTATTTCTGTCAGGTAGGTTAATATATATGTGTTTAAGTGTATAGTGAGAGAAGAGCCTAGGCTTGGGATTGAACATCCAAAGGATAGATTCAGAATGAAAACCCTGCAAGGAGACAGGAGAGATCAGTGAGTTAGGAAGAAAATCTGGAGTCTGGTCTTTGGAAGCTAAAGGAAGGGCAGGTTTCAGAAGGTGAAAGGAATCAAAGACGTCAAAGGTTGTTTGAGGAATGTGCAAGATAATGAGTGAAAAGAACCCATGGGATTTAGGAATTTGCAGGTTATTTTAGAACTTGGCAGAGCAGTTTGTTGTGTGGTGGAAACCACTGTTTAGTTGGTATGAGAAGTAAAGCAGTCAAATATTGGCTGTCAAGAGGACCGAAGATTGAACTTGGAAGAGGAGATGAGGATTAGTGAGGATTGTTTAGTTTTGTTTGTTGTTTCTGTATTTTTTTTTTTTTTTGGTATCATTTTTTGATTTGTTTTGTTTTGTTTTGCTGTACGCGGGCCTCTCACTGTTGTGGCCTCTCCCGTTGCGGAGCACAGGCTCCAGACGCGCAGGCTCAGCGGCCATGGCTCACGGGCCCAGCCGCTCCGCGGCATGTGGGATCTTCCCGGACCGGGGCACAAGCCCGTGTCCCCTGCATCGGCAGGCGGACTCTCAACCACTGCACCACCAGGGAAGCCCTGGTATCATTTTTTAGAAAGAGCTTTGCAAATGGTTGTGTCAATGGATAAGAGAAGAGTTGGAGTTTAAAGAGAGAGGAGAGAGTGTGAAGTTCTGGAAGAGGCAGAGGGGAAGGGATACGTGTGTGGCTAAAATATGTAGCCTTAGATAGGGAAGGGACAGCCTTCCTTTCTTGAATCAGGAAATGTAGATAGAGGTGAGTTTTTGGTGTTGGAAACTCAGGTAAGCTCCCTACTGATGACTTCATTGGAGGCAAAGTCATCTGGTGAGAATTTGGTGGGAAGTGGATGTCAGAGATTTGAGGATAGGGAAAAGAGGTTTGCATAATCACAGAGAATGAGAGTGTGTTGACCAGAGAAACACAGAACTATGTCTCATGAGTTGAGTGGCAACCATTTAGTCTAGTGTGTGATTTTTTTCCTCCAACAGTGTTCAGTCATCTGAGCCCAGACTGTACCATCGACCTTTTGAGGACATATATTCCAACATATTTGTTGAATGATTATATAACACATAGAAGTAATGTTTAAAAAAATGCAACGTACTCTAGATACTATCAGTTTCTTAAGTAAAAAGATAAAACCTAAATATACCAAGGAAGATATTTTCTTTAGTGGTGTGTGGTTTCTTAAGAAATGATTGAATGAAAATGTAATTGAGGAAAAATTAGCATTCTTAGTTAATTAAATAAACTTAGCTGTAAAAAATATACATGTTGAACATGTAAATTAGTAATAATACTTGGAACCTCCCAGAGACCCTAAAGCTGTCACCTGGTGACATTCTTTTCCAGCTAAATGGGTAATTAAGAGTTAATTCCAAGTTATCTCATATTTCTCTTGGGTCTTTCTTTTAGTGTCCTGCTATTAGAAAGTATAAATAAGCTGATCACAAACTAGTTACTTTTTGAGTTTTTATTGATTGAGTTCTCTATGGATATTCAGTGTGACCCTGAGCCATTGCATGGATCATTTCTTCTGAAATAGCATACTAGAAAATTTGAAGAATTATGTAGTAGATAGTTAAATCATTTTTTGACTACATCATGTTTGAAGTGCAACTTGAAGGGGCACTTAAGATTGAAATAATTATCTGGGTTCTTTGACAAATAATTGTGGTAACTTTTTAAAAGTAAAATTATAGTTTTAAAAATTTACCTTACAATAAATATTGGTCAGCATTCCAACTTTACAGTTTTGACTAGAAAGGTCCAGAATTGGTTTGCTACAAAGATTGTAGGTTTGATAATCAAAGTAATTTAGTAGAGGAAAAAGTACAGGGAGAATTATGGATCAACTTTAGTGACTGAGTAACTTTAATACAGTTAAACTTCTAATAAGTTTATTAGTTAAACACTGTTAGATTAAGATTTCATCGCATTTTAGAGGTGACTGGTAAAAAGATGTAGATGATTTTAGGCAGGTAGTAATGGTTGCTATTATTGGATACTGATGCTTTTCAAATTAGAGGTAATGATGAGGTCCCTTGTTTCATTTAAGAATTGAGTAGCTTTCCATTGTGCCAGACGCATCTGCTACATCTAAGCTAAGTTGAATATCTCATCTTTGCATGTTGTTGAAAAACCACATATTGGAGTAAAAATGAATTATGTGAATTCCTCACCATCTCTGGAAAAACAGTTTCATTGATGGTGACTTAGTCATACAATCCTAGCATAGGATGAGTAGAAAAAAATCTCCATTTTTGTTTGGATAAACTGCAGAGTTTTTAAGCCAGAGACAATTACCATTAAGATACACACAAGTCACATTTTAAGCTGGGTTTCAGAACAAACTTTATTTCTCACTTATTCATTATTTTGTATAAGGAAGATACATGTGAAAGGCAAATTACATAAAATTAACAACGAAATATTTTTTCTTCTTTTTAGATCACTACAAACAAATTCCACCAGAGAAAATGCTGAAGTAGGAGTTACAGAAACATTGGATTTGCTGGATGAAATACAAGCAGTTAATTTTTGTAACGTGGGGAGAAAGCCCAGATTGACAGATTAATGTGTAAATCACTGCGTTATTGCTTTAGTCATTGTCTCTATTTAGCAATGACAAGACTGGAAGAAGTAAACAGAGAAGTGAACATGCATTCTTCAGTGCGTTATCTTGGCTATTTAGCCAGAATTAATCTACTGGTTGCTATATGCTTAGGTCTTTATGTAAGATGGGAAAAAACAGCAAATTCCTTAATTTTGGTAATTTTTATTCTTGGTCTTTTTGTTCTTGGAATTGCCAGCATACTCTATTATTATTTTTCAATGGAAGCAGCAAGTTTAAGTCTATCCAATCTTTGGTTTGGATTCTTGCTTGGCCTCCTGTGTTTTCTTGATAATTCATCCTTTAAAAATGATGTGAAAGAAGAATCAACCAAATATTTGCTTCTAACTTCCATAGTATTAAGGATACTATGCTCTTTGGTGGAGAGAATTTCTGGTTATGTTCGTCATCGACCCACCTTACTAACCACAGTTGAATTTCTGGAACTTGTTGGATTTGCCATTGCCAGCACAACTATGTTGGTGGAAAAGTCTCTGAGTGTCATTTTACTTGTTGTAGCTTTGGCCATGCTGATTATTGACCTGAGAATGAAGTCTTTTCTAGCTATTCCAAACTTAGTTATTTTTGCAGTCTTGCTGTTTTTCTCCGCATTGGAAACTCCCCAAAATCCAGTTGCTTTTGCATGTTTTTTTATTTGCCTGATAACTGATCCTTTCCTTGACATTTATTTTAGTGGACTTTCAGTGACTGAAAGGTGGAAACCCTATTTGTACCGTGGAAGAATTTGCAGAAGACTTTCTGTTGTTTTCACTGGGATGATTGAGCTTACATTTTTCATTCTTTCAGCATTTAAACTTAGAGACACTCATCTCTGGTATTTTGTAATACCAGGCTTTTCCATTTTTGGAATATTCTGGATGATTTGCCATATTATTTTTCTTTTAACTCTTTGGGGATTCCATTCCAAATTAAATGACTGCCATAAAGTATATTTTACTCACAGGGTAGATAACAATAACCTAGATCGAATCATGGCATCCAAAGGGATGCGCCACTTTTGCTTAATTTCAGAGCAGTTAGTTTTTTTTAGTCTTCTTGCAACAGCAATTTTGGGAGCAGTTTCCTGGCAGGTAAGCTTACAGTTTGTTTATTATGTCAGTGCCTATGATATGTGATTAAATGCTTGCTTCAAGAGTTGAATTATTAGAATTGAAAGGTCAAGTTCCTGATTTCAGAAGTAGATGGTGGGGCACTTACTTAATTTTGTTCCTGGAATTGAAGTACTGAATGAATATTGACAGGATAATTTCACTTGCTTTCTAGCAAGAAGAACCAGAATATTAGGAATACTCAGCATGTGACATGCCTCCTGCCTTCTTATTGTTCATTAATGAAACACTCATGGATTAAAGATCCTTAGAATATTAACATTTGAAGGGTACTTAGAGATTGTTCTTTAATTTTTTCACTTTACACATGAGGAAACTGAAAGCCAGAAAACATATCCAGAGTCACTGGTACTAGCCAGAATTAGGTTACCTAGCTTCTGTCTAGTCCATTGGTTTCCTCATTACATTTCTTTTATATAGTCATTTTCCTAAGATTTTATGTAAAAGGTGATTAGTTATATAATAACATATCAGATTCTTAATTACAGATTAGAGCCTCTCCTAAGAAAGAAAAAAACTAGTTTTACAATACATTTGCTTCCCACAATATGTTTTTGTTTTTTTTTAAAAAAAGGTCTTTTGTAGACAAAGACATTCAAACTATATGGCTAGAGTTTATATCTGTAGTTTATATCAGTCTTCCATTCTCTGAACATTTATTGACTGTACTGTATATCAGGTACTGTACTGGTGCTGAAGATCTTGAGATGAGTAAAAAATGTCTCCATCATTAAAGAAGGCACAATCTCTAATGGGAGGCGGAAGAGGCAAGGCACGTAAACCAATAATTATTATTACAGTGTCACAAATACTGTAATTTGGGTACATTAGGTTGTGATGTAGGGCAAAAATGAAGGTGAATTTTGCTTGGTGCAGTTCTCTGCTTTGCACCAGTTGCAGCAGAGTGATTTGTCGATGTGAGTGTCTGAAGAGGAGATGTGGAGACTTGCCTGGGAATGGTACATTTTAGTCATTGTGGGCTAGGGCCTGGAGCCTGTGTGGGAGTCAACCAGATGATTAAAAAAGAAAAAATCATGGGTGTTGCCTGAGGATATCTTACTCTATTTGCCAGTGCTAGGGACTATCAGAACGATGATGATGGATGAGAACTCTACCAAGAGTTCTCATTCCTCTTCCTCTCTTCTCTCCTTCCTGTTAGCTCCTTTCCCAGCCCGACATTTTTTTAATTCCAAATCAGCCTCATTCATGCTTGACACCTTTCTAATCATCAAATCCTGAAACCAGATATTTTTTAAGTCACCAAATTCTTGTTTTCTCATACAAGTGGTCTTAAACATGGTGTGTGTACTACTGGAGATACACAGAAGCTTTCCAATGAGTCTGTCAGCAAAGATAATTTTAAGACAGTTTCTAGATTCTCACCTTCCAGTCAACTGTTTCTTAAAGTTTATCTACTTGAGATAGGTGTGGAGTGGTATCTAATTGTGATTTTAATTTGCGTGTCTCTAATGACTAATGATGTTGAGCATCTTTAATGTGTGTATTAGTCATTCACTTACCTTTGCTGAAGTATCTATTCAGATCTTTTTTTGATCTAAATTGGGTTGTCTTCTTATGATTGAATTTTTTTAACATCTTTATTGGAGTATAATTGCTTTACAATGGTGTCTTAGTTTCTGCTGTATAACAAAGTGAATCAGCTATACATATACATATATCCCCATATCTCCTCCCTCTTGCGTCTCCCTCCCACCCTCCCTATCCCACCCCTCTAGGTGGTCACAAAGAACCCAGCTGATCTCCCTGTGCTATGCGGCTGCTTCCCACTATCTATTTTACATTTGGTAGTGTATATATGTCAGTGCTACTCTTCACTTCGTCTCAGCTTACTCTTCTCCCTCCCTGTGTCCTCAAGTCCATTCTCTACGTCTGCGTCTTTATTCCTGTCCTGTCCCTATGTTCATCAGAACCTTTTTTTTTTTTTTAGATTCCATATATATGTGTTAACTTACAGTATTTGCTTTTCTCTTTCTGACTTACTTCACTCTCTGTGACAGACTCTGGGTCCATCCACCTCACTACAAACAACTCAATTTCATATCTCTTTATGGCTGAGTAATATTCCATTGTATGTATGTGCCACATCTTCTTTATCCATTCATCTGTCGATGGACACTTAGGTTGCTTCCACATGCTGACTATTGTAAATAGAGTTGCAGTGAACATTGTGGTACATGACTCTTTCTGAATTATGGTTTTCTCAGGGTATACGCCCAGCAGTGGGATTGCTGGGTCATATGGTAGTCCTATTTTTAGTTTTTTAAGGAACCTCAATACTGTTCTCCATACTGGCTGTATCAGTTTACATTCCCACCAACAGTGCAAGAGGGTTCCCTTATCTCCACACCCTCTCCAGCATTTGTTGTTTGTAGATTTTTTAATGATGGCCATTCTTACTGGTGTGAAGTGATACCTCATTGTAGTTTTGATTTGCATTTCTCTAATGATTAGTGATGTTGAGCATCTTTTCATGTGTTTGTTGGCAGTCTGTATATCTTCTTTGAAGAAATGTCTACTTAGGTCTTCTGCCCATTTTTGGATTGGGTTGTCTGTTTTTTTGATATTGAGCTGCATGAGCTGCTTGTATATTTTGGAGGTTAATACTTTGTCAGTTGCTTTGTTTGAAAATATTTTCTCCCATTCTGAGGGTTGTCTTTGCGTCTTGTTTGTGTCTTACTTTGCTGTGCAAAAGCTTTTAAGTTTCTTAGATCCCATTTTTTTGGTTTTTATTTCCATTTCTCTAGGAAGTGGGTCGAAAAGGATCTTGCTGTGATTGATGTCATAGAGTGTTCTGCTGTGTTTTCCTCTAAGAGTTTTATAGTGTCTCCCTTACATTTAGGTGTTTAATCCATTTTGAGTTTATTTTTGTGTATGGTGTTAGGGAGAGTTCTAATTTCATTCTCTTACGTGTAGCTGTCCAGTTTTCCCAGCACCACTTTTTGAAGAGGCTGTCTTTTCCTCATTGTATATTCTTGCCTTCTTTATCAAAGATAAGGTGACCATATGTGCATGTGTTTATCTCTGGGCTTTCTATCTTGTTCCATTGATCTGTATTTCTGTTTTTGTGCCAGTACCATACTGTCTTGGTTAGTGTACCTTTGTAGTGTAGTCTGAAGTCTGGGAGCCTGATTCCTCCAGCTCCGTTTTTCTTTCTCAAGATTGCTTTGGCTATTCGGGGTCCTTTGTGTCTCCCTACAAATTGTGAAATTTTTTGTTCTAGTTCTCTTAAAAATGCCAGTGGTAGTTTGATAGGGATTCCATTGAATCTGTAGATTGCTTTGGGTAGTATAGTCATTTTCACAATGTTGATTCTTCCAATCCAAGAACATGGTCTATCTCTCAATCTGTTGGTATCATCTTTAATTTCTTTCATGAGTGTCTTACAGTTTTTTGCATACAGGTCTTTTGTATTCTTAGGTAGGTTTATTCCTAGGTATTTTATTCTTTTTGTTGCAATGGTAAATGGGAGTGTTTCCTTAATTACTCTTTCAGAGTTTTCATCATTAGTGTATAGGAATGCAAGAGATTTATGTGCATTAATTTTGTATCCTGCTACTTTACCAAATTCATTGATTAGCTCTACTAGTTTTCTGGTAGCATCTTTAGGATTCTCTGTGTATAGTATCATGTCATCTGCATACAGTGAAAGCTTTACTTCTTTTCCAATTTGGATTCCTTTTATTTCTTTTTCTTCTCAGATTGCTGTGGTTAAAACTTCCAAAGCAATGTTGAATAATAGTGGTGAGAGTGGGCAACCTTGTCTCGTTCCTGATCTTAGTGGAAATGGTTTCAGTTTTCACCATTGAGGACTGTGTTGGCTGTGGGTTTGTCATATCTGGCCTTTATTATGTTGAGGTAAGTTCCCTCTATGCCTACTTTCTGGAGAGATTTTATCATAAATGGTGTTGAATTTTGTTGAAAGCTTTTTCTGCATCTATTGAGATTATCATATGGTTTTTATCCTTCGATTTGTTACTGTGGTGTATCACATTGATTGATTCACATATAATGAAGAATCCTTGCATTCCTGGAATAAACCCCACTTGATCATGGTGTATGATCCTTTTAATGTGCTGTTGGATTCTGTTTGCTAGTATTTTGTTGAGGATATTTGCATCTATGTTCGTCAGTGATATTGGCCTGTAGCTTTCTTTTTCTGTGACATCTTTGTCTGGTTTTGGTATCAGGGTGATGGTGACCTCATAGAATGAGCTGGGGAGCATTCCTCCCTCTGCTATATTTTGGAAGAGTTTGAGAAGGATAGGTGTTAGCTCTTCTCTAAATGTTTGATAAAATTCGCCTGTGAAGCCATCTGGTCCTGGGCTTTTGTTTGTTGGAAGGTTTTTAATCACAGTTTCAATTTCAGTGCTTGTGAGTGGTCCGTTTATATTTTCTATTTCTTCCTGGTTCAGTCTCGGAAGGTTGTGCTTTTCTAAGAATTTGTCCATTTCTTTCAGGTTGTCCATTTTATTGGCGTATAGTTGTTTGTAGTAATCTCTCATGATCCTGTGTATTTCTGTGGTGTCAGTTGTTAGTTCTCCTTTTTCATTTCTAATTCTGTTGATTTGAGTCTTCTCCCTTTTTTCTTGATGAGTCTGGCTAATGGTTTATCTATTTTGTTTATCTTCTCAAAGAACCAGCTTTTAGTTTTATTGATCTTTGCTATTGTGTCCTTCATTTCTTTTTCATTTATTGCTCATCTGATCTTTATGGTTTCTTCCCTTCTGATAACTTTGGGTGTTTTTTTTGTTATTCTTTCTCTAATTGCTTTAGGTGTAAGGTTAGGTTATTTGTTTGAGATGTTTCTTGTTTCTTGAGGTAGAATTGTATTGCTATAAACTTCCCTCTTAGAACTGCTTTTGCTGCATCCTATAGGTTTTGGGTTGTCGTGTCCACATTGTCATTTGTTTCTAGGTACTTTTGGATTTCCTCTTTGATTTCTTCAGTGATCTCTTGGTTATTAAGTAACGTATTGTTTAGCCTCCATGTGTTTGTATGTTTTAAAGATTTTGTCCTGTAATTGATATCTAGTCCTATAGCATTTGGTCAGAAAAGGTACTTGATATGATTTCGATTTTCTTAAATTTACCAAGGTGTGATTTGTGACCCAAGATATTATCTATCCTGGAGAATGTTCCATGAGCACTTGAGAAGAAAGTGTATTCTGTTGTTTTTGGATGGAATGTTCTATAAATATCACTCAAGTCCATCTTGTTTAATGTATAATTTAAAGCATGTGTTTCCTTATTTATTTTTATTTTGGATGATCTGTCTGTTGGTGAAAGTGGGGTGTTAAAGTCCCCTACTATGACTGTCTTCCTGTCAATTTCCTCTTTTATGGCCGTTAGAATTTACCTTAGGTGTTGAGGTGCTCCTATGTTGGGTGCATAAATATTTACAATTGTTATATCTTCTTCTTGGATCGATCCATTGATCATTATGTAGTGTCCTTCTTTGTCTCTTGTAGTAGTTTTTATTTTAAAGTCTGTTTTGTCTGATATGAGAATTGCTACTTCAACTTTCTTTTGATTTCCATTTGCATGGAATATCTTTTTCCATCCCCTTACTTTCTGTCTGTATGTGTCCCTAGGTCTGAAGTGGGTCTCTTGTTGACAGCATAAATATGGGTCTTGGTTTTGTATCCATTCAGCCTATGTCTTTTGGTTGGAGCATTTAATCCATTTACATTTAAGGTAATTATCGATATGTATGTTCCTATTTCCATTTTCTTAATTGTTTTGGATTTGTTATTGTAGGTCCTTTCCTTCTCTGTTTCCTGCCTAGAGAAGTTCCTTTAACATTTGTTGTAAAGCTCGTTTGGTGATGCTGAATTCTGTTAGCTTTTGCTTGTCTGTAAAGGTTTTAATTTCTCTGTCAAATCTGAATGAGATCCTTTCTGGGTAATCTTGGTTGTAGGTTTTTCCCTTTCATCACTTTAAATATGTCTTGCCACTCCCTTCTGGCTTGCAGAGTTTCTGCTGAAAGATCTGCTGTTAACCTTATGGGGATTCCCTTGTATGTTTTTTTTTTCTTGCTGCTTTTAATATTTTTTCTTTTTATTTAATTTTTGATAGTTTTATTAATATGTATCTTGGCGTGTTTCTCCTTGGATTTATCCTGTATGGGACTCTGTGCGTATCCTCGACTTATTTCCTTTTATTTCCATATTAGGGAAATTTTCAACTATAATCTTTTCAAATATTTTCTCAGACCCTTTCTTTTTCTCTTCTTCTGGGACTCCTATAATTTGAATGTTGGTGCATTTAATGTTGTCCCAGAGGTCTCTGTGACTATCCTCTATTCTTTTTTCTTTATTCTGCTCTGCAGTAGTTATTTCCACTATTTTATCTTCCAGGTCACTTATCCGTTCTTCTGCCTCAGTTATTCTGCTGTTGATTCCTTGTAGAGAATTTTTAATTTCATTATTGTGTTGTTCATTACTGTTTGTTTGCTCTTTAGTTCTTCTAGGTCCTTGTTAAACGTTTCTTGTATTTTCTCCATTCTATCTCCAAGATTTTGGATCATCTTTACTATCATTAGTCTGAATTCTTTTTCAGGTAGACTGCCTATTTACTCTTCATTTGTTTGGTCTGGTGGGTTTTTACTTTGCTTCTTCATCTGCTGCATATTTCTGTGTCTCCTCAGTTTGCTTAGCTTACTGTGTTTGGGGTCTCCTTTTCGCAGGCTGCACGTTCATAGTTCCCATCGTTTTTGGTGTCTGCCCCTGGTGGGTAAGGTTGGTTCAGTGGGTTATGTAAGCTTTCTGGTGGAGGGGATTGGTGCCTGTGTTCTGGTGGATGAGGCTGGATCTTGTCTTTCTGGTGGGCAGGACTGTGTCCAGTGGTGTGTTTTGGGGTGTCTGTGAACTTACTATGATTTTAGGCAGCCTCTCTGCTAATGGGTGGGGTTGTGTTCCTGTCTTGTTAGTTGGTTGGCATGGGGTGTTCAGCACTGGTGCTTGCTGGTCGTTGAGTTGAGCTGGGTCTTAGCATTGAGATGGAGATCTCTTGGAGCGCTCTCACTGATTCATATTACTTGGGGCCGGGAGGTCTCTGGTGGTCCAGTGTCCTGAATTCGGCTCTCCCACTTCAGAGGCTCAGGCCTGCCACCCAACCGGAGCACCAAGACCCTGTCAGCCACACGGCGGTCGATCAGCCCCCTTAGAACCAGTCTGCCCTCCTGTTAGGGATTCGATATCCTGCTGGTGTTGTAGGGTCTCCTGCAGAGGCAGTGGGTGGCTGTGGCTCATCGCGGGGACAAGGACACTGGCAGCAGAAGTTCTCCTTATGATTGAATTTTAAGCGTTCTTTTTATATTCTGAATACAAGCCTTTTTATCAGATATGTGATCTGGAAATATTTTCTCCTAGTGTGTGGCTTATGTTTTTTTTAATGATACTTTTTTTTTTTTGTGGTACGCGGGCCTGTCACTGCTGTGGCCTCTCCTGTTGTGGAGCACAGGCTCCGGACGCGCAGGCTCAGCAGCCATGGCTCACGGGCCCAGCCGCTCCGCAGCATGTGGCATCTTCCCGGACTGTGGCAGGAACCCGTGTCCCCTGCATCGGCAGGCGGACTCTCAACCACTGCGCCACCAGGGAAGCCCCAACTTTTTTTTTTATGGGCTGTGCTTTTAGGATCACATCTAAGATATTCATTGCTTAGGCCTAGGTCACAAAGATTTTTCTCCTATAGTTTTCTTCCAGTAGTTTTATCATTTTAGTTTTAACATTTAGGTATATGATCCATTTTGAGTTAATTTTTGTTATGGTATGAAGTAAGGATTTTTTTTTTAATATGGCTTTCTAATTGGTCCAGCACCATTTATTGAAAAGACTATCATTTCCCATGTTGAATTACCTTGGCACCTTTGTCCAAAATCAGTGTCTGAGCTCTCTTTTTTGTTCCATTGACCTGTATATCTATCCTTAAAACAGGACTATGCTGTCTCACAAGGTATGTTCTAATTTTCTTTGCAATTTCTTCTTTGACTTGTGTTAAAGTTAAAAGTTTATTGTGTGATAGTTTAATATTTGGGGGATTTCCCACATTTTTTCTATTATTGATTTCTAATTTAATTCCAGGTGATTGGAGAACATAGTTTGTTTGATTTTAGTCTTTTATTAAG
Source organism: Pseudorca crassidens (assembly GCF_039906515.1). Taxonomy (NCBI): domain Eukaryota; kingdom Metazoa; phylum Chordata; class Mammalia; order Artiodactyla; family Delphinidae; genus Pseudorca; species Pseudorca crassidens. The sequence continues at coordinate 70,965,230 of NC_090303.1, read as the reverse complement.
ACTTGTTTTGTAGCCTGGCATGTGTTGTATTCTCGAGAATACATCGTGTTTACTTTAAAAGAGTAAGTTCCTGATGTTGTTGATTAAAGTGTTCCATAAATACCAGCTAGGTTATGTTGGTTGGTAGTGATGCTCATGTATCTATATCCTTGTTGATTTTCTAATTCTGAGAGAGTGATATTGAAAATCTCCATTAAAATTAACTAAATTGTGTACTTCTCATTTCAATTCTTTCATTTTCTTGCCTTATGTATTTTGGGGCTCTGTTCCTAGGTGTATATACATCTTTTTTTTTTTTTTGCGGTACTCAGGCCTCTCACTGTTGGGGCCCCTCCCATTGCGGAGCACAGGTTCTGGACGCGCAGCCTCAGCGGCCATGGCTCACGGGCCCAGCCGCTCCGCGGCATGTGGGATCCTCCTGGCCCAGGGCACGAACCCGTGTCCCCTGCATCGGCAGGCGGACTCTCAACCACTGTGCCACCAGGGAAGCCTTATACATCTTTAATTTTACCTTCTTAATGTATTGACCTTTTTATCTTTATGATAAACAGCATAGTTGAATAGTTACAACAGTCACCTAATGGCTTGCAAAATGTAACATTAACTAGCTAGCTGTTTACAGAGTTTGCCAACTCCTGTTTTAGGCCAGTGCTTCTCAAACTTTAATATACATAGGAATTGCGTGGGGATCTTGTTAAAATCCCAAAGACTGGAATTAAGTAGTTTTGGGGGAGAGCCTGAAACTCTGCATTTCCAGAAATCTTAAAAGTTATGCAGAAAGTCCTAGTCAGAAGTACACCCACTGAGTGGCAAGGTATTAATTTAGCTATTCAAGACTAATGTGTATCTATCAGAGTTTTGTATGCATTAGTTGCTCTTTGGTAACTGCTACTTGTGGTGTAGGCATTGTGTCTTTGATGCAATTAACTTTTTTTTTTTTAAATTGAAGTGTAGTTGATTTACAGTGTTGTGTTAGTTTCAGGTGTACAGCAAAGTGATTCAGTTTATGTATATTATATTCTTTTTCAGATTCTTTTCCCATATAGGTTATTAAAAAATATTGAGTATAGTTCCCTGGGTTATACAGTAGGTCTTTGTTGTTTATCTATTTTATATATAGTAGTGTGTTTGTTACTGTCAAATTCCTAATTTATTCCTCCTTCCCACGTTTCCCCTTTAGTAACCATAAATTTGTTCTCTATGTTTGTGAGTCTGTTTCTGTTTTGTAAATAAGTTCATTTGTATTTTTTTAGATTCCACATATAAGTGGTATCATATGATATTTGTCTTTCTCAGACTTACTTCACTTAGTATGATAACCTCTAGGTCCATCCATCTTGCTGCAAATGGCATTATTTCATTCTTTTTTATGGCTGAGTAGTATTCCATTGTATATATGTGCCACATCTTTATCCATTCATCTCTCGGTGGACACTTAGGTTGCTTTCATGTCTTGGCTATTGTAAATAGTGATGCAGTGAACATTGGGGTGCATGTATCTTATTGAATTATGGTTTATATCCTCAGGAGTGGGATTGCCAGATCATATGGTAGCTCTGTTTTCAGTTTTTTAAGACCATCATCAAAAACTCTACAAATAATGAATGCTGGAGAGGGTGTGGAGAAAAGGCAACCCTCCTACACTATTGGTGAGAATGTAAATTGGTACAGCCACTATGGATAACAGTATGATGCAATTAACTTTTTAAACTTAATTTAAAAAAAAAACCATTTATTTATTTGGCTGTGCCAGGTCTTAGTTGTGGCACGTGGCATATTCACTGCCGAGTGTGGGATCTTTTTTTTAGTTGCAGCATGGGGGATCCTTAGTTGCACCATGTGGGATCTTTTAGTTGCAGCATGCAGGATCTAGTTCCCTGACCAGGGATTGAACCCAGGCCCCCTGCCTTGGGAGTGTGTAGTCTTAACTGCTGGACCACCAGGGAAGTCCCTAAACTTAACTTTAATTTAACTAATCTGTGCTCTGCCGAGTGTTTGGTGAGATCATCTCAAATTCTTCCAATTAGATTTTTCTTGAACTATTTTTGCTTAACATTCCTAAATGATATTGATACTGATTAGCTTTTTAATAATATAATCTAAACCCATTTTTCACATTTCTGTGAGAGTAATACTAAAGCGTAAAACTGATTTTCCCCTCTGTCCCATTAAAATATCCTTCAATGGATGGATTTCCACTGGAAAACTGATTGGGTGGGGGCAGACCCAATGTGGCAGGAAAAAAATGAGAAACTAAAGCCTTTTGAGTAGATCAAATAGTCAGCCATAAGTAGGATCAATGAAAGTAGAGGTAGATTGAAATCTAGAAGACTAGGTAAGAGCAAGGGATAAGGACCTGGACTAAGGTAACAGGGAAAAATTGCTGAGCTAAGGATATAACTGATAGAAGTGTCAAGGGAAAAACAGATCTTGTTGAAAAGTAAAATTTATAGAGAATTTGAAATAAATTGATGAAATTTAGAGATGAAGAGTGTTTTGACATGGTATTTAGATAGTCTAAATATTAAAAAGATGTTGAGAGGCTAAAGGGAGTGGATGGGAATGTAGGATGATGGATTTCATTGAGTTAATGACCTAGTGGGCATTTGTTATTAACAAAACATTTTAGAGTAGGTTTATTTTTTAAAGTATATTTTTAGGCAGTCAAATGTACTCTCATTTTACTACCAGAAAAGTAAAACCAAACAGACACAAACATGAGACTAATCTGCCTCATGGAGCACAATGTGGTTTAGACCTTACTTCCCAAAATGGGCTTAGCCACTTTTTCTTATTTTAAGCTTTTTTGCATGTCAGTAGTTTGGGGGTCTTTTTAGTTTTACATAAATTAACAAAAATTTTTTATTAAGGAAAAATTTGCATACAGTAATATTCACCCTTTTTAGTGTACAATTCTGTGATTTTGACAAATGCATATAGTTGTATGACCACTACGTTCAAAATATAGAGCAGTTCCATCACCCCCCAAAATTCCCTGCCGCCCCTTTGTAGTCAATCCTGCTCCCAATCCCCAGTACTTGGCAACTAAACTGTTTTCTGTCCCTAAACACTTTTCTAGGGTGTCATATACATGAAATAATATAGTGTATAGCTGTTTGAGTCTGGCTTCTTTCACTTAGCATAATTCATATGAGATTCATCTATATTGTTGTGTTGTAATATCAGTTTATTCCTTCATATTGCTGAGCAGTATTCCATTATGTGGATGTCTCACAGTGTGTTCATTACTCAATGGAGGGACATTGAAATTAGTTTTTGGTGATTATAAATAAAGCTGCTGTAAACATTCATAGACAGGGTTTTGTGTTAACATAGGTTTTTATTTTACCTGGTGTGGGTTGTATGATAAACGTATGAGCCATGTTTAACTTTATAGAAACTGCCAAACTGTTTTCCAAAGTGGCTGTACCATTTTGCATTCTCACCCGCAATGTATGGGAGTTATCTCTTTGTTTTTTAACCATTCTTATAGGTGTGTGATGGTAACTCATTGTGGTTTTTATTTGCTGTTTCTGTAGTAGCTAAAGACGTTAAGTATCTTTTCATGTGATTACTTGTCATGAGAATTTCAGATCTCAGCAGTTTTAAAAACTGGGTTGTTTGTTTTCATGTTGTATTGAGATATAAGTCCTTTATTAGATGTATGACTTGCTAATATTCGCTCCAAGTGGCCTTGTTTTCTGAAGAGCAGTTCTTAATTTTGCTATACTCTAATTTATCCATTTTTTTCTTTTATGAAATTATCTTTTGATGTCATACCTAAGAAATCTTTGACCTCATTTGAGTAGACTCTCTGGATAACCCCACATGGATAGCTTTGTTTTTTGTTAGTTTTACCGAATTTAGTAACATTTTCAAAATGAGTCAGTAGTATCATTCCAAGTCATGTACATTAAAAAGCTGGAATTTTACCATTAACTTCTGTTGTGTTTGGTTCATAATCTCATTCCAATCTTAAAATGCAGCCTTACAGCTGTTGTTTCCTGCAATTTGTGTTATGCTCATTGAATTTGCTACTTGCTTTCCTCTTTTGTACTTTTCTTCCTTAAATAAGTCAATAAGAAGTACTTACACAGTACCATAGCCATTTGGTGCTAGTTTTATTGCTCAGCCATAGGCTTTTCTGAAGTTGATACTTGACAATTCATATAAGGATAAAAAGGGAGGAAAGTGTCCAGATACCCAAGGAAGCATACCCCATGGCTTGCTCTTCTGTTTAGGAATTTTCTCTGAAATCTTTCACATGAGATTTTATATGCCTCTCCTTGCTACCGTCATTTGCAGATTCCATGGGGGTCTGATGCAACTTTTTGGAGGAGCCCTTTGACCCAAACCAGAAAAACCATAATCACCGTTAATTTCTCTGTAGGGGAAGCACTAGCAATCACTGGGTTTGACAGATGTAACAAGACCAGTTTCATATCCAAGGAAGGGAGGGAATCCACAGATGCAGCACAGTTTCATTTCTAGCAAGATGGCTGGATCAGCCATATTATCTCACCTGACATGGGGAGCAGGGAGTTTTCAAATCTGTTGCCAAAACTAGAAGTTCACGTTTCATAATTTTTTGTTTTGTTTCATTTCTCTTCCTAAAGTTTTGAGATATTTTAGTCTAGATTAGAGGAGGGGACACTAAGTCTTTTTAGATTGAAGTTATACTTTTAATTTGATGTTTTATGCATTCTGCCAGAACACAATGAAACAGGAGTAGATGCTTTTTTTCCCCTAAAACAACAATAACAATGATCTGAATATTATTTTATTCATGAAACAAGCACATGAATTTCTCCTTTGCCCTGATTTTCCAGCTTTAAAAAAATTTTTTTAATAACTGGAGATATTTTCATTTTAATAATACGGCTTACCAGTTATTAACTGTTTTTTATGTGCTATCCACCATTCTATGTACTTTGAGTGTATTTATTTAATCCTCATGACACTCTGAGATAAGTACCATTATTATTCCCATTTTGTAGAGAAGAAACATGCTTGAGAGATTAGGAAACTTGCTTGAGGCTACACAGCTGGTGTGAATCCAGGCAGTCTGCCTTCACAGCCTTTACTCTTAACCACTTTACTTAGTTCCATGTATTTTTAGAGTTGGAAATGAGCATACAGATTATTTAATGTAACATCTCTATTTTGTCCATGGGGAGAAGTAAGATTCAACACACTGTCCAAGTTTGATTCCCATACCAATGTTTTACCTTTATCAAGATTGTGGTCTACAAAAATTTCTATTTTTGCTATCTATTTTGAGGCTACTCGAAAAATATTTTTTTTCTAATGCATATACTAGGGCCTTAACTCTATAAGATCTCCTAAATAGCAGTTGTCATTTAGATTAAAAGGTAATCGTCATTTAAATTTCTATTGTTTTGTTCATAATAACCTCATTGCCATTTATAAATGCTTCATTGTAAATTACAGCTACCATTTTATTGTACTAGACATATTTCACATATTTCTAATCTATGTAATAAGCTCATAAAATATCCCTCTTTTATAGATTCAGACTGAAAAGCTTAATTTGTTCATGTACACGCAGATGGTAAATGACTATGCTAGGATTGAACCAAAGTCTAACTCCAAAGCTTGAGTCCTTTCCCCTACAATTTCTCTATTGCCTCTACTTAAAGAAATCGCTGCTTTAAAACTAACTGTAAAGTAGCTTTCCTAATGTGCTTAAAGTTCTGGAACTAAGCAAAGTTTTGGAAGTTGCCTATTGTTTCTTAAATATGCGTTTCTCACATTGAAGAGCATAATATCTCCATTTACATATTGCATTGTAACATACATTTATATATTGTGTTTCTTAGTTAGACTTCTATGTATAATATTTCCCAAACTTGGTTACTAATGTGACTCATACAAAAATATTTCTAAACAAACAATATTCATATCTCTTATGTAAATGCCAGGTTTTTTAAAAAAATGAAATTCCAACATTGGATAAATAGATTTTGTTCCTATTAGCTGAGAAAGTTTTAGGATATGAAAATATTGAATCTTTTGACCATGACTTGAAAGCCCAGATGAATAGAGAATAACTAGTAACTACATTTTATGGAAAGAATATTACTTAAAGTTGTTTATTGGTCTGCTATTATGTTCAGCTTATACCTGCTTTGAAATTTGAGCCATGTCTTAAAAGTTTGCTAGTGAGCTTAGGGTGATTTGTAGAAGCAAAGGAAGAAAAGTATCTATACTTACTAGTTTTGGTCAAGTAAGTTGATCTTATTTGTTACAGGGAGTTGTTTAAAATGTAAGGTGTACTCCAAGTCACAAATGACTTTTAGGTTGAAGCTGTAGAATAAAGGGTTGCAGGCCAGTAAAATTGAAGCTTTCTGAATGTGGCAAATGGACAAAACATCCTAAATTTATTTTGGCTCCCCTGGACGTATTTGCCAACTGTTAAGACTGCAAATTTTTTGTATTGCCAAACTGTTCACTTTTATCTATGCTATCTTTTTTTAATTAAATTAAATATTTTAAATTGAAGTATAGTTGATTTACAGTGTTATGCCAATCTCTCCTGTACAGCGAAGTGACTCAGTCATACACGTATAGACATTCTTTTTTATATATATTCTTTTCCATTATGGTTTATCACAAGAGATTGAATATAGTTCCCTGCGCTGTACAGTAGGATGTTGTTGTTTATCCATCCTATATATAATAGTTTACATCTGCTAATGCCAAACTCCCGGTCCTTCCCTCCCCCACTTCCCTTCCCCTTGGCAACTACAAGTATGATCTTTATGTCTGTGAGTCTGTTTCTGTTTTTTTTAAATAAATTTTATTTATTTATTTTTGGCTGTGTTGGGTCTTCGTTACTGTGTGCAGGCTTTCTCTAGTTGTGGCGAGCAGGGGCTACTCTTCATTGTGGTGTGCAGGCTTCTCATTGCGGTGGCTTCTCTTGTTGCGCAGCACTGGCTGTAGGAGTACGGGCTTCAGTAGATGTGGCACACGGGCTCAGTAGTTGTGGTGCATGGGCTCAGTTGCTCTGCAGCATGTGGGATCTTCCCGGACCAGGGCTCAAACCCGTGTCCCCTGCATTGGCAAGGGGATTCTTAATCACTGCACCACCAGGGAAGTCCCTATTTCTGTTTTGTAGATAGGTTCATTTGTGCCGTATTTTAGATTCTACGTGTGAGTGATATCATATAGTATTTGTCTTTCTCTTTCTAACTTCACTTAGTATGATAATCTCTAGTTGCATCTGTGTTGCTGCAAATGGCATTATTTCATTTTTTTAATGGCTGAGTAGTTTTCCATTGTATATACATACCACAACTTCTTTATCAATTCATCTGTCAGTGGACATTTGGGTTGTTTCCATGTCTCAGCTATTGTGAATAGTGCTGCTTATGAACATTGGGGTGTGTGTATCTTTTTGAGTTATAGTTTTGTCTGGATATATGCCCAGGAGTGGGATTGCTGGATTATATGGTAATTCTATTTTTAGTTTTCTGAGGAACCTCCATATTGTTTTCTGTAGTGACTGTACCAACTTATATTCCCACTAACAGTGTAAGGAAGGTTCCCTTTTCTTCACACTCTCTCCAGCATTTGTTATTTGTAGACTTTTTATGATGGCCATTCTGACATGTGTAAGGTGGTACCTCATTGTAGTTTTGATTTGCATTTCTCTAATAATTAGTGATGTAGAGCATCTTTTCATGTGCTTGCTGGCCATCTGTATGGCTTCTTTGGGGAAATGTCTGTTAAGGTCTTCTGCCCATTTTTCAACTGGGTCGTTTGTTTTTTGTTGTTGTTGAGTTGTATGGCTGTTTGTATATTTTAGGGATTAAGCCCTTGTCTGTTGCATCATTTGCAAATATTTTCTCCCATTCCGTAGTTTGTCTTTTCGTTTTTTCAATAGTTTTCTTTGCTGTGCAAAAGCTTGTAAGTTTGATTAGGTCCCATTTGTTTAGTTTTGTTTTTATTTCTTTTGCCTTGGGAGGCTGACATAAGAAAACATTGGTACGATTTACGTCAGAGAATGTTTTGCCTATGCTCTCTTCTAGGGGTTTTATGGTGTCATGTCTTATGTTTAAGTCTTTAAGCCATTTTGAGTTTATTTTTGTGCATGGTGTGAGGGTGTGTTCTAACTTCATTGGTTTACATGCAGCTGTCCAACTTTCCCAGCACCACTTGCTGAAGAGACTGTTTCCCATTTTATATTCTTGCCTCCTTTGTCAAAGATTAATTGACCATAGGTGTGTGGGTTTATTTCTGGCCTCTATTCTGTTACACTGATCTGTATGTCTGTTTTTGTACCAAAACCACACTGTTTTGATTACTGTAGCTTTGTAGTATTGGCTGAAGTCTGGGAGAGTTTTACCTCCTACTTTGTTTTTATTTTCCCCTCAGGATTGCTTTGGCAATTCTGGGTCTTTTATGGTTCCATATAAATTTTGGGATTATTTGTTCTAGTTCTGTGAAAAATGTCATGGGTAATATGATAGGGATCGCATTAAATCTGTAGATTGCTTTGGGTAGTATTGCCATTTTTACAATATTAATTTTTCCAATCCAAGACCATGGGATATCTTTCCATTTCTTTGAATCCTCTTTTATTTCCTTTATTAATGTTTTATAGTTCTCAGCATATAAGTCTTTCACCTTCTTGGTCAGGTTTATCTCTAGGTATTTTTTTTTTTTGGTGCAATTTTAAAAGGTATATATATATATATTTTTACATTCCCTTTCTGATATTTCATTGTTAATGTAAATAAATGAATGTTAATCTTGTATCCTGCTACTTTGCTGAATTCATTTATTAGATCTAATAGTCTTTGTGTTGAGTCTTTAGGGTTTTCTATATATAGTATTGTGTCATCTGCATATAGTGATAATTTTACCTCTTTCCTTCCCATTAGGATACCTTTTATTTCTTTTTCTTGTCTGATTGCTGTGGCTAGGACTTCCAATACTACGTTGAATAGAAGTGGTGAGAGTGGGCATCCTTTTCTTGTTCCAGATTTTAGCAGGAAGGCTTTCAGCTTTTCACTGTTGAGTATTATACTACTAGCTGTGGGTTTGTGATAAATGGCTTTTAGTATGTTGAGATATGTTCCCTCTATTCCCATTTTGGTAAGAGTTTTTTATCATGAATGGATGTTGAATTTTGTCAAATGCTTTTTCTGCATCTATTGAGATGATCATGTGGTTTTTGACTTTTCTTTTGCTACTGTGGTTTATTACATTGATTGATTTGAAAATGTTGAACCAGCCTTGTGAACCTGGGATGAATCCCACTTGGTTGTGGTGTATGATCTTTTTTATGTGTTGTTGGATTTGGTTTACTAATACTTTGTTGAGAATTTTTGCATCTATATTCATCAAAGATATTGGCCTGTAATTTTCTTTTTTAGTGATGTCTTTGTCTGCTTTTGGTACCAGGGTGATGGTGGCTTCATAGAATGTCTTTGGGAGTGTTCCTGCTTCATTCTTTTGGAAGAATTTGAGAAGAATTGTTATAAGTTCTTCTTCGTATGTTTGGTAGAATTTGCCTGTGAATCCATCTGGTCCCACACTTTTGTTTGTAGGGAGTTTTTTTAATTACAGATTCTATTTCACTTCAAATGATCAGTCTGTTCACATCATTTATCTATTTCTTCTTGATTCACTTTTGGTGGGCTCTATGTTTCTAGAAAGTTGTCCATTTCTTCTAGGTTGTCAAATTTGTTGACATATAATTGTTCATAGTATTTCCTTATGGTTTTTTGTGTTTGTGTGGTGTCAGTTGAGATTTCTTCTTTTTCATTTCTTGTTTTGTTTATTTGGGTTCTCTTTCTTCTTGGTGAGCCTGGGCAGAGGTTTGTCAATTTTGTTTACCCTCTCAAAGAACCAGCTCTTGGTTTTGTTGATTTTTTTCTGTTGTTTCTTGAATCTCTGTTTTTTCCTCCCTGATCTTTATTATTTCCTTCCTTCAGCCGACTTTAGGTTCTGTTTGTTCTTTTTCTAATTCTTTTAGGTGGTAAGTTAGGTTGTTTACTTAAGATTTTTCTTGTTTTTTGATGAAGGCCTCTATCGCTATGAACTTCCCTCTAAGAACTGCTTTTGCTGTGTCCCATAGATTTTGTATGGTTGTGTTTTCATTGTCGTTTGTCTCAAGTTATTTTTTAATTTCCTTGTTGACCCATTGGTTTTCTAGTAGCATGTTGTTTAGTCTCCACGTAGTCATTTTTTTTCTCATTTCTTTTCCTGTGGTTGATTTCTAGTTTCATGCCATTGTGGTCAGAGAAGATGCTTGAAATAATTTCTGTACTCTTAAATTTGTTGAGGTTAGTTTTGTGCCCTAGTATGTGGTCAATCCTAGAGAATCTTCCATGTGTGCTTGAAAAGAATGTGTATTCAGGTTTTTTTGGATGTAATGTCCTGAAGATATCAATTAAGTCTAACTGTTCTATTGTATCATTTAGGATCTCTGTTGCCTTATTGATTCTCTCTCCGGAAGATCTGTCTGTTGATGTGAGTGGGGTGTTAAAGTCTCCTACTATTATTGTATTTCCATTGATTTCTCCCTTTATGTCTGTTATTATTTGTTTTATGTATTTGTGTGCTCCTATATTATGTGCATATAAGTTGATGAGTGTAATATCGTTTCCTTGTATTGATCCTCTTATCGTTATATAGTGCTCTTCTTTATTTTTCTTCATAGTCTTTAAAGTCTATTTTGTCTGTTATGAGTATTGTAACTCCCGCTTTCCTGTCATTTCCGTTTGCCTGAAATATTTTTCCATCCCCTCACTTTCAATCTGTCTGTGTCCTTTGCCCTGAGGTGGGTCTCTTATAGGCAGCATATTGTAGGCTCTTGATTTTTATCCAGTCTGCCACTCCGTCTTTTGATTGGAGTATTCAGTCCATTGGCATGTAAGGTAATTTTTGGTACATATGTATTTATTGCCATTTTCAACCTTTTTTTCCAGTTGATTCTTTGTTTCTTCTTTGTTCTTCTTCTTCTTGTGATTTGATGATTTCCTTTCATTTTATGCTTGTATTCTCTTCTTTTTGGTTTTTGTGAATCTATTGTATGTTTTTGATTTGTGGTTGCGCTATTTTTCAAGTATGTTAAACCCTTCCTGTATCTGCTTGCTTTAGACTGATAATCAATATATGGCCTTTATTATGTTGAGGTAAGTTCCCTCTATGCCCAGTTTCTGGAGAGTTTTTAATCATAAATGGGTGTTGAATATTATCAAAAGCTTTTTCTGCACCTATTGAGATTATCATATGGTTTTTAGTATTCAATTTGTTGATATCACACTGATTTGCAGACATTGAAGAATCCTGGCATCCCTGGGATAAATCCCACTTGATCATGGTGTATGATCCTGTTAATGTATTGTTGGATTCGGTTTGCTAGTATTTTATTGAGTATTCTTGTGTCTATGTTCATCAGTGATACCTGTAATTTTCTTTTTTTATCATATCTTTGTCTGGTTTTGGTATCAGGGTGATGGTGGCCTCATAGAATGAGCTTGGGAATGTTCCTTCCTCTGCAGTTTTTTAGAAGGGTTTCAGAAGGATGTGTTAACTCTTCTCTAAATGTTTGAAAGAATTCACCTGTGAAGCTCTCTGGTCCTGGACTTTTGTTAGTGGGAAGTTTTTAAATCACTGTTCCAGTTTCAGTACTTGTGATTGGTCTGTTCATATTTTCTGTTTCTTCCTGGTTCAGTCTTGGAAGGTTGTACCTTTCTAAGAATTTGTCCATTTCTTTTAGGTTGTCCATTTTATTGCCATACAGTTGTTTGTAGTAGTGTCTTATGATCCTTTATATTTCTTTGGTGTCAGTTGTAACTTTTCCTTTTTCATTTCTAATTTTATTGATTTGCGCCCTCTCCCTTTTTTTCTAGATGAGTCTGGCTAAAGATTTGTCAATTTCATTTATCTTTTTAAAGAACCAGCCTTTAGTCTCATTGATCTTTTCTATTATTTTCTTCATTTCTATTTCATTTAGTTTTTGCTCTGATCTTTGATTTCTTTCCTTCTACTAACTTTGGATTTTGCTTGTTCTTTTTGCTCTAGTTGCTTTAGGTATAAGATTAGGTTGTTTGTTTGAGGTTTTTCTTATTTCCTAGGTAAGATTGTATTGCTATAAACTTCCCTCTTAGAACTGCTTTCGCTGCATCCCATAGGTTCTGGATTGTCATTCTTTTGTTTTCATTTGTTTCTAGGTTTTTTTTTTTTTTTTAATTTATTTTTGTCTGCGTTGGGTCTTCGTTGCTGTGTGCAGGCTTTCTCTAGTTGTGGCAGGTGGGGGCTACTCTTTGTTGTGGTGTGTAGGCTTCTCATTTTGGTGGCTTCTCTTGTTGCAGAGCATGGGCTCTAGGCATGTGGGCTTCAGTAGTTGTGACTTGCGGGCTCAGTAGCTGTGGCTTGTGGGCTCTAGAGTGCAGGCTCAGTAGTTGTGTCGCAGAGGCTTAGTTGCTCCGTGGCATGGGGTATCTTCCCAGATCAGGGCTTGAACCCGTGTCCCCTACATTGGCAGGTGGATTCTTAACCACTTCACCACCAGGGAAGCCCATGTCTCCAGGTATATTTTGATTTCCTCTTTTTCTTTCTTCAGTGATCCATTGGTTGTTTAGTAGCATAGTGTTTAGCCTCCACGTGTTTGTGTTTTTTTACCTTTTTTCTTATAGTTGATTTTTAATCTCATAGTGTTGTGCTCAGAAAAGATGCTTGATATGATTTCAGTTTTCTTCAATTTACTGAGGCTTGCTTTGTGACCCAGTATGTGATCAATCCTGGATAATCTGCTGCTTTTTGATGAAATGCTCTATAAATATCAATGCAATCATCTGGTCTAATATGTCATTTAAGGCCTGTGTTTCCTTATTGATTTTCTACATGGATTTTCTGTCCACTGATGAAAGTGGGATGTTAAAGTGCCCCACTATTATTGTGTTCCTGTTGAGTTCTCCTTTTATGGCTGTTAGCATTTGCCTTATGTATTGAGGTGCTCCTATGTTGGGTTCATATATATTTACAACTGTTATATCTTCTTCTTGGATTGATCCCTTGATCATTATGTAGTGTCTATGTCTCTTGCAACAGTCTTCATTTTAAAATCTATTTTGTCTGATATGAAAATTGCTACTCCAGCTTTCTTTGAATTCCATATGCATGGAATACCCTTTTCCATCCCTTCACTTTCAGTCTGTATGTGTCCCTAGATCTGATGTGGGTCTCTTGTAGACAGCATATATCTATGTCTTGCTTTTGTATCCATTCAGCCAGTCTATGTCTTTTGGTTGGAGCATTTAATCCTTTTATATTTAATGTAATTATCAATATGTATGTTCTTATTGCTGTTTTGTTCATTGTTTTGGATTTGTTTTTAAAGGTCTTTTTTCTTCCCTTTTTCTTTATTCTCTTTTTACTTGATGTCTATCTTTAGGATTTCTTTTTCTTTTTTTTTTCTTTTTTTTTTTTGCGGTACGCGGGCCTCTCACTGTTGTGGCCTCTCCCGTTGCGGAGCACAGGCTCCGGATGCGCAGGCTCAGCAGCCATGGCTCACGGGCCCAGCTGCTCCGCGGCATGTGGGATCTTCCTGGACCAGGGCACGAACCTGCAACCCCTGCATTGGCAGGCGGACTCTCAGCCACTGCGCCACCAGGGAAGCCCTGCTTTTTCTTTTTTGTGTGTGTATCTATTGCGGATATTTGGTTTGTGGTTCCCATGAGGTTTTGATATAGCAGTCTATATATGTACAATATTGTTTTAAGTTGCTGGTCTCTTATTAATTTCCAGTGCATTTCCAATATCCTGCATTTGTACTCTCCTCTTCTCACGATTTCTGGTTTTGATATTATATTTGTATGGGGGGTGATTTCCTACCTTTGTTTTATGTTTGCCTTTACCAGTGAGCTTTCCCACTCATAATTTTCTTGTTTCTAGTTGTGGTCTTTTCTTTTTTGCCTAGAGAAATTCCTTTAGGATTTGTTGTAAAGCTGGTTTGGTGGTGCTGAATTCTCTTAGTTTTTGTTTGTCTGTAAAGCTTTTGATTTCTCCATTTAATCTGACCGAGGGCCTTGCTGTGTAGAGTATTCTTGGTTGTAGTTTTTTTCCCTTTCATCACTTTAAATATATCATGCCACTCCCTTCTGGCCTGCAGAGTTTCTGCTGAAAAATAGCTGAAATGGGCATTCGCTTGTATGTTATTTGTTGTTTTTCCCTTAATTGCTTTTAGTATTTTTTTCTTTGTGTATAATTTTTGTCAGTTTGATTACTATGTGTCTCAGTGTGTTATTCCCTGGGTTTATCTTGTATGGGACTCTGCACTTCCTGGACTTGAGTGTTTCCTTTCTCATGTTAGGGAAGTTTTCGGCTATAATCTCTTCAAATATTTTCTCAGACCTTTTCTCTCTCTCTTCTCCTTCTGGATACCTTTAATGCAAATGTTGGTGTGTTTAGTATTGTCCCAGAGGTCTCTATAGACGGTCCTCATTTATTTTCATTCTTTTTTCTTTATTCTGCTCTGTGGCAGTGATTTCCACCATTCTGTCTTCCAGCTCACTTACTCGTTCTTCTGCCTCAGTCATTCTGCTATTGATTCCTTCTAGTGTATTTTTCATTTCACTTATTGTATTGTTCATCTCTGTTCTTTAAATCTTGTTCTTTGTTAAACATCTCTTGTATCTTTTTGATCTGTACCTCCATTATTTTTCTGGGTTGTTGGATCATCTGTACTATCATTACTCTAATTTCTTTTGCAGGTAGGTTGCCTATCTCCTCTTCATTTGGTTGTTCTTATGGGGTTTTAATCTCATTCCTTTGTCTGGAGTATATTTCTCTGCCTTCTTATTTTGTCTAACTTTCTGTGTTTGTGGTCTCCTTTCCACTGGCTGCAGGATCGTAGCTTTTCTTACTTCTGGTATCTGCCCCCTGCTGGGAAAGGTTGGTCCTGTGGCTTTTGCAAGCTTCCTCGTGGGAGGGACTGGTGCCTGCCCCCTGGTGGGTGGAACTGGGTCTTGTCCTTCTGCTGGGCAGGACCATGTCAAGGGGTGTGCTTAGAGGTTGCTGTGAGCTCAGTACAGCTTTAGGCACGTTGTCTGCTGATGGATGGGGCTGTGTTCCTATCCTGATGGTTGTTTGGCCTGAGGCATTCTGGCACTGGAGCCTGTAGGCTGTTGGTTAGGACTAGGTCTTGATACCAAACTGGCAATGACCTCTGGGAGAACTCATGCTGATCAGTATTCTCCAGGGCCTCTGCCATCAGTGTTCTTGCTCCCCCTCCCCACTATTTAACCACAGCTGCCCCCCATCTCTGCCAGAGATCCTCCAAGTCTCGTAGGTAGGTCCAGCCCAGGTTCCTATGGAGTTACTGCTTTGTGCTGGGTCCCAGTGTATGTAAAACCTGTGTGCACCCTCCAAGAGTGGAGTCTGTGTTTCCCCCACTCCTCTGGAGCTCCTACACTCAAGCCCTGCTGGCCTTCAAAGCCAAATGCTCTGGGGGTTCCTCCTCCTGATGCCAGACCCTCAGGCTGGGGAGCCGGACATGGGGCTCAGGACTTTCACTCTTGTGGGAGAACCTCTGCAGTATAATTTTCCAGTTTGTGGGTTGTTCACCTGGCAGGTATGGGATTTGATAATGTCACAAAAGCACTCCTCCCATCATCTTGTTGTGGATTTTTCTCCGTCTTTGGATGTAAAATATCTTTTTTGGTAGGTTCCAGTCTTTTTTATTGTTGGTTGTTCAGCAGTTAGTTGTGATTTTGGTATTTTTATGGGAGGAGGGGGGGCTCAAGTCCTTCTACTCTGCCATCTTTTCCAAAATAGAGGGGCAGCTTTTAGTTTGGATGCTTGCTGTCTCTTTCCTCAGCGTGTGCTGGTCTTTACCTTTTTATGTGGGGTGTGCAGGTTCAGCGGCCCTTGTGTACTCACAGGACAGTGCGGGCAGGGCTTGGCTCCTGCTTGGGGGTCTCCTGTGGGCGGCTGCTATCCGTGCACTCCTGGGATAGTGAGGGCAGCCTGCTTTTAGGTCTCATAGTGGCGACCTGTGCCCACCTCTGGAGCCCAGGATGGCAGTGATGACTTGCACACCACCACCCCCTCCCACCAACAGCTCCTGTGGGCGGTGTCCTGTTGCCTGGAAGCACTCACAGAGAAAGGAGCTCTTAATGGTGGTCCCACCCCTCTCCCCCTCCACCCCCAACAATGGCACCTTGCCTCTGTGGCAGGCCCTGGCTTCTTCTGAGTACCCCCTCTGTTGCCACAGTCTAGCCTCTTCAGGCTGTCTCCATGCAGCCAACCCTAGTCCCTTCCCTGGGTCTGACCCCTGAAGCCTGTACTTCAGCACCTAGCCCCCACCCTCACCAACAGCTGAGCATCTCAGGCGGGGGAGCACAGGGTGGCACTGATGACCTTCTGTGCAGGTGACTGTTTTGCCTTCTGCAAACCTGTTGCTGCACTCTCCTCCTAGGCTCCAAAGCTCCCCTCCATCCAGGCTGATTTCCCTACCAGTGAGGGGATGCCCCAAAATTCAGGAACCTTTTCTCATTCACAGCTCCCTCCCTGGGGTGCAGGCCCTGTCCCGATTTCTTTCTTTTTCGTTTTCCTTTTGTCCTACCCTGTTACGTGGAGGTTTTCTTGCCCTTTGGGAAGTCTGAGGTCTTCTGCCAGTGTTCAGTAGATGTTCTATGTGAATCGTTCCACTTGGAGATGTGTTTTTAATGTTTTTGTGGGGGGGAAGGTGAGCTCCCTGTCCTACTTCTTCACCATGTTGATCACCCCACCAATAATTATTTTATATAAATGGCTGACATAATTTGAATGTACAGTCCTCCCTCGATATCCACAGGGGATTGGTTCCAGTACCCCCTCTGAATACCAAAATTCGCAGTTGCTCAAGTCCCTTATATTTATGGTGTAGTACAGTTGGCCATCCATATCTAAAAGTTCCCTATCCACTTTTATGTGAATAAGGGTTTAATTGATCAAAGCATTTTCTATTATAATGGAGCAACATATGTAATAGAAGGTATAGGAATTGAAAATAATGAAATTATCAATATTTGTAGATAAGATGATTACCCGTTAAACCTAAGAGTTAACTGAAAAAGCAGTTGAAGTTGCTGTAGTAATAGTTGTGAGAATTGTTGCATCTTTTAAGTTGTAAGCTATGTCAAAAAATGGTAATTGTGCTCACTGATAGTTATCATTAACCTAACCAATATACAAACTATGTAAATTCTCTTGGACATACATAAGTTGTATGAGAAGAAATGGTGTTTATAGCGGAAATATATTTTTTAATATGTACATTACATCCTTTAACGAATTTGCCTCCTGACATTGTATCCTATTAGTGATCCAACCTGGATTAAGTGGTCAAACCTGAATTAAGATATGTAGACTGTTAATAACCCCCAGCATCCTGGAAGAAACAAACATCCTCTTAGAGAAGGTCTAATTATCCTAGGTCCAAAATTAATCATATAATAGTTTTTTTGCATACAGTGTTCAGCTCATAAATAAACCAGATGCACACACACACACACACACACACACTCACATGGCATTGAGAGCAAGAAGCAGCAGAACCAACAGACAATAGGCAGACCAAAAAGTCTTGAGATATTGGAATTATCAAACAAAGAAAGCTATCATCCTTAGCAAGTTGAAAAAAAAGCAAAGATAATACATAATGGTAGGAAGTTAGAAATTATAAGAAAGTGACAAGGCAGATTTGATAAAGAACTAGACAGGTTTTAGAATCAGAAAATAAAATATCTGAAATTCATTCAGTGTGCTAGTTTAACAGATTAGACAAATGAGAAGTGAGCATTAGTGAACTGGAAAATATAGTTCAGATGAAGCTATGAAAGAAGGAGCTTAAAGAGGAAAAATAGAGAAAATACTATACAGAGAAAAGGATAAGACTCATTGAGGATACAGAGAGATATCATCTGTGTTTTACTGGAGTCCCAGAAATAAAGGAGGAAATGTAGGCAAAAGGAAATATTTGAAAGGATAGACAGATAGGCCAGTGGAACATAAGAGTATAAAAGTAGATACCAGAATACTTGATTTATGACAAAGATGGCACAGTAATGTGGAATGGTTGAGATTTTCAATAATTAGTAATTAGATAATTGGGTGTTCACATAAAAAACTTAATTTGGACTGTTATTATGAAAATAACTACATTTGGATTATAGACCTAAAAGCAAAGTGCAAAACAACAAAGCCTTTAGAGGATAATGTACAATACCTTCTTGACTTTTATGTGGGTGGAGAAGATTTAACAAGACACAAAATGACTATGTTACACTTAAGAACTTAAGTTAAGCAAAAAACAGCATTAACAGTCACAGAGGGAAAGGTATTTGCAATACAACCAACTAAAGACTTTTTTTTATACATCTTTATTGGAGTAATTGCTTTACATTACTTAATTACTTTACATTACATTAATTAATTGCTTGACAATGTTGTGTTAGTTTCTGCTGTACAACAAAGTGAATCAGCTATATGTATACATATTACCCATATCCCCTCCCTCTGGAGCCTCTCTCCCACACTCCCTATCCCACCTCTCTAGGTCATCACAAAGCACCGAGCTGATCTCCCTGTGCTATGTGGCTGCTTCCCACTAGCTATCTATTTTACATTTGGTAGTATATGTAAGTCCATGCCACTCTCTCACTTCGTCCCAGTTTACCCTTCCCACTCCCTGTGTCCTCAAGTCCATTCTCTACGTCTGCGTCTTTATTCCTGCCCTGCCACTAGGTTCATCAGTACCATTTTTCTAGATTCCATATATATACATTAGCGTACGGTATTTGTTTTTCTTTTTCTGACTTACTTCACTCTGTATGACAGACTCTAGGTCTATCCACCTCACTACGAATAACTCAGTTTCACTCCTTTTTATGGCTGAGTAATATTCCATTGTATATATGTGCCATATCTTCTTTATCCATTCGTCTGTCGATGGACACTTAGGTTGCTTCCATGTCCTGGCTTTTGTAAATATGCTGCAGTGAACATTGTGGTACATGTCTCTTTTTGAATTATGGTTTTCTCAGGGTATATGCCCAGTAGTGGGATGGCTGGGTCATATGGTAGTTCTATTTTTAGTTTTTTAAGGAACCTCCATAGTGTTCTCCATAGTGGCTGTATCAACTTACGTTCCTGCCAACAGTGCAGGAAGGTTCCCTTTTCTTCACACCCTCTCCAGCATTTATTGTTTCTAGATTTTTTGATAATGGCCATTCTGACTGGTGTGAGGTGATACCTCACTGTGATTTTCATTTGCATTTCTCTAATGATTAGTGATGTTGAGCATCTTTTCATGTGTTTGTTGGCAATCTGTATATGTCTTCTTTGGAGAAATGTCCATTTAGGTCTTGTGCCCAGTTTTGGATTAGGTTTGTGTTTTTTTTGATATTGAGCTATGTGAGCTGCTTGTATATTTCGGAGAGTAATCCTTTCTCAGTTGCTTCGTTTGCAAATATTTTCTCCCATTCTGAGGGTTGTCTTTTCGTCTTGTTTATGGTTTCCTTTGCTGTGCAAAAGCTTTTAAGCTTCATTAGGTCCCATTTGTTTATTTTTGTTTTTATTTCCGTTTCTCTAGAAGGTGGGTCAAAAGGATCTTGCTGTGATTTATGTCCTAGAGTGTTCTGCCTGTGTTTTCCCCTAAGAGTTTTATAGTGTCTGGCCTTACATTTAGGTTTTTAATCCATTTTGAGTTTATTTTTGTGTATGATGTTAGGAAGTGTTCTAATTTCAGTCTTTTACATGTAGCTGTCTAGTGTTCCCAGCACCACTTATTGAAGATGCTGTCTTTTCTCCATTGTATATTCTTGCCTCCTTTGTCATATAGGTGCATGGGTTTATCTTTGAGCTTTCTATCCTGTTCCATTGATCTATATTTCTTTTTTTGTGCCAGTACCATACTGTCTTGATTACTGTAGCTTTGTAGTATCGTCTGAAGTCAGGGAGGCTGACTCCTCCAGCTCCCTTTTTCTTTCTCAAGATTGCTTTAGTTATTGGGGTCTTTTGTGTTTCCATACAAATTGTAAAATTTTTTGTTCTAGTTCTGTGAAAAATGCAATTGGTAGTTTGATAGGGATTGCATTGAATCTGTAGATTGCTTTGGGTAGTAGAGTCATTTTCACAATGTTGATTCTTCCAATCCAAGAACATGGTATATCTCTCCATTTGTTTGTATCCAACTAAAGACTTTTATCTAAAATATACTGAGAGCAAAATAAAACTGTAAATCAGTGACAGAAAGGCAGCCCCATGGCAAAAATGCTTCACCAAAGATGAAACCAAAATGATCAAAGGTATTTAACATAAGTAATAATCAGAGAAGTCCATACTTATTCTGGTTTTGTTTATCATAGGGGAAAAGGAATCTAAATACAACAAATAGGAAATCAGCTAATTAAAATTTTATAAATATGATAGTAATGCCATTTGATACTTATAAATAATTTAGAATTACATTAATGGGCTTTAACATATTAAAAAGTTTGCAGAACATTATATATCATTGCACTTTGGTAAGAAACTAAATATTTGTGAATATTTATATATATTGTATGATGTCTGAACATATTTTAAAAAGCTGTGTGTGGATGATGGTACTTGGAATTATTCTAATCGTAGTTTTACTCATTTGTATTTTCTATTGTTTCTAAATTGAGCATGTACTGTATTATTTATGTAACTGATAACACAGAATGTACCAAAAATAGGGCATTATATCCATTTTTCCATTATCAGAGTCAGCTTTATTTTTTTATTGAAATTCCGATCAAATGAACCACTTCTTAGTGTTAGAAAACTGTATTCATGCACATAGACACATAACTCTGTAATATGTGCAGTAGCAACACAAAAAATGTGGGATACTATCCGTATTGTAAAAATATAGGTCAGTTCTGAGTGACTCATCCTTCCTTTTCCTTTTCATTTAAATGGATCCTTTAATTTTTTGTTTGTTTCTTTTAATTGCAAATACTACTTAAATCTTGTTTTCTCTTAATATGTCTCCTGCCTCCCTTTTTCCATTCTGTTTTTAGGCTGCTTAAATGTCTTCAATATATGTCTTTATATGTATGTATGTATGTGTGTGTGTGTGTATATATATATATATATATATATACTTTTTTTTAGTTTTGAATTTATAGTCTAGAGCTTTTCAAAGGAAAAGTTTGTTATAAGTTTAATTTAAGAATGGAATTCATTTTGATAGCTTTAAGGAGCTTACAGTTTAAGATTTTCTCTTAATTTCTGGACATTTCACAGGGGAAAAAAAAGCCCTTTCTAAAGTACCTTTTCTGATAAAGTAAATGAGTGTGTTATTTGTAAAATGATTTAGAGCATGTGGGTTTTAACAGGAAAGGATTTGTTTTCTGGCTTTTTCTCTGTCATATCAAGGGTGTGGTTATATTTTTGTTTTGTTTTTTAGCTTGAGTGGGATGTTACTTGACATCCCATCATAAAAATACAGCACATCATAAAAATGCAGTGTGCTGTATTTGTTTTCCCATGACTTCCAAGCAGCTTAGAGGTAAATTTAGGGTTCATTGCTTATCCATGTATACACTTATCTCTTTCAACTTATAACGATTTTTAGGTCATTAATTATCCTTTTTATCCTTTTTGGAAGTAGAGGCAAAAAATGAATATGCATTTATGTAAATATATATACATATACACATATATAAGTTCAGTCACACACTCTGTGTAAACATGCTGTTTTAAATTTTTTTTAGCCAACAAATGGAATCTTCTTGAGCATGTTTCTGATTGTTTTGCCATTGGAATCTATGGCTCATGGCCTCTTCCATGAATTGGGTAACTGTTTAGGAGGAACATCTGTTGGATATGCTATTGTGATTCCCACCAACTTCTGCAGGTACAGTAACCTAGTATAATAAGTAATAGCTACTTGACTCTTAATATTTTGCTAATATTGGTATAAGATGATAGCTCATTTTTTCAAAACTATAATATTCACAAAGTATAATACTCTTGCTTTTTTATTTTCCATTTATCCCAAATGTTTAAAAACCTTTATCTACTCTGAGTAATAATATAATCTTCAGGGTTCAATTAAAATTTTATTTTTGATAAATGTGATTAGCTTATATTTTAGCTAAAAATCATAAAATATGAATGGATTTTCATAAAATATGAATGGATTTTCTAAGTAAAGTTCCTGCCCGCCCTTTAGAGAGGGATATCTTGTTTAAGAAAATGTGAAACAACATGGTGAAGTATAATAGAATGTACACTGGACCTCAGTGTTCTAAATTCTAGTTCTGTGTTACTTTAGGCAGATCATAACTTCTCTGGACCTCAGTGTCTTTATCTAAAATGCAAACAATACCATTCTGCCCATATAGAGAAATGTTATGAAGAGCTAATGAGACTATAAATGTAAAAACACTACTAGAAAGTGTCATACAAATACCACGAATTCAAAAACATTGGCAGTGAAGTTAAGTATTTGATTGCAGTTTTATTTGGAAATATTTTTGACCCTAAATGTATGGCAAACCTGTTTCAGTCTGTAAATATTGCCAAATTTTAGTTTTTCTTTTGTAGTTAAGTACCTTTGAAGTAGAAAAAAATAGTTCCTTTCCATTAATGAATTCTGTTGACCAAGCAGTCATCATACTTTCCTTGGCCAGGGGTGGGAGAGGGCTTGAAATGAACTTTTTATCTGATTTCAAATATTTGACATAAAAAACACATAGTAAATATTTCCTCCATATTAAAGACTTGACATATAAGTTGAAGATTCTCATGAGAAGTAAAAGAAATACGTTTAGAAGGATCACATAAAGTAAGATGTGACAACTCTGCAGGAAGAATATGTGGAAGTAGTAATTTGCACAGTTAGATTTTTATTCTGTTATAATTTTTGATTATGCATTGCTTTATTCTTTTGCTGTTTTGTGGCTGTTAAATGATACAGATAGGGACAAAATGTTTTGTTCTTTTAATGAAAACTTTTATAGAATTAATAGAATAGTGTTGATAATACATGAAGCAAAATATAAAGTTTTCAAAATTCCTACTAGAAATCTCTTTTCTGGATAAGAGTTATGAATTTTTTCTCCCTCAATATTGATTTGATTCTGCTAGTTTTAAGACTTGGTTTATTATCTTTACTAAAGTACCATTTTACATGTATTCCAGGATCAGGTCTAAGTCTTCAGTTAGTATTCAGTAGTATATAAGGCAGTGGACCTAAATAGTAATAATTTTTTTAAAATAAATTTATTTATTTTATGTATTCATTTTTGGCTGCGTTGGGTCTTCGTTGCTGCACCTGGGCTTTCTCTTGTTGAGGCGAGCAGGGGCTACTCTTTGTTACAGTGCGCGGGCTTCTCATTGCAGTGGCTTCTCTCATTGCAGAGCACAGGCTCTGGGTGTGCGGGCTTCAGTAGTTGCAGTGCGTGGGCTCAGTAGTTGTGGCTCATGGGCTCTAGAGCGCAGGCTCAGTACTTGTGGCACGTGGGCTTAGTTGCTCCGTGGCATGTGGGATCTTCCCAGACCAGGGCTCGAACTCATGTCCCCTGCATTGGCAGGCGGATTCTTAACCACTGTGCCACCAGGGAAGTCCATAATAATTGTTTTAAAATGTCATTTATTAAAAGGTAAGTTCTGTCATTTATTAAAAGGTAAGTTCTATCATTTATGTACCTTAAGTTAGTAAAACTTGAACACAACTTTATAAAGACTATCTTTTTCAACACAGAAATTAAATATATAATTTAAAATATCGCTTCCATATTTTGTTAAAATTTTTTTCTCAAAAAAGTACTTTCATTATTGTCCCCACCCAGGTATTCTAGAAACATTTTGGGGGTAGAATTAGTACAGTCTTGCTTTTTAAAGTTTTGTTTAATATCTGTCATTTGGTAAGAAGATATGAATAAAGAATGAAGAGTAGTACTATCTACATTTGGAGATATTCTCCCAGCTTCCAGTTTTATTGATAAGAAATATAATTTTTAGAAACTAGGCTTTGATTTTCCAAGCTTAATTCTTATCACTGTAGAAAATTTAGGAAAGATGTTTTTCTTAAAAAAAATCCTGCCATTTAATTAGCCACTTATGATTCTTAGATAATTTATTATAAATGAAGAATAGGAATGTGACATAGAATGAACACTTCATAAACACTAAAATGATCTTTTTTTCTCCTTCTTCAGTCCTGATGGTCAGCCAACACTTCTTCCACCAGAACATGTACAGGAGTTAAATTTGAGGTCTACTGGCATGCTCAATGCTATCCAAAGGTTTTTTGCATATCACATGATTGAGACCTATGGATGTGACTATTCTACAAGTGGCCTGTCCTTTGATACTCTACATTCCAAACTGAAAGCTTTCCTTGAACTTCGGACTGTGGATGGACCTAGACATGATACGTATGTTTTGTATTACAGTGGGCACACCCATGGTACAGGAGAGTGGGCTCTTGCAGGTAAATCCACCTCTGGCAATTTCACTATTGTAAAAATATGCCTATTCGTGGAAATCTGTCCTTCACACTGAAACATTAAGTTTCCAAATTCTCAGTTTTCCACTTCACAGATTACCAAGTATACATACGACTGTTTTGTTTGCCTTTTCTCTGGCATACTTGTTTAGCATAATTTTAGTAATCTCTAAAGGTTTTGAAAATTATGTTTTGTGTTGATTGGAAGAAAAAATCTGACTGCTTGATCTAAGACTTATAATTAGTTTCCCTTTAAAGTATTTTCAGAATTATTAAATGTAGTTACATTTTTCAGAAGCTGATCAACTTATTTGACTAATACTTGTAAGTCTTTAAGGTGTTACAGGATGCTGATTTCAGTAGTTCTTCATATATGGAGTTTTATTTATGTTAGAAAGCTCACCATAGTTTTAAGCAGCAGGTGATACGATATGGTTGCAGTAGTGCTTAGGTCAGTGCTTGGTCCTTATTTGCCCCAACAGTGTTGTTTGAGGCAAGTTTCTCTGTTTCAGTTCTCTCATCTGTAAATAGAAGGGGTAATATTAAGTCTCCTTGCCAAGGGAGAAATGAGACCCTGTAAGTCAAAGGCTTTGTTTTATGAATTACTTGCTTAGTGCCTGGAAGAGAGTCTGGCATATAGTAGGAGATCCTTAAGTAATATAGATAGATGGATGAAATCACTGAATGAATCACAAAAAAAGGTAATTTCTTATTTTAGATTAGAAATAGTTTTTAGATTTAATTATGTCCTACTTTTTTTTCTATAAAATATTTCAGATGTTTTACACCATGAATACAAACAATAAAATAATCATAAAATATAAGTAGAAAACGATATTCAGATCAAAGAAAAATATAAAACAAAAGTATTATGGAAGGACAGAGGTAGAGCGCCAATACAAGAACTCCAGAAGAAAGGAAATAAACTCAAGGTTAAAGGAGACACGATTTCAAACCATCATGGTCTCACTAATTTCATGCCAGATTGGTTTCCAGGTTTTATTATAAATACATTTTTTGGTTTTGCAAATAAATATTGAATAACTCAATGGCTGTCTAGAAGGAGTAAAGGCAAACTAATACTTACTGAGCACATTTGAAGCATAGCTGCTATGCTTGGTACTTTATACACATTATTAGATTTAATCTTCGCTTGAAATTTCTTGAAGTAAATACTATCATCTCTATCTTCATTTTTCAGAGGATGAAATGAAAGCTGAAAGTGGTTACATAACTTATCTATAGTCATACTACTACTAAGTGATGGAATCATGATTCAAGCCCAGATCTCCCTGACCCCTAAAATCTTCCCCCTATTGCACCATGTTGCTGCCAAAGATGAAAACCATGAAGATAGAGAAATGGCATGTTCTGGTTCAGTAGATATTTTTGTTAGCATGGTTCACCCATTTTCAAAATACTGTAATATAGAAGAAGCTAGTCAGCATTAAAACTACATCAGTATAATGGTTTATAAAATCATTTACTTGACCTATACTTTTTAATAACAGTGTGTAAAATAACTTTTTAATTTTTATGGCTATTTCAAGTTCAGGTAAAGTATAGCATTCTGTGTACTTCAGAGCACAAGAGAAAAAGTTCTAGTCTGCTCAAAAATCTTTACAGAAATATATTTCAGACCCAAAAACAGGGATTGATTATTGAAAACTACTGCAGTGCTTATAATAATAACCTCTTCCCTAAGCAAATGGGTCGAAAAAGGCATAATTTTGGTGACCATGCATATATCCTTAGTAATTTTTAAGTTTTAAAAGAAAATAATTTAAGAAGCAAACATGTTGTACATTTCCATGAAGGATTTATTACTTAATGTAAACATTTTGCCAAAAGTTTGCATTTTTCTTAAGTCCTTTAAAATTTATCTCAAGTATTTTTTAAAAGGTGGCTTTGGAAATAAGTTCTAGATGTTCAGTTTACTGATTTTTTTGTTTGTTTTTAGTTTATTTTTGTGTATGGTGTTAGGGAGTGTTCTAATTTCATTCTTTTACATGTAGCTGTCCAGTTTTCCCAGCACCACTTATTGAAGAGACTGTCTTTTCTCCATTGTATATCCTTGCCTCCTTTGTCATAGATTAGTTGACCCTAGGTACGTGGGTTAGCTCTGGGCTTTCTATCCTGTTCCATTGATATAAATTTCTGTTTTTGTGCCAGTACCATAGTCTTGATTACTGTAGCTTTGCAGTATAGTCTTAAGTCAGGGAGGCTGATTCCTCCAGCTCTGTTTTTTTCCCTCAAGAATGCTTTGGCTATTCGGGGTCTTTTGTGTCTCCATACAAATTTTAAGATGATTTGTTCTAGTTCTGTAAAAAATGCCATTGGTAATTTGATAGGGATTACATTGAATCTGTAGATTGCTTTGGGCAGTATAGTCATTTTCATAATATTGATTCTTCCAATCCAAGAACATGGTATATCTCTCCATCTGTTGGTATCATCTTTAATTTCTTTCATCAGTGTCTTATAGTTTTCTGCATATAGGTCTTTTGTCTCCCTAGGTAGGATTATTCCTAGGTATTTTATTCTTTTTGTTGCAGTGGTAAATGGGGATGTTTCCTTAATTTCTTTCAGATTTTTCATCATTAGTGTACAGGAATGCAAGAGATTTCTGTGCATTAATTTTGTATCCTGCAGCTTTACCAGATTCATGGATTAGCTCTAGTAGTTTTCTGGTGCCATCTTTAGGATTCTCTATGTATAGTAGTATCATGTCATCTGCAAACAGTAACAGTTTTACTTCTTTTCCAATTTGTATTCCTTTTATTTCTTTTTCTTCTCTGATTGCCGTGGCTAGGACTTCCAAAACTATGTTGAATAATAGTGGTAAGAGTGGACATCCTTGTCTTGTTCCTGATCTTAGAGGAACTGCTTTCAGTTTTTCACCATTGAGAATGGTTTGCCTTTATGATATATGGCCTTTATTATGTTGAGGTAGGTTCCCTCTATGCCCACTTTCTGGAGAGTTTTTATCATAAATGGGTGTTGAATTTTGTCAAAAGCTTTTTCTGCATCTATTGAGATGATCATATGGTTTTTATTCTGCAATTTGTTAATATGGTGTATCACATTGATTTGCATATATTAAAGAATCCTTGCATCTCTGGGATAAATCCCACTTGATCATGCATGGTGTATGATCCTTTTAATGTGTTGTTGGATTCTGTTTGCTAGTATTTTGTTGAGGATTTTTGCATCTGTATTCATCAGTGATATTGGTCTGTAATTTTCTTTTTTTGTAGTATCTTTGTCTGGTTTTGGTATCAGGGTGATGGTGGCCTCATAGAACAAGTTCGGGAGTTTTCCTTCCTCTGCAATGTTTTGGAAGTGTCTGAGAAGGATGGGTGTTAGCTCTTCTCTAAATATGTGATAGAATTCACCTGTGAAGCCATCTGGTCCTGGACTTTTGTTTGTTGGAAGATTTTTAATCACAGTTTCAATTTCATTACTTGTGATTGGTCTGTTCATATCTTCTATTTCTTCCTGGTTCAGTCTTGGAAGGTTATACCTTTCTAAGAATTTGTCCATTTCTTCCAGGTTGTCCGTTTTATTGGCATAGTGTTGCTAGCAGTAGTCTCTTACGATGCTTTGTATTTCTGCGGTGTTTGTTGTCACTTCTCCTTTTTCGTTTCTAATTTTATTGATTTGAGTCTTCTCCCTCTTTTTCTTGATGGCTAATGGCTTATCAATTTTGCTTATCTTCTCAAAGAACCAGCTTTTAGTTGTATTGATCTTTGCTATTGTTTTCTTTGTTTCTATTTCATTTATTTCTGCTCTGATCTTTATGATTGCTTTCCTTCTGCTAACTTTGGGTTTTGTTTGTTCTTCTTTCTCTAGTTCCTTTAGATGTAAGGTTAGATTGTTTGAGATTTTTCTTGTTTCTTGAGGTAGGCTTGTATAGCTATAAACTTCCCTCTTAGAACTGTTTTTGCTGCATCCAAAAGGTTTTGGATCGTCGTGTTGTCATTGTCATTTGTCTCTAGGTATTTTTTAGTTTCCTCTTTGATTTCTTCAGTGATATCTTGGTTATTTAGTAACACATTGTTTAGCCTCCATATGTTCGTGTTTTTTCCCGTGTAATTCATTCCTAATCTCATAGTGTTGTGGTCAGAAAAGAAGCTTGATATTTCAGTTTTCTTAAATTTACTGAGGTTTGATTTGTGACCCAAGATGTGATCTATCCTGGGGAATGTTCTGTGCGCACTTGAGAAGAAAGTGTAATCTGCTGTTTTGGGATGGAATGTCCTATAAATATCAATAAATCTTTCTGGTCTATTGTGTCATTTAAAGCTTGTTTCCTTATTAATTTTCTGTTTGGATGATCTGTCCATTGGTGTAAGTGAGGTGTTAAAGTTCCCCACTATTATTGTGTTACTGTCTATTTCCTCTTTTATAGCCATTAGCAGTTGCCTTATGTATTGAGGTGCTCCTACGTTGGGTGCGTAAATATTTACAGTTGTTACATCTTCTTCTTGGATTGATCCCTTGATCATTGTGTAGTGTCCTTCGTTGTCTCTTGTAATAATCTTTAAAGTCAATTTTATCTGATATGAGAATTGCTACTACAGCTTTCTTTTGATTTCTATTTGCATGGACTACCTTTTTCCATCCCGTCACTTTCAGTCTGTATGTGTCCCTAAGTCTGAAGTGGGTCTGTTGTAGACAGCATATATATATGGGTCTTGTTTTTGTATCCATTCATCCAGTCTGTGTCTTTTGGTTGGAGCATCTAATCCATTTACATTTAAGATAATTATTGATATGTATGTTCCTATTACCACTTTCTTAATTTGGGGGGGTTTGTTTTTATAGGTCTTTTCCTTCTCTTGTGTTTCCTGCCTAGAGAAGTTCCTTTAGCATTTGTTGTAGAGCTGGTTTGGTGGTGCTGAATTCTCTTAGTATTTGCTTGTCTGTAAAGCCTTTAATTTATCCATTGAATCTGAATGAGATCCTTGCTAGGTAGAGTAATCTTGGTTGTAGGTTCTTCCCTTTCATCACTTTAAGTATATCATGCCACTCCCTTCTGGCTTGTAGGGTTTCTGCTGAGAAATCAGCTGTTAACCTTATGGGAGTTCCCTTGTATGTTATTTCTCGTTTTTCCCTTGCTGCTGTCAATAATTTTTCTTTATCTTTAATTTTTGCCAGTTTGATTACTGTGTGTCTCGGCATGTTTCTCCTTGGGTTTATCCTGTATGGGACTCTCTGCGCTTCCTGGACTTGGGTGGCTATTTCCTTTCCCATGTTAGGGAAGTTTTCGACCATAATCTCTTCAAATATTTTCTCGGGTCCTTTCTCTCTCTCCTTCTGGGACCCCTATAATGCAAATGTTGTTGCATTTAATGTTGCCTCAGAGGTCTCTTAGGCTGTCTTCATTTCTTTTCATTCTTTTTTCTTTATTCTGCTCCGCAGCAGTGAATTTCACCATTCTGTCTTCCGGGTCATATATCCGTTCTTCTGCCTCAGTTATTCTGCTATTGATTCCTTCTAGTGTAGTTTTCATTTCAGTTATTGTGTTGTTCATCTCTGTTTGTTCTTTAATTCTTCTAGGTCTTTTTTAATCATTTCTTGCATCTTCTCGATCTTTGCCTCCATTCTTTTTCCGAGGTCCTGGATCATCTTTACTGTCATTATTCTGAATTCTTTTTCTGGAAGGTTGCCTATCTCCACTTCATTTAATTGTTTTTCTGGGGTTTTATCTTGTTCCTTCATCTGGTACATAGCCCTCTGCCTTTTCATCTTGTCATTCTGTGAATGTGGTTTTTGTTCCACAGGCTGCAGAATTGTAGTACTTCTTGCTTCTCAGTTTACTGATATTTATATTATCTTTTTCATTTCTTAGGAAATGTAATAGACACCAAGATAAATAGCATAAAAGTGTTCTTAAATTTTCATTCACTATGAATAAGGAATAATTTAGGAACACAAACTCTAAAGCAGGGTAATATTTTAGGCAAATGTCTAGCAGTTACATTCTGCAGTGTTTTATCTTTATAATATTTTTTTAAGTATGTCAATAAGTTAACCATTATAGAATTCTTCTATTAGGCCAGAAGATCTGTTCGTGTATGTGTAACTTTCTTTGTGAGAGTCTTTGTTGTAAAAATAGGAAAAAAAAAATGGAGAAAGCATAGCTTGACAGGCCTTCCCTTTCCCATGAAGGCTAGGTTTTTGTCCCATAATAATTCAGCAAGTGTATACTCCCCCACGGCCTGAGGCACCTGGCTCAGTGGATGAGTCCTCTTTTCAGTCAGTTCCTGGCCTTGGCCTGCCTGAAACAACCCTCAAAGGTTGATTCTATCTCAGAAGTAGTATTGAACACCCCTGCCCTGAAGAAAATGCTTTAATTCATTCCAGGCCAAGTGACAAAGAACTCTAAGCACTGAGCTTTATCAATAGGTATTTTTCTAGAAACGTCTAAATAGGAAACGTCACGACTCGATTTTACTTCAGCAAGTTAAGAGTAGGTCCAAAAATCACTGTGAGAAAGAGAATCTTTATCCCATACCTTTACTGTTAGTACTTCTTAGAATATGTAGTCTTCTTACATTTATGGGGCTCCATAGTGTAGAACCTGATATTTTTGCCTGTTTGAGGGTAAAAAACAATTATGGTAATGACAAGAGAGACAGAAATACATAAAAAAATGTAGAAAACCTATAAAGCAGTTTATCACAGGTAAACAAAGTCTTTAAAAAGCAGTCTCAATTACTTGAACTGTTGGCTTGAATTAGATTACTTGAATCAGATGGCTGTTATCTGAGATAAATGTAAATATTTTGCATCTGGACCAAAAGCCAAATGCAACATAGAAACTGTTCATAGGAGAAAGCAGAGCAAAACAAAACAAGAGAAGAGAAATAGTATAAAGGGCTTTAATACTGCTTTAAATTTCTTGCTGATATCTAAAGAGTGTGTTTATAAGAGAATTAGTGTAGAGTGTGCTGAAGAATATTTATTGAAATAGTTGTAGAAGGCAAGTTAGAACGATGATGCAGGCAAGTTAGAACAATGATTTTTTGTGGCAGATGGAATTTGTATAACTCCTCTTGTAATCTGTGTTGTCCTGTCATCTCCAGAGACGTTTAATAAAACTGGCCATAAAGAAAAGTGAGCTTGATCATATTTAAAAAGATATCTCCTGGGGCTTCCCTGGTGGCGCAGTGGTTGAGAGTCCGCCTGCTGATGCAGGGGACACGGGTTCATGCCCCGATCTGGGAAGATCCCACATGCCGCAAAGCGGCTAGGCCCGTGAGCCATGGCCACTGAGCCTGTGCGTCCAGAGCCTGTGTTCCGCAACGGGACAGGCCACAACAGTGAGAGGCCCGTGTACCGCAAAAAAAAAAAAAAAAGATATGTTAGTAATATGTGAAAAATAGTGTCTCTGAGATGATTGATAGGTATGAGTGTAAGAGCAGTTCATGAAACAAATTTTTCATTGTCACAGTCTAAGATACAGCAGGCTGATGAATAAAAGAATATTAATTATTCATAAAGAATGTCATATACCCTGACTTTATAGGTCATATTATTAATAGAATCCAAATTCTAAAGGATTCTCTATCTCTTCAGTATTGTCATTTTGATAGTTTAGCAAAGAGCATGGTTGCTCTTGTTAAAAATACATATTCTGAAGTTAGGTTGTTGGAACTTGTATTAGTAAATTGTAGCATGTTAAAACTTTTTCTAATTATAAAAGTAACATATATTCAACATAAAAATTTTGGATCACATAAAGAAGTATAACAAACACCACCTGAAATCCAAATACCCGGAAATAACTACTGCTGTTATTTTTGTAGATACACTTCTCTGTCATGCTTTTTCTAATATCATAGATATTTTTGTCATTAAAATTTCTTTATAAATATCATTTATTATAAACCTCTTCTCATAAGGTTATACCATAATTTATATCCGTTCCCCCAGTAGTTTCAGATTTTACACTATCTTAGATAGCAGTGGGAAGATGAGCTTTATATGTATTTTTTTGTCTGCATTTCTACCCTTTCCTTAGGGTAAATTCCTAGAATTGGAATGACTGGATTAGAATACCATTTGAGACAGAGCCAGGACTAGGGTGAGGTGAGCATGGCAGTTGCTTGGGGCACAGAATTTAAGAGGGTGCTAAAAATTAAATGATGACGATAACATTTTAATGCAATATATTTAAAAATCAAAAGTTAATGCAAAAAAAAACCATCCATAATGAACCACATGTAAATACTAGCTGTAAGATATATTTTTAAGTCAGAAATATATTTACTTTAGACCTTTCTGGTATATGTTTTTTTAATCCTTTATTGTTGTTCAGGTATAAAACTGATTTAAAAATAAACCCATTCCAAATTCATTCTTGTTACTGGTAGGAAGGGTGTTTTTCATCTCGTAGGTAACTACATATGAGGAGATAAGTTAATTCATTAGAAGTGTAGAACGGGGTGAGCCAATATTTTCTGTAAGGACCAGATATTTTTGGCTTGGTAGGCCATAAAGTCCCTGTTGCAACTACTTAGCTCTACCATTGTAGTATAAAAGCAGCCATAGACAGAATATAAATAAATGTTATTTATAGAAATATGAAATATAAATTTCCTATAATTTTTACGTGTCACAAACTTCTCTTTAAAAAAATTTTTTTTACCATTTAAAAATGTAAAATCAGTTCTTAGATCTCAGGCTATGCAAAACAAGTGGCAGGCTGGATTTGACCACGAGCCATAATTTGCTGCCCTTAATGTAGAATATTTGCTTTGCTGTATAATTTTAATTTTTTTCACTAAATTGAACTTTATAAAATAATTTTCTTATTTTATCATAGCATACCCCTTTAATGTGAATAACAGGATGATTGGGGGATTGGGGGTGTTTTGGTTTTTTTTTTTGGTTTGATTTTTTTACCTGAAGCTGAAAGTCTGTTTTTTGTTTTTAAAAATTCTTCTGAAAGAGATACTTTGAAAAAAAGGCTCCCTTTTTTTTTCTTACATATTTTAAGAACTTAAAGAAAATATACTTAAGACAAAAGAGTATTCTTAGTAAGACACTTCAGAAATTCTTGCTCTACTGAACTTTCTGTTCACAGGTGGAGACATACTACGCCTTGACACACTTTTAGAATGGTGGCGAGAAAAGAATGGTTCCTTCTGTTCCCGACTTATTATCATATTAGACAGTGAGAATTCAACCCCCTGGGTGAAAGAAGTGAGAAAAATCAATGACCAGTATATTGCAGTGCAAGGAGCAGAGATGACAAAAACAATAGATATTGAAGAAGCTGACCCACCGCAGCTGGGTGACTTTACAAAAGACTGGGTAGAATATAACTGCAACTCCACTAATAACATCTGCTGGACTGAAAAGGGACGCACAGTGAAAGCAGTGTATGGCGTGTCAAAACGGTGGAGTGACTACACTCTGCATTTGCCAACAGGAAGCGATGTGGCCAAGCACTGGATGTTGTACTTTCCTCGTATTACATATCCACTAGTGCATTTGGCAAATTGGTTGTGCGGTCTGAACCTTTTTTGGATCTGCAAAACTTGTTTTAGGTGCTTGAAAAGATTAAAAATGAATTGGTTTCTTCCTACCGTGCTGGACACAGGACAAGGCTTCAAACTTGTCAAATCTTAATTTGGAACCCAAAATGGAATATTGTTGGGAGTTCATTCTACCAGTTATCACTAACTTGCCATTTTTTGCATATTGTATTTTTATTTGTAAAAAATATCTTGTTACTTCTGTAGCTGCTCTCATTTTGTCTTTTCTCCAGTGATTATGGTATATGTAAGGTGTTGGGAATAAGCACTATTTTATACTAAAAATATGTAGGGAGTCACAAATGTTGACTTTGTAAATGCATAAGAGATGTTAAAAATAATAACAATGCACTTTGAGGAATGTTTGCATATGCCTCTGATTAGAAAGAAGACACTCTGCTCTGCAGTGGCCAATGAAGAATCACTAATGCCTTATTTTCTAGGCATAGATTAAAGAACGTAAACCAGACAAATTGTTTACTATTATAAGAAAACTACCAATTTGCTTAAGAAGATTATTTTTTGTGAACAGTAGGTTTGAGTTCAAGGCCATTTGAAGAATTACAAGCTCTCTCTCAGAAAAGGGAAAAGGAAGAAGTCTGCTTAAAATGAATGCAAAATTTGCTTATAGTCCATCACGTTTAGTTACTTGGCTATGACCTGTTATCGGTATCACAGAGAAGCCCAAATCACTGTTTAGGTCAAGACATTCTTCATATAGGTAACTGTAAGAAGCTAGAGCCTACAAATTGCTCCTTCATGCAGTGTTAGGGGCCTATGAAAGCACTGGCAGTTTTAAGGGTCTTTCTCAGGGTAACAATGTTTTCTTAATGAACAATGTTTCCAGCTGCAAATTCCTTCCAAATAAATTGTCTTCCCTTTCAAAAAGTAATCTTAAGAAATTTAGCCATTTGTCATTGATTTAGGCTATTTTCAGTACTGAGAAATGATTTTGATCTTTATAGAGTTAATGCTCTGTCATGAAAACTATTTTTCAGATCCCCATTAGTGGTAACACTTCTTTCTACTGAAGGTCAAAGGATTGGAAACAGGTGATTTTTCTTCATGTATACATATAATGTATTATGTAAAAAAGTATTCATATTGGCAATTTTACTTAAGCATAATGGTGTGGTTGTAATTTTTAAAACTTAATTCAGTGTTTTCTCGGATTAAAGCAGGCATGGATCAGGGTATCTCCTAAGAGGTAATTTACCTCCTGTTCCCTTCCAATAATCCTTACATTCTAAGTTTTCATCTCTGAGAAATAACAAGAAGGGAATAGAATTAAATTGGGGGATAATCTAATCTTTGTTGTTTAAATGGTGTGACGTCTCACCATTAAAGCCGTTTTTTCCAGCCTCAGAGAGAGTAAATAATGCCTCTACCATCTTCTACCTGGTGACTTGAAGTTTTAGTTAGGAAGAAGTCACTTAGCGTCAGGGAACTTGTATACCACTATCTATGCAGCGTTGTTATATAGAGTCTGATTATTTCTGCGTTTTGAGTATGATTTTCCTAATGTTCTGAATAAAATTTTGTCAAAAAATTAATTTTTCACATAATGTGCAAATAACAGTTATTGAATGTTTTAGTGTATTAAGAGAGAGAGTCATAAAAAATGTCCAAGTATTAGAGTTCATGGTTAGTAGCAGGTTGATTTAAAATTTTCCAGTATTTGGTTACATATTTATATAAACATCATCCAAATGAAATAGTATATAGTGTTTCATTACTATTCAAAAATAGTGTAGCAGACAAGCCAAGTGTTAAAATTATGAGCTTACAGCTAAAAAACAGTTTAATTAACGTTAAGTAAAATCATCTTTTAAATTCTGAGCCAGTATTAAGCCAACTAGCTTTAACTAAAGTGTATCTCTTTACTCTGAGAAAGCCAAACGTAAAAGTATATCCTGCATTCTTTATAAAGTGATACTAAGATTTTACTAAAAATCACATTCAAAAGGTAGCAGACATTTTTACAGCCACAAAGCTAATATTTTGATAAATATTTTCTATAAAGTACAACCAAAAAAGGTCTGGGCTAAAAATGTGACTTGAGCCTATTTATTAAGTTTGATGAATTCTCCTACCCATACAAATAAGACACTATAAATGACTCTTAGGAGATGGCATCCTAAATTAAAGATGCCTATTTAAAAACATTCAAGTATGAAAAATGATAGTATGGAGAAGGAATATTACAGGAAGGCTAAATTGATTGGTTATTTTTACCTAAAGATTAAAAAACAGACCTGACAATGAGACTAATTTTCTTATGGCTTCCATTTTATATATCATGTTTAGGAAGGAGTTACTTGAAGTGATAGAATTTATGTTAGGGCAAAATTTCACCATTCCACTAAAAAGAGATAACATGGAGATGTTTTTCAACATAATGTTGACTTAATTTGTTTCCTTTTATGATACCTTGCTAAAACCATAAAAGACTCCCCTCTAAAAACATCTTTTTCAAATGTATACACTGTTATGTGATAAATTAAGGAGTCAAGTTCTTTTTCTCATAATTTTTTAGTTATGCTATTATTTCATTCAAAAGTTTAATTTGCTCTGACTAAACTCTTGGGATATTTGGATTTATCTTTGCATAGCTTTCTATCTCACTCTTCTTAATAAATATGAAATTCTATAGACAAGACCTTTTTCAGAAAACCATTTTTATGAACACTTTTCATAAATTACATACTTTTTAAAAGTTACATTGCTAATTCAAATGCATTTATATTTAATGCATTAGTGGGTAGAATTTTTTTGGAGTAAAATCTTCACTAAAGTCTATTTGTAACTGTACATTTTGTTTGTAAATTTTGGCTTGAATATATTTGCTGTTTTGGATACTGCATTTTTTATAGGTATCCTTTCACATTTAGAGCATAGTCTCTTTCAAAATAATGTTCTACATTACCTTTCCACAGGTGATGTGACAGTTAATATTATGTATGCCAAAAGAAAATGGCTTAATTTTAAGCATGTGATTAAGTATATTTGATAGTAAGTGCTCAAAGGAGTTAGATCTGTCAGTACTTTTGAACATCTCCTCTGTTGGGAAGTAACTAGACTGTCATCTCTTTTCAGGCAGAGGCTTGCACATCCTGGTATTTCTGGTACACAATTACCCAGAAGAGTGCCTTGCCTGTAATTCTTATTATTTAAAAAATATTTTTGACTGAGTGAATGAATTTAGACTCCTAATGAGAAATTGGAATAACTTGATTGTAAATTATTACATTTTCTTGACAGTTTTACCTTAAGTGGATATTATTTCAAGATCCTCATTAAATTAATAATTACCAAAGACAGTTACAGAATCAGTGAAAGGAAAACTAATATCACATTTGTAGTTAAAGAGCCATAGGATCAAGATTAGGGAAGGAAAAACTTTGTTTGAATGAAAACATAGCTGATATCAATCACCAAAAAGTGGCTTTTTGTGGGTTGAGTCCCTTTTCCTCATGTCTCCAATATGATTAAGGTTGAATCTTTCATTGATTTCCCATTAGAAACATATAGACAGGTTGGAGATTTATCACAAATGGAAATTATTGAAAGAAAGTCTGACAGATGAACAAAGAAAGAATTCGGCTGTGCCTGTCACTGACAACTAGACTGTAAAATCAGAAAAAATGGGCCTGTGAACATAAGCAGGTTCAGGACAAGTTAGGGAAACTAAAATTATATCAGCTTTGGAGTATCCTCACTAGTTGCAACACATAGGTGTACAGTATGATACAATGAAATTTAAGCAACAATTGTTCTGAGCAACTATTTTGATAAAGTAATTTACATTTATGTTTTTTAGGAAATATTACTTAGACCAAAGATGATTCAAAATTGAAATCTGTAGGCTAATCACTAAGGTTTCTTCAATATTAATATGTAAAAACCCTTTTGATTGATTTAAAAGTCAAATTGGCCAATCATCTTGTGTGATGACCTCAGTATTTTTTTTTTAAGTATCAACTTAAAATAAGTAGAGTAAGTAGACAAGTTTAGTAAAATTCTGTTGTTACTGTTTGGTTTGGACCTAAAAATCTTGATCTATCTTAAATCAGTGTGGCAGGGTCAGTGAGAAATATGGCATATCTCCCTAGATCAGCAATATTTACTCCATGTGAAGTAAAAATGTTTTTATATTAAAACATACCAATGTACTGAGCAATATTTGCGTTAATTTTTAGTGTAAATCACAAGACTTCAAAGCAATTTTAATATTGCACTAGGTCCTTTGTTCTCCTTACTGCAGAACACTGAAGATTCTTTGGACACAATTTTGGACGTTAATGATACTCTATATTAAAAAGAAAAAAAAATCCTTTGTCTTATGTCCTGGAAACACAAATAGCACGATGAATTTTCGCTAAAAAAAAATTTTGTTTGAATATATATGGAACTTCAGGTGGGTACTGTTTTAATGCAGTTTTATAATAGATATTTCTAGGTTCTTTGGAGTCCTTATACATATTGATTTCTTGTTCTACACAACTAGGTATTGGTAAGGAAAGTGGGGTGAGGATTTTGATTTGTAATCTACATCCCCATGCATTCATACTCATTCTGACCTATTTCTCTGCTATCTAATTAGAAGAGATACTACTCTTTCCAAAACCTAACCTTTGGATTCCTTTCCTCCTTTCTACATAAAACTAATTCATCAATAACAATAAAAGTGACAATGGCTATCATCTGTTGAATGTTTTTTTATGTTCTAGGCACTGTGCTAACCACTTCTGTATACATGATTTCATTAAACCCTCACAACCACCTTTTGTGATGGATGTACTTTTATTTTATGAATGAGGAAACTGAGTCAATGCACTTAAGTAACTTTCCCCACATGACACATCTATGGATAAGAAGTTGGGTCTCAAACTCAGCTCTAAACCAGATTTTATGTTGTGGGGACTCCCACATACCAAGAAAAGGAAGGTTTTACTCGGGTATGTATACCTACATACCCTTTAGAGAACTGTTTGTGTATTTTGTCAAGGGGGTAGACACCTGGCTATAAGCATGTAAGCATAGGGAAGAGGGACAATTGGTCAATATAAAGACCTTCAATTATTAATTGTACTAATATCAGCCCCACTTCTCAGCTCCTTCCTTAATTTTCTAGCAGTCTCTGATGCTAGAGCCTTTCTGGGGTTGTACTGGACTGCTCAGACACACCGCCCCAGAAGCATATTCTGGGAGGCTGCTAGGCTAGTGCTTGCTTTTCTCTGCCACCCAGTTCATACTCTTTTATCCATTTTGTCTTTGAATGTGTGCTGAAATCTCTGGTCTGATAATAGATCCCCCCATTCCCTACATCTTGATGGTATAGTCACTTGTTTATTCCTTTAAACTGGAGGAGAAGATATAGAGGCA
Source organism: Pseudorca crassidens (assembly GCF_039906515.1). NCBI lineage: Eukaryota > Metazoa > Chordata > Mammalia > Artiodactyla > Delphinidae > Pseudorca > Pseudorca crassidens. The sequence continues at coordinate 70,925,795 of NC_090303.1, read as the reverse complement.
TGTGTTCACTATCTTGAACTCAAAGCCAAAGTAAGTTTCATTAAAAAAAAATGGTGAGGGCTTCCCTGGTGGCGCAGTGGTTGAGAGTCCGCCTGCCGATGCAGGGGACACGGGTTCGTGCCCCAGTCCAGGAAGATCCCACATGCCACGGAGCGGCTGGGCCCGTGAGCCATGGCCGCTAAGCCTGCGTGTCCGGAGCCTGTGCTCCGCTACGGGAGAGGCCACAACAGTGAGGCCCGCGTACCGCAAAAAAAAAAAAAAAAAAACGGTGCAATTGGCTTTTACTTCTGGTTTGTATATAAAATACAAAAGAACTTTGATCCAGTGGAAACATTAGAAAAATTCCAGGTTAAAATAAACATACTCTTTATTGGAGCTGCTGCAGAATAGTACATACAAACAAATCTAGGTGAAATAAATCCCAGAGAGCAATAAATTCTTCATAAATAAGCAGAGACTGCAGCAGCTTCTATACCTGGGGCAAATGCCTGCCTTGAGTGCTAGCTAGTATGTTAGAATCGGAGCTGCCATGGACTGGGAGATTTTGCAGGAAAGAGGAAACCAGGCAAACTTTTGACAACATTGTGGGCTGGTGAGATGGGTCTGCAAGGGCAGTAAGCACTTGACCCAACAATTCTGCCCCCTTTCCCTGGAATTTTGCCAAGAAAGTGGCAGTGGAGGAGAGCCTCATAAATGAAGAAATTCATGCAGCTTTGCACATCACACTTAATTGCCAGGGTTGGAATCAAATATGAATCTGAACTATGTAAAACAGACTTATTCCAGTTAAAACACTAAAAAGATCAAATCACTCAGTATCTTGGCAGATAAGGCATGGGAAGTTAGGGACTGGGCTAACTGAAGGTGAACTGAATCTGATTAAAGCTTCTGCCCAGCTCTGGCTCAGGTAAACCTGTGGGAGATTCGGAAGGGTAAGTCCCTCACCTAAACCACCTAGAATGAAAGGCATGCCATTTCTGAACAGACACAAATTACACTTTTCACTGTTCTTATATGCATAATACAGAATACATTTTTTTAAATTATAAGACATGAAGAGGGGAGGAACTGGACCCATTATCAAGAGTAAGCAGTCAAAAAATAGACTTGTAGATTACTAGCACACAAGAATTTTCAAACCAAATGGATATTCTAGGACTAATAAATATGTCAGAAAACTTTAAATCACTGGATGGTACTTGAGGGTGAGGGTTAGTCCCTAGCATAGGGTGTCAGAGTGTGGCAGGAACCACAAAGCAGAGCTATCTGGCATAGACTAAGGAGGACATCCACACCAGGGACAAGGGAAAGATGATAATGGGAGATTGGTTACATAAGCACGGATTTATCAAACATGAAAATATATTTAAGATGATGGGAGCAGATTCTTCTGTTGAAGAAGGGAATTGCAAACATGGAAATGGAGAGAGCTAGAATAGTCACTAAGGTGTTGGATTCGAAGAGGCAGTATTAGATATAGAAATTAATAAGATGTAAATATGTGTAAGGATATGTGTTTATGTTTTTATACATGTAATCCCTAGCTTTGTTTACTAAGAAGGTCTGAGATTACCAGTGCCCCCATAGCAATGAACACACCTAGATCCCAGATCATGGCTTCTGAATATTATTCTCCACTGAAAGGATCCAGGGCTCTTTGGAGAAATAACTGATTACTTCTGATGAGCCTGGAATATGTTAGTTCCAGAGAGCTGGGACAATTTGAGCGTTAGGAAACTAAGTGCCCTTACTAAGTGCCCATACACACATATATGTATAACTATATGTGTATATGTATACATATATACATATGCATACATACTTCATGACTTTGATGAACAGGACAGTAATGTTAAAACAAAGAGGCAGAGGAGGAACCAAGGTGGAGGAGTAGAAGGACGTGCTCTCACTCCCTCTTACGAGAGCACCAGAATCACAACTAGCTACTGGACAGTTGTCAACAGGAAGACGCTGGAACTCACCAAAAAAGATACCGCACATCCAAAGACAAAGGAGAAGCCACAATGAGACGGTAGGAGGGGTGCAATCACAGTAAAATCAAATCCCATAACTGGTGGGTGGGTGACTCACAGACTTGCGAACACTTATACCACAGAAGTCCACCCACTACAGTGAAGGTTCTGAGCCCCACGTCAGGCTTCCCAACCTGGGGGTCCGGCAATGGGAGGAGGAATTCCTAGAGCATCAGACTTTGAAGCCTAGTGGGAATTGATTGCAGGACTTTGACAGGACTGGGGGAAACAGAGACTCCACTATTGGAGGGCACACACAAAGTAGTGTGAGCATCGGGACCCAGGGGAAGGAGCAGTGACCCCAAGGGAGACTAAACCAGACCTACCTGCTAGTGTTTGAGGGTCCCCTGCAGAGGCAGGGGGTGGCTCTGTTTCACTGTTGGGACAAGGACACTGGCAACAGAAGTTCTGGGAAGTGCTCCTTGGTGTGAGCCCTCCCAAAGTCTGTCATAAGCCCCAACAAAGAGCCCAGGTAGGCTCCAGTGTTGGCTTGCCTCAGGTCAAACAACCAACAGGGAGGGAACACAGCCCTATCCATCAGCAGGCAAGTGGATTAAAGTTTTACTGAGCTCCGCCCACCAGAGCAACAGTCAGCTCTACCCACCATCAGTCTCTCCCATCAAGCCTCTTAGATAGCCTCATCCATCAGAGGGCAGACAGCAGAAGCACTACAATCCTGCAGCCTGTGGAACATAAAACACATTCACAGTAAGATAGACAAGATGAAAAGGCAGAGGGCTATGTAACAGATGAAGGAAAAAGATAAAACCCCAGAAAAACAATTAAATGAAGAAGAGATAGGCAACCTTCCAGAAAAAGAATTCAGAATAATGATAGTGAAGATGATCCAGGGCCTCAGAAAAAGAATAGAGGCAAAGATCGAGAAGATGCAAGAAATGTTTATCAAAGACCTAGAAGAATTAAAGAACAAACAGAGATGAACAACACAATAACTGAAATGAAAACTACACTAGAAGGAATCAATAAGAGAATAACTGAGGCAGAAGACCGGATAAGTGACCTGGAAAACAGAATGGTGGAATTCACTGCTGCCGAACAGACTAAAGAAAAAAGAATGAAAAGAAATGAAGACAGCCTAAGAGACCTCTGGGACAACATTAAACGCAACAACATTTGCATTATAGGGGTCCCAGAAGGAGAAGAGAGAGAAAGGACCAGAGAAAATATTTGAAGAGATTATAGTCGAAAACTTCCCTAACATGAGAAAGGAAATAGCCACCCAAGTCCAGGAAGCACAGCAAGTCCCATACAGGATAAACCCAAGGAGAAACATGCTGAGACACATAGTAATCAAACTGGCAAAAATTAAAGACAAAGAAAAATTATTGAAAGCAACAAGGGAAAAACAACAAATAACATACAGGTAACTCCCATAAGGTTAACAGCTGATTTCTCTCTCAGCAGAAACTCTACAAGCCAGAAGGGAGTGGCATGATATACTTAAAGTGATGAAAAGAAAGAACCTACAACCAAGATTACTCTACCCAGCAATGATCTCATTCAGATTACATGGAGAAATCAAAAGCTTTAGAGACAAGCAAAAGCTAAGAGAATGCAGTACCACCAAACCAGCTCTATGACAAATGCTAAAGGAACTTCTCTAAGTGGGAAACACAGAGAAGAAAAGGACCTATAAAAACAAACCCAAAACAATTAAGAAAATGGTCATAGGAACATACATATCGATAATTAGCTTAAACGTGAATGGATTAAATGTTCCAACCAAAAGACACAGGTTTCCTGAATGGATACAAAAACAAGCCCCATATATATGCTGTCTATAAGAGACCCACTTCAGACCCAGGGACACATACAGACTGAAAGTGAGGGGATGGAAAACGATATTCCATGCAAATTGAAATCAAAAGAAAGCTGCAGTAGCAATACTCATATCAAATATAAATAGACTTTAAAGTAAAGAATGTTGCAAGAAACAAGGAAGACCACTACATAATGATCAAGGGATCAATCCAAGAAGAAGATATAACAATTATAAATATATATGCACCCAACATAGGAGTATCTCAATACATAAGGCAACTGCTAACAGCTATAAAAGAGGAAATCAACAGTAACACAATAATAGTGGGGGACTTTAACACCTCACTTACACCAATGCACAGATCATCCAAAATGAAAATAAATAAGGAAACAGAAGCTTTAAATGACACAACAGGCCAGATAGATTTAATTGATATTTATAGGACATTCCATCCAAAAATAGCAGATTACACTTTCTTCTCAAGTGTGCATGGAACATTCTCCAGGATAGATCACATCTTGGGTCACAAATCAAGCCTCAGTAAATTTAAGAAAATTGAAATCATATCAAGCATCTTTTCTGACCACAACGCTATAAGATTAGAATCAACTACAGGGACAAAAATGTAAAAAACACAAACACATGAAGGCTAAACAATATATTACTAAATAACCAAGAGATCACTGAAGAAATCAAAGAGGAAATCAAAAACTACCTAGAGACAAATGACAATGAAAACATGATGATCCAAAACCTATGGGATGCAGCAAAAGCAGTTCTAAGAGAGAAGTATATAGCTATACAAGCCTACCTCAAGAAACAAGAAAATCTCAAGTAAACAATCTAATGTTACACCTAAAGGAACTAGAGAAAGAAGAACAAACAAAACCCAAAGTTAGCAGAAGTAAAGAAATCATAAAGATCAGAGCAGAAATAAATGAAATAGAAACAAAGAAAACAGTAGCAAAGAGCAATAAAATTAAAAGCTGGTTCTTTCAGAAGATAAACAAAATTGATAAACCATTAGCCAGACTCATCAAGAAAAAGAGAGAGAGGACTCAAATCAATAAAACTACAAATGAAAACGGAGAAGTTACAAAAGACACCACAGAAATACAAAGCGTCCTAAGAGACTACTACAAGCAACACTATGCCAATAAAATGGACAACCTCGAAGAAATGGACAAATTTTTAGAAAGGTATAACCTTCCAAGACTGAACCAGGAAGAAATAGAAGATATGAACAGACCAATCACAAGTAATGAAATTGAAACTGTGATTAAAAATCTTCCAAAAAACAAAAGTCCAGGACCAGATGGCTTCACAGGTGGATTCTATCAAACATTTAGAGAAGAGCTAACACCCACACTTCTCAAACTCTTCCAAAAAATTGCAGAGGAAGGAACACTCCCAAACTCATTCTATGAGGCCACCATCATCCTGATACCAAAACCAGAGAAAGATACTACAAAAAAAGAAAATTACAGACCAGTATCACTCATGAATACAGATGCAAAAATCCTCATCAAAATACTAGCAAACAGAATCCAACAACACATTAAAAGGATCATACACCACAATCAATTCGGATTTATCCCAGGGTGCAAGGATTCTTCAATATACGCAAATCAATGTGATACACCATATTAACAAATTGAAGAAGAAAAACCATATGATCATCTCAATAGATGCAGAAAAAGCTTTTGACAAAATTCAACACCCATTTAGATAAAAACTCTCCAGAAAGTGGGCATAGAGGGAACTTTCCTCAACATAATAAAGGCCATATATGACAAACCCACAGCAAATGTCATTCTCAATGGTGAAAAACTGAAAGCATTTCTTCTAAGATCAGGAACGAGACAAGGATATCCACTCTCACCAGTATTATTCAACATAGTTTTGGAAGTCCTAGCCACAGCAATCAGAGAAGAAAAAGCAATAAAAGGAATACAAACTGGAAAAGAAGTAGTAAAACTGTCACTGTTTGCAGATGAGATGATACTATACATAGAAAATCCTAAACATGCCACCAGAAAAGTACTAGAGCTATTCAATGAATTTGGTAATGTTGCAGGATACAAAATTAAGGCACAGAAATCTCTTGCATTCCTATACACTAATGATGAAAAATCTGAAAGAGAAATTATGGAAACACTCCCATTTACCATTGCAACAAAAAGAATAAAATACCTAGGAATAAACCTACCTAGGGAGAAAAAAGACCTGTATGCAGAAAAGTATAAGACACTGATGAGGGCTTCCCTGGTGGCGCAGCAGTTGAGAGTCCGCCTGCCGATGCAGGGGACATGGGCTCGTGTCCCGGTCTGGGAAGATCCCACATGCCACGGAGCGGCTTGGCCCGTGAGCCATGGCCACTGAGCCTGCACGTCCGGAGCCTGTGCTCCACAACAGGAGAGGCCACAACAGTGACAGGCCCGTTTACCGCAAAAAAAAAAAAAGACACTGATGAAAGAAATTAAAGATGATACCAACAGATGGAGAGATATACCATGTTCTTGTATTGGAGGAATCAAATTTGTGAAAATGACTATGCTACCCAAAGCAATCTACAGATTCAATGCAATCCCTATCAAATTACCAATGGCATTTTTTACAGAACTAGAACAAATCATCTTAAAATTTGTATGGAGACACAAAAGACCCCAAATAGCCAAAGCATTCTTGAGAGAAAAAATCGTAGCTGGAGGAATCAGACTCCCTAACTTCAGACTATACTTTAAAGCTACAGTAATCAAGACAATATGGTACTGGCACAAAAACAGAAACATAGATCAATGAAACAAGATAGAAAGCCCAGAGATAAACCCACACACCTATGGTCAACTAATCTATGACAATGGAGGCAAAGATATACAATGGAGAAAAGACAGTCTCTTCAATAAGTGGTGCTGGGAAAACTGGACAGCTACATCTAAAAGAATGAAATTAGAACACTCCCTAACAGCATAAACAAAAATAAACTCAAAATGGATTTGAGACGTAAATGTAAGACCAGACACTATAAAACTCTTAGAGGAAAACATAGGAAGAACACTCCTTGACATAAATCACAGCAAGATCTTTTTTGATCCACCTCCTAGAGTAATGGAAATAAAAACAAAAATAAACAAATGGGACCTAATGAAACTTCAAAGGTTTTGCACAGCAAAGGAAACCATAAACAAGACAAAAGGACAACCCTCAGAATGGGAGAAAATATTTGCAAACAAATCAACGGACAAAGGATTAATCTCCAAAATACATAAACAGCTCATGCAGCTCAATATTAAAGAAACAAATAACCCAACCAGAAATGGGCAGAAATAGACATTTCTCCAAAGAAGCCATACAGATGGCCAAGAAGTACATGAAAAGCTGCTCAACATCACTAATTATTACAGGAATGCAAATCAAAACTACAATGAGGTATCACCTCACACCAGTTAGAATGGGCATCATCAGAAAATCTACAAACAACAAATGCCTGAGAGGGTGCAGAGAAAAGGGAACCCTCTTGCACTGTTGGTGGGAATGTAGATTGATACAGCCAGTATGGAGAACAGTATGGAGGTTCCTTAAAAAACTAAAAATAGAAATACCATATGATCCAGCAATCCCACTACTGGGCATATACCCAGGGAAAACCATAATCCAAAAAGACACATGCACCCCAATGTTCATTGCAGCACTATTTACAATAGCCAGGTCATGGAAGCAACCTAAATGCCCATCAATGGACAACTGGATAAAGAAGAGGTGGTACATATATACAATGGAATATTACTCAGTCATAAAAAGGAACGAAATTGAGTCATTTGTTGAGACCTGGACGGACCTAGAGACTGTCACACAGAGTGAAGTAAGTCAGAAAGAGAAAAACAAATATCGTATATTAACGCATGTATGTGGAACCTAGAAAAGTGGTACAGATGAGCCAGTTTGCAGGGCAGAAGTTGAGACACAGATGTAGAGAACAGACGTGTGGACACCAAGCGGGGAAAACCACGGTGTGGTGGGCATGGTGGTGGGCTGAATTGGGCGATTGGGATTGACATGTATACACTGATGTGTATAAAATGGATGACTAGTAAGTACCTGCAGTATAAAAAAACAAAGACAAACAAAATAACTAATACTAAACTTTCTTTGGGTTATTTGTATGGAAATATGTTAATATAAATGTTTCAGACATTACATGAAACTTCTAAAAATCTTATATATTCTGGTATAATGTTATAAGTCATAATTCTAGTTATTACTTTAAAATGTATATCTCAGAAATAACTAGATTTCCTTGTCAATTGCATTATTATGAACTTTCATCAAATCTTTAACCGTGGTCATTTTTAAGTCTTTTGTCACTTACAGACAGTTCTGTGTGTACTGTGATGGTTTTGCAAATATTTTCCTATAAAAGGGTTTCATCTTCAAGGAATTCATGGAAAAGTCTCTGACAAGTACAGGTTTTTGGTAACTGACTATACTGCTGAACTGAATGAATAAGCATTTTCAGAACTCTAATGGAAAACTGATGAACTCATAAAAGTGCTAACAAAAGATCAAGATGAAAAAAATTAATTACACAGGACTGAGTGAACTGATGAGGGTGATTATAATTTTTGTAACTTTGTCTGAATAAAAAAAAATATCCCACAAGGACTCAGAGGCAAAAAATATACAAATCAATTTTCACTGCAAAGTAAAGGAGCTGTTACAGTGGAGGATTACTGGACTGAATGTCAATATTATGACATAGTATGAATGTGTTTCGTGTTTGGTAATTGCAATCATTGTTGCTTTTGTTGTGGTCATCTATTTACAATGCTTGGTGTCAGTCTATTTATCTCTTGTAAAAATAAAATACAGTGTGTGTGTGTGAAAAACAAAACAAAGACAAAACAAAACAAAAACAAAGAAAAATAATGCTCTATTTTACATACTTAATATCTAATTTACAATACATATTATATAACACATTTATAGCATATATATTATATATGCATAAATTAGAACATTATTTTCCAAATGGACTAGACTATGTATATAAAAGACTACACACACACACCAAGGAGAAGACTTTTTAAAGAACAAAAGGACTGCTTCACTTCTTAAAAAAAAAGAAAAGAAAAAAACAAAGAGGCATATTTTAAAAAATCAGTAGAGGAGATAAAATAGAATACTAAATATATATACATATATATGTGTATGTATGTATATATTTGATTAATTCCAAAGAAGGTAGGAAAGGAAGAACAGAGAACCATTAAGAAAAATAGAAAACAAATAGTGAGATGCCAGATTTAAAATTAAGCTTATTGATAATTATATTGAATATAAATGAAGTAATGGCTTCAATTAAAAGTCAGAGATTTTTCAAACTAGATCAGAGTTTCTCAGCCTCAGCACTACTGACATTTTAGGCCACGTAATTGTTGTAAGAGGTGCACTGCAGACTATTTAACAGAATCTGTGGGCTCTACCCACTAGATACCAGTAACACCATCCCTTTCCCTTCAGTTATGACAACCAAAATTGTCTCCAGATATTCCCAAATGTGCCCTGAGGGACAAAATCAGCCCTGATTGAGAACCACTTGGCTAGATGAAAACCAAGGCCAACAATATGCTGTTTACAAAAAACCACATGTTAATTATAAAGACACAGATAGTTTTAAAGGAAACGGATGGGGTAAAGATGCAAATATTAACTGTAAGAAAGCTGGTATGACTATATTAATATCAGACAATGCAGATTTGAAGACAAAGGGCATTTCCAGAAAAAGAGATATTTCATAATGATAAAAACAATCTACCTATCAAAAGGACTTAAATGTGCATGCACCTAGTAACAGAGCTTCAAAATACATGAACCATAGATTGACAGAAACAAAGAAAAAAGACAAAATCTATAACCATATTTGGAGACTGAAACACTGCTCTTTCATTAACTGCTAGAATAACTAGATGAAAATCAGTAAGGTTATACAAGATTTGACGCTTTTAACCAACTTGACCTAAATGATACTTCTAGAATATTACAGTCAACAACTACAGAGTATATAGTCTTTTCAAGTACACCTGGAAGGTTCACCAAGATAGACCATATGCTGGGCCAAAATACGAGTCTCATTAAGTTACAGATGACTGCAATCAAACGAAACATTTTCTATGAAAACAGGAATAAATTAAAAATCAAAAATGAAAAGGTATCTACAAAAATCCTCAAATATTTTAAAGTAACATACTTCTAGGTAACTACTGGGTCAAAGACAAAGTCACAGGGTAATTTAAAAATATTTTAAATTCAACATCAATGTTCTTCAGAATAATTTGTTTTCATACACCCTTTCTCAGGACCAATTGGCTTTGGATGGTCAAAAAAAAAAAAACTTCATTAAAACCATTCAATTGCTTTCCTTGAATCCTTCCTTGGTCAGTCAGTTACCTTTTGTTTTTAACCTCACACCTATAGGAATGGAAAGCTAAAAAAAGCACTGTTATATTCAGTTTGTTATTCAGGGAAAGGTGGAAAATAAATAAAAAGATTTCCAGCTTCCCTTATTTTATAAGTCCAGATATTATTGTTTTCTTTGAGTGTAATGGGTATTAGGACTGTAGAAAATTATGGTTATAACTAGCTTTTTGCAAGTAAAGTGTTTGCAAGTAGGAATGATCTTATAATGTTAACTGTGATGTGAAAAGGAATTATTTTAATGATGGATTTTGATCAAGATAAAATTTTTAAAAATCTACATGTAGACATATCAGTGAAATTGCAGAAAAAAAAAATCTAAAGCAACTAGTTTTTTTTTTTAAGGATAGATTATCTTCAAAAAGGCAAAATGTATACTGACAACTCTACTTAAGCAAGGGCACAATAGAATCAAAGCACAATAGAATTATGCAATCAATGTGCTGAAAGAAAATAATGACCAACATAGAAGTCTACATCCAGCACAAATATCCTTCAGGCATGAAGATGAAATAAAGATATTGTTGGGGAAAAATTTAGAGAATTTACTACCAGCAGACCTTCAGGAAGGAATTAAGTATATCCTTCGGGCAGAAGGAAATCTTAATGGTTTAGAAGGTTAGCTATGTAGGAAGGAAAGAATTCCAAAGAAAGCCATAAATACATGGTAAATCTAAATGAACATTGACTATGTAAAGTAATAATAATAACCTGATGTTTAAAGTATAGAGAGTATTAAAATAGAAAGCATATGTAAATAATAGCATATTGGTTTTATTTTCCTGTGGAGGGTTAAAGTACTAATTAACTTACCATTTCTATCTAGGGTAAACAAAAATTGCCAAATTTTCAGACTAACAGAGAAAAAAGTGGAATTAAAATAATTAATGACTTCATAGAAAAGCAAGAAAGGGGAAAAAACAGAACATAGCATGAGCAGAATAGACAGAAAACAGTAAAATGGTAAATTTAAACCCACATCTGAGGACAGTTCATGGGTGTATGATTGAAAAGAATAACTGATTTAATCACTTTACTTTGTCCTAAGAAGTTCTCCTTAATATGTTCCCATAATTGGAAATTTTAAAATGCTACTTCTCGGGCTTCCCTGGTGGCGCAGTGGTTGAGAATCCGCCTGCTGATGCAGGGGGCACGGGTTCGTGCACCGGTCCAGGAAGATCCCACATGCCGCGGAGCGGCTAGGTCCGTGAGCCATGGCCGCTGAGCCTGCGCGTCCGGAGCCTGTGCTCCACAACGGGAGAGGCCATAACGGTTAGAGGCCCGCGTACCGCAAAAATAAATAAATAAATAAAAATGCTACTTCTTGGATACTTTAGATACTCTTAGCACCAGCAAGGCACTCTGCATGCATCCTGTCTTTTTATCCTCACAATGAACCTGCAAGGCGGGTTTTGTATACCCAAATTGGAGATGAGGATTGCCTGAGGTTGCTCAGGCGGTAAGTGACCAAACAGGATTCAAAACAGTTCAAACTCATCCCAACCAGGATATGCATCCAACCATGACACAATTCTTACCATTTAATAAACAAGGTTTGGTCATGTTATCTAACTATATCTTAAGTTTTTAACTGCCCAGAAGAAACAGAGGGACAAACGTTTTGCAACAAACCCAACTTTTAAAAAGTAAAATTCCTGAGATTCCACAAGTTAAATAAATAGATCTTTAAAACAAATGTACCAAACTTAGCCTACAGTCCTGTGCAAAGATACTCATATTCAAAGCAAGCATTTATGGAGATGCTATGCATCCTATATTTTTCCATTTTGTGGTCCACGGTGCATATGCATTTCAGTTTCTACTTAGATCTTCATGTAATTCTGCCAAGAATATGCATTCATTTCTTGTTAAAAGTAGTTTTCATTTCTGAAGTGATTTATACCGGAGGACAATATAATTACATTAGAAGACATAATAATTTGCAAATTCATTTCCAGCCAAGATTTGTGCAAAATAAAATCTAATTTATGCCAGAGGATATCAAACTTGCTAATCAATTCTTTTTTAATGACTTTCCAGGAAGAAACTCGTGTTGGCTATGATTCTTTACACAGCACTCTTATCTTCCAACCATATTGCTTTTTACAAGTATTCAATCTATTTTTATGCTCTTTCAGAAATGAGGGTTGCATTATCTATTTACCACAAAATGAGAACTTTGTTGCTCAAATGATAAAAAAGGAAGACTTTGATTATTTTCCTTCAAGTCATTTATTTCCAGGTATGTTCACTTTTATTTCCATCACTTCTTTACTACTTGATCCCTAATGCCTTCTGTACTGATCTGATAACTGTATTTTAATATTATTCAATATAATCCTGAAGTGACTGTAGCTTGTCCCAAGACCATTACAAGAGAACAAGTTGGAGAAAGAAAAATCGTCACTAGAAAAGATAAATGGGTGACACACTGGACCTTAAACTCTGTTTCTAATGGAAATTCCCATGCAGTAGATGAAAAGTTACCAGAAAACATGAACTGCCTCATTAACTTTATGCCCAAGTTCTATCAGCAATTGATTTTTAATGCCTATGTTCATCATTTATGAGCTCTTCCCATTCTTTATATACATTTAAAATTAAGCTTTATAAGATGAACTAGTTCCATGGTGATGCTCACTGAATCATCTATATAAAGCACTTTAAAGAATAATTCACAGAGAAGAAACATAAAGCTGATGAGCCAGAATTGTTTTGTGATACAAATTACTGATTATCAAAGTCAAATGTGGCAGCTATAATTGCCACTCTATTTGAAATAACCTTAATAATCGTCAACATATCATGAAGATATTTTTGGAAAAATGGGGCAATATTGTTTTCTTTTTTTGTATTTCCACAGCATCTTTCAGCCAAGGTTTCTGACAATACTACAGTGTGGCCATCTGCATCACCAACATATTTGTCATTGACAGAGAGAAAACAGATTTGGAAATTGTTGCAC